>NC_092587.1:140068928-140692500 GCF_047663525.1 Anas platyrhynchos
TGCAGTACATAACCTAACACCTTAAGTTCAAGCCTCTCATAAAAGTTTTCACATTTCCTGACCTTGCAGATTCTTCCAGTCTCCTATGTGTGGGACATGGCCTTCCTTATAATACTCAGCCAAAACATGCTCTGGTTCTCAGCATATACTGTGGTTACTGCCATACCCTTAACAGAATCACGCAGACTCACAGAAGAGTTGAGATGGGAAGGGAGCTTTGGAGATCATCTGGTCCAACCCCCCTGCCAAGCAGGGTCACCTAGAGCACATTGTGCAGCATCACATCTAGGAGGGTTTTGAGTATCTCCAGAGAACGAGCTCCCACAGCCTCTCTGGGCAACCTGTGCCAGTACTCTGTCACCCAAACAGTAAAGAAATGTTTCCTCATATTCAGCTGGAACTTTCTGTGTTACAATCTGTACCAGGTGCCTATTGTCCTGTCATTGGGCACCACTGGAAAGAGCCTGGCCCTATCATCTTGACACCATCCCTTCAGATATTTATAAACATTGATGTGATCCCCTCTCAAGCCCTCTCTTCTACAAGCTGAACAGTCCCAGCTCTCTCAGCCTCTCCTCCTATAACAGATGCTCCAGTCCCCCAGTCACCTTCACAGTCCTCCTCTGGACTCACCCCAGTAGCTCCATATCTCTGTTGTACTGGGGAGCCCAGAGCTGGACACAGTGCTCCAGGTGTGGCCTCACCAGGGCTGAATAGAGGGACAGGATCACCTCCCTCGACCTGTTGGCAACACTCCTCCTAATGCACCCCAGGACACCATTGGCCTTCTCGGCCACAAGGGCTCATTTCTGGCTCATGGTTCACCTGCTGTCCACCAGGACCAGCAGGCCAGCCCCCAGCCTGTACTGGTGCATGGGGTTATTCCTCCCTAGGTGCAGGACCTTGCATTTGCTGTTGTTGAACTTCATGAGGTTCCTCTCGGCCCAGCCCTCTGGTCTGTCCAGGCCCCCCTGAACAGCAGCACAGCCCTCTGGGGTATCAGCGAGTCCTCCCAGCATTGTACCACCAGCAAACTTGCTGAGTGTGTTCTGTCCCTTCATCCAGGTCACTGACGTGTAAATTGAACAAGACTGGGCCCAGTACTGACCCCCTGGGGGACACCGACAGCTACAGGCCTCCAGCTGGACTCCTGATGACTCCAACACTGCTGAGCACAACCCCCAAACTCCCCATCCAGCCAGTTCCCAATCCACCTCACTGGCCCCTCGTCTATCCCACACTTCCTGAGCTTGCCCATGAAGATGTTGTGGGAGACAGTACCTCCATGTGCTTGGCGGCAAACTCCTGGTCACTCTCAAAGGAGGAGGTTTATCCTTGCAAAATCATTTTCTTAGAAATACTTAGAGAGTTATCCCTTTGCCCTTCTAGTGAAAATGAGATACATTTCTGAGTATTCGCAGAACGAATAGTGATGTTCTTGCTATTCACGATTTTAAGAGCTTGGTTTCATCAAAAATACAGTATTATTGCCACTTAGCAATCCTAACTATTTTTTTTTTTTTTTTTTTTTTTTTTAAAATTGGGATTTCTCAGCATGTTTATTTAAAAACTTTTTTTTTTCTTTGTGTGAGTCAGAGAAGATACAGATATAAAAATGGGATGTATGAATCAAAAATTCTTGCTGACAGCAGTAAGAGCACTTTTAGATCCATAACAGATTAGTGGGAACAAGGGGGAGCCTCTCAACAGAAGAGGACAGCCATGAATACTTCCTTGAGACAATAAGGGTATTTGCTAGTGTGTCTACTTAGTCTGTTTCCATCTACTTACATGCACACAGTTTCAAGGAGATTTAATTGCATCATAGAAGGTTAGTCATAACCCTATTTTGAAGAAAAGGAAGGCTAAATATCATTAGATAGAAATAAAATTTGAAGTCTGGATAATTTTGAATGACGTCTGCCCTAAGAAACTTGATACAAAGAAAAATATTTCCTTTTTTCCATCTTTCTTTAAAATGTTCTCCCTTAGAACAGAATTTCTCCCTAGCTTACTGTAGCTGGTAGGTCAGAAAGGGGACTAAAGACAGGTTTGTGTCCCAGTATCTCATAACCTACTACAGCTGCAAATACTTTCTGTACCCAGCAAGATGTTAACATTATCTTTATAATACAAACCATCTGGATTTTATTTCGGTCAATTATGAAATAATAGACATTGCAACAGTGTTAGTCTGACGTGGAAAAATAGCTATGTTTTCAGAACCATTGAAAGAATTTGTAAAAATTGATGTCCTGCCTCTCTAAGTCTTGTGAAATGACCCACGTAAGATAGTTTACCGTGAAGAGAGAGAAAACAAAGCAAAGCAGAGCAAATCAACAAAGTAGTGGTCTCAGCTCTCTGAAATAATCAAAGTGATGAACTTTTACATGATCCTTTCAAATTCAGGTCATTAAAATGTATCCTTTGCAATATACCCTCCCATATGACACTCAGCACTATATATATAATTTGCTTATTTGAAGCATGGGAAGAGGCTGTAAAAACAAAGCAAGATAACACAATGTAATTATGGTCTATTTATAAGTAAGTTAATTGCAAAATGGTTTTCAACTTGCAGCAGGATTTATTCTCCAGTACGCTTAGCAAGGAAGGCATTAGCAGTAGGCATGTACAGCATTGAGCCAAGAGGCCTTTGAGGGCCCTGCTATAGGACAGCTAGGCATAATACAATGTGCAAAAATTGAAGTCATCAGTTTGTACTAAGGCCAATTGTTTTGGGGGGAAGCCTAATGTAAAAAAGAAGCTATTAAAAGACCATTGTTAAGCAAAGCATATATATTCACAGTAGGAACATTTAGATATTTTCTCAGGAAAAATTCAAGACTGATTTACAAATCAGTGGATGACTAACAGAAATTAAGATTCATTAGGAAAAAATGGGTTGGGTATATCTTCTAGTTGCTTTTACAGTGCTTGTTCAAAAGTGTTAATAAACATGCTAAGTCAAATTCTGATCTGTTTATGCTATCTGTGCAATTCTATTCTTCAATAGATCGCTACATGCTAATAAACTTGCAATTCAGATTACAAATGTACGTGTGAAAATGGAAAGCTGAAATATTCTATAAATTTAATACGTGTTTATGTGCACTGCATAGAACTGCATTTCTTATATCATTTTTGAAACAAAATAAGGATGTGCTTGGATTTAATTTATTTTTTTTTAAATGAGAAATAAAGGTCCCAAATTCAGTTTTGTTTAGGTTCCCACTGTTGTATATGAAAGTCATTTGTCTTTTTAAATACAGTATACTAGTTTAAATTATTATGTTATGAAGCAAAGAAACAAAATAAACCCCTCTCTTCTGTATGCTCCTTGAAGGCAGGAGGTTATCTCAGTTCATGGACATATGAAGACACCTGAAAAAGCTGATGCATAAATTAAGTTCTGAGGATTGCTCTTTTGCATACTGCTTATTTCGTTGCTTATATCTGTGAAGTTCACAAATACTCTATTAATCATAATCTGATTTTACAGACCCTTAAGTTACGGTGACTGAGAACCTGTACGTGTTACAAACATTAAGGTTCAACCAAATTTCCTCTGTAACTTGGCCCCTTTAGAGAAATTGGTGATAACCTCAGACTGAAGAATTTACAGGTAATCTCACTGCATGATAATTTCAGATACTATATGCTATTATCGAGAGGTGTCTTGAGGAGAAGTAAATCTGTTTCCTCACACAAGAGATTTGGAAAGATCTGAGGATAAACCCCTTTTCAGGTCTTTGGTCTAAGGCTTGCAATCCACCTGCAGATCACAGCCTCACTACAGCCTGAGAAGCCAGGGAGTAGAGAAAATGTCCACAGGGTTAAATTGGTACTAGCACTGGAGTCTCTTTGTTAGGGTAAAAAGCTTACTGGTCATAAATATAAACTGAAGTCTGACGGAAAGATATTCCCTGACTTCTGGTTTTCAGGCAGTTGGGTCTGATTCTCCTCTAAGTTATTTGCAACTGTCTGTATCTGTTGGTGTCAGCACTGTCACTCCAGATTTACAAACAGAATTCAGGCCTCTATTTAAAAAAAAATAAAAATTTAAAGAAGTCTGACTTCAAATTAGCAGGTAAAAACAAGTGTTTTATCTCTATTAATAATTTTGACTGCACAAAAAACCTCTTTTGTTTCTGAATATCTGATTGTTGGTACTTGTAGAAATATAGTCCTCTTCAACAAAGCCAAAAAGGAGTTCTAATACACTGCTCTAATGCATCTCATATATCTCTCTGAAAGGCAAGAGAAAGAGCGTAAAGCATCAGTGCCAACTAAGTCAGGCTGCTGGTGAATTCTCCCTGGGATCAAGTGTCATTATGTGAAACTGGCTGCTCTCGAGGAGAATTTACCCTACTATGTTGATTGGGGAAAGCAATCAAGTACTGTTGGAACCAGTTCAACGCATTCTCAGTCAATGCTAGCCAGTCACCTAGGCACTGCAACAGAATCCAGCCTTTTACAGAATAACCCCCCCATGGCTAGATCTGATAGTACAAACAAGGCCAGGCTTCCTTTTCAGCAGTGGTATTCAAACCATTTATGACTTTGACAAGGGCAGCCTCAGTAGCATGTCTGTGGCTGAATCCAGGACGAGATTTATCAAACAATCTGCTACTGTCCAGAATTTCTCTCACTCGCATTGCCACCACTTTCTGTGGGAGCTTGTCGAAAACCAGCAGGAAATACAGCATTTCCATCCCTTGTTATGTTGCACAGGATCCCAGCGTGAGGTGAGATGGCTGTGGGCATGGTAATTACTCCCCTTCCAGAAGCAGCCTTTGAGAATTTCCGGACTGTTGAGCTCCTGAGAGTGGTGTTACTATTACCCAGGTAAAATGCTAGTGTGTGTATGGTTCTCCCTCAACATCCTATTTAGCTGTATGCCATTACAGTGCATCTCTGCCACCTTTGTCTTTTGCTACCTTCTGTGAATTTAATTTACTCCAGTTTAGCAGATAATTGCAAAAATGTAAACTCGCGCAGTAAAAAAGGGGGAAGAGAATCAAACAAAGTGAATCAATAAAAGCCTTACTTCGTACAGTAATTTATCGGCATCTACTGCAACATAATCTTGAAACTCAGCGCAACTGCTGGTATTTACAGAGTACGGTATAGCTGAGTCTCAAATATACAATTTTAATTATAACTGCATTCAAAAGCATGTTTTTCATCTAATTTTTATATTTTGCATGAACTAAATACTAAACTATAGCATTTTCTGCTTCATTTACATAATCTTCCACTTGAACATTATTTCTTACTGTGGTATGGTGCTTTATGAGGATACATTAAAAAAAAAACTAATAAAAGTTCAATTAAACATCATAAATGTAGCCAAGTGCATATTTTAATACCCTTCAGAGATAATGATGCCGAAGTGTTATAAAAAAACAAACTAGTGCTTCCTTAGTGTACAACAATTGCACATAATAAAAGCAGCTTAAATCATAATTCTAAATATAGGACCTGTTTCACAACTTTAGTAATCTAGGCCCTAAAAAAGTGTGTGTACTGGAAGGGAGCAGAAGAACAAAATGAGCAACCTTTGAGTTTGGTCAGAGCTAGAGGCAGACCAGAAGATACTGGTATAGCCAGGGCCAGCCCATGCCCAGTTTTGAAGTTGTGCCAGCAGACCCTGAGCTTTCAGTCCAAGAAGAGAAGAAAATCCTGTAAGGGCAAGATAGCCACATAAAGTAAAATGTGGGTTTATATTGTCCTGCCTATTTGTTGTTTTGGGTGGGGCTATACTTGGAGATGTGTCAGGATCATGTCCGACACGTTGGGTCACAGGGAAAGAGTCATGCTGGGGGTGAAGAATGGGGCTGAAGCTGGGAAGCGGGTATTACTGTACAAAATAGTGTTCTCCCCTGATGCATCATGGCCTTCTGTCCATTCCACAACTGAAAATAAATGCTGCTTAACTGCTGTGTCTGGGACGTGGTGCACAGGGGTCCCATGGCACTGCGTGGGGCAGGTACCCAGTTATGTGACTCTTGTGCTCACTGTCGTAGACCCAGCAGGTCTGGGAAGTTCAACAGAGGAGCATAATAGAGGGCAGAGAAAGCATTGGTGACCCATTTATATGATAGTGCTATAGACATTTCAGAAACACGGGAACAAAGGACCTGATTGGAGTCAGGCCAAATGTAAGAAAAATTTACTCAATCACACAACTGCACAACTCCTATCTTGATGGGCTTAATATAACCAGGTCAATGGCTTAGATTAGATGAATAGATGAATAGTTCAGATACCTAGAAAGACAGTTACTGTTGGGAAAAAAAAAAAAAAAAAAAAGCAATCCAAATTAAAGCATGGCACCTAATTTAAATGAAATGCAGAAAGTTAAAATAAGTGGGGATTCCTATTTTGGCAAAAACGCAACATTCCCCAGAATAACTATGTCAATGTGGTGAAATATGAGAGACTGAGGGAAAGAGTCAAAATCCACTACTAATTCCTGGGCATGACCCAGATTCATGACTTAAAGATATTCATGTGAAATCAATACCTGGACTAAAACATGCGAGGGCAAAGTGTGCATGTGAAGAGGGAGGAATGAAAGAAGTATTAACAATAGGCACTTGAGCTCCTGTATTAAAAGCAGAGGGAGAAAATCTCACAGCCTTGCAGATAAACTGCAGTTGTATCTCTTTTGTTTTATGCTAGATAAATATTCTGAAATCAACTAATTTCAGTAGAGGCTGAGGAAAGCCTTTACAGTCAAACCTAGGGAGAGAGGGCAGGACCACAGCTGCCCAGACTCACATTGTTTTAAAATGTCATGGAATCACACCCTGACTTCCCAAGAGGCAACTGAAAGCCAAAGGCAGATAGATACTTCTGTGAGACGGAGTACCTGGCAGCCAGCTCTGGTGATCCCAGCACTGATGAGTGAGAAGCCAAGGTGCGGGTGAAACTGCTGGGTGACAGTACGTCTGAAACCTTGGCTGTGTCTGTGCTAGTGAAATAAACAGAGCAAGGATACCAGCTCTATCATTTGATGTCCATGCTGTTTAATTGCTAATACTCTCCCTGGCACAGTCTTGAGCTCTCTCCCAGACAATGCCTGGGCACAGCTGGGGGACAGCACAGGCCAGGGGCTGTTCTCAGGAGGCAGTGAGTGTTTTTTGTTTTGGGGAGTGAAGACAGTTTAATCATATAACCATAAGCAGTGCTGGATCACTTGCCCATAGGGACAGAGGAGCGGCATGGATGTAGCCTGTAAGTTCAAACGAGGTCCACAGCCCCAGCTTTTCTTTGGCAACAGGGAATAATGGCTATAAATCCTTTACCCCGTGAGAATCTCCTGCTGGAGCCGATTAAGCATCTATTTCCCACCAAACCAAGCTCTTACAAAGTGGCCTATAAAGAAAGGGGGTAGGTGGTCATGCAGAGAACAGGCAATTTAATTATTTAATCACCGAGGCAGTGTCTGCTATGTAAGAGCTTAATGTTGTTTTCTCATGAACAGTGTGCACGTAAGAAAATTCAGTGCCACAAGTTAAAAGGGAAAGAGAGGAAGAATGGAATGATCAGATGAAGTCTTGAAATCCCCCAAGGCCAAGAAAATGGGAACACCCCAAAGTAAGCGTATGAATTTGTGAGGACCTGGGTACAGTAGATGTTGGTCTATATGGCCAATAATATTTTAGACTGCTGATGAGAAGAAAGAAGGAATCCCTTTTCCTTAACCATGCTCCTGAAAATGTTCTCATCACTCCAGAAATCACTCTAAACACTTCAGAAGGCCAGGAGTCCTTGAGGAATTTTGGGTAAGGTAAAATGTGCTGGATTCCAGTGGTTGTGTGGGAGCCACAGCTCAAGAGCACCTTTTCCTTTCTGCCTTGAGGCAGAGGACCAATGAAAAGGGCACTGAAAATGAGAGATTTGGGTCCAAGCTGAAACTGAAAGATGTGATAAGAAGTTCTCTTCAGCTCCTTATGAGCTTTATCCATAACATCTTTACAGCTAGAATATTTCTTGGCCATATGATTTATGTATAGACAAACGAACACAGTAATACTATCCCACAGCAGTGTATGTCCCTGAATTTGGGAGAATATCAACCTGTTGGGTGTATGTAGCACCTGAAACCATGAAGGCAGAAAAAAAAATGTTCAGCAAAAGATAAAGAAAAAACTTAAAAAATTTTTAAAAATTAAAAAAAACTTAAAAACTTAAAACTTAAAAATGCTAAAGGTGTATTACCTTGCTTCTATAAGGCCAGAAAAAAAGGGAAAATAAATGGAAGTGAAAAAACCTCACTCCAAGTTTGAAAGGGTAAGGCACAATGAAAGTAAGAAAGCAATCCTGAGGAACAAGTTATGATTTAGCCATAAGGAGAAATGGGAAAGCTGGGTGTGCTCTGCTCCTTTCATACCACACATGCAGTATTTGGAGGAGGGTGTGGAACTGTGCCCTCAGGCACCCACAGCACGTCTGTGCTTATCATGTCAAGGACAACAGACTTCATTCCTAAATGCAGTTATTGGGAATTCTAACATTCAGCAAAATTACAGCAGGACTGATTTTGGCTTGAAGCATTATGATGTAGCCTTTAAAATGTTCTCTTTATAGAGTCAGAAATTGCCAAAAATCCAGGAAATCTTGGTAAGAATTAATACTGGAAACAGCATTGATGTCATTTATACATGTGCCATGCTGGGTACCTTGAAGCATATTCAGAACAGGCAGTAAACAATGGCAAAGCAGGGAAAGTAGTATTTTGGCTGCCTTTTGAAGACTGTTAGCTATATTTACTTTTATATTTTGATGCATGTGTATACAGCACTCTGCCAAGCAAGATATACTTTTTATTGACCTACTTGTGTTCCAATTTATTGCTAGTGACAGCTGTTGTCAATGATCTGGAGAAAATAAATTGAGAATAAAGCAAAGAGACACTGATTGGTCAAAAAAATTAGTTGTTGTTTTAAATCAAATATAAGAGATTTAGTCTCTTCAAACTATAGAGGCTGATTAAAGCCATGTCTGGATTACTGTAAATCAGAACGTCATGGATTATGAGATGAAATAATACATAGGCATCATTTTGGACAAAATACTGCCATTAGGGTTACCACATAATTTTAGATACACTGTATTGCATTTCTTCAAATATTCTGCTGTGGTCGTACAAGGATTTGAAAGACATTGGCTGCCATGTTTAATTTGATCCTTCTAACATGTGAGTCGAATCTGTTGACACTTAACATTTGCAGCCAGTCCAATCTGCTACATTTCAGTGACTTCTCTACATGGTAATTTCAGAGTCAAGGTCTAGTATAGCTGGTATTCTGGTGGTGTTTCCTAGATACAGCTTGTGGATGACAGTTGCATGACCTGAAAATCTCCCTCCTCTAGTTAGCACAACGGGCATTTAACAATTTCTATTTTTAAGGCTAAATTAAGACATATTTGACTTCTGTGTTTTATCTTATTTGGCTTTTCAGATTTTTTTACTTTTTATTTTTTATTTATCTATTTATGTTTTTTATGGGCTGCAAATTGCTCAGGGACACTCTACATGGAAGGCACTATATACCAACAGTTTTATTGTATCTCCCTCTGAAAAGGTGAAACAGCTTTATTGAAGATGCCTGCCAGAGAAATCACATGTATCACTAATGGAGAAAGCAAGTGATAATGGCCTCTTAGATGACAGAGACAGAAAAAGCAGTTTTCCTATGACAGTGTTCTAGGGGGAAAAAAGCCAAAATGGTACCCCAGTGTTTTGTCAGCATCTTGAGGGAAAATCTGATGAAGATACACAATAGTTCTGTTGTAGGTGTTTCTGATTGTATTTTTTTCTAATCCAAACAGATGAGCACATCCTACATTTTGACTTTTATCAAGTACAATGATACCTTTTTGCCTTGTATGTGCATTTACAGTGCAGAAAAACTGAACAGTTGCAAGTAAATTACAGATGATATAGTATTTCAAGAGATATGAAGAGTTAGGTAGTACTTCTAAACAGTCTGAGGTTTCCTCAATGGAAATTGTTGAATAAATGTGTTGCAAAAGTTGAAAAATAGCACGGATGGAAGTCGAGAAGGAGGGAAAATGAGGATATATACACAAGGGAGAGTTTTCTTCAAAAGGGGAAGAAAGAATGATTACATTTATTGAATTTACATCTCCTCATGACTTCCATGAATGCACGCAGAAATTAATCTCACCAGCCTTCTTTTCTTGACATACAATACATTTACGTCCTTTAGAAGTCTATGTGAATTATTTACATCTAACAGTAGGAACCCTGGATTCTCATTATGAGATGCTGTCATCCCTCTAGTTGTCTCTGAGACTAGGTCATATGAACAAGCCTTAAAATTATTACAATTCTTATTAGCAGTAATTATTAAAAATATTTGTTCTGGTAGAAAACAGTTCATGAGGAAACAGGGCTGTTTTCCCAGGGTTTCCTTAGGTATATGAGTGAGCGATGTGGTGGGTGTAATTGTGAAAGAACAAAAGGTGCATCAAGGTCACACAGCTCATGGAATTGTATTTGTTAGAGGCAGTCTGAGACATAGCTTGAACAAAATTTCTTCTACACTAGCCAGAAAAATCAGTATTTTCAGGCCAGAACATTACTAGGCAAAAAAAATCTGAGTTTTCTAAATATTAGGATTCCAACATTCAGTTTCAACTTTATACTTTAAATAATATCATATCCTAAATGACCTTGGGAAGCAAACCAGCAATTTTAATTTACCAAAAAGAAAATAAAAACAATTACAAACTGAAATTATTTTCAAAGGAGGGCAGGGATGTTTGAAGGCTGTACTGGAGGTGGGGAGGGGCAGGTATCCCTTCAGATACTCATGCAACCACCGCTGCTTCCTACTCACCCTGCCTTTGTAATACCTTTCTTTCTGAGCAGCAGTAGCAGTAACAAAAGCAGCTGTCAAGGCTCCCATCTGTCCTCTCCCCTGCTTCAAAGGGCACACAAGAAGGCATCACCCTCCCTTGATATGAATGTGTACATGTAAGTAGTCTGAGGTGTACAGAATTAATGTCCAAGCCCTGAGAGCACTAATAAGCCTTAATCATAGAATGATAGAATGATAGAATTATAGATTCATGGAATCATAGAATAGCTTGGCTTGGAAGGGACCAAAATCAAAGACTTCGTACAGTATGTCTCATTCATTGCTCAATGTACAGCGTTACTAAAATACTACTGGACATGTCTCAATGTCCTGTTGAACAAATGGTATTTTTCTTTTTAAATGCAGAAAACTACATGGTTTACTTTATTTTAAAGCCAGCTGTACTTACATATCATCAAAGATAAGCTTTGTCCTTCTGCAGTCCCTGGGTGCGCTGGACAGAGGTGACCAAGGCTCTGTTTGGGACTGTGGCTTATTGCAGAGAACGTTTTCTGAATTGATGTGAATTGCTTTCTAGACAACAAACAGCATAGAAGACATTGAGGAATTGGCTACTAACTTCAAAAAAGCAACTAATAAACAACAGAGTGTCTTTGCAGTGTGTCGAAAAGTGCCAGTTAGCTTTCCTACTATTTCAGCAAGGAGTATGTATAACTGTCCTGTCACCGATAGCCATGACTTCACAAATACCAACCAGAGCACTTTGTAAAGGGCTCGAGTTTCAGTGCGATATACAGACAGAATGGAGCTGAACTATTAGTAACTATCAAAATGCTCTGTGACACAGTCAGTGAAATTATTAAAGAATAGATCTGTTGTGGTCATTTAGAAGATCGAGTTACCTCTCTAGTCTTCAGCTTCCAAACTAGCATTGTACCTAGCCCCAGGAGAGCAAGGCTCACTTGTTTGACTTGTTCCACACCGCACCGCTAATGTGCCTGTGTGGTGAGAACTTGTCACCCAAAGCCCAGGCTTTTTTCTTTTCTGGGTCTCTGGTGAGCTTGAAAGATCACTGCTCTGTACCGCAGCTGAAGCACAGCTTTTGGCAGGGTCTCATACTTTCTCTCAGCTGCAGCCCTGTTCTTCATGAGCCCTTCCTACCACCTGGTGACCTGCTATGTGGGTAACCACGCACTGGTACAGTGCAGAGCAGACAGCCTCAGGTCATTCTTGGCTTGTAACCACTGCCAGAAATCACCATTAGTTCTCCTTCAGGTGGGAGATGGAAACTTAATAGTGAAATGGACAAAAAATTAAAATGGATAAGAACAACTCCCCAGCTTGTGGTCTCTAACAGAAATTCAAGGGAGCACTCAGGCATGCCAGCTAGATACCCAATGGGAAGATGGGGTAAAACAAAGCTAAGTTTAACATTTATAGTTCATGAGCTTTCATATTCTATATTCTATATGGCACATCAAGATCAGTTCAGTAGGCTAAAGTTTTCAGATGAATAATCAGATACATAAGAATTTTATTGCAAAGGTTGTTAAAATGTTGACCAAATGGTGCATTGCTAGGCTATGCAGAAAATCTCAGTGAAATGCATTTGCTAAGGGTGTGGATCATAAAGCAATCACCTTCTACTTTTGATTTCCAGCACATTTGCCTGTGAAGGAATTTAAATTGTTTTCAAGATATCCAGTGAAGACTCATATCATTATAATTCTGAATGGGTTATAAACCTCTAAACTTATGTTTTAGAAGTTTAAATGTTTAAGAATTTACATTTAATCCATGAAAAGATAAATTTATCACTACTATATGTTAAAATGCCTTTTTGTTGGCATATTCTATGCACTTAATTTTATTTCAATTTACCAAAAGCTTCTGTGAGATATTTTTGAAAAATATAACTTACAATAACTTGTTTTTTTAAATGTCTAAAATTAAGATTATATTTACTACCTCTCCCTTAACTACCAAAAAAAAAAAAAAAAAAGTGCCCATCTGACTTTATGACTTTATGGGCAGTTATCCCCACAGGTTTCCAAAATCAAAAGTGTCTGGAAGCAACCACTGCTACAACTCAGGTATTTTCTTTTCCTGGAAGTTGCTTAGGCACAAATACTTAGGCTTTTGAAGCCTCTTATGTTTCAAATAACATATGATTAAAAAACAAATAAGCATTGAATAAAGTATAGAAACCATTTCTGTTGCAAGGAGAAAAGGCATGATCAAGAGTATGATGGGATAAGTGTCTGAATGACTGGGCTCTGGTGGAGCTGAGTTGTGAGGCTGGTGCTGAGCTGTTCACTGGTGTCAGCAGTAAGCAGAAGTGTCTGAGAATATTCTTTGGAAGATATAGAGGATTACCTAACTGCAGGCGCACTAATGGTTAGGCAGTGTCTGAGCAGAGGCCTTATACAGCAGAGGCCTTATGCACCACATTTTTGGATACAGCGGCTCTGCATTATGCCCCAGCAATACTCTAGAGGCCTAAATCCATTCATTTTGGGCCACCAGCATTAGCCTTCTGCTTATGTAGCTTTTGTTATTTGTCTAATTTACAGCCTGCCTTGTTGTCTTTCTTCTATGCCTTGCTAAACTCTAAAACAGAAAAACTGAACTTACAGTACAACATTCATTATTGCTATTTTTTTTCTTCTTTTTTTTTTTTTTTTTCCCGTAACATTCTGCAAAGCTATCATGGACTGCAATACAAAGTGAAAAATATACAGCTAGGTTTTATATTGTGAACAACAGCATAAACTTACATTGAAGTCTCCGGGATGTGGCTGAGACTGGATTTCACCCTTATGTTTTTTGCTGGAGGAGATGGAAGGTAATAGACTGCTGCCATTAGGTCTGCTGGAGGAAGTTAAATCATCGTTGGAGTATTTGTGTTTTGATGCATCAGAGAGGGGAGAGACAGGTGACCGAAGCATTTTCTCATTTTTATTTATTGGTATTGCCAAGCTGGAAATGGAAATTACAGTAATGGAGTGTCACAAAGCTGGCTTTGAGAAAGGTAAATGTTTTATATATTACCAAAACTTTGAATTTAAAACCTGCTGGCAGGATAAAGTCTATTGGTATCTGGAAACAAGCTTACAGTATGGGGACCAGGAGTTCATTTACAAATTTGTATCATGTTTCTCCTCTTTCCCTTCAAGGCAAATTGTAATTCTGGAGTTAATATAAAGTCTGTAACAGAGTACTTGAAAAAAATACAGAGATAAATGGCCACTTGCTCACCATCTCTTAAGGGATAGCTGGAGACGAAGATTAGGCTCTGAAGTGTAAGTTTAGGTTATGGAGCCTTATTTCACCATTACAGGTGACAATTTATAAGCCATGGCAATAAAGCCATATGTGAACTAAACCAGGAAATGTGCTTAAAGATGGCTGTGTTGTCTTTGTGTTCAATGACCAGCCCTTGGTAGAGCTGTTTATACTAATCTAACACAGATTTTGAAGACAAAGAAAGGTAAGCTGGTACTGCAGACAAAGGAAAACACATGCAAACAGTAGACACACAGCAATTTGAGCTGCTCCTTCTTCTGAAAAAGAAAGCTACACAGTATTTTCAACTTTCACCTATTTGAGGGTAGTTTTGGATGAGAAGTCAAACAAACCATAAAAATATCCCCAAAATAAGCTTTAGCTGCACTAATTTGAAAAAAAAACAACACCATTTCTCTGAAAATTTTAAAGCAACACACACAAAATAAACATTTTTTAATGGAGATGGGTTGCATTAAGACTACAACTGTGATTAAGGTCAGACAGACTGTTTTAACACAATACCTTCCCCTGTCATATTCCCCTTTATTCAGCCTATTACTTTTTATGGACAATTCTCACTTCTTTATAGTTACTGTATCAGGCAGTATACACTTAATGGAATCGCAAAAAGGAATATGGTACAAAATATACTTTATTTCTGTACATCATTTCAGAGAACAGAGCTAATTAAATGTGCACTTATCATACATTTGTCCATTTATCTGGCATGTCTTTAAAAACTATCTGTGAGAGAAGCCATAAATCATAATTCAGAACCGTTCCTGTCTCCCACAGTGTAGTACTTTTAAAATACAACACGAACTGTTTTACTTTAATGACCAATGCTCTTTATGAATGCAAGAATCAGGGTGTGTAAAAAGGACAACTGTGTTCTTCTTTTCCCTCTAAGGAAAATAAGATCTTTAGCACTGTTTTCAAAGTGAAGGCTGATGCTGTTATTTCCTTTCCCTTTTTCAAACATAAAACCGTGTCTTGGCTAGCCATGTTTATACATCACTGTCAAAGTGCAGGGCTACAGCATCCAAAAGAAGCTATCATTCCTTGGAAGCCATTGCTCCTTGGAGGGCTCCTACCCAAGCCTCAAAAGCTTGGCCCAGGGCTTGTGAGGAGTAGATACAATTTCTGGTTGTGTGGCAGACCTTTTGCATGCCTTCTGGCACTTTGCTTATGCCCACCAAAGGATACTGTGAGCAGTCGAGCTGCAGCAGCACGACCTTATTATACTGAGAAGCCACAAAAAAACAACCTGCAGTGAGCTCTGCTCTGCTGAGACTTGGAATTGTGGCAACCAATGTAGGTGCAAGATATTTAGGGTATCTGTGCATGTCACTGCAGCCTTTTGTGTCGAACAGAGCCTTCCTCAGTCTGCACATCAGGTTGTAGTTCTGGAATATAAAATGCTCATGTCTGAAGATGTTTTTCCTCCCCTCTTTGCTACCAACCCCCAGCTGTGCTGACACAAGTTTCAGACAAGTTTCTTGAGTGAATTTACAGGAGGGCTCCACATGCAGACATGCTGGCATGACTGTAGGGGGATGTGCTAGAATGAGTGGCTGCTGGTTACGAGAGGGACAGGATGTCCTGACACACATGCTGCTGGTTTAGCTACAGCCTCAGTAGCTTGATATCGTGACCTACAGTAGCATAAAACACCTGGACTTCTTGGAATTAGGGCAGGCCCAGGAAGAATTAGGGGGTGCATATTCATTTAAGCCTTTTTTTTTTCTTAATATTTCTTTAATGTACATTTTCTACCAGGAGCACCTAATACAATGCCTTTAATATACAATTTTTAATGCAATTACGGATGCACAAATAACATAACACACCCTCAGCCTAGTTGCATTCCATGAACTACCACGGCCACTCTTAAAGAGTTTGATTGTGTTCAGTGAGAACTACCACAGCTAGATTAATGCGTTAGTGCAATTTATTAAAGCAACAGATACACAGGTTCTTTGGATTGCCTGTGATAAATTCATTGTCTGCAAAGCATGTGCAAATACCAAGAGTATAAGTAACACTGCCCGGCTACAAACGCATTTAAAGATATAAAGTGGCTCTACAGAGATTTCTAAGTTTCCCAGGGAGGCACTTGGCATAACCAAGTGTTCAAATCTTACCCAAAGGTGTCCCAATGACGGGGGAAGAGAGGCTCAGCCTGTCGACTGATCCCAGAAGTCAGAAGGTATCTTTCCTTATGCAATGGTATCTTCCCTAACATCCTCTCTCCCTTAAGCTAATTTATATCATTTTTTATCTTTCAGGTGGAGCTTGAGTGACTCTGGTCATACATACTTTTGTTATGATTGGTGTGAAATTTTCTCACTTTGCTTTTAAAGGTACAGACTAGAAAAATTTAAAGCAAAAGCTCAGTGAGGCATGGTTACACCCTGGAGGCGGGTAGCCTTTGGGATGGAGGTGTGTTTTGGTATTATAATGGTATTATAATGGGAAAAGTTCGCCAAAAGGACAGCATTTTGTCAAAAATGTGGTAGGCTGCTGGCCCAGGGTAGCAAATATGCAGCTTATCGGTTCTGATGTACCTTCAAGTTCCCATCTTATCACAGAGCCTGGCCGTGGTGTCTCCACTCCGCTCCACCCTCCGTCCTGTTCCTCTTAGAGTCAGCACACCAAGTTCCCCCAGTGTGGTCAACATCTAAGGTTGGAGGCCTAGGGAACTTCTATGGAATGCAGCTACACTCCACCCTGGAAGTTTCTTCAATGCTATACCTTTTCTTTAAAATGTGAATATAAGTTTAATTTTGAAGTCACCTCCGGCAGTTATTCCACACAGGAATGTCTTGCCTGCATGCAGTCACTCACAATAAAACGGTTTTATGTATGCTTTTTTTTTCTTTTTCTTTTTTTTTTCCCACTTTATGAAACATGTGACTTATACCAGGACAAAGAAATTGAATTAAAACTTCTCAATAAGCAGTATATATACCAGTTTTCATCATGATTTTGTCCAGTGTTAATGACAAGAATTGCTCAAACTCATCAGTGATGTGTACAATAGAAAAGCCTACTACAATAAATACAAACATTCTCTAATTTTAGCAACTCCACTCTAAGACATACCCTAATACTGCCAGAAAAAAAATATAAATATATATTTTTGAAATACTGGTGGCCAATGTGTACTAAACAGCATGCAGCTAAAGTTTGAAAAGATGTCAAAGTTTCACTGCTAGAATGCTCCAGAAAATTAGGATGATTGATCTGACATTGATAGGGGTCTGTGTACACAAACCATGCCAGAATATAGCTAAATATTCATTGTCTTTTTCACACCCTTCATCCTTTTAAAATGTAATTGTTTTTAAAATCCGAGTTCCTTGCACTAAAATACCTTATTTAAACAGAATAGATTGCTTGTAGTCTGAAAATATTGGATCTCATGTATATTCTGGAACTGAGTATTGCAGGCATCGTTATGAATATTTTTTGCAATCTAAACAGAGTTTACAGACAATTGCATTTAAACCCAGACATACAGTCAAACTTTAAGTTTGAAACTCGTAACACAAAGGAAAGAAAAGATGGCTGCACATGTGAATTGGTGCCTACAAGACAGTGTTTGAAAATATGTCTTGGATGATCGCACTACTCTAGCCATAATTACTCGTTCCATGAGCCTTGCACTTGAACTCACAACTTTGCGCAATACAACAAAAATGCGAGTATATAAATGTGTCAGAGCTGCTAACTTGTTCATTAAACTAGAAGAAAGCAGAATGCACTGGGCAATTTTTCAACATAAAATGTGATAATTAAAAAATAAATCCTATTAAAGGCAAAAATAACACACGACATTAAACTGCAACTAGTTGTCTGACTCAGTGGTAAATAAGAAGGAAAATGCTTACCTATTTTCATTCATATTGCAGTGATTTGCTGTTGTGATGTTATGGGCAGAGGCAGCTAATCGTGAAGAACTCTCTCGCTCTAAATGAGTCTTCTTGATGTCTCTGTATTCTTCTTCATTCTCACACTGAGTAAAGAGAAAAATAATAATCTTGTAGGTTTTGGATTTACGATAGATCTGAAAGTATTTTGACAAATCAGGAGCTGGTATTTTCTGGCATTTTGACGCTTCCTTTAAGCATATACCTAACAGTGATCAGAGAAGATTGGTTCATGTCTTGAAAAACTAAAATCTAAAGAGGCAGTACGTAAACGTAGAGTATAAGATAGAGTACAATATAAAACTTGAATTGCTTCAACCATATTCCCACTCGCATCTCAGGATATTTTTTTTCTTTATATTGCCATCTTTGCCTGTCTCCTGTGCACTTTTCTCTTGCTTAGTCCTCAACCTCATTCTTCTTGTCTCTCCCACTCTTTCCTTGTCATCAATAACTATGCCTGTGCTAGTAAATACAACAGATCAGCAGCAGGCCCTGAGGCCAGCCAGCATGGCACAGCTCATTTCCATGCATGTAACTTGCTCCTCCTTGAAACCAGGCTATATCACATTTGGACTGCCTTTTAGGGAGCCACCTTAGTTGGTTTGGTCCCAGGCCAGGGGCCAGACACCTTCTGGAAGAGCAGAAGTTGACCTAGGCCAAAACCATGTTAGCAAGCACGCTAACAAGCAAACAAAGTGGATGACTGTGTGCCATCATTTGGTGCTGCATCCTGGCCCTATCTGTCCTGGCAGTATGAACGCAGCCAGTTTCCTGGCACTATTTGACTTTGGTTGAACTCCTTAGGTCCTACCATTGTTTCCCAGTGACCCTGTTTTCCCAGCCTTCTACGAAGTCTACATCCCTTTCCACATCTAACATTATCCAGTTTTCACTGATGACTGAGTTTTACTCGTGATCTCTTGATTTTGCTGTGTTTATTGCTTTGCTGCATGGCAACAACATTTTCTGTGTTATCCACTGCCACTGTGGCTGCTGCTATGGGGTTAACATAGATCACACCCCACAGGAGTGAAGATCTTCTTCCACCTTAGTGCTTAACCATCCTCTTCTATCTCTACTTTGCCCTTCTTGAGATCATGACAGATGTGGAAGTGATAAGGACCTCTATCTAATTTTGTAGTTATGCCTGATAATCCATTCTTTTTAGACTTATTTTGAGAAGGGGGATCACATATTGTGTGTTTGCATAGCAGTTATCACAGTGAGGGTCTTACTACAGGCAAAGAAGCAATTCGGTACTCCATTGTATTTATTGTAACACTAAAACCACCAACAACAGCAATGCTTTAAGACAGAAGACTAAAAGATAATTTGTGCCATGGAAAGTCAAATTAAGCATTTCTAGAATGGCTGCATTTATTTTGCTCTTTTATCATATCCCCCTGTTTTATTCTGGATGTACCAGCTGGCAACATCACACAGACATTTCCTATTGCACAAAACATCAATCTTTTACTTCTGCCACTCTTTGACCTGGTCCCCATCATTTTGTATTATGCAATTACTTCCATGCTACTTCCTAAAGAAAATGCAGACAAATGCATCTCAAAACATAGCAGGGCTCTCTGCTATTGCTCTACCACTAGCTAGAATAGTTCAGATACTAAAAAAAAAATACTTTCAGATACTAAAAAAATAGCCAAAAAATAACGAGAGAAAAAAATGAAAGAGCTGTTTGGTTAAATGATCCCAAGAAACATACAGATCAGTCTGCACACATATGGTAGCTCAGAGGGTGACAGACAACTGCACAGTAAAGCCATCCAGAAATCGGGCAGATGGCAATTCCAGTTCAGAGTGACTTTTGGGGGCAGATTGGTACCAATGGACTGGAAAGCCTTCTTGATGGACAGCTGCAGCCATGGGGTGGAGGCAGCTCCTCAGCAGGGATAAAGCCTGTGCACCTGGCAGCTCTGAAAACGTGCAGGAGTGGCATGGCAGAGGGATGGATATGACCACAGGGCTGTGCCCACCTGGCTGCTGCAGTGGTGCTGCTTGGGGACAGGGCGGCTTGTCAGCTACCCTCTCACCTCTTTCATTCGTGTGGGGGTCCTGAGGTAGCAGGGAGCTGCTGAAGTGTCAGTGAATTAAGCAGCAGAGCTAGGCAGGTCCCTGATAAGCCAGGGCTGCCTGCAGGGACTGAAGGATTCTATTGTTGTCAATACGAAGGGAAAAAGGATGCTTCCTCGCTTTTTTTCCAGATATGTGGTGATATCGTACAGACTGTGCCAGAATGTTCCCTATGCCAAAACAAGCATCACCTCCAAATGCTCTGGTTTTGCAAGAAGCCTCAGGAGGAAAAGCTATCTGACCTCACTTTCACCAGAGTACAAAAAGCCATGTGCCAGCAGACAACACCATCTCCTCGGGTCCAGGAGTTTCACCACCCTTGGGGTTTTGTTGGTTCCAGTGTGGTGTGAGGGGACAAAGCCCAGTGAGGACACCACTGTTGAGTGCTGGACATGGGCACAAGTGATGCTCACTGACCGCGGCTGGGCTGTGTCCCCCTTCCCACCCCAAGCAGCCACCCCCATCTCCCGGAGCTCACCTTACGTTTCCTTCTAGATTTCGGTAAACCCTTCTCTGCGGGGGGGTCAGCACTACTACCCTGCGGGAGGCTGGCCGCCTGGTTTGCTCCGGCGCTCATTGCCAGCGGCTCTTCGGGCAAACGCTCTGGAATCCTGGACAAAAGAGCCAAGTCAATGTTGACCCACAGTGACTTTACCTCATCACTGTCTTTCAGAGGAGACAGGAGCTCATTCCTACCGAAAGGAACCAAGGTGTAAAACTGTTCCTCCAGCTCCTTTGCTATTTCACTACTAGTCCTGGCATTAATGGAGCCAAAGGCACTGCAGCCGCCGTGGGGTTTGCTGGCGGCACCGGTCCCCGCGTCCTTGGTGCGCGGCTCAGCCCCAGCTGCCGCCGGCGCCTTGGGCAGCGGGCGCTCCTCCCGCTCCGACTCAGAGCCCGAGTCAGAGGAAGATGACGATGAGGAGGACTCAGTCTCAATGAACTCCTTGGATTTGGGTGCCGTTTTGCTCGGCCCCCGTGCCCGACGCTTCTCGCCGGCTGTGGCTGAGCGGGGCTCCCGGCGGTGCCCTGCTCTGCAGCCTCCACTGCTGCCACCGCCAACAGGTCGGGCTCTCGGTGCCTCGCCAGTGGTGCTCTCCAGAAAGCCGTGGCTCCCGGTGGGTTCCTCTGCCCCACGGCAGTGGGAGCCGTCCCCAGCTGAGGTCCTCTCAGCCCGCCGCGGCGCTTTCTTCCCTGCTGCCCTCCTTGGAGGCCCGCTGTCCGCAGCCGGGGGTGACTTCTGCCGGCCGCCCTTGCTGCCTGGTGCTTTGTTGGCGGTCCTGGGCCGTGGTCCGTC
Organism: Anas platyrhynchos; assembly: GCF_047663525.1. Lineage (NCBI taxonomy): Eukaryota > Metazoa > Chordata > Aves > Anseriformes > Anatidae > Anas > Anas platyrhynchos. The sequence continues at coordinate 140,090,399 of NC_092587.1, forward strand.
CCCGACGGTGGCGGTGGTGGTGACGGTGGTGGTGCGGCCCTCCCCGCTGCGGTGCTCGGCTGGGCCAGTGGCCGGGGTCTTCTCGCCTTCCTGCCGCTCCGCCTTCACGTGGCCATAGTAGGGATGGGCCTCCAGTGCCGGGCCGTCATGGTGGGTCAGGATGGGTGCTTTGTGAGGGGTGACTTTGTTCAGCCACTTGTCCAGCTGCCACTTGTTGGACGAGGGTGGCTCAGGCTGAAAGAGAAGCGGACAACAATGAGCACCAAGCCCCTCTGCCCTTGCCTGCAGGGTCCCCTCAGGGACACCAAAACACTAATAGTGGAGAGATTTTATCCTGGGCAAGGGGCCACCCTGAGCCCCACGGCACCTGGGGAAAGGTGAGTTGGTGAGGATGCACCATGCTGCCCTGAGAGAGGTCCAGGCTGGGCATTAGGGCAGGGAAAGATGGGGCATGCCCCACGGGTAGGGATATTTTTGGTTTCTGGATGAGGTTGGGAAGGACAACAGCTTTCATGAGTCATAATTTCTAAGGATGATTCATGCAGAGCTACTGGTGTTGGCTTTACTGGGAAATGCTACCAAGTTTCCAAACAATGAATAAAATAATGGTGGAAAACAAGGCAGGGATACAGCAGAGGCTAAACTAGGATAGCTAGCTGGAAAGCTAGGGATATATATATATGTGTGTGTATATATATAATATATATATGTATTTCACCTTTGCATTAAATACAAAACGTATTTAAATAGCATACAAAGGGGCATGTAGTCCCTCCTGGGAGAGGGAAGGCTAACCAGGCGGTGCATATAATTTGTCTGGTATTGATGTTATAATCCTGTGAGATCACACAAACATTTGCTGTGCGGTGGTATTGTCAAATGCTCATTTGGTAAGTATTGTGAGGCTGTTAGTTTTTCTCTTTGTTCCTGTCACAACATGATCAAGTTATAAGAGAACATCTAAAATATAATGGTGTTTGGACAGTGAAGTAGTAGGATAATTATGATTTCAAATGTAACCACAGCTCAGAAAATGTTATTTCAGAACAATGTGCAAGTATTTTCTAATGCTTCTTGCAATCAGTAATTTGAGCATAATAAAATGAAAAGGAAAGGGAAAAAAAAAGAAAAGATGGAGTGCATGGCCAGCCATATTCTGAACCAAGAGAAGCCAATGTGAAAAGTCTCCTAATTTCTTGAACTGGAACCAAAATTTGATCAACTAAGTAATTGCACATGAAAACTATTGATGCTCTGGAAGAATGTTTGCCTAAGAGAGAATATCCACAGTCTCTGATGTAAGACAGTCTCCAACACAAAGGATCCTCTATTAAAAGGAGGTGCCTGAAAGCAGCATAGGCTTCCTGCATAGCCAAGGGTGTCTTCAGAGTCACCCACGGAGGGCTGTATTCACTCTACAGGGAGCAAAGTCTCCTAAAATAAGCAGAACAGTTACACATTGGAATTCATATGATAAAAATATTCCTCCCTCTGAAGTGTCTAATTTACTCATTATCCAGCTAGCCAATACCTACAGGAAGCTTGCTGGATTGCGTTAAGTTTATTTTTTCTTAATCATACTCCCTAATATCATACATGATGAATTTCTTTCCAGACTTGTAAATCTTGAAAATGAATGGGCAGCATTTCTCTTGGATGAAGATGTATTTTTAAGACTCTTAACTCTTTGTGTAAAATAAACAACATTTTTTTAGACTGCTGCTGAGGGTAGAGTTGGATGCATTTTGTGCCATTCATTATGTACATACTGAACTTATTACATATATAATAAAAGGTTCACTATATATGGAGGCCTTTACAGTGTTCAGGAGTTATATTCAACAAAAGGACATATATCAGAAACGTGCAGAAAAAATACACCTCTGCCTGTAAGTATGGGCCAGAGTGAGGGCAGTATGAAAGTTCAAAAAAATCTTCCAGGTTTTCTGTTACATCCTGTTCTGTCTCTTTATGTACCTTGTCATTCTCTAAAACAGTGGTTCACAAAATATGGATTTCAAGGGATAACAGTAAACCAGCAGAAAACAGTGATTAACTGCTAAAGTGTCATAACTTGTCAATATGGTACTTCCCTACAGTGATATGTCTGCTGTTTAAGTGGAATAGCTACACTCCCACCAACCTGTAAGCCGACTACAAAGTCTAATAAAAAGCATCAGCAATATTGCCAGCTTTGCTAATTTTGTCAGGGCTTTCAGGACACTTAGATTTTCTTAAAGCCTCAGCTCTCCAAGTCATGAACTTAGATACATATCCAGTTTATTTAAAGAAAAATTGAAGTTCTTGTGGCTGCTGAAAGAAACTTTAAGATGTATCTGCAAACGATTAATCAGAAATCCAAAAACCTTTCAGATGCATCTGCTAGAAGCAAAAGGCCTGCAGCTGATAAGGTAAAGAACACGGATTCTAGAAAATCAGAACTTTTAAACTTCTCTAATTATTTTAAGGCCCTTTCACAGTTTTGGAATATTTAAGATTGTCAAAGTGTACATGAGTGATGCCAGTTTTATTTTGCAAGTAATTTACTCAATTGATTTCTCTAAAAATTACTATTTTTTGAAATCACTTTCAAAAACAATGTAACTTTCAAGAGACCAGCCAGGAGAGAAAAACAGACCTGGTGAAAAAAAAGGACTGGGAAGATTCACTGGAAAGTTTTTACCAGTACACTTCACATGTCCAACTGCAATTATTTTTGGGAGGAACAGAAAATCCCTAATTCTCCAGTCCACACTACCTCCCTGAGCAGGGAGGTTCCACATGGTCCTGTGGAACTAAAGTTGGTTTGCTTGCAGTGAGATATTTTCAGCAGCATGTAAGGACGGAAATGGATGGAGATCCAGAGGGATCAGGTAGCAAGTTGGTCTTATTTCATGAAGAGAACTTGTCAATTTTTAGTTGGAGTAAAGCTGGTTGTGGTGAGACAGAGAGCAGCAGTAGGAACAATGGTCTGTAGTAAAGATGACTTGCAATGAGGTATGAATTAGTCACAAAAAACAACATCAGGAAACTCTTCCAGAGAAAGATAGTTCCAGGGATCAATGTACTATAGAATCATAGAATCATAGAATATCCTGAGTTGGAAGGGACCCTTAAGGATCATCAAGTCCAACTCTTGACAGCGCACAGGTCATAGATGTACATCTGCCAGGTTTCATCAAGAAACAAAAGGATGTGATACTATCATTTTAAAAATGTGTGTGGATTCATCTGTATATTATAGATAGCTATACCTGAGCTAGTCAAAAAGTTCACTCCCTGATCAGTGGGCTACTCTTCTAGAGTGTGAACTGTTTCATCTTTAAATTGACATCCAAAATAGGCCAGATGAGCTGCGCCCTAAAAATGTCCATTCCTCTCCCCTAATTGTAAAGGAGAGGCTGAAGTGGTGAGCAGATATAGGTATCTACAGTACGAATGTCCAGATTTGGGTGGGATGATTCACACAAAGCATGTCTATGTATCTCAAGTCTCTTCAAGGCTACAAGTGCAACTATGAGATGCATGAGGGACATGCGTCCAAATGAAACCTTTGTCAACACTCATTATCCCAAAACACTTGCTGGGTGAAGGGCTGTTAAACAATGCAAGTGTAATGGGATCACTCTAGGCTGGTCATTATAAATAGGAACCTAAGGTGTAGCTAATACCATGGTAAACGTGAAGCATGATACCCCTTTCATTGAGAAATTGGATGGCCTGTAATGTGCATGTACTTAACCCAATGCAGGGTAGGAGTGAGCAATCAGCCATCCCTGCAGCATACTTGACCTATTGGAAATCCACACGTTAATTTACCCATATGATAACCTGTTTGTGCTGTCCTACTATCAATGATTTGGTTCAGAGCAATTCCCATACAAATCCGATGTCTTTTCATTGTATTTAAGACATAGATGAAGATCATGATGATTAATATTGCTGCTTCTACTATTAGTATTGCTAGAACTTTATCAAATTAGAACTGGAGATTCCCATCAGTTAGGCATGGTGCACACATACTCTAAAAGGTGGCTCCTGCCTCAAAGGGTTTTCTAGAGGGCCAGGGAAGTTTAATTTGTAGTCTTTCCAAAAACAGTGCATAGAAGAGCTAAAGTCCATTAATCCTATGAGCAAATCTGAAGGTAGTGTCTACTGTTGGTCTAGTAAAAAAAAAAAAAAAATCCCCATTCAAAATTTTTTGGAAAACAAGACAGATACAGAAAACATACACACACAGGACCAGCCCTGAAGCTAAACTCTTCTTTCCCTGACTCCCTGAGGAAACATAGCAGTGAAGAAATGCTGGTGAGGTGGCAGAAGCATGCTCACCAGTTAGCTAATTGGTTAGATACATATGCTCTTCCTATTCTCTGAGCTAAGGAGAAGAGAGCCAATGCCACACAACTCCTGAGGGAACAGCCTGAATTTACAAGCAGTGGCTATTAGTACTAAAGTCCATGCACTTGAAGGACTGGATGCACAGTGCTGTGGGCAGGAGGTGGGTCTCTGTTGACGAAGGAGGAAGGCTGGGAAGAGCATCTCCAATCACTTCAGCTTTGACCAGGTCAGACACAACGTGTGGATGCGAGGCCAAAACTATCCTGTGATGATGGAATAATCATGGTAAAAACCCTTGATGGCTGCGAACTGGTCACTACAGTGGAGGCTGTAAAGGACAGTGTATCTGGGGGTGGGGTGCTGACAGGGTCCAGGACATCACATCTCTCTCTTCTGGCCAGATTACTGTTGAATAGCCACTGATGCCCCATTCCATGCAATTGCTTCTCTATTTCCCTCCTGCCCGTTCCTCCCTCTGGCCCTTCCTGTGTAATGGGACTTCCCGAGTAGTCTAACCAGACCCAGTCTTATTAAAGGTCTGCATGATAATTCAACCGAATAAAGAACAAACAAACCAAATTTTTAGCTTTTGAAATGTAGTTCTTCTGTGGACTTGAGACCCACATTTTTTTTCTATCATCTAAAATAATTGGAAGGATGTCGCCATTTTCCAGAATCCTCATTTATGACATTAATTAAGGTCATACAAAGAATTCATGGCCTCAGCAAGAAACAGGAGATAGAAGTTGCAGTCCCTTGTTCATAATTTCAGGTTTGGCAGTCCACAAAACTGTAACTACTCACATTACTGTCTGAGGCACCTTAATTTGTCCACATCACTGAAACCAGTCTGAATGTTGTCTCCTGTTCTAGCTCAGCCATTACTCTTAGTTTACTGCAGACATAAAGTGTAGACAGCTGAGCTAGTCACTACAGGCTCTAAATAGTCACTGGAAAGAAACGGACACTTTTAGGGTGCAATTCATCTAATCTATTTTATATGTATGCTTTACAATGAGCTGCTTTTACACTCTAGGCAACTGCATTAAGACACCTGAAAACAACTCAAAGGTCTCAAAATGAGATGAAGAATAATTACAGAAGAAATGAAACAGCAGTTAAATTTTTATATAATGTAGCATGAAGAAGATAACCTGTCCTAGAAAATATTTTGGATATATGCATATGATATTTCTAATTATGGGGAAAAAAAAAAAAAGAATGAAGGACTCATAATGGCCTGCAGATTACCAATTGAAGTTCCTCCCACCTTGGACATATGGATTTCCTGCCCAGCATTGTGCAGGAGTATTCAGGTTCATTGTACCTGAATTGTACCTTTATTAGTTTATCCTTATGTAATGACAAAGATGTATTTGCTTCTTTTATTTTATCCAATAGATGAAATTCATCTTGAGACCATGACTGGAACTGAGCCCACTAATTAAATTCAGGTGGACAGGACTTCTTTTTAAAGAGTTCCCAAGGACCTGTCTCTCTCCATTTATGGGGTACGAACATGGCATGTACTGTAGGAAGATGGCTTCACTGGGTTCCTAAATGTAAGTTAAAGCATTAATGTAAGGCAGACAGGACTTCCACTCAGAGACATCACACAAACATGTTGGAACTGGTGCCACCAGTCATATGATGGGCTTGGGAAAGCACTGGCCCTCGGGGGAAGCACAGATATCCTACTTCTCTTGGACAACCTGACCCTGCCCAAGTGAATGTCGTGGCCTCTCCCATATCCCAAGGAGCAAGTTATGAAAACCACTGCAGCCATCGCATTTTTGAGTCCTTTACATTTTCATATAAGCCTGTTTTGTACAGCATGTCCTAGAAGGCAAACCACACAAACATAATGCAAAGAGACAAGCAATCTGTTGAAGCAGTGCAGCTGTTTCGTGACAATGATCACTGATAACTCAGACTCCACACAGAAGTGGTTGCACAGATCTCGAGAGAATATGTATAAAATGCCTAAGAGGAGACACTTCCTCCATGTTTCCATGGCTCTTGGTCCCTTGCTTGACTTTACAAAACCCACGACCTGCCTTAGTTAATTCATTTCCTGCATTCTCTAAGGAATTGCTTCTCTCGTGTCCAAGCATCACAGGTATCTACCTAGATGCTCTTTTATCTTAGTATACACACTCCTCTCTTCCTGGGTACTATACATCTCCCCCTTTTATCTCATGTTTCCTTTCCCCCTACCATGGTTCCTACACTTTCTTCTCTTCATCCCTTTTCTTATATCTTCTAAGATTCCCATAGGGAAAGCAAAGAGAGTGTGAGACCTCTGCACTGAACTCAGCCAGGAACGAGACAGAACAAGGTCTTGATGGGTCAGATGAGAGAATTTGGGATGGGAAATGAGAAATGGGATAGCGTGAGGAGGGCAACAGGGAAAGAGAGACTGGAAGGAAGAAAACAGAGAAGAAAGGAAGGAGAGAACAAGAGAGAGACTTAGGAAAGGGACAAAGTGGAGGAAAATTAACTGGAAATGGATCTGAAAGCACTATGGAAGAAAGAGAGAAAAGAAGATAAGTGTTAAACAAGAAACAAAACCTGAGAAAAATATAGAAATGATGTTTCTGTGAGTGCTGTATTTTCCCTGATGGGAAACATGGCCCCAAACACTGAGCAAAATATGAGGAAAGGCTTGCTGGTTATTCAGTATAATTTTTCAGGGTGAGAGAATCTGTGAGGCTTAGTTGTCAGGGGAGGAGTCTGGTGAGGGGATGTTTTATGTGGAGCAGGAAAAAGTACTGACTGTATTTCATGAGTATTTACAATCCTGCTGCTAGATTTTTGAATAATTTTACATACATTAATGTGTATGATGTGGCTGTGGAGTGCATGGCTTTATACTGAAGGTGTACATTGACCAAAACACATAAAAATGCCAAGCCTGGTAGAAAAGCAGAGTAGGGCAAGCAGCCCTATATGTGTCTGTTGAGTACATTGCAGAGGTGAAAGCAGAAGGTAGCACAGCACTGGCAGTTTAATTGTACTTTGGCTAGGGCTTGTCTACATGTGGAAATTTTCAGTGCTAGCTTTCCAGATGACAAGTTTGGGCTTAATGTTTTGCACCATGAGTAATTCAGTTTAGTCCATGCTAGAGATGTATTAAACTAAATCACAGAAAGGCAGCAGTAGCAGAGAATAATTCACTTGGGGAGTGAAGTGAGGGAAGTGCATGAGTGAAAAACAACTGTTTTGCTTTAAAAATCTACCCTCAAACTGATTTCATAATAGCTTCCCTGCACAGAGAAGCCTTTAGTTCCCTTGCAGTGCTGAGAGTCCACATCAGGACTTAAGCACTAAGCAAGCCATTGCTATGGAAGCAGAGTTGCATAAAGCCTCAAGCAAGCTGTGAGCTTTGTGAGGAGCTCCAGTTTGAGGAAAATATCACAGGGTCATTTCCTTCTTCATTTTGTTTCAAATGCTTCAAATCTGCCCCAGCATCCCTTGCCACTTGCATTTCACAGGGTGCCAGGAGGAAGATCTTTATGATTTTCTCTTCCTCTTTTTTTTTTTTTTTTTTTCAATTAATTTATTTTTTTCATCTCCCCCCAGTCTCCTTGTGTCACCTTGGCTGGAAAAAAAAGTCTGAGTGGGTGTAATAATGGCTCACCACCCCAAATCACGTAGAGCAGAAGCCCTTACCTCTGGGCTGGAGTAATGTGAGGGCTTGCTGCCGTCGCTCTCGCTGGAGCTGCTTTCGCTCTCCGAGTCAGACTCCGAGCTGGTCTCGGATTCACTGGAGCTGCTGCTGCTCGACCCCTTGCTGGAGAGTCCCGGGGCGCGGGTGCTGGACTGCGGCACCACCAGGCTGCTGGCCCCACATGCAGCCCACGGGGAGAGAAGGGGAGAGGAGAAAAAAAGAACACACAAAGAGAAAGAAAAACATGTAAAAACCATGGTGTTTTAGGGAGCATACCTATCTGTGAGCTTGCCTCTGCTGCTAACAAATGGTGAAGGGAGTTCAAGTTCAACATTGTATTATTGTAATTTGAGGGGAAGATTTGATACTAGCTGAATGTTCATTTACTTCCACAGCCTTTGCCATCCCTTCTTCACACGAGAGAGGGTCAGGCTTTCCCTTCAGCTTGTCTCTTTTCTCATTCAACAGAAATGTTAGGATACATTAAAAAAAATGAAACATGGTAAAAACAGAGTAGAGGAAGCAGTCCTACAGTGTTTAATGAATGCCATGCAGAGGTGAAAGCTGGAGATGGAAAAGGTGAACAGTCAAGAAACTGAGCTGAACTCCACTGTACCAGCCATTTACTAGCAGTAATAGAATAACAATAATAATGCCAATAATGATACATCCTCACTGGATCTTCCTACCCCTATCTTTTTTTTTTTTTTTTTCCTGCATACTTCACCTATCCATAAGTGATGTGGTTGCTTGATATTGACAACTGTAAGATCTAAGACTCTGCTCCTGAAGAAATGTGAGGAGCTCAGGCTTGTGTTTTTGCATATCAGCAGTGCCGTGCTGTCAGCAGAGCTGCTTGCCATCTTAAAAGTTATGTTTCCATGCAAGTGTTTGTATTATGAGGCCTGACAGCGCAAGAAATGTATACTTTCCCAAAATAGTTGACCATGCATATTAAAATATCACAGTCATAAAGGCTCGAGTGTGAAATGTCCTATTAAGTCATCCAGCTTATTCCCCAGGCAATGGAAGATTGTTCCCCATAGCAGGGTGCATTTTCTAGTGAGTTGTCCAATTTGATTTTAAATGACTTGAATGCAGCTTTTACTTTTACCCCTGGGAAACTTCTCTGCAAACTAACCCAAATTCCACTGTCAGAAATTTCTCCCTACATTCAACCTGAAGTTGCCCTTTTAAAATTTATTGTTGTTACTTATTATTTCATCCTATTACTAATAGTTACAATGATAAATTATCCTCCTCCCTTTTTCCTTTCACGTAGTTGCAGACTGTTTTCCTGCCCTACTTCAGCCATCTTTCAGACAAGGCCTTACACATTTACTTCTTCTGATCTTTCTTCATAAGTCATTATCTCCAGGGATATGGGATCATTTTTATGGCTCTTTTCTGAACTCATTCCAATTTGTCTATATCTCTCTGATAACAGGATGCCCAAAACGGAGTGCTGCATTATAGATGGTTCTCACTAGAGCCCTACAATGGAGGGCTATTACCTTCCTGCTCCTTGATGCGTTGCTTCTGTAAACATATACCAGAGCTGTGATGGAATATATAGTCCATTAACACTCCTACATCTCTTTCAACACCTCTTTCTCCAGAATTCCTCCACTGATAGCTACACTTGAGATTATTTGCTTCCAGAGAGATTAACTTGCCTTTTTTTTTTTTTCTTTTTTCCCATGCCAGATCTCATTTTCTTCTTTACTGCACATGCTCCTAGCTCCTTTTGATTTATTTCTCTGCCCTCAGAGGTGTCTACAGCAAATTCTAATTTAGTATCAAATACAAACTTAATTAAATAGTTATTCACTTCCTTTTCCAGATCATTAATAAGACTGTTAAATAAACCCCACATGAAACATGCTAGTACCCTAATAACCATCTCTTCCCAACTCCATTCACCAGTGTTTATCATTACCCTTGTTTATGCTCCATCAGTCCAATATTGCGGCTAATGTGATGTGAACTTTGGAGATGCATTTTGTGAGAAATAATATCTAATAATTAATTACTGTTCAGCTATGTTGCACCTAATGAATTGTCTTTACCTACTAATGGTGCATTTCATTCTGGAGAACTAGCATCTGATACCTGACACTAGCCACATATGACAGGCAATTTCTGGGGCTGGAAAAGAGGCCAGGCCACCAGGGATGCGGTTTCAACTCTGTGATTCCCCAAGGTGCACACTTTCCAGCCCCATCCCTGCCTCCCCCAACATATGTCAACCTTTCCTCACTGGAGCATCCATCCTATCCAGGCCAGTACTCCCACCACATCGCCTTCTCTCTTATTTATCCCCCTTCCCTTTTTCCTAGGGAGAAATTGGCAGAAGTGCTTGTGTGTACTTCTGGGAGGCAAGATGTCTGTTACCATACACAGGCATTAAATGTACTGATTACAAAGTGTGCCTTTAAAAACTTGCCTTCTGCTGTTTTTGCTGCTATTCATCACGTCTTTTGTCTGGCCAGGTAGGTGTGGAAAATGCAAGCTCTTCAGACAGCCATTTGTATAACAGCATTAAGGCACATAGGTGCCTGAAACAGTAACAGCTAATAAGCTTGTAAAAATTTTTCTTCCCAGAGAAGGAAAATTGATGTTTTGTATGCTGCTATGGGACAATGTACTTTTCCACTTGTACAGGTTGCCTAGTAAACTCCAGATCTAAGTTGCTCATGTATATTAACAGATTATAGTCAATCCCTTGCTAATAAAATAGTGAGAGCTATACAGAGGCCATTGTGAGTAGGTTTTCTGGTTTTGATTTTTTTTCTTTTCTTAAGGGAATATGAAAAGGTAAGTGCCTTTTCTGCAAGTGTAGCTAAGGGAATGCTTTTGACAGTGTCCAACTCTGATGGATTCCCTGTCCTCTCCCCAACACCATTGTGACTGCTGCCTGAAAAGTTCTTCAGCATCACAGAACATCTGCACATTTATGTCCTGCCCCTAGTGATTGTGGTTTTAATTTTTAAACCATCATTTTTGTTTGGCATTGACTGAAGTATTCAGAATTGCTATGTAGGGGATGAGGGAGAAAAAACCCCACAGTAATATTTCTTTCCTGTTGTGACATGAAGTGTTTTTCTAGGCTGCTGAATAGAAATTGTTACTACAGCCATAGATATAAAATATAACTGTTGGACTCTTCACAAACATCTGGAAATCTATGTTTGCTGCTCTAATGGTAGCCAATATACTAAGGAAACTAAACAGCATTACAATATTTCCCCATTTATGCTGATACTATTGAAGTCTCCTGTCCCCCTTCTACATTTTCCGTTATTAAATGTAATGTGTTTTTATAAGGATCCTCATTAAATTGTAGTGATCAGGGTGATAACACCTACATGTTTCTTCATGCTTTCTTAGGAAAAATGACCATTATTTTAAGTCTGTGACTTCCATTTTGGACTGTTCTCTCTGAAACATGTAAGCAAGATCATGCAGTCAAAATAAAACACCAATTTGCATTTTAATGACTGTGGCACATAACATTCATGCATATTTTGCTAGTGGCTTATGCCCCAGAATTAATTACTGCATCATAGAAGTGATATTTTTATTTTAGGCAATTAAACAACAATTTGGGTAAGAACCACTCTTGTTTAAAGCCCTTGAACAGAACATGCAACCTCTGACTTAAGAGAGAGACTAAATACATCGTGAAGGTGCTGCAAACTCATTAAAGCACGTCATAACCAACAACTTGAAGTTCCTGACCATAGTCCTGTGATCCTGGCTACATGGGACTTGGGCACCCAAATTCCATGCAAGTCCCCAGAGACCTATTTTCCTGCATTGCCTAGTGATCAAGTAACCTTCTCTGATAGACTGCTGGACACTACGTAGTGTCAAAGTTTCTCAGATGTAAAGGTTCAGAAACACCTTGATTTGGGGAGATTAATACTTTCCCACTCAAAGCAATATGTGATCAAAGTTGAGAGGGGGAGTCACATCAGTCCCTGGAAGAGCCTGAGATTTTAGGTATGCTGGGGCCAGTTATAGTCTTCAACAGACTGCATGGCCATGGACAGCCTTTGAACAGTACCAACGTGATTTAAACACTTGCATGGGAAGGTGCTGGCGTTTGTTACTCAGCCAGTGGAGAAAGATTCCCAAATCAGATTGCCTTATTTGACTTTGGGGGACCTCTTGAGGTTAATTAGACTGGATCTGGGCCCTACTTCATGCTTCATATTAAGCTACTGCTTACAGCTACACTACTTTTCATGACAATAAATCATGGTGTTGAACATTGGGCACCAGAAACTCCTGGGTAGCTAAGTGTACAACGCATTGCAAGAATTCAGTCAATATTTCAAAGGCAAACAAGTTCAATGCCAGATCAAGGTACACATAAAACAGACGCAGTTCTTCGCCAAACTTCAAGTGTTTGAAGTGTTTGTTGTAACAATATTAAATTGGCTCAAAAGGGGGAAAAACCATCCAATTCTGGAGAATTTGTGATCCCAGTTCTTCACTCCTTGATTGCATTTTATACCCACTTCACACAGCTGTGGAAGACAATCAAGAATGCAAAGTAGAGAATCAGGCCTTGAAGAAAAGCCTGTGCCAAGAAAACATATTGAAGTGACACTCTGAAATACATTTCTGGCCACATTAAAGGCTATTAACATACTCAAGCTTCATATTTTGGTCTCTGTTAATTTCATTATGCAGCAATTGTATTCAGAGTTTTCTTATCAGAAAGCTCAGTAACCGAACCAGTCACTATCTGCTATATTTTTTTTCTTTGCGTGGAGATGGGACAATATTTAGCCAGTGTCACTGGCATTGATGCAATCATCTAAACTATTTTTCTTCTAAATCTCACCCTGCAGTGAGACCATCCACCAGGTACTGCTCCCCTACCAAATGGTTCAGGCTCCCAATAGGAAAGAACAGTGTTACAATTACTATAAAGATCTGACTTGAATAAACCAATACCAATGCTGCTCTTAGGGATCACGTTGTCAATGTTGAGAGGTAAACATGGAAAAGGTGATCTGAATTTGCAGATGTCACGACTTTAGGAGAAAATCCTAAGTAAGGCTGTATGAATGCTTGAAGTATTTGAAATGCCAGGGAAATCCATCACTGTCTTGAAGAACAAGGACGACTGTGGGAAAACAATACTCTGAAACAGACAGCCGGTCCCTCGGCTGGCATAAACTGTCATAGCTCCATTGACTTCAATTAGGCCACGCTGTTCTAAATCAAACCATAAATCTGACCAAGACTCTGAAATGTTATTTCAAACTCAGTGACAAAAACATATTCCACGGTTTAAAGGAGATCTGTTGGCAGAGTCCCTATTTTTATTCCAGATTAAAGAATCTGAAACACCGCGTCCTTCTCTACCCTTGAAGCCAACCTAAAGCATAGTGAAGGTCTTTTAGGGAAAACATTTTATCCCTTTGTTGTGAGAAGCAAATTCCACATGGTGCTTCCTCAAAGCACAAACTGAGAACGTCGTGCCAAGATCAGTGTAATTATCTCTGCTGCCTGGCACTGAAGATGCCGCAAGCCTTCCATGCACACAGTAGGGAATTCCTGTGTTGGTAATTGTGAATGAATCACAGAGGCAATGGAAATGCCCACTTCTTGCTGCTGCCCCTGAGTATTTTTCAAAATTCTCTTTCAGTGAGGACATTTGAAGCATGCTTACCACAGGGGTCTATTCTGGACTTGCCGATCAGGCCATCCCAGTGTTGTAACAGAACATATGGGGATATTTTCCGAGGCAACTGTAGAATGCCAAGAAACAGCCCCATAAGGATAGCTTTAAAGAATGAATATGGATATCATCCATTCACTTCAGTCCAAAATCATGCTGAGAAAAGGGAGATGATACCATAAACTCCAGAATTCGCATCCGCTTAAAGACAGACAGGCATCTCCAGGGCTTAAAATATGAAGGCTGGTTCTGCACTTAACGCACAAATGTGACTATAAGGAGCTTCTGCTCTAGTTTTAGGTCTGCCATGTGGTGTCTGAATGACCAAATCAGGTCATCAGACCTTCTAGGGCTCTGCCTTCTTTATCTGATCACCATCATGGTGATAAATGGGGACGACCGAACTTGCCTGCCTTTAAGGTACTTGGAGATGTCCTTTGCAGCTGTTTAAAAAGCACTTGGACATCCTCAGTGCAAACACAGTACAGAAGTGACACAAATTTATGCTTTTGTACCTTTGCTAACTGAGAACATGAAACCAATTAGCTGCCTGAGTTCTTTACAGTTATCCATTGTGAAAACCTATTGTTCGCTAACCAAAAAAAAAAAAAAAAAAAAAGCTAGCCCTGCCATGGTCGGCAAAAAATGAGCCTGGGCACTTCCCTTTCTCCAGGTAAACAATTTCCCAGGAGTCTGTTAATATCTTTCGGAAACAGAGAAATGTTTTCATACCTCATTCCTATAACAGATGGGGTATGAAATGGGAATCATGATGAGTGAGAGTCCTGGAGGTTGTTTGGCTTGTCACAATATATAATGCTCCTGCGAAAGCGCTGCATTACCTTAGTCGCACCACCTTTGCACAGCACAACTAATAAAGCACGACTGCCAAGAACAGAGTTCATAGGCTCCACCTATATTTTAACACTGTCCTTGGGAGTTGCTTAAATAGTTTGTGCTGACAAGACTGCAAGTATCATCTGACAAAGCAAACCTAAAGTAAATCGGGTCTTTTCAGAGAGTAAGGTGTGCCTTGTGTGACTGCAGCTTAATTGCCAGAATAGTTGCCAAAGAAAAATAAATTAATAGGAACAGATGCTTAGAAAAACAAGCTATGAAGCTCATGCACACACACACCCCTCACCCTCAAGAAATTTGAGTCTGGCTGGGGGGTATCTATTTAAGTTCTGGTTGCTACTGGAAGCAGCAGAATCACAGCTACCACCTTGGATGCCTACAGTAGGAAAGAGAAAAATCACGGAAAAAAAAACTTGGCTAAAAACCCCCTCTAAAATAAAATGCTACATAGCAATTAATAGTGACATCTTTGTATAAATAGCTCTATCAGAAGGAGCGTGTGCCAGGGTATCTGAGATGAAAGGGTCCAATAGACCTGGAGCAGCATTAGCGTGGGGATGAAGTGATTAGTCAGCAGGCTGACAGCTGTGCTAGAAGCCTGGTGCCAGATCCCAATGTATGCTTTCCACCGCTGCCAAATGTTTGCTTGTCGCTCCAGATAAATGGAGCATCAGCAGTGTTTTATTTGACCTGCTCACAAGAAAAATAAAGCAACTCTGACTTCCTCAGTGTGTTTGTCGTTGACCTTGCATCAGCTGAATATGAGTGGAGAGGTTCCCTGGTCCAGGAAAATTAACTCTTTAGTAGAAGGGACCACTAAAAATCTTCTTTCTTTGGTAGTATAATTAGTCTCTTGATGTTTCGAAGTAGGTAGCTTAAAAAGAAGTGTCAGCCACTGCCTAAGTGCCCTGTGCTGTCCTTGAAACATGCCCTTGGACCAGTGGTCTGGAGAATGATGAACAGCTTTGAGAATAGCCTATAAACAGCCATCCTCCTGTCCCCACAGTGAAATTGGGAAACTTTTTCAGGGTGGAGGGTGGGGACAGAAATAAGTTGCAAGTGCAAGAAGTTGTGGAGAAGATTCAGTCAGCACTATGCTTTTCATTTCTCCCTGCAGACAAAGGCATTTTTTTTTTCCTTTCTATGCACCCCCAAAGTTTTGCTTTTCTCTCTTTTCTTCATCATTTTGATCATCTTGGGAGCTGTCTACTTGAGATCCCATCTGTTGTCTAGTCGAGGCCAGCTTCTGCTGCTGGGTAGAAATCAGACAGTGTTTTCGATTTACACATCTGAAAGAGAATGTAGAACACACATTTATTTTTTGGATCTGTAATGCTCTCTATTTGTGGGGGCTCTCCTTCACAGTGGCTAAGGTGTTGCAGAGAGACAAACACACTGTGGTGTGACTCAGAGGACTCTCGTGGGAGATATACCCTTTCCTCTTCTCTAATAAGCTGATGAGAAGGGATGCCCTGGCTGAGATCAGCTCTGCTACTCCCCTCTGCTATTGCTGAATGGCAACATACCCTGAACAGAAGTGAAATGTTAAAAGGTCTGCACTCAGTGACCACTGTAGACTTTTTTTTTTTATTTCCATGTTCTGAAGGCAGGAGGGAAAGAGAATAGGGATGGTAAGCGAATCAATTAACATTCTAGAATATTTCGACTATATCTATATATTTTCATTTTGGAATCTAGCCCTCATGTAATTATTTTCTTTAATTCCAAAAGGTCCAATGGAAGGCATGAGAAACCTAGACGGACTATGCAAGAAGGAGAAAGGACTCTTTTGAGCACTTGTATATGGTACTAGTAGCTGAGGTTGTTGTCAGGCAGAGTTCTTCCATATCTGATAATACTGAAGCTTTGGATCTCTTTCTGGCACTCGATGGTTACTCTTAATAATGAAGTGTATTCTTATGGACATCATTCCTTTCCATTTCTTCTTTCCCACCTGTCTTTCCTCCTCACTGTGCTTTGACAGAATTTGTTTCCTGTCAGCATCAGGAGCTGCTGCATGCAATTGCCAACTGTCTCCAGAGAGTGTGAGTTCATTAGCTCAGGTGAGATCAAATTGCTGAGCTCAAGGCTCAGGGTTCAGATAGTCTCATTAACGTGGGCTAATGTGAAAGTTGTGAGGCTCTGCACAAGTTCTTTTGGTCATGGGAAAGCACTTGAGGTGCTAAACCCTACCACCTGAAGAACGACCTCTGAACCAATGGCCCTTCAAGAGAGGGAGAGCTCCTTAGGGGTCTCTTATTCACAAAATGTTGATGTCACATATGGCAGTAGGAGGAGGACATCCTTGTGGTTCAGCAAAATAAGAAAATAGGGAGTTCCAGCTGAAGTCAATGGAAATAGGAAGAAAGGTTTGATTTGGTAAAGGGTATGGAACTAGGGAGTGTAAAGAGTGGCAAAAACTCAGGACTATTTATAAATCTGCTGGCAGGAGGTCACCTGTAGATCTGGAACAAGGCAATTTGCTGACTTTGTGAATAAATAAGACACGTGAAGTCAGAACTTTACCTACTGTGCAAGGCTTGAAAAAAGGTCTGAAAAAGAACTTAGTAAAGGTGGAATTGGACCCCCTTTGTCAGATCGTAATAAAGCCAGCCAGTGAGGTATAGGGTGGTGGGTTTGCAGTTTTTCTGCCTTTAATTTACAAGGGACCTAACTGCTACCTAACTTAAGCACTCAGAAATGCCCTTGCTGCTTGTCTTGATTGACTAGAGGGAATCCAGGGTGCTAAGAGCTGCTTAAACATTATGCATGGTATGCCCAACACCATATCCATTGTGACTTAGATGAGTAGCAAGGGAGGTTTATTTCAGACTCTTCTTCATAGTTTCCCTTTCAGGATTCATTCAGCTCCCTTCCACTTGTCCTAAAGATTTGGTGTGGTATGCAATATGAAATCCTATATCCATTCCCGACTTGGTGCTGCACTGTTTCATTAGAGAACTATCAAATCTGATCTCTTATCAGACTCAGTGATATGAGTGCTCCTCATCTCAGGAAAACATTCTCCAATAAAATTTTGCAGCTGGTCCCAGCAGCTTGGTCTTTGGTGTAAGAAGTTTCAAACCTCTGGGAGAGACGTTGTAAAGATAAACATAATTAAGCACTCGAACAGCTCATCAGTGAAAATGTGAACTATCCATCATGAAGTGTCAGAAACTAGGTTGGGCAAAGAGCTTCCTCGAAAGGTTTAGGCAGGATTAATCTTGTCTAGTTATATGAAAAAGGATTAGATGAGCTTGAATTTCTGTGGGTAAATATACAGATGAGGTTGTTAAGAAACATACATTCTGTGCTTGTAGGTCAAATGACAAGGAGAAAATGCAGAAAAAGATATAAAGTAGATAGATATCTGAATAGTCAGAGCAAGGAGCAATGCAAAATGTTCTGCAGAAAATGTAGTATGGCATTAATCCACCATCTTCAAAATGTCTCATTAGGAGAATTTTATACCACTTCTCTGGAAATCATCCTGGTGGTTGCTTTGCTTGTCTCATTTATTTCTTAAAACATGAAGCATAGATGCACTTCTATCCAAAAAAAAAAAAAAAAAAAAAAACCACAAAAAAACAACAAGCAATTCTTGCTCCTGAGTGACAGCTTCATTAAGCCAAAGAAGACAACCACTGCACTGCAGACTCTCATCTGCTTTGGCCTACCATCACCTTATTTCAGAGTTACTGTTAACATAACTCCTGTCATCGCTACCCACCTAAACAGGCAGCCTTTTATAATTTTCAGATGCAATTGCACCTCGCTTCAGCACTGCAGTCTTTTGCCTCAGTCAGCAGGGCCCTTGGTATGGCTCTGTATTGCAAGACCTCTTGCTAAGCTCTAAGAGTCCAAATACAGATGAACTTGTGCAGATAAAATTACTAACTACCATAATGGCTGTCCAAATGGGTGCAATAAATTTCAGCGTGAGACAAACTCTCTCAGGTTTTACTGACTCTTAATGTTGCTGCTGCCAGCTTTAGTGTTACTCTTTGACTCGAGCCATATTCTGTTGTCTCCCAAAGGTCTTTTCGGCCCGTCAGCTCTAATCAATATGCTGCCTTGAGAAGGAGCTTGTTTTAAGTAGGTTTGCTCACCATAAAGAACCATATAAAGAAAATTTGACTTCTACTCCTTGTCAGCATATATCACTTCCTATGCAGAGCAGCATTTAGATGGTCTGTTAGTTGAATCCAAGTGCTCTCTTTTATATGTTTCAAGAAATGAAAAATGCCTGGGAAAAATGCATAGTTGTTCTACAGAAGACATTAGGCAGAGTCAGGAATGGCAAGCAGAACAGCTAATAAAGCCCAGAATTGTAGCAGAGAGGATGTTAAAAGCTAATTACTTTGAGATTATTTGAAGACTTGTAAAAGGTTCTTCTCTTCTCCATTCTGATGTAAGTACAGCCTATTTTCCAGCAACATGCAAAACTATTTTAGCATGTTTTTAGACAGTTGCTGAGGAAATGCTGTTTACCTATTATTGACATACTAGCTCAAAATAAAGGATATTCAAAACATTTTTTTTAGCTGTTTGCCCATGAGGTAGCCTTGGGTTTTCAGGGGTCTGAGCCACCAGGAAAAAAACTACTCCCAGTCTTCTGACCAGGCTCAGATTCTTGACCCCATACTCTGGCTTAGTAGCATTGTACTTTGCAGCTTGGACCAGAGCATGCAGAGGTGCTCATGAAGCCCAGAAATGGTTTGCCTATTGAGGGTATCAGGATCTGTCCCACTAAAGCAGAGCTTAACAGTGTGCAGAGACTTGATGAAAGATTTTAAAATAAACAACAGCCCCTGCTAGTAGCTCTTGCTGTACCTTCCTCAATGATAGTTTATAAAGGTGGCCTGCAAAAAGCAATGAAAAAGTATGGTTAGTACAAATATAAAAACCTACGTTAAGAAAGAGTTATGTAAATTGCCCTTTGCAATTCAAAGGAAAAATCAAATGTGAATTGCATCCTTTTGTTAGATGTCATCCTTGGGAAGCAAACTTGAGGTTTGTTTATGCACACACAGAATATGAGGAGAGGCAGCAATAAATTACAAAGCAAATATAATTTTATTTGCTTTATTAATCTAGAATGTGGTACCGATGTGTCTGGACTCAGTGGCTCCCCAGCTGCACCCTCCTGCAGGATGTTATCAATCCTCTATTTCTGTAAAATGTGCTACCAACTAGGAGGAAGAGCACTCGAATGGTATGACATTTTAATAAAAAAAATCAGTCTTACACCATGCTGTGTCCTGATGTAGTTATTCTTATATCTTCCGATATATCTTTCAATCCGTATCTCGTATGTTTTGCTGCTCTTTAACTGCTATGCATCTTTTTAGATTTCTCGTGATATTACAATATCAGTAAGGCATGCATAGATGCCTCTGCCTATCCCTCAATGTGCCTTTTGTTCTCCCTGCCTCTCCCAAAGCGGCAGAAAGGAAATGCACACACGGCAGCGGGGAGAGGGCAGGGGAGCGGGGAGAACATTGCTCATCAGTGCTGCTTCTCCCTCCCTGTGCCACTGCAAGCTGCTGCCGCCTCCTTCCTTTCCCTCCCCGCAGGCTAAGAAGCCCCTGATGGCACTCTGGTCTTCTCACAGTATCTCAAACACTCCTCCGTTCCTCGCCTGCCCCAGGTCCTGCGTGCTCCTGGATGTGCTGTGTGAAGTGGGGGGCCTCTTCAGAGCACGAGCACGTGTTTAGCGGTGGGAACCAGCAGGGAGATTGTTGAAGGTGTAGGAGTCGACGTGCATGGATGCTAGGAGCTCAGTGCCCAGCTGTGAGGATATGCATTTGGCGCTTCTTTAACCGTGTACCGGGTCACCTGCCCGTAGCTGGGAGGTGGCTGGGGGAAAGCGGAATAAATGTTCTGCACAAGAGCTTTGCAGAGAAGATGAGACAGACAGATAGGTTTCCCGGATGGTATGGGTTTCGACAGACAGTGCAGCAATAAAGAAACTCTTCAGGATTTTTTTTACCATCTCGGCATGACTCTCACCCCTGCTAGACAAGACACAGTTTGGGGAGAAAGATCAAATGCTGGGTCTTTGCCATTAGCTTAGACACTAGGGGAAAGGGCTAGATGACTTTTTTGATAACTAGCATGAAGACCCCAGCAGGCTTCCAGACAGTTTTATTAATCATAAAAGTCATTAAAAATAGCCAGTTCCTCAGGGGCAAAGAAAAAACAAAACCTCAGAAGAATGAATCAGGGCAGGCATCTCCCTTTCCTAAGAGCATTCTCTTCACAGTCTGCACTCAAAACTGAAAGGAAATAGTTAAGAGTGAAACTCCCGAGTAATATAACCAAGTGCTTTCTCAGGAAAGGGGCAATCACTTTCCATGGACTTATATTGCAACAGGGAAAGATATTGATGGGCTTTGTGTACAGCTCAGACAGTGAACTTTTGGACAGTTGACTCTGAGGCTTGCATGTCACACCCAGAATCAGCAAAATAGTTTTCCCATTTGCCTTTGTGCTTGTCTTTCCCCTTTTGCTTTTTTTTTTTGCTTTCCCCTTGAATGTCCCTTTTCCCCTTTCTTTCCATACTCCCCTTGCCTTGACTTATTTAATTATTTATATATTTTTAATGGATAGAGATTACATTCAGTTGCCTCTATGCCACTGTCTACTGCCTGTGCTCTGTCTCTGAAGTCTTTAGCTGCCTTTGCAATATGAGTGCCAGGACCATAACGATATCTCACCTATCTTAGGGCATCTCAAGTTATTTTAGATGCCTGTGTTAAGGTACCTGGATCACATCTTGACTTACTCATCCCACAGTTCTGAAGAAATCCTTCCATATGAGCCCAAATGTAAAACAAAGCAGTACTGTCTTACTGTCTTTCTGGCTCTGCAGACAACCAGAATCAAAAAAATGGTATAAACTTTCCCATAAAAATTAGCTTTATAGGGTTGTTGACTGCAAAACGCAATGGCAGTTTAAATGTAAGTATTCATTTCTCTTATTTTAACTGGAAGGGTTTCAGTGGTGAAATAACTGTGGATTAAGAACTGGGACATGAAGCAAGTAAAAAAGAAGCTGGAGGAAAATCATAGGCAGTGGGAGGGAGAGGAGACTTGAAGAGCTGTTTTATCTGTGGCCTGTGGGGCTAGTGACTGAAACATGTACAGTAGGGGAATGATGCAGATCCTCTTTCCATCAAGGCACTTCCCTGCAACACCAGACATCATTTTTGGCCTGCTGTGGTTTGAGCTTGAGTAGACTCATGTGAGACCCCATGAATCAGTATAAGCAAAGGGAATCAACTGTCTGGAAAGCAGATTTGCAGAGAAGGCTGTGGGGATCCTGATGGAAAAAACAATTTTACCCTAAGCCAACAATGCTCCCTCACAGTAAAGGTGGCCAATGGCACCCAAGGCTGCAATAGGAAAAGCATTGCCAGCAGGTCAAGGAAGTGATCCTTCCTCTCTACTCAGTCCTGGTGAGACACAGCTGGAGTGTGAGGTCCAGGTCTGGGATCCCCAGTACAAAAGAGACTAGAATTGAGTCCAGCAAAGTGCCATGAAGATGAATAACAGATTGGAGCATCTTTCATTTGAGGAGAGGCTGAGAGAACTGGGAGGGATAAAATACCTCTGGAATTTGAAGGGAGTAAAGAAGACAGAGCCAGGCTCTCCTTGGTGGTGTTCAGTGACAGTTCCATTTAAACACAAGAAAACCTACTGTAGCTGACCCTGCTTGAGCAGAGGTTGTACTGGATGACCCCAGAGACATCTTCCAACCTCAGCCATCCCATGACCCTTAGCACCTAGCTCAGGTATCACAAGCTATGGTGCTATGCAGGAAGACGAAGCTTAGGGGGGTGCATATGATGCTCACTGAAGAAGCTGGATAAATACATAGGAAGTGAACAATTGCTGAGCTCTATTTGGCTGTGAGTGTTCTCCCGTTGTGTGTTTAAAGCTCAATGAGATGGCTAAATAAGTCATTGACTTGACTGAAGGGTAGGCATGGCCTCAGGCACCAGCACTGCAGCTGAAACCATGGGCCATCCAGACACTGCATGTTGGCAGCCTCACCCACTGCTCCATGCTTCAGCAGGCTACTCCATGCTCAGAGTAAAATGGACTCTGGGGGTGTTAAGAGATTCACTTGCTGTGTTTGGTGCATTTTACAGCAGGTGGAAGGTGCAGCAGCAGCAGGCTGGAGAACTCCTTTCTCCTTCATACATTTCTGGGTCTGTTTCTGAATGTGGTCAGCATTGTCTGAGGCAGCCCATAAGGTCATGCTTTATTTATTTCACCGTACTTTACAGCACTCCCTCCTTCTGTAAAACCTTGCTGTTAGGAGACTGCTTTCCATTTTTTTTGGACTCTCTCTCAAGTGTAGCTGTCTGGCATCACTGCCCAGAACAGCTGCTGACAATGCCAATGCACTGAGAGCTGCAAAATCCTTCCTTTCTGAAATCAAGAGTAGAAAAGATCATCATGAAATAATGGACTAATGTGGCCATTCTATCTGTACTGCTCATAAATTAGATTTTGAACCTGGCAATTGCAGGGTAATTAGGAGGAGAGTAGCTTTCCTGCAGGAACATATATTTCCTATTCTGCCTGCCTGCCACACTCCAGTTTAATTTTTCCTTTGTTCACTCAGCTCAGAGAACTGCAATTACCAAAGGTGATAGCCTAGTGGCAATTTTCGAATCATGAAGAGACTTAGCACAGAAAAAAAAAAAAAAAAAAAAAAAAAAAGGACAGGTATCAGTAGTAATTAAAATGATTTTGAATTAGAGAGACTATTCCAATAATTGCTTTTGTACGATAATCGCCACCACATAACCTATCCTTATGAATTACTAATACAGTGAAATAACATTACTGCAGAGCATGAGCTGAAACAGACAGCTCTCCTAAACATGTAAGCTCCTGAAAGCTCCCGACAGAAGGGTGACGTTTGTGCAGCCATTTCTGAGTGGTAGGTGATGCTGCGCTACTGATCACTAGCAGCCATGCGGTTTTTAAGCCCTCCTTCCCCCTTTGGCCCCATCAGAGAGGCACAGGAAACAGAGCAGGAATTCCCATCTCGGGTGGCCAGAAGAAGGTTTCACATTATTGAAATAGATGATTTCCTTCATCCAAGAGCCTCTGAGGAGCATAAATTGTGAACAACATCAAAGCAAGTGAAAAGTTTTAGAGCAGACTGTCAAAGAGACTGCTGGGGTTTCCTTGGTAGATTTCCATTTTTTAAGGGGTCTCAGCAATTTACTTTCCTTCTCAAAACAATTCCATATGTCCGTGGATTATTTAAGGTTGTTTTGATTTTTGTTGTCATGGGTTTTGAAGAAACAATATCACAATTATTTAACATAGGGAAATAAAGTTAGACAGCGCCTGGAGTTACAAATTACTGGGATGATCTCATGGACTAAGACTTTGCACACTTACTCTGTGCTCTCCAGGGTTAGGCAGCATGATTCTAGGTAAAATGAAAAGCAGCACAGCTATCTGGAAATATGCATTGGTCCAATGCTGCACAAATACAGCAACTAACCATTTAGGTTGCAGTAACTGATATATTTTACAGGATGAAATACACTGGCAAGTACGACACAAGAGTAAGGGCTGTGAAATACATTGGCTCGGACTTGAAGTGGACCCGAGACAACTTTGTTTAATGATTATTGAAACTCATCTGCTAAAAAGCACAAAGGCCAGCTGTGGTCTTAGATTAAAAGTCATCAAGGCAAGCTGTGAATGGATTCATATCAGCTTCCTCACTTAAGGTGAAGAAGTGACTGTCATTAGACAAGGCGTGGAGAGGGTGTGTTTGCCGATGAGGTTATTAGCAAGTCCCTAGGAGGTGGCTCCTGCTGAGTGTGGATTTTAAGTGCTTTCCCTGAACAGGAAGGTTGGTGTAGGTCAATGACTTTGCAGGAGACCAGTGAGTCACACCCCAGCCAGTAGTCCCCATCTGCAAGGCTATGGATATATTCCGCAATTATCTACAAACTAGATACCAGGCTACATTGACTATGTGTAGGAAACTAGGCTTCATGTATGCAGTGCACTACCACTTTTCCAGCTTGTAGTGTCATCTGAGACCAGGGGGAAAACTGCTTCTCAGCTGTACCCTGCCTTGACTCCTCCTGACATCCATGGAGAACCTGGCCAAAGAGCCCCAGGTCCGCAGAGGAGAGGTTGACCTCTCAGTGAGATTGTCCAACCAACTCAGATGCCTGTAGTATGTGAATAGGGAGGAGAAGACAGTTTAAGCTCTGTCATGCTTGCCCCAGCTTCTGCTGTGCTGTGGTGGCAGCCAGAAGCCACGCAACATAAAGACACATTGGAAGAAAACGTAAGTCTGAACACTTCCTTTTCCTTTAAGGAAAGGATCCCTCCTTATTTCACATGTGCATGAGTGCATAGGTGTTTGGCCAAAAAAAAGGAAAAGAGGAAAAGGTCTATATTAATTGTTTCCTAGCCTAGCACCAAGTGCCAGACCCTTAAATCTGTCATTAACTGCTGGTGAATTATTCCAAAAGTTATTCATAATTCCTACCTAGTAATTCTTCAGAAAGCACTTTTCATAAATGTTGAGTCTAGTATAAAAGCTGTGACTGTGTATCATTTTCAGTGACATCTGATTCGAGTTTGATGATCAGGAGTGGATAAGAGCAAAAGTCTTGATTCAGGCTAATCATGTGATGTAAGAAGGAAATGCTAAACTGGGCATCCCTAATGAGCTCGCTCTGACGGGTGTACTACCCTCGGCTGAAACACACCAGCATTAGTCTTCCATGCACCACTGGCAAGGATTGAAGTGTATAGTCCTTGATTGCCTTAGTCAGTGCCTTGTGCCAACATTCATGGGGAACTTGGTCGAAACATGAGTTGGCTTCTCTTCAGTTTTTCCTCATGCAAAACTAACGAAGTAGTTCTGTCTCATGTCAAGCTTATAATTTAAAGCTGATTACCTTCCACATTTATTTATTTTATTTTTTTTAAACTTAAAGCCATGAACCAATTCATTGGTTCAGGTCTTGATTGTGACCTTGATTTGATGGCTGTGTTGCCCATCGTTAATTAGCTTGCTGTGGTTCTAGTAATATGGTGATGTGTTTTACATTTGTTTGCTTAGTTTTAGTGCACAGGTCTGGTTCATTTGGTCCAGTTGTAACACGAGTCATGTCAACTGAAGATGTATGTAACTTGAATAAGATACTTCCTAGCTATGTGGCTTTGCAAACAAATAAATAACTCTACTTCCCACAAGATGGTAGCAACATTAAAACAATGCTATTAAAATGCTGTCTTAGTTAGCAATTAAGCTAAGAACCCCTCAAGGTTGCAATACTACCTTTAACAAGCTCTTTACCAGGTGCAAGATAAACCTAAGGCAATCCCTTCCTAACCAAGCAAACCCCATTTACATCTCAGCTTTGGAAACATATGTTGTTAATTTTAGGATTTCAGTTGCCAAGCAAGCTGGGTGTGACTTCTAAAAAAAAAAAAAAAAGAAAAAAAAAAGGAAAGTGTGACATTTGGGGGGTAATTATTTTTCAGCACAGGTGCAGAGCGCATTTGAGTACCTTAAATGTTCACACAAGCTGAGCTTTGACTCAATCAAGCTGCAGCTTACCACAACTTGAAAATAGTGTCATAAAATCTCTTCTTTCAGGCATGGTATGGCCTCAGTAAAAAGTACCAGAGAATTTCTTAGTTTAACAGAGTCTCATCTTTTCTCCTTCCAGCTTATACTTTCCCCCAGTGATCTCCCTTTTTACTTTGGCCAGGACAACCACATCTCACCACTTCTTCATCTTTGTAGTGTTTGGATTAACTGGAGAAAGGGCTGGTGGGTCCTGGCATTTATGGCTTTTGCAGTTGCTAGTCCTTTTGAGCTGACCTCCTGGTTCAACAGTTGCACGCTGCTGACACCCTTGTGCAGCTGAACTCCAAAGCAACCAAGCATGCATTGTGGCACTGTAGTATATCTTCTCCACATGGGGCAGTGGGAATTAATTTTCTGGATGTTTCCTCATTTAACCATAAAGGGAATAGAATTTGCTGTAATGTATTTAAAAGACTGATGTAGTAAATTACTGGCATATGAACAATTCAAAACAGATCCCCATTTTACTATTGCTCCACGTTGATACCAGACTTTTGGCCATAAAAACAGCCCTAATAATTTGGGTAGGGCAACTTTGTTCTAATTGCCTGGTAAAATCAACCTGGAAGACCTTAAACAAGCAGAGGAGGAGAATAATGTACAGTGGCCAATGACAGAAATTTTTCATTGTTCTTATAATACTAATAAATGATTAATACTACATTTTGGCCAAATGTAAGAAAAGAATAAAATTCATTTCATTGAAAATTATGTGGTGTTGGCTCAGCTTAGTTTTCTACATTGAATGCTAAGGCACTTGCTTGCTTTAATGCTGCCCTTTGTCTGCACAAGTAAAGAATATGCATGGGAATAGCACAGGGCTGCAGGAGGGGGGCAGATAACCTTGCAACACAACTGAGACATTCCTGGATAATCAGGTATCAACCTTGTACTTTTCACTGGCATTAAATCCCTTATAATTACTTAAGAAAATACATACGTGTTCTACACAATACTTGGAAAATATTGGCAGTATAAGGTTAAAATTCAGTGGCAGACGACAGGCAGATAACATGCTAATACAGAAAACGGCATAAAAAGACAAGTTGAACCAAAGGTCACGGTACATCTCTGTATCAATTACAGAGTGATAATCTCAGAGGAGTGTTTAGATTTTGTTGCCTTCTCAAACTGTTCTCTGGGCATGCACAGCCGACTTTGCAGTTGTTTCCCTCTTCAGCTTAAACAGAGAGGGGTGCTGTGCTGTGAATCCCTCCAACAGGAGGAGAAAAGGTGATTCAACAGCTGGAAGAGTCCCACAGGAGTTTCTTCTGAGAGCTCCACCTTTCAACATTCCTATTTCAAAAACACGGGCTATGGCCTTCATGTCAGAAGCCCAACACTCTTCTTTTCTGTACACTGCACCTCCTGCTGCAAGCCCTGAGAGGTATTTGCATGAGGGATTTGCACCAAGAAGTTTCAAACTGGAAAAATGAGTGTGCTTGTTATTAGTTTCAGCACACTGGGAAGCTGCCAGGCTTTTACAAAACTGCTCATTTTCTGAGTCTTTTTTTTTTTTTTTTTTTTCTGAGCAGAGTACAAGTTCTATCTTATTAAGTGAAAACAATAGAGTGAGAAGTTGGAAATTGCCAGGAAGCCTGGGAAAGACCGACACTCAGCCGAGATTTCATCCCATGTTTTCCTGTTGACCTCACAGGCTCTCAACACAAGAGCACTGAGTACATTAAAGAAAGGCCACAGTCTCATTTGGTCCTGTGAACATTGGCAATATGTTATGAGGACAATATACAAGCTTGAAAGGGAAAAACCGCAGCAATGTCCTCATGCCCTGGAGGTTTTGTCTGGTGCAATGCTGTTTAACCAGAGCTCTGTGAGGTTTTAAATGGCCATATGAGATTTATAGTAGGTCATGACCAGATCTCTTTTCAGGGCAAAGTTTGAAAAGTCCATTTGTCTCAAAATTTTAAAAAAAAGTGTCTGGTAATTCTCCAAGGTTTTTCCTCTTCCTTCAGGCAACTATTTTAGCCTGGCCTGAGTTCCTAAACCCTCCCCATGAGCCCTTTTAATGTGGGAAATATTGTCCTAGTATCTGTTATCAAAGGAATAATACTGTGGATACAAATATTTACAAACCCTCTCTGGCTCCACATGGTCAGTATCAAGCTTATTACCTTTTAGAAGAAGGGACATCATGACCTTATAAGAAGTGGCTTCAGGAAATCAGCATTTGAGGGCATTATTAGCAGGGATGAGTGATGGTGATTACAGGGAACGAAAGGGAGATGACTCAGTGGACATGCAGAAAACCCCACCATGGGGCCGGTGGCTGAGGGGTGGCCCTGGCTGGGTAGGTGGCAGTGACGTCCCTCTACTAATGTCCCACAACATGCTGGTAAAATCTTGTGCCGGTGTCCTTCGGGCTGTGAAACCAGACAGCTGTCTTGGCCCCACATTGTGGCCATTTCTTCCATGCAGTAGGAAGGTAGGCCAACACCCTCCAGCGATTGTGTCCACATCAACTTTTTGGCAGTGGGTGCTGAACTGGGTCCCGGGGAAGGCTCCAGTTATCCTGGTGGGGTTGGAGTGGTTTTGAGGAGCAGGGAAAGGGCAGACTTGACAGGCAGGGAGGCAAGGCACTGTGAAAAATGGTCATAGAGCCATCAAGGGAGGTTTTGGGATGAGGTCCCTCAAGAAACTGGTAGGGGAAATTTGAGGGCCAGGCTGGGGACATCATGGAGAGTTGGGGAAGAGAAAGGGGTGATGCCTGTGGTAGAGGCTCAGTGTCTTTTTCCTCATTCCTCATTCCTTTCTAAACAGGTTGTGGAAAGGAAGAAAAAGGAAGATGTGACCTCCCGCAGAGCTGCTGTGAGCCAGGCAATACCATCAGCACCGTCAGCAGCCGTCACCTATCCAGGCATGGACAAACACAGATCTCCCTGGTCATGTACAGTGTGAGCTAAAGCCAGGACCAGTACAGATACTCACAAAAGCAAATTAAAGTGTCCTAAAGGATTGTTACAAAGCAACAAAGCAAGAGATTTACTTGGCAGGTCTCTATGACTTCTGGGGTGATTTTTATCTGTTGTGTAAATCAGAATCATGGGATTTTTTTTACCCTGCTCTCTCTCTTTCTCTCTCTCTCTCTCTCTTTTTTTTTTTTTTATTAACTTGACAAACTGTTTGTTCATTTAGAGCAGTTATGCTTGATTGTCCCAGTAAATAATAAGTGAGTGCTTTTCGTGAATTATTGTGCTGCTGGATTTCCACAGAGAAGGGCCTATTCTCTTCTGTGTGAATGTGTGTGAAGAGGGAGTCCCACAGGCATGAAGAAAAGTTATGCATTTGAGTTGAGACTGAAAAAGACCTTTAAAATCTTTATAGCAATCTAATACAGAAGGTATACTGGTACAAAAAGTAAATTTCATTAGGCAGAAAATGTCTTCCTTTAAAATAAATAATTTTCCAGTTTTGCTAAAATGCCAGAAGATTACAGACTATATTAAAGATAGCATGTGTCTCATTTAAATCATATCCCTTGGAAAAAAAAAAAAAGTCTAATTTAATTTAAGTAATTTCTATTTATTTCTGCCTTTCTAAATTATATCATTTTCAGGTTATAAAAATGTAATGTCTGAACCTAAACTCTTTACACCTAGTTTCAAGCCAGACCTAATTTTACATCTAAGTTAAAAACACATGAGAGCACACAGTCATAATATGATCTGGCCCCTCTCTGACTGCAAAAAGGGCAGCCTACTATAAATAGAGTCCTTGGGAGAAGGAAGGTCTTCCTTCTCCATTTTGAGAAGGATTTTGAAATTTCATGCCATTCCAGTTTGGAACCAAGCCTTCCAATTCTGAATTTTCCCATGAAACAGAGCCCCAGAAGAAAGCAATAATAGCGAAAAATAAGCAGAAAGTGTTTGTTCTTAACATTTGTGAAGAAAATGTCACCAGGCAGACCTCCTGGAAATGCTGGCTGGGAGAGAAACCTTGCAACTTTAGAAATTGAGCCATTTGAGCTTTTGACATCTCGGTTTCCATCAAGAAAGCTCCAGCGGTTGAGGAGCCCAAATGCAGCCCTTCTCATTTGGCTGCCAACAAGTGTGTCGGGGGAGCTGATAGACAGTCAGGATGAGCTGAACAAGAACCGTAACCAGATCCTGAAGCCTGAGCTGCGTGCCGGGTGTGCTCCTCTGAAGAATTCACTTGTGCAACCTTTGGAAGCAACGTGCTTTTTAAGAGCTGGAAATGTTTCCAAACTGCTGATGGCAGGTTGTCCGTGGATGAACATTGAGATAACACTACTGAAATCAGTGGAGCTATTTCAATTTGTACCACTGAAAATCTGGTCACTGAAGTTTAAAACAGAGTTTTAAAGTGTGGAGTTCAGTGTAAAGTAAGAATCATTGCCAGTGAGCTCCTATCTGAGCCACTGATGAACCGCACAGAGAATTACTGTGGGACTCGGAACGTTAAAAACAATTATATGATTTAAGCTTCCATTTCATGCAGAAAAATCCCTCAATCATCCTAAACCAGAAACTTGTCATTTTTCTATTTACTTTTCACATCTACCATGAAAAAATGCTCCCTGCTGCCACAAACTACTTGGGTAAACCAAGAGGTTTGCATGCAAAGCCAATTTGTCAATGTTGGCTGAAAAGCATATAAACATACCTCCTCCTCCTGATGTCTGCATGAAAGACGTTTCATATGCATGGAAAAAGTATTCCTCTTTAACCAGCTCAAGACCTACAGCTTGGTATAACATTCCTTACTCACCAAAAACTCCCAAAGATTTTAATTTGGCTTCTGGGTACATCAGTACATAGAACTTCTCTGCTTCTCTGAATGTATCTAGTATCTAGATTTCATTGTACTCCACAGGAAAAAAAAAATATAAAAAAATTGTTTTTAGAGGAATGAATGAAAAAAAAGTATTCAGTGGATGGGGGTAGACTTTTGCCACCACTAGGATCTCCATGATTCTGGGTGTCTGTAACCAGGCTGTGGAAAAGCCCCTTCACAGACTTGCAGTAGGAATTTGGTGGTCCTCAAGAGACTTAGATGTTATTGTTTTGGTCAAAAGTCTCAGCCATGAGATGACCTGAAAATACCAAGCATCGCCAAAGGATGAGGAGTCTGGAAGCCGACAAAAATAGTTTTGTGAATCTGATTTTTTTTTTTTCCCCCGAAAGTTCTGTATGTGGGTCTTTCTCAAGACTTCTTTGACAAGGACTTCTCTAGAGGTATCCAGCTTTTCTATGAGACTTAGTTGATCACACCAAGCTTCAGGTCCTTAACAGCCTGCTGCTGTACCTTCGCATTGGTGTATGTAAAATAACTAAGTGAGAAACTGTTTTTTCTTACGTAGAGCCCTGTCAGATTTCAGAGATGTTCCCACTTTTCTCCCTGGGAGGAAACCCAGGCTGCTTAAAGATCACACTTTTATTTTCTTTCACTGAAATGCAAGAAATCTAGAACAGTGCAAACCCTTCCTCAGCAGCAGAGTAAATCCATCTTTTCTCAAATTCAAGGAGAGAGGAAAGGATAAAAGCTTTCATACAGCCTGCATCAACTCCAAGGCGGTCATGAAGAAAAAGCAGAGGCACCTGATTAGACTGCATGGGGGAGGAAAGTGTCTCAGACCATGACAATACAATCTCCTCACAGGAACATCTCAGGAGTGATTCAGCCACACAGTGATCACTGTGGAGAAATCTGGGGGAGTCTCTTTCTTTGTACATACTGTCCTTCACTTTTGCCTGTGAAGAACCAGGCTGCAGTTCTGCTTGTCCTGTGTGGTGTCCTCTTCACCCTTCAAAAAGCAAAGGGCCAGACAGAGTGCAGACTGTGTGTATCATGACTGGGGGCCAAATGAAGACACTGTACTGAGGAGTTCCTTGCCTACCCCGGGCACAATCACAGCTCTGTTGGGGGACTGGCCTCCTACAGAAAGTGCCCGCTCTCCCCCGGCCTAACCTGGGCTCCCATTTCCTTTTTATCTCCATTGTTGCCTGGTTCAGAAGAAAGCCAAGAGCAAGGAGAAAGTGCTCCTGAAGCTAAAATTTAAAATAAAAATAAAAATAAAAATAAAAAAATATATATGTATATATATATATATATATGCCATATATATATATATATAGGGCAGTAGGCAAATAGCCTTACCAGTAACAAGGCTAACAGATGTTCAGCTACAATTTCTAAATTACCTTTGCAAGAGGCAAGAAAAAGTGACTCAAGTGAGCATGTCATCCATGGAGTGTGGGACTGGTGCCAGAAAAACCCTGTTGTGCCTTGCTGATTACTGAGCGATTAAAGCTTGAAGGGGGCATCTCCTTCCACCTGCTGCAGGACAGCTAGCTCACTGACAGGGAGCTGAAATGTCTCCTTCATGTTGCTGTACCCACTCTGGAGACTCTCTGAGCTCCAGCTAGAACATGGTCGACAGACACAAAAGGGTCAAAAGCCCCACATTAACGTCACGTAACTGGGCCAGGCTGAGGTGACGCTGCTTGCTACGAAATTTCAGCATTTCTTAAAATACGGTGGTAATGGAAGCATGGTGATTTGTGGGAACAGCATGATCCCCGGTTTCCTGCTATTAGTGCTGTGTAAACCTGAGCTCTTTTTCTTCAGACTGCCAGGAAATAGATACAAAAGTATTTATAAGATTTCACTTTTGCAGCATAGCCCTAAAAATAGCACAATACATCATTCATAGTACAGGTCTCTCTATTCTCTTATCCTACTGCTGAAGGAAGAAAGGCATAATATTATCAGCTAACTGCCCTCCCTACCTCTTCCCATAAAGCACGTTTCAGCTACCAGTGTTGCTATCAAGGTTAAAATCCCCTTTGTTTTACAACATGTTCATTGCTTAAGGGCACTGTCATTGCCCAAAGGGAGCATAATGTTCAAGTCTCATTGAAATATCAGTAAGTAATATCAATAATAAAGAAAACACAGAATATATTAACAAATTCACTGCCCATAGCTATGTACCCATGATATATGGGAGCGGTATTCAGAGCATCAGTTCGACAATACTTAAAGTCAGTGCTCCTTTGACCCGTGCTGATGAAGATGGACAGACAGGTTACAGAAGATTATGCCTCCAAGGGTCATAAAAATGTAGAAGGTTCCCAATTGCAAACTGATTTTTCAAAGACAATTACCTGCATGATTTAACCAGGCGGCCATTTATGCCTTCCAGGTTTCGTATCATTAATGTTTGTTTCCTCTTGGATTTTCGCTGTTTCTCCTTTGCTCACTTTTTTTTTTTTTTTTTTTTTTTTTCTTTTTACCTCATGTATACACATTAAAACACTCTCTCACACTTCTTGTCCTAGGTGATTTATTCCCAAGAAATTAAATTACATTTTTATAAGCCTGTGTTACTGCAAATGATAGTTGAAGATTTGCTGAAAAAATTAATTCCTGATCTGTTGCCGTGAAGAGCCCTTGCTAGCACTGCACTGACTCTGTCTTTCAAAACCAGATGGAAGCGGTCCAACGGTATGATTAACTTCTTAGTCCCTGCAATTTCCTATTGCTCTACTTGCCCTAGATTTCAGGATTGACCTCCTGCTTCACTGCAAAATGCACAGTTGCTCAGCTTGATAAATCACATGAATACTTTTTTGATCACAGTTATCTACTATTTACTACATACCCAGTGAGGTTAATCATATGCTGAGGCACTTCATATGCTGCACGCATATACACTCTTCTTCCCAATAGCACTTTGCATATTCTTCATGCTGCCAGCCAGCAATGGGACCTGTTTTCCCCTTACCAATATTTAAAAGACCGCAGTCATGCACCTTGTCTCTTTTTCACCCCATGTTAATTCTGTAATTATCCACACACGGATTCTTAAAAGAACTAGCGAGCCAAAGAAAATACATGAGAAATTGCTAGTCAGACCTTTCTTTTAGCAGACAGATATTTTTCAAAATGCTAATGTTTCTGTGAACTAGAACCGATCGTCTCCCCTCTAATATCTTTGGGGAGCTATTGAGAGTGCATGGGGTTGCCCATAGGGAGCTGCGAAACGTTTGGCTATCATGACAGCAAACTGCTATTACTTCCTTGAAGAAAAAATGCAGCTTCACTTTTCTTTCTCTTTCTTTAAATGCCAAAGGAATTTCAGTATTTAGTATGGCTAGCTAGGGCTCAAAATTGCTAAAATTCCCTGGAACAGCTCTGCTTCACCTTCTCATGCAGCTTTGCAATACACCCAAATTGCATCTCCAGAGCTGTCGTAGAACAATTCCAGACAAACACCAGCAACAGTCAAGGCATGGGAAAGCATCCAGCAGTGAATGGATGAGTGTTAAATATCTTGCTCTCAAGTTAAATAAAAGGAAATAGAATCCAGTTTTACAGAGATATCTATTCCTTTTTATTCCAAGCCTTCCACACAGGCTCTTTTCTGAAGCCCCTTTTCACCAATTCACAACATACTGCAGTACTGGAAATAATATCCTATATGCAATACATAACGTTACTCTTGTTCAAGTTCTGTACCTAGGAGGGCTAAGAAACTCTAGATCATTTCTGCCACAATAAGCAGCTCCTGTCACCCTTTCCTACCCCATGCCTAGTGGAAATGTGGGGCACCAGCATTTCCAAACAGCCATGCTTCCACATAGGGGATTAATGGTAAATCCATATCCCCTGTCAGAGATATTCTCTCTTTTTTTTTTTTTTTTCCTTGCAAAGATAATCTTGAAAGCATAAGCAATGTACCACCTCTGCTGGAGGGAGCCATGTGTTCATTTCTATGGCAAAGAGCACCATGCGTACATGCTCTTCTCCAGCCAGCCTTTGCATCCCCCATGATCTCAGTTTCTTCACTCTCTGCTGGGATGTGGATCAGCTGTCCTGAGCCAAGGCTTCCCCTCGGCTGTCACTGGCTGCACAGACCTGTCACATCACAGCTTGCTGGCCAGCCCGTGAGCTGAGTCACTCCGCTGATAAGCTGACCACGTAGCTTTGCAAGTGTAGGACTTGCTCAGTGTGAAAGGCAACGTTATCGAACAACTCAGTCCAACACAAACAGAAGTATGTGGGTGACATGAAGCACGTGAGTATTTTTGCTAGCTGCCACCGGGCTATTTACGTCCTTCAGGGTATCACAAGTTTAACTGCTTTGCTTAATCACAGCTAGAGCAGATACTTGAGAACAAGAAATCTTTGGCTCAGTCCACCGAAAGTCTTAGGGCTGCTTGGACAGCTGTGTTCCCAGCTTTAAATGATCTATTAAAAGTCTACATTGCCTCTTATTGTTGCCTTAATTCTTTACAAGCAGTGCCTCCCCAGGCCTCATAACTCAAATGGTGTATCTCAATGTGGCTTTGTCTGAAGGAGAAGAGCCATGCTACATATCCCGCTGGACTAATCACCGACCCTATTGCTGCTTGCAGTATCAGGGGAATGGAATGGATTGTCCCAGGCCAACCTTTTCCATTCATTGTTCCTCACAGCTGAGTGCTAGGTGCAGGCACACACCTGTAAGAGGTAGTTCAGCAGCACCTCTGCCTCCAAACCATCTCTCTGCCTGCAGATGTGTTGCTCTGCTGCTTCTCATGCCCCTCCTCTCAGTTCTGCACACCCATCTTGGGACTGGGCAGGTTGGGTTGATGGTTGGACTTGGTGATCTTAAAGGTCTTTTCCAACCTAGATGATTCTATGACTTTATCTATGATCAGCACTCTGGAGGACAGTGGGGACAATTTGTTCTTCCCTCAAGACCTCTAATGCAACTGGTCAGATCCATTAGGGTAAAACAGATCACACCTGGCACAGCCTGCATG
This sequence comes from Anas platyrhynchos, assembly GCF_047663525.1. Taxonomy (NCBI): domain Eukaryota; kingdom Metazoa; phylum Chordata; class Aves; order Anseriformes; family Anatidae; genus Anas; species Anas platyrhynchos. The sequence goes on from NC_092587.1 coordinate 140,126,407, forward strand.
TCAGTGTCCTAACAGTGACCAAGCATGGATGGAGAGGGTATGGCTACAGGGAAATGTAAAGTACACCCAACAGGAAGGTGAGCCAAAGGTCAGATAGGCTTTGAAGCTCACCAAACCTCATGAATGGAGCTCATCTACAGCGCAAACCTGATGTTTGTGTTGAGATGCCTTGTCTAGCAGCAGCTCAGGGTGGTAAATCAAAAAGTTTTATCACAGCCTGTACTGAACAGTTCAGGCTTCAATGAAACACATATATAAACCAGGTGCTGAGTGTAAGCTGGAAAGCTGGCTCTTATCAGGTGGGATGGAAGGGCTGGCCAGCATGGCTGCATGATGTCCAGGCTGTGTGGGACCCCTTGCTGCCAGTTCAGCTCCCACCTCTGCCCCCGGGTGAGGGTGGGCAGAGCTAACAGGGTCTGTCTGCATCCTCCACAGTAAGGACACAAAGAGGATAATAGACTGGGCCTGTGAACGAAGCGTGTCCCATAAGTACCACCCAGGCACTGCAGGGAATGAGACAGCTTTTCCCTATTACACCGAGAGAGGAAATTCAGCGGTGGCACAAGGCTCTCCTCTAAGCACTCAAGACTCTTAGTCAGACCCATTTGGCCTGCACTACAGCACAGAGAAATAAAAGCAGCTAGGGGAATAGAAGTGCCCTAGGACCACTGTAAATCTTTACTTCATGGAAAATCTTATCTTGTGCATGAATATGAGCTGTGAGTAAATTTAATGTGTGGATTAAGTACTGTGCGGTCTCCCTCATGGTGGGCTTTTCAGCCGAAAAAGAACAAAAGAATAATAATGAGTGTTGTGTTTGGGTATGATTACAAACATCTGTAATTTACAGCTGGACATTCCCCATTGCAAATGTATCCAGCAAGCAAGTGCTCTGGGTTGGCGTAATAGCCTGCAAAAAATTAGCTTTTAACTTCAGTCCTGAGGTCAGAGTGCTGGGACCAGGGGAGTCAATAATAAAATCTATTTAGCTCAGTGGGATTGAGCAGGTTTAAGACCTGGCTTAACCACACTGCTCACTGTTAAATAATAGCAGAACGCACTGAGTATTTTAGGTACAGACATTTTTCTTAATTTGAAAGCTATTCAGGCAGTGGATTCGAGAGTCATGCCATTGAAGATATGCTAGCACTATACCATTAAGGTATATGAGTTAAATGTTTGTACTTCTCTGTCCCAGAAATTGAGCAATCTTTATAGTTAGACCACTTTACTGAAAAGCATAATAAAATTAAAACGAAGCTGTGCTGTATAAACACCGAAGGTTTTCCATGAGAGAATGAAAAGTGAATGGGGCCAGTGCATCTTTCCTGACAAAACAGTCAGTGCATGTGCAGAGCAACCTGTCTTCTGGAAGCAGAAAAGCTGTTTCAGTCGAGCTTCTGGGTCACTAATCTTTGTGTTTGCACATAAATCTGCTGGGGGTTACTGTGGCAGTCTGAAAACAAGACTGAGTGCAGCACACTGGAGAAATCAATGGCTACAGGTTTAAAAACTCCCCCTTTTTTTGCCTCTTTCAGTTTAGCTAACTGTTAGCTTTTTAACAAAACCTGAAAGCAAAAACTGAAACGAGAGCTACTGGAGAATAAATTTTAAGAAAGAATGGTGGGTGAAATTGCCGAGAGCTTGATTTAACCTGCCACCTCACCTCCCTTGGTGCTGGGACGTGCTGGTGTGTGGCCAGGCACTCGTCGCTGCTCCTGGGACACAAGCACTGAGCAACAATATCACAGGAGCTCTCCCTTTAGCCAAGGCTAGGCAGAACCTTTACAGTTTCATTTTTTGGGCCCCTGCTCGATGCAGAGAGGTTCCTCACCCCCAGTGGGGCTGGGACCATCTCTGCACCGTCACCACTGCTCTTCCTAGGGGAGACAGAGCAGGGTTTGGGGCTTGCTGACTGCTTCCAGGGGCAGTTCTGTGGGAGTGCTCCTTGCTCAGCCCAGGGGAAGGATGCTGAGAAATGCCTCCCCACACTGTCACAGCATCGTCCCACCAGGTGTGAAAGCTGCTTGGCCTGGTGGCTGAGCTTGCACACCTCCAGGGAGATGGACACGATGCTGCCCTGACTCCTCTTTCTTTTTGCATTCATCCCCATTACAGCCAATACTCATGTACTCTACAACCGAGCCAGTGATTTCACCCGCATCCCATATGTTTCAGTCTGGATTTTTTTTTCTTTAAGGGGGGTAAAAGAAATCCTAAACAAAATGGTGTTTGTAAACTGGGCAGAGGTGGGGGGGGGAAGGTTGATAATTTTGGCAGTCTTAGCCTCAGACCAGAGAGAAATGTTATTCATCCGTGCACAAGATATAATTCAGCCTAAGTGACAGGCTCTGCTCTGGAGAAATCCTGGCCTGAGCTGGCTTCGAGAGTCAATTACTGCTTATTCCCAGGGAGGCGGGGGGCGGGGGGCCAGGCGGAGCGCAGGGGGCTGCCAGCAAGGCAGGGGGAAATTTACTCTGTGTCAGCCCGCATGACACAGTACCTCATTTGTGGATAAATGTAAATCTGCTGGTTCTTTTTCACAGGCACTAAAACGTACAGTCTCTCCTTCCCCTTCCCTCCCCCCTCTTCCCAAAACTGGAAAAGAAATCAGGACCGTCTTAGAAAGCTACCTTATATTTCAATCAATCCTCTTTCATAAAAGTCATTTAAGGTAAATACCTGTGCAGATTACGGCCCAACTATAACATTTACTATGGCCCGAATCCTGAATTCCTCGCTCAGGCCAGTTTCCCATTGAAGTTGATGGAAATTCGCTTGAAAAAGAGCTGAGTAAAACCTGAAAGCTGGCTAAGGATTTGGTCCCTTTCTTATCTGCCTGAGGCACTGCTGCAGTTCCAGAAGTAAAAAAAAAAAGAAGAATTAAATTCTTCTAAAATACTGATCCCTCAAAACTTAAGGGGTAAAAAAAGGCATTGTTTTTGTGCCTGAAATGTACGGAGTATCTCATCACAAGAGGAGCAATTCCCAGGGAAAGAATTTGGAAAAAGTCAAAAGAGAACATCTCAAAATAAATGAAGTACTTATTGCTGAAAAATGAGCTTAGATATATCTCAGCAAACTCTAAAGCTGAGAATTTACTGCATCATTCATGCCTTCTCCAGTAAGTTTCTTATCTCTCGTTTGGTATCACAACAAGGGATTCTGCATACTCTGTATGAAATACAACAAGACTGTGATTTTTGCAGTAATAAACTCTACACATGCATGACAAATCCAAGCATGCAAAATGTTTAACATCCCAGTTCGCAGATACTTTGGGGACAAAATCCAATTATGAGTTATATGCCACAATAAATAGGGCTCAACGTTTCATAAAGCAATTTATAGTTCATAAAAATGACAAAATGTACCTGTCAGACAGAACGCGGAGAGCAGATCTCTGTGCTGCCTGCTGGAAGAAAGGGCAGAGATGTTTATTTTATATTCTGACTTTAAAATTACAAGTACAATCAACACTTTAAAAAATGCGTTACACACATTTTTGTCACGTGTCCAAATTTTAAAGTACTAGCAAAGTAGCAGAGAGTCTACAGCAAAATGGACATTCCAGCCTGGTAAATGTAAGAACACTTTGTTAAGTACGCCATAAACCAGGAGATTGTCAAAGCACAGCGCAGTATTTGAGGTCTGAACTGCTCTATTTAGACGGTTTTCTGCAGGTCTCTGAAAACTCTGCAGGGCTCAGCTCTCTTCCTTCCCCTCTCCCCGCTTCCGCAGTCCCACTCCCTCTCCTTTACCATCAGTCTCCTCCCATTCTTCCACAGAAACAAACATCACATATTTGGTTCCTTGTGCGACGAAGCCTGTAGCTATAATTATAGATTTTGCAAAGCTTGCCAGAGCTGCCGCAGACTTTTCATGAGCGCTGCCATGTTAATCTGCTGGCAACTCTGGGCTACGCAGCACAGGATTGACCTGTTGCTGGTTTGCTCCTCAGTTTTTGCCTAGCACAACTCTTTTGGATGGGGTGGGGAGGCATGGTGCTCGTTCTTGTGTTAGCCAGCAGTCCTGGGAATAGAAATCGTAGCCTCTCAAGTTTAATAGGACTCCCAAGCCTATCCCTGAGCTGGTTTGCCACTTTATTATTATTATTCTTTCCCCTCCTTGAATCACTTCAAGCAGGGTGATTCATGACTTCAGCACAGTAACTAGCTGCTAAGCAAAGATGAAATCCATAATGTTCTGAAAATCTACTTTAAAGCCCCAATTCTGCTTGTGGCTGCCCGGAGTGGCTCCTTCCCACTCATCCCTGTCCGGGCTGTGCCTCGCCTGGCGTAGAAGGGACACAAAGCCACGCAGCACAGACGGTCAAGGGGCAGAAAATTAAGTGTAGGTTTTCTCTTTGCAGCCACCAGCAAGAATGTTTCGCAAACACTATCTCTGGCTCTTCAGGCTGCAGGGGGCTGCATCCCCATCCCTGAACATGCATCCCGGCATCCTGGTCAGCACCAGAGAGCATGAAAGCAGCCCTCCTGGCTAGGCTGCACAGAAACACTGGATAAAACCTCACTTGCAGTTGTGTTGACTGGAGCATTTCACAGACAGGGGTAAAAAGATCCCCTGAATGGATCTGTGCAGATCTGACAGGAGTGCAGAAGTGCTTTGGGAAGGGTGTCCGCATGATTTTGGATGCAGGCACTTTCAGGAAGTTTTCAAAGGGAGGAGTGGTTTGCTGCACGTCCCATGCTGGGTTGTCAGGAGATAAGGGCTGTGCCACATCCCCTGCTGGCAGGAGGGTTTTCCCTTCGCTTTCACTTTCTGTGGTGGGCAGAGAGCCCACAGGAAGAGCTGGAAAGGTCCCACCAGCTCAGTGGGAATGTGCCCATGGCACGAACCTGCTGGTTTTAGTGTTATTTCCTAACAATATGGAGCTTGGACTTTTATTGTCTCTGATAGCTCATTCTACTGGCATGCTCTTTGGGTACAACCCTGTCTGGGTCCACCAGGACACTGGCTACAGGACAGGTTTTAAGCAGAGCACCTGCCCTCCATTTCAGTAGGCTGGCACCTTGTTTGTTCTCACCTTTGAGGGGGGCTTGCTATGATAATTTCACCCCACTTCTTGCACAAAAACACAGGAGAGAACCAAACCTTGGGTTTAAGAATGTCTTGTGACTTAATTTCTTATTAAACGACCCAGACCAATGTGAACCCATCTCCTCCCATGCCTAATTACCCTCACTAGCAGGAACCTTTGGCCATCGTGACTCAAATTGCCCATCTCCCAGTGCTGACCTCTACACTATTATGCTTTTGTCTGCAAAGCTCTGGAGCTTCCTTGCACTATCAGAGCCCTTCCCCATGCCCAAGTAATGTAGACATCATGCAAATCACCACTCCTTCTTCTCTCACGTCTTTCCTTTGCAGGCAGCCACTATGTGGCAGTGCTGTTTAAGCCACTTCTAATGTTTCCCAGTCTTGGTTTAGACCACCACAGGTGGTTGTGCAATGAAACAGGTTAGAAAACTGATCCAGTTGGAAATTAACACTCTTCCTTTATCTATCTATCTATCTATCTATCTATCTATCTATCTATCTATCTATCTATCTATCTATCTATCTATCTATCTATCTATCTATCTATTTTGCCAGGTCATTTGTAAGCTGCATGCCTTTTCTGAGCTGCCTCCCCAGGGGGAGGGAGGCAGTGCAAGGTGTGGTGTGAGAATGGGGACAGGACTGAGGGGGCAACAAGAAAAAGGCAGGTCTGCTAGTGAGTTCATTTTCACCTGACGTCTCTCTTAATTCCTTCTGGGGAGATGCAGAGCTCGACCTGAGCAAGGTTTGTGGTGGCTGTGGGAGCCAGAAAGAGACTGCTGCTCTGTAGCCACAGTCCTCAGGGTCCTTGCAGAGACCTCAAGAAAGCACACATGGACTTTGACGACCCTAAAAGCTCCCTGACATGGGGGCGTGGAGTGCCTACCACCCTTGTACTTCCCGAAAATCCCTAATTTTGAGAGAGGGAGAAGAACTGTGTACTTTCTCCTCCAGTCTAGTTGAAAGCAGCCCTTAGGAGGGAAAAGGAGAGGATTTGTCTCGATCCGATTGGGGTGCTAAACTGAGCCAGGCCATGTGGGGCTGGACTGCAGCCTCAAGTGCCAATCTTCAGTTTCCAACTTGGTACATCCAGCTGCTGACAGCCTTGAAAAGGTGATCCTTTCTGGGCCAGCAAGTGGGTTCAGATGACAGCCAGGGCAGCAGGGAGAAACGTACAAGTATTTTTCAGTGACATCATTCCACTTTTTCAATTAGCTTCTCATATTAAGTCCTTTAATAAGCATCTTTCTTCACCAGGATGCAATGCAGGTTGCAACTCACTCCTTGCCTGGAGGTGGCACGTTCTACAGATGAGACTACTGATTTCTTGCTCATACTGTTTGAAAATACAGCCATGTCTGGCTGCATATCTGTGTGACCCTTTGAGTTGATCATGGCTCCATTTCTGAGTGATGGGGGAATGCAATTCAGTTGCAAGTTTACCCTTCCTCCCTGGAGAAGCAGATCTATTACCTGCAATGAAAGGCAGTTAGCAACTGTCTGGCAATTTTAATTCTAGCCTATATTGCTCCCCTCTCCTGGAGAAAGTGAACTGTTGTAATTAAAGGTAGTTAGCAGTTCTCTAGCAAGTATAAATACTTGTGGCCACTAATTACAGTCTGCTCTCTTGTTCCCCTGCTACAGGACTTGGCTGCTCAGCTTAGGGAGAAATATCTGCCCTTGGTTCTTGCTAACAGTTTTATTGTGACCCCATTTAAGCTCGTTCATGAATCCCCATGGAGGGTCATGACCCATAGAAAAACTCTCGTTATAGAAATGGCTTTCTCTGATTTATTATGTTTCTAATACGCTGGCATTATCTTTGTAACAATGTAAGCAAAAGGGTGGTACTTAGTATCGTGTCCTGCCTGCACTGCTATTTTTGAATAGCTTCCCTTTGATTGTGATATTTAATTTGCATTTTATTTTACATCATTAACAACGTTACTGAGGCCAGCTCACCATCCATCAAGAAAGAAAATGAGAATATGCTATGCATTCTTTATTATTCCTGGAAGTAAGTGACTACGCTGGCTACAGAAATTAGGGATAAGAAATAATTTTCAAAGTTCAATGCTGCTGACAGAATTTAAAGATCTCCAAGAATTACCACTAAAAGGTGCTCTTGATAAGTGATTCTCCTGATAAGTGATTGTGCTAGACTCTGATGTGTTCATCAGTAATGAGTATAATCCTAAAATTTCAGTTCCTGGAATCAGTGGGCTTACTCATGGAGGGATGGTCTCCTCAGTATGAACAAGGATATTGGAGGCCAACCCACAACATAATAGCTTTAACTCTGAGTAGGAAGCAGGGGAGGGAAAAAAAAAAATCACTTAGGTGGCTCAGGTACTTGGACTTGAGAAAGTAGCCACAGTACATTTGATGGATTACTCTGTTTCACTACATCAAGAGTTGTAAATTACAGGATACCGGCTGGTTAGACTTCTTTGTCCCACACCTGAATTGGTTATAGATACATTTAGGGCAGAGTTTCATTGATCTGCCTATAGTTCATTAATCATTCATGAAAGATCCTCGCTGTACCCTAAGACTACTGAGACAAAGCAAGTTTTCAGGCAGCAGTAATCATGTTCAGGTTCTCAATCTCCAGAGATTGCATGTCCTCTCTCCATCTTTTATTGCAGTGAGCCAGAGCTTGGGAACATAATCAGCAGATATTCAGGTTTCAGTGTGTGTGTTAAATGAGCTACCAAAATTACTCCAAGTGTCACAAGTTGCAAGCTGTTGTTGAAGAGAAATCAAAGAGGAAGTTAAATACTTTCATAGTAATTGGGGCTGAGCAGCTAGCTAGTGCATTGTAATTGGGATTGAGCAGTGAACAGAATGGGTTGAATACACAGCTTGAGCTGGTGATCCAGGAGTGTTAAGAGTGGTCTCCAGATTTTATTATTTTATTATTTTATTTTATTTTATTTTATTTTATTTTATTTTATTTTATTTTATTTTATTTTATTTTATTTTATTTTATTTTATTTTATTTTATTATTTTATTTCTAAAATTAGTTGGAACAGAATTCATAAACTGCTGGGTTTACAGTCCTTTTTGGAAAAAAAGCAAATGAGAACTAATGAAGAATGTTCTGCTGGTCTTGGAAGAGTGTCTTGGATACATTTTCTTTCACATTGCCCAGGGCATGATTTGGCAAATAAAAGCCAATAAACTGACCAATGGCAAACTCAGACATTTTGTCTTCTATTTTTTCTTGTCCTGTGGAGTAATCACTGTTATAACGAGAGGGCTCAGTTATGGCAGCCGTGTGAGAAAGATGAAATTCTGTATTCTGCCTTTTGGCAACCAGGCCAGCACAAACATTTTATATGTCTTCTTTCATGTGTCACTCTTCATATGTCTTCCACATTGATTCTGTTTTAATTTCTTAATGCTTTGGTTGTTTTTAATATAAATGCATTTTATTCCTAAGTTAGTGAAGCCATTGAGAAGTTTTGTGAATGGCACAACACTATTGCTGGCCGTAATTTGAACCCTGGGATTCTCCAGAGCTTTTTTCTACTTCAGATCTGGGGAGCTGTTGTGGACCTAGGGCAAAATCCTCAATAACTGTTTTAGAGTGAATCCGCTTTGATCCAACCACTCACAAGGTTCTTCACTCTCGTGTTAAGATTTGAGTTTAGCCCAGCTTTGTTTGTAAGCACTTTCTTGCAGTGGATGCTACACTTTTGTCTGTGAGATGGGGCTGTTCAGCCTGGAGAAGGGAAGGCTCTGGGGAGGCCTTACAGCAGTCTGCCAGTACCAAAAGGGGGCCTACAGGAAAGCTGGGGAGGAACTCTTTGTCAGGGGGTGTAGTGATAGGACAAGGGGTAATGGCTTTAAATTGAAAGAGAGTGGGTTCAGATTAGATATAAGGAGGAAGTTCCTTATTATGAGGATAGTGAAGCACTGGCACAGGTTTCCCAGAGAAGCTGTGGATGCCCCATCCCTGAAGGTGTTCAAGGCCAGGCTGGATGGGGCTTTGGGCAACCTGGTCTGGTCGGAGCTGTCCCTGCCCATGGCAGGGGGGTTGAAACAGGGTAATCTTTAAGGAACTTTCCAACCCAAGTCATTCTATGGTTCTATGAATTCTCTGTGCAGACAGCTTTCACCCCAAGGCATGCTTTCCAAACATGTTAGGCATCCTTCTCCCTTCTTTTGAAACTCTCATCATCTTTCAGCATTTTCTTTGACGAGTGCAGAGCTGCACCCTGCCACAATGACATTCCCACCAGGACTCCACACAGAGGCAACAAAACCCCTTCACACCCATAGACTTGACATGCTTAACACCTCTGCATCCTCGTGGCCAGAGGAGCTGCCAGAGGAGCCCGGATCAGGCAGTTTATCCTAAGTAATTTTTAATCTGCCTTATCTCAATGAAATACTGTGGACTCCACAGTGTTCCTAGGAGTTTTGTTTTGAGGATCACTTTTCAGTGTGGATTTCTGAGGGATTTAAAATCACTTGTTAACTGCAGCTTGAGTGTTTCTCTGTAAATTTGCAATGTAAGTCTGTGAATGTGAGTTTTACTGTCTGGTTGATAATTATTTAGGATTTACAGGCTGTAAGACTTAGAAGGGTCTCTCTTCTTTCCCCTTTTGGAGTTGGTCATCATCAGAGCCACATCTTTTAAGAAACCATAAAACCCTTTCTGGATTTCATGATTTCTCCAGGCCTTTCAACACCTCAGTATTCATTTTTCACCCTGGGGTTTTATTATTATATTTTTTGGCATACATTGTTCTTTCTCCTCTGCTTTGCCCATTAATCCTTATTAATCTTCAGGGGCAGCGCAATGTAGTGACTTGAACATGGCACCTGGGATTGAAAGACCCAAGTGCTAATCCAGGCTTTGCAGCTGACTTGCCATGTGGTTTCAAACGAGCCACATCGCAGCCTCTGTCTCCCTGTCAATTCTACAGAGATAATAATTCTTGCTTAACTGTACCTAAATACCTCTCAGGAGCATTGCATTAAGTAGTTAATACTTGTTAAGTGATTTGGATCTCCAAATTACTGTAAAAGCAGCATGGGTATTAACAATTCAGAAAATTTTATATATCTGTGAATGTTGAGTCTTCTGCCCTGCATCTGTTCAGATTTCTCTTGAATTCTGCCTCTTAAAAGCACACAGGGTTTCAAGACAGAGTTAAATTTAATCTTTTTCAGTGGAGACAAGCAGAAGGTCATGGGTACTTGGAAAGTCCTTGGTACTTTACATTAATAAAATGGTTATTTAAAAAAAAAAAAAAAAAAGTTGGTTGAAGGTCTCAGTTGTTGCAAGCAAACCAGTAGTCACCTTGGAAAACTTCCATTGTCTCCAAAGTAGTCTTCTTATCCAGGAATAGGCACTGCTGTTGAAGTACTCTTAACACTCGTGATACCTCAGGCAAACTGTCCATGTTATGCCACAGGTTTTACAAGATTTTTATTATTTTCTTCCCCCCAAAAGCCCATATATGTGAAAATGGGGGGAATACCAGCCTAAGTTCTCTATACAGAAGTAACTCTTCCTGGTGAGGTGCTATGTCAATTGTCTACGAAGCATTTGTTACTACCCAATTGGTAGTGCTTGGATTGTGCTAGGAAAAAAAAGAAAAGAAAAACAAACAAACAAGCAAACAAAAGAAACAAAAAAAAACCCACAGAATAGCATCCTAAGATGATTGAAATCAGTAGCTAAACTCCTGTGGCCTTCAGAGGAGCAAGATTTCATCTTAGGTGCAGGAGAAGTTGTAGCAATGTTTCCCCAGTCCCTTTTATTTAAATACTAGTTTTGATGGATGGGATGATGGCTCTTTTTCCTTATTTTTTCATCATGTCTAATGTTGCTGCTGCCCCTCATATAATGACATTTTATTTCAATTTCTTTTCTCCATTCACTTCTTTTTTATTTCCTTAACCTGTTCTCTTTTCATGATCCTTTTATTTTCTGACATGTTCTCAACTTCCTCTGCCTCTGCTGTCACCCATCCCCATGCTTCACATCTCCTTCCCACCGCTCCTCATGCTGATGAGATGGCCAGGGAGAGATGCTGGGTGGGCCTCTGTGAGAGCAGACTGAAGGAAGGGAAAAAAAGGGTGAGAACATGTGAGAGAAGCAGCCCTGCAGCCCCCAAGGTGAGTGCAGCAGGAGGACAGGAGGTGCTGCAGGCAGGCAGCAGCAGTTCCCCTGCAGCCTGTGGAGAGGCCCCTGGTGGAGCAGGCTGTCCCCCTGCAGCCCATGGGTCCCACATGGAGCAGATCTCCACGCTGCAGCCCCCCCATGGGTGGAGGAGCCCCCGGTGGAGCAGGTGGATGTGGCCTGGAGGAGGCTGCGGCCCATGGAGAGCCCCCGCAGGAGCAGGCCCCGGGCCGGAGCTGCAGCCCGTGGAGAGGAGCCCCCGCAGGAGCAGGGGGTCACTGCCACCCGTGGGGGACCCGTGCTGAAGCAGTTTGCTCCTGGGGGATGGATGGACCCCATAGTACGGAGCCGTGTGGGAGCAGTGCTTGAGGAGCTGCTGCCTGTGGGCAGCCCCCGCAGGATCAGTTTGGGAAGGACAGCATCCCGTGGGAGGGACCCCACGGGGAGCAGGGGCAGAGAGGGACCATGAAGGAGCGGTGGAAACAAAACGTCAGGGACTTACTGCATTCCCCTGCACCACTCAGGGGGAGGACATAGAAGAAGGTGGATGGAGGGGAAGGTGTTTTTAGTTTGCTTTTAGTTCTCACTGCTCCAGTCTGCTAGTAATAGGCAATAAGTTATATTAATGTCCCAATGCTGATTCTGTTTTACCCATGACAATAACTGTTGAGTGACCTCCCTGTCCTTATCTCAACCCTAGAGTCTTTTCCATAGTATTTTCTCCCCTTTTTTTCCTTTGAGGAGGTGGAGTGAGAGAGTTGCTGTTGTGAACTTCTGCTGTCCAGGTGGGTGAAGCCACCACGCCTCCTAGCACCACCCCACCCAGAGCTGAAAGCCCAAGGGGAGCGAGGTTGGTATAGCTGTGGCTGGAGCTGTTCCTCATTGCTCTGCTTTCTGCTTCCCTTGTGCTGGTGCTGATGATTCCCCAAAGCTGGTCTGGTACTAAAAGCTCACAAGCTGAGTGGGACAGACAGGTACAGCAACAGAGAAACCACGGGCTGGGGTAAGCAAGTACATGCCCTGTGAGCTCCTGAATGTGTCAGGGGTATGTTCTCTTGTTACAGCCTGTAATAGCTGTGGTATTACAAACAACCTTAATTTGTGCTCTAAATTATCCGTGGCTGTTGGTTATTTAACCGTCCTCCTGCAGGCACACTGCAGTGAATTTTCCTGAAGGCAAACAGAGGTTTATGGCCACTCTTGTGAGGGGTTCAGGCTCAGAGGTGGTGGCTGACTCCAACAAGGGCTCTTTCTACAAGACGGCAAAACTAATTAACTGAGTTTTTACAAATGCTTGTGTATGGACAAGGGAAAACAAGCCTGGAGACATAGGGGATAATCCCTCCTTATGCCCCAAATCAGTGGGCACTGCTGAATCGATTTCATCATGACATGTTCCCATGCCCATCGTGGCAGATGTTCATAGAGGAATTCTAGTTCACCAGGTAAAAAAACTAACCAGAGATTTCAAGAAAGGTAAAGGAAGATACAAGAGGCCATGAGGAAGTGATACCTTGGAAAGGGTGATACTAGCAGAAAATGGCAGACCTAGAGGATTTGCTAGAGCTATAACTTAGTCAAAGCATCAACATGAAGAGACAAGGAAGATGCCCTTGTATTTTAAATTTATTTTCTGGTCTATTTTTAGAGGTGTGCATGGGGATCAGAGCGTTGTGTTTGAATTTCCCCAGATTTTGCATACGCCCAAGAGTCAAGCTGATCTCTAACCTTTTTCACTGTCATTTATGGTGGTGGTGTTCAAATTTAGAGCTTGATCTTGCCTGCCAGTGCATGACAGACATTGAATCTGATATTGTAAGATAGGCAGTGATGTGAGCCAAGTTTGGCAGGACAAGACTGAGCTCTTATTTTGTTTCATCTGACAGTTTCAGTGAGGCAATCTTGGTTTTCTTGTCATGCCTAGTGGAAGTGCAAATTTAGATGTCACAGAGATTTTAAAATCAGAGCTGGCAAACCACAAAAAAGCTTGGCTCAGCTGGCTTAAATCTTGCTCTGGATTTTAGTTATGTTGGATACCAAAAGGATTGCCTCTCTAATACACAGGAAATAATGGACTTATCCGAGTTAAGTAAGGTTGTTACAAAGGCTATTCCTCTGGTCTGAAAATGTACTCACATTGTAGTGACAGAGGGCTGAGCAGGCCATTTGGATTAAGTACAAAAGCACCTGAGGTTCCAGCCATTCCTCAACCCAAAACTTAATTTTTCCATTTTTGCTTATCTTTGCTTTGTGTAGTTTCAGTTGCAGTCAGACTCGCACGTGGGCAGACTTCATGAAGTAAGTTTCCCTGGCTCAGTGGAGTGAGAATCTTCACATCAGAAAGATATTTCTTCAAGTTTATCAGTCTACTTTTTAAAGCCAACTTCATTTGCAGCAAAGGTTCAGGTTCCATGCTTTTTTTTTCTTTCTTTATTTTTTTTCTTCCCAGGGCTGAGTGTTCTGATCTCTCTCTCTCTCTCTTTTTTTTCTTTTTTTTTTTTTTTCTCATTTTCACTTCTGATCAAGTATTGCACCGATGAAGAGGTGAATAAAAGGGAGCACAACACTAAAATGACTTAATGTGTTTAAAATATTTGGACACGGCATATGTGCATGCAATTAGCACTGACTAAAAATAGTTCTAATGATGAACAGGGCTATGCAACAGCATCCTATAATTTGGCTAATCTAGCTGCTCTCTCTGGATGTACCTGGCTCTGCTCTTTGCTTGGCTGATCTTTGACATCAGAAAGAGCTGTCGTACCAGGGGAGGTCTGATGGAAAGAAAGCTTGCAGTCACTTTGCCTCTTTTTTAATTTGTTTCAGAATTCATTGCAGATTCCTGCGCATTAGCTGGAATATTAGATTTCATATGCAGAAGTAGTGCTTATCTGGACTCTGCTAAAAATTAGTCCTTCTGGAAGAAGGTGTATGCATGACTGTTTCAGGGTAATTTGTAACTTTTTGTTGACTGTTGGTCCATATCCAGAAATAAGAAGGAAAAGTCCTGCACCTGATTAAAGAGATTGTCCTTAAATACATTCTTCTCACTTGTTTCTGGCTACCATTGAAGCACAATTTTAGGACTTAAAAAGTCATTTCCCAATGCTACTTATATAGGAACAGGGCCATGCCGACTGCCACTGACCATGGGGATGGACTTTTGCCTTGTTGCATCAACAGAGCGGATTTGCCTGGCAGACAGCCCTGCCAGAAACATGCATTTCCCACACTGATCCCTCAGCACATATGTGATGGGGAGGAAGCACAGGCATAGGTGTCCCCACTGGAGCTGTGGATACAACTTGAATCAGTATTGAGATCTCCATTTCAGCCACTGCTGGAGCACTAGAGGAGCATGAATGTGCCCCCTGCACCAGCAGCCTGGCTGTTCCCAGGCTGTGACTGATGGGGAGCAGCCCCAGGAGCCCCAGGGTTGGGTGGGATGCCTTGTTCTCTAGGGTTGTGGGTTAGAACATGCTCCTGAGACTTTTATTTCCCTGCACCAAAGTGGTTCCTTGTGAACTTCCTTGAGGCTGCTCTTCCCTTGAGGTCCCCCACAGTTGGCTTTGGCCACCCTGCAGAGGGTGAGCTCACGCTGCCTGGGATCCTGCAGGGATGTCTGTCCCCCTCCCTGTCCCTTCAGCAGGAGGGCAGCAGCTCCCTGGCAGATGCTGCCTTCTCTCTTTCTTTTGTGCAGGGTGCGAACAAAACCCTGTGCCCTATGTGCCTCAGCCAACCTCTTTACCTGCCGCAGCTATGGGATATTTAAAAATGAAGAAGAAGGACTAAGGCTCTGTCTTGCCTTTTGAGATGCAGCAGGGGCTTGAGTTTGGAGCTGCGTCCCTGGGAGGGTGTTCTGATTGCTTCTTAAACTTCTGTTTATACAATTTTACAAAATTTTGGCAGGAATCAAGAGCACATACCAGGGTGTTGGCTTTTATGAATCTCATGGGATGTGAAAGTCAAGCTGACTGGATGAACTTTGGTTACATATTCCAGACAAGCACAATGACTCTATTTATTCAGACTTGGCAGCCAGAACGCAGATTGACTCTGTGGGTAATAAATTTTCACAGCCACAAAACTTCAGTGGCAACCAACCTGATCCTGCACAGAAAAAATGCATGCAAGGAAGCAGACTGGGGCTGCAAAAATATGTTAGATTATTATTCCATGTATGTGTACCAGTCAGTTAATTTTTTTTTGTCTATTGATTGACATGAATTACACAAATGGATCCAGGGATCTTTTTCCCCTTAAAGGAACTACTTGCTATTGCAAAATTTTCATATTGTAAAAGGACAAGTAGGGGGAAAAAAGAGAATTGTTCATGTTACAATTGACAATCTCCTTTCAATATTTCACCCAAGACTGATTTAAGTTATCCAGTGACCTCTACAGAGAAGAGCAGGGTATTATAATGGGGGCAGTTTCATGTGCTGTGCCACACTTCAAGGAACCAAAAGGCAATAACCACTACAATTCAGTACTCTGAACAATCTTAAGTACAATTTTGACATCTTCATGCTACAAAGCTTCAGATGCTTTCTGGGAGAGATGATGATGAAATTATAACCTTATGTGTTATAAATCAAAATGAATTGGCTCTTTAACTTGCAGATTTATGTTAACTACCTTGGTATCTGTTAATTGCTTGCTCTTCAGATATTGATTGGGGATTAAAAAATATATTTTCTTCAATCTGTGTGATGTAAAATATGCCAACAGGAAATTTTCCCTCTGCATATTAGATCCTAGGATCACTGCCTGTAAAATTAAAACGATCAGTTTAAATGGATAAACTATGCTCATTAAAGAGGAAAAATACATTTATGTAATTAAAATTAAGAGACTAATATGTGTGGATAATGTAATTACTGTGGGCACACACACGCTCAGCTTAAACCCAGCCTCTTTTGCCTCTCCTGGGTCTGTGAATCTTGCTACCTTAATTGCTGGCATGGAGGGAGCGTTTGGGATCCCGAGGCTCTCAATCAGGTGTCTGTCTCGCATTTGGCCTCCCTTGCCCATTGCTCACATTCTGTGGGTCGGGCACAGCCCAAATACCAGCCACAGGGCTGCTGCAGCACCTGTCCCCATCTGCACCGCCACAGGAACTTTCCATTTCTGCCTGGTGATTTCAAATGCACACACAAAATCACCTTCTGAGTTTTCCACATCTTTTCCCCCAAAATTTCCATATAGGAATTAGCAAACAAGAAAAGCATCCAAGCTCTTGCACAGCTCACCTTCAGATATTTAAGAAACCGGACTTCTTAAATGAGTACAATTGCTGAAATGCCGATTAATTCAGTGAGGAGTGTCTGGGAATCACTCATGTACTGTTCCTATCCCTTCATCCTTGATTTCCTACTTTCTTGCTCCTGAGTTCAGGAAGCAGTCTGAGATTAAAGAGCCGCAGAATTAAAAAGTGAAAAAAAAATGGGTTCTTCCTCTGACATTTAGGTACATATCCGTGTAATAATCTGTGAATGTGTTTGGCAGGGAGGGGTCTGTGTCATTCTTTTTGGGGCCTATTTCCTGTTAGGTAGGTGAAAACGTGGTCTTTTGTTTAGCCAACAGGCACAATCATATTTAGGTTTGCTCCTTAAGCAAACTTGCAGGTTTCAAGTGAGGTTCTGCAAAGCATTTTGTAGGGCCTGAGGCAGCCTGTGCCCCCAGGAGCTTTTTATCTGTACAGCCAACTTTGGAAAAAAAAATAAAAATCATTAATCCATTTTAGAGAGGGGGGACCAAACCACTAGGTAATTGCTGAAGGCTGCTGACGTGATGACCGGTGCTGAGCAATGGGACCTTGGCTTTGCTCCTTGCCACGCTGGTGGCAAATGCTGCCTTGGAACAGGCTGCCCAGGGAAGTGGTGGAGTCCCCATCCCTGGAAGTCTTTAAAAGATGTTTAGATGTAGAGCTTAGGGATATGGTTTAGTGGGAACTGTTAGTGTTAGGTCAGAGGTTGGACTCGATGATCTTGAGGTCTCTTCCAACCTAGAAATTCTGTGATTCTGTGATTCTGTGATTCTTGGTTCTGGGGTCTTGTGGGTGGGAGCATGGAGGAGAAAGCCCTGGCTGGACCAGCTGTGCCTTGAAGCTCTGGTCACTGAGTGAAGACCTGGCAAAGCACACACAGTGAGAAGCCACCCAAGCATGAGCTCTGCCAGCTCCACATTGCTCGCCTTTAGGCACGATCCCACCTTGCTCCCTATCCAAAGGACAAGCTGTGCCTCCCCATTGCTGACTCTCCCCTTCCCCACCACTCCTTTCCCCTGCCTGCACCACGGTGTTGCTGCGTGCCCTTGGTATTCTTCAGACATCCCTTCTTGTCCCTCACTGGACTTTGCCCTACGCTGTCTGTGTGATGTATTTTAAACTATCTAGACAAGCAGGAAGAGTAATTAAATGTGAAGTGTTTCGGGATGAAATGCATTAAACAAAAAGGAAATTGTATAAATATGTAAATAATTGAATTCATGTGCTGAATCTTCTCAGCACAAAGAAGCTTCGCTCAAAATAGATGAAATAATGGTTTAATATAAATATGAAAAGGCTTTGCCTTACCTGTTGCTTGGAATGTATTGTAAAATATAGACTTCTAATAATGAGAGCTAAAGAAAAACCTGGAAGATTTTCAGGTTTGCATACTTAGAGTTATTTGCCTAAGGCCCTGAATTTCAGAAGTCTAAATAGCTCCAGTTACCCCTGACTGAAATAATCACATTTGAAACCATGTTATATCCTGGTCTGGAGACACCTGAGGCAACCAGGGGCAGTGCCTCCCTCACGTACTCTGGCAAAGGCATTGGATGTGCATTTTAATGCAAGGAGAAAGGGAAGTGGCTTTTGCCCTCTCACTCCCACCAAATCTACACCAGTACATGTATATTGAGAGAGAGCTTGTGATAGAACAGCTTTGAAACTAGGGACTCAGCCAGCCATGGGAAAACCAAGATCCAGCCCTATTCCAGTGATTACAGAATAATTTGGACAAAACATGGCAGTGCTTCAAGGAGAGAAGACCCCTACCCTGACAAAAACAATCTCTCCTGGCCCATAGAAAACCTTGGGTGAAGAATCTGCTCCCAGGCAGGTGTTTTGGGGTCTTTAAAGCCCAAGCAAATGCCCTAATGGCTCTGTAATGGAGGGATCCAAGCGTCCATCCAAGGCTCTAGGCAGGTCAACAGCCCAGGGACTGGTCCCTCAGGCCCAGGTCATGCTTGAAGGACTTGGCCTGAAGCCTTAATCCGAATTCCTGTTTCTCCCCTCCTTGGTTGCTCTTTAAAACAAAACAAAATCCAATCAGGAGGAGACTGATACAAAAACCTTCTGGGTTGCATCAAGGTAATAAATCAAGACCCCTGCAGAACATTCCCCACAAATACAGCAGTTAGCACATGCAGTCTGGCGCAGAGCAAGAACATCTGTTACTCCATTTACAGTACTTTCATGTATTTTGATAACCTTGATGTATATTTTGAAAAAGCGTTAGCAAAATGTTTGCAGTAGCTCTGTCTCGACATGAAACATGCTACAAGTTACACGGTTGTTGTCTGGTTCTTACCTGGTCGTTCTCTTCTTCGTCGCTGCTTAACTTGAGGTCATCTTCTAGCATTCTGGAAAGCAAGCAGCAGAATAAGTTAATAATTATGATTTACCAAAATGTTTCAAATCCCTGAGCTACTGTAAAAAAAATAAAATAGAAAGAAATATATTTTATGCCAGGAACTCTGTAGAAGTGACAATGTCTTTACATTTTTTTTTTCTTATCCAATTGTTATCAACCAACTTCTTAATTTGTTTCCTGCTATTAGTGCCTAAGGGAAAATGTTTACTGGAGTAATAATGGATTTTGCAAAGATTATTGTTATTACAATCACTGACAAACAATTTTTGTATGCTAAAAATAATATTTTTGATGCTGACAGGTCAGTAGTCTCTCTGAAAGGAAAATTTTGCTCCATTTGGCTTTGAGCTTACAAAACAGAGCTAGATATTTACACTGGCAGTACTGCAGCACAAAATAAGATTCACTGATGTTTCCCCAAAGGCCATTTTTACTTTATTGCCTGTTTGATGTAAAATTGACATTGACTGAAACAATTAAAACTAAAATATATTGTCTCAGTGCACAGGAGTATGCACAAGGAGTTCACTGTCATACAAACAGAGAAAATAATGCATCTTTTCTAAAGGGTATTTCATCTTCCCTTCCCATATCCTTTCCTCAAGTTATTTCAACTGGCTTTCGAAAAAGAGCAGTTTGTCTTTACCTCCACGCATTTTTTTTACAAGCTAAGATTAAGTAACCAGCAGTTAAAGGAGCTGAAGAGGTGCAAAGATTTCCCCCACTGCTTGAAAGGTCTTCAAGAATGGGACCTATTTAAAAAAAAATACCTCTGTAATAACAATAATCATTCAGAAAGTTGCTAATTTTTCTTGTGTTCTGGGAAAAGGGAATCTGTAATTTAGCCTCAACTCCAGAAGAAAGCTTGGGGAACAATTCAAACACATTCTGTGATGTGGGTGGTCCCTGGAGTGTAAATATATCAAGAAGACATATGTAGTAATTTCAAACCACCTCCTCGTTCTTGTGCCTGGATCTTCCAAGAGCGTGCCTGAAAAGCGTGGATCTTAAATGGGCTGCATGGCTTGCCAGGTCTTAAATGAGCACCGAGCCCTCCCCCAAATTAGTAGCTGTTGGCACCACGCGCAGCTATATGTGCAGTCGCTGCGGTCACAGCTGTGCCCCTATTTCCCTGCAGCACCTTCAGGAGGACGTAGGTGTACAAGAACAGAACCGGGGGCAGAGCAGGAACTCCTACTCGCTCACCTCTTAAAATCTCATGTCTCACTTTTCGCAGCTTTTACTTCTACTTACCTCGAGATTTTTCCTCTGTAAAACCGACAGAGCAAATGCAACAAAATCTTGGTGTGATGCAGACACCTCAAGGATGAAAAGTATATCAGACACCCTTCAAGCTGACAATGTTATAGCAAGGCTCTCCTGTGTTTTATTGGGAAATATGTCCACAGGCAGGAAAAAACTCACTCTACCATCTCCTTAGTCAGCAGAAACTCTCTTGACTGCATGGATGCAGCCACAGGGCAAGCTCACAAGACCTGCTGAGCAGTTGGCTGGTGGTACAGGTACCAGTGACATAGGATTCATCTCATAGATGCTAAAATACAAGAGGAAAAGTTTCCTATAAACACTGTAAGATGCACACTGGCTTTGGATCCTGCCACTTGCAGTGGATCTTTTCAAAATAGCAACGTTATACATGTATAGATACTCATTTTTTTCTGTTTAGGGCATTCCTGAGAAAAATAGTGTTGGAAAATAGAAAGCACAGATCTGGGATTTTGCATTATGTAATTAAATGTGACAAACACTGTGTGGATAGTTATTTAAGCAGAGAGAGATCTGCTTATAGTGTGAAAAGCAGAGAACTCCTGATGCTACTGCCCACGCTTCCTTGATTTTAGGTGCCTGTATTCCTGCTAGAAATGTGGTACTTTAGTACGTTGTTTAAGATTCAGCAGGTTAGCTCTTCTCCTATATAGGAGTTGAAAAACGAAAGCTGATAATGAAATATTCTAGGTAGCTGTATGTATTTATTAGTGTCTGGCTTTTTTGTATCAACATAAAGGATTGTGTACTGTGAGCCTGTGGCTCGCTGGTACCATAAGGCTTTGAAGGCTCCAGGTTGGGTGGAAGTGCAAACGGAGTTAAGGCAAGACACAAGACATGTATGCAGGGATCATCCACACAAAAGGAACAAGAAACCACAGTGCTGGCCTATCCTGCTTTCCCTGCTTGTATGTTTTAGCCTGTCTTTATTTTTCTTGTCTGTTTCTCATTTTAGAAGCACTGCTTTCCAAGAAAAGCACTGCCTGCCTGGGGCTCGTGGCCCCTCTTGGAACTACTGTAAGTGCACAAACAATCCCCGAATGCTGGCGATAGGAAAAAACAGGTCACCATAAAATGCTTGCTCGCTTGCTTGCTTTTTTGTTTTTCCCTAGAGTGGGATCAGGCCCTCCTGATCCTTGTGTTTGTCACAAGGATGCGTCAGGTTAGGAGAGCTTGCCATACGTAGAGGTCTATCTTGAAAAGTCAAGACATGTTTTCCTACCCTGCAGGAATGACTTTGGTGCCTGAACTGTCTCCCAGGCTGCTTTCACTGCCAGGTCAGACCCTGAGCTCTGATCGCCAAAGCTATGCTCAGAGCAAGACATGTCACTGGTGACTCCAGCTTCACCCCCTATCAACCCTGGAGAGCAAGGCTGCTTGGGCACCAGGCAGCTTTGGAAGCCCAGGCTGGAGCCCACCCTGGGGTAGGAGGAAGTATTTGTCTTAGAGGTATTCTTGTTTGCAGTAAACATCCTAAACAACCAAACTGATTTTGAGTCCAAATGCTTTTGAGGTACAACTTGACAACTCACCTCCACCATGACAATGATGATGGTTAAAATAAAAAGCCCACAACTGGACCAACAGACCCCACTTGAAGAAAGGGGAAGGACGGGAGAGAAAGAAAATACTTCAAGCTTGCAAGAGACGTTATGTTAATTTGTGCTTTATCTGAAAAGCACTTTGGCAAAGATTCAGCAAAGAATGAGAGTTGGTGCATCTTTGTTAGCAGAGCACTTCAGATCACATTTAAATCAACCCCTGCAAGGACCAGATTTCTTTATGCATGCTGGCAAACCAGTGCAATGACAGGCAGACAAACATTCACAAGCTAATGTGCAAACATAGCCTCTTTAACACTGCCTCTCTATAGCTATTTTTTCTAACAAGTTTTCCTGAATGTGTCAAATCCAGGCCAGCAAGTGGCATCGTCTATAAGCTTTAAGATTTTTTTTTTTTTGATGTGAACTTGGCTTTGACATGCTGAAGTACAGGTAAATACAACTTCGTAAACAAAAGCTAGAAAAATTGAGTGGTGTTGGAATCATCTCTGGAAAGCACACACCACATAGGGTTTCTGCACTCGAAGTGAGCACGTACGGATCCCAGTGGTCAGGAAGTTACTTTGCAGAACCTAATTACATATTTTTAGTGAAATCTCCACGAGGTCATGAAGGTTGCGAGGGGAGGGAGACTCAGGCGGGAGCGCTCTCTGCTCTCTAATTAATGCATCTGTTCCTTTATCTGCCAAGAACGTAACAGGTAGAGTCATAATGAAAGGAAATGAGGATGAGTTCGGGATATTGCAAAATGCCGCAGCAAGGCAGCTGGTTTCTTTCTCCAGTAACCAATTACGGAGTTTCAGCCAGGGGTACTGTGCCACTTGGTGGGAAAGGAGAGGATGAAGGGCTACATACACTTAGTGGAAAAATAGCCAGAAATCCTTCTAGAGGGCACCAATATCCATTTTTCTACCAATTTCAATGTTACCATGTGTCTAGATCTCTTACATAGCCTCTCAAAAAGCCTGACCTCTTTGATCTGGGGCTGCTCACTGCATTGGTCCAGTAGGCTGTCAGGGGGAGACATCTGGTCCCACTGCTCACCCTAGCATGTCAAAGGGACAGGAGATGCTCCTGGTCAAAATTACCCAGGGTTTGGGATGGAGGAGGGGGGCATGTTCAAATTATAGGGTTAAGCTGATACTTGCAGATTTGCTGTTTTGTCTTTCTTCCTTTTATCCTGATTTGTTGTTGTTGTTGGAAAGCCAAGTCCTAAGCAAGGATTATCTTCAGACCCAGCCGGGGTCCAGGGGACAGCAGGAAGACATCTAGTTTCCCCTCTTGGAAGTAACATCAAAGTAACATCAAAGTATCATGTGTGAGGGTAGAGCCAGGGCACAGGTCAGAGACTTTTGGGTTCAAACAATCTGGAGGAGAAGGGGTTGCAGGGGAAAATGTTCATGATGCGATGTCTGGCAGAGGTGGTCCTCATCAGACAGTTTGGGAATCAGCTGTGACTTTTAGCATCTGGAGCCAGATGCTGCTATGACCCTTCTAGCAAAGCCCTACCTATGAAAACATCTGCTTTCTTTCTGGGTTTGTAGCAATGATGGAACTAATGTGCAGTTTGCAAGACCTAAGATTTGCAAAAGGGTTTGGGGTCTGATTCAACACCAGTGGGGTGAAGACATTGTTCTACCTGGTAGTCACTCTCCGTATCTGCTGGTGACCACTGAAGAGGCAGCAAGCCTCACCCCTTGCGATTTACATTGATCTCTCGATCTATTTCACATTTTTTCTCCTAAAGAAGTCTTTCCTTCACCTTTGCAAATTACTTATTGAAGTGTAAAACTCTCAGAAAATGCCTTGGTGGTTTTGTTTTGTGATTAGAGAGATTGCCTTCTAGCTTGCAAATCAAAGGGCAAGAGAAAAGGCTTCAAGAGAGGTTAAGAAAAAAGGAGGGAGGAAACTAAGCTACTATGGTAGACAGGTTCTTCACGACAATTCTGATAATTAGAACAAAAAAAAAAGAGACGGGAAAGGGAAAAATATCAATAGTAATTAAATCATTAACACTAATGCTTTAGGAGAGAACATGCCAATGGTTTGCAAGCCTGGGGCACAAATGTGTGAATGTTGTGATTGTCATTTAAATAAATTCAGCAGTCACCATCTCTGCAATTTGTGAAAGATCTCATGAATGTGTTAATCTGATCAAGTATATTGTTACATTTTAATGCTAGGCAGCATCTCAGTCTGAATACCATCTTTATTAAGGACTTTTGTGATTTCTGCTCATTATATCGGAAAGGGATTTTGGTAGTGGAAAAATACCTTGATTTTAAGTAAAGAGGAACCCCACAAAGCAAAGAGCTGTGATGAAATATGAAAATCGTAGAAGTAACTGCTCATTCGAGTTTACACCACCACAACATTTCAGCTGAATGAGAGTGTTTTGGGGCAAATTATCTTATTTTTTAATACATAATATTGACTTTTTTTTTTTTTTTTTTTTTTCTCATAAGTGCATAGTGACCTTTCAAGAACTGGGCATTAGTTTCAATATTACGAGAAACCCAGGAGGAAAATAGATATTTTTCTAAGTAGCAGTATGCTAGAAGGCTTTCAGACTGGCTCCAGCTGTTTAAAGTCGCAAATGATGCACCCATATAAAGAGAAGAAAAAGTATTGCTTCACATTGTAGGAAAACAAAGCCAAACTTTCCTGAAAGCTCCACATTGTGCAAAATCCTAATCCCTTGTTCCCAGAAAAATAAGAGATAATGCCAGGTGGGATTTACGTTTCCTACCCAGACTGTCCTCTTATGATACTGGGATTATTTTGGCTAGGAGTGCACACGTATGTCATATGACTTACGCACTAAAAAGACGAATGTACCTTCATTTTCTGTCTCTCCTTGCTTGTTTTCTAAAAGATAAACAGTAGCAAAAATATGGCTGGAGGCTTCCTAATAAACAAATTATCAGGTTTCCTCCCCTAAATAAATAAATAAAAAGGGAAACAAATGTTGCATTGATTACCTTAGTTACCTGAACATAACAGATGGGCAGTTATATTTGCTACTTATCTAAAGCCAAAAGAGGTATTTCAAATAGCCTTGTTTACTAATGCTAAATGTAGGAGTAGCTGTTTTTATACAGCAGTAATTTCTAATTAATTGGATTCTGATTACCAAAATTAATTTTCACTTTAGTGTCATAGCTGATGCAAATGTTTCACTTTTAAAAAGTTCATGCATTTATATTATTTGAAAATTGTAATATTTATTCCTGTTTTATACAAAATAAAGTCAAAAGCTAATGTATTAAGGTAAACAACTAGATCAAGAGGATGCTTTATAAATGGTGTAATTGAGCTTTCAGTAGGTTTGTAAGACCTCTGCAAGCACTGCTTGCAGCATCCGAAATTCAGTTTGAATATATGATGTTTAAATTGTAAAAACCCGTCAACAAACAGTTTGTGTAGGTTCTACTACACAGAAACATGTAGGAAAACATGATTATATAGGATACTGCCAAACCTAATTAAAAACAGAGGAAGAAGGCCAGTAAAATCCGGCTGGTGAAATATTAACGTACTTAATGCTGGAATGAAGTATATATATCAACGTGAGATTTAATTCTAGAGCGTACAATTTAAATGCCTGAAAAGCCGACCCAGTCCATAGAAATAGAATTAGCAATTCCAATAAAAAATGGATGCTCTGAAGAAGTTTTCAGTCCTTGGCTTGAATCCATCTAAGATGGTCTACACCACTCTCCAAACCATTTAAACCGGCTAAATGCTCTGCTAAATTCCCATTTCACCGGCCGTCTCATTAGAAATGCAAGGTAGTCCTCTCCGAGTGATGCAGCCATTACTCTCTTGTATGAGCAGAAGCTGAAATAAGGCTTCTGCCACTTGCACAAGGCTGGGTTCATCCCTCCACCCCCAGGAAGGAGGGGAGAGGAGAAAACGCTTTACCGCGGTGTTACACCCTAGGTGTGATACCTGCTCCTTCCTGAACTCCATAAAAACTCATGGTGTGTGCCATTACTGCCAGTGTAGATGGTTCCCAAGGGCTGGCATGGAAAGCAGAGCCAAAAATCAAACAGAAGAAAAAGAACAGGAAAACAGATCCAGTTGAATGACATGGTGAAGTTCCCATCTCCTTGGTGTGGTAGGAAAACCTCTCACAACCACATGGACCACTGCAGCTTCACCAGCATGGTGTTTGGGCAGAAAGGCCCAAACTACCTCCTTAGAAATGAGAAAAATTCATTTGAAAATTGAGGAAAAGAACTACTGTGAGCCCACTTCCTGAGCAAAGAAGCCACGTAAAAATGCACGTATACTCAGGGAGAGGGAAAAATGATGAGCTACTTAGTGGCTTGTGCCTAAGCACCAGCCTAAGAAGCCCAATCACGCTGAGGACTTGCCAAAGTTTTATGGCTAATCATGCTGTGTGTGATGGGAGGAAACACATTTGGGGAATAAAAGTTCTGAATGAGCCGCTCGCAATTTTCCAATCCATTTCTTGCCTCCTTGCCCCTGCTCCTTCCAGGCTCTCTGGGTGTGATTAGCAGTTATTTGCTAACTCTATCTCTCTGATTTCCTAGCAATTTCAGATGCTGCCATCTACAAAATATTAATTTCAAATGTGAAATGAAATAAGAGTGCATGAACTGTGCTGCTGCCTTGTGTGTCAGCTGTTGTGGCAGAAATCTTGGGGAATTTATGTGTCTGAGATAAAATTGCCGCTGCTAAGTCTTCCCGCTGAAGGTGCAGTATCTGATTTTGTACTCGGTGATTATTTTCTTATGAATAGCCTCTTTCTGCCTAATCCCAGCATTATAAGCATCTGTCCTCATGCTGGAATCATCATCCCACACATTTTTATTCTCTTGCTCCCTTTTGGATGACTGCAGTCATCTGTAAAATGCTGACCGTTCATTTAGCAGTGCTCATAACTGAGGCTGCAGTGGTGTTTATTCATCTCGTGCTGGTTGGGAGAGGGAAATGAGGCTGTGTTAGCTAGAGGTTTTCAAACTTTGGTCAGGTACTACTGTGCTAAGATGAGAAGTGTTTTGTATCATCATAGCAATGGGGAAAGCAGCAGCTCATTGTCCCTGTGCTACCCCCTGCACACCAGAGGCTCACACACTACCTGTGCCAGGGCATCCTGCTGGGTACAAGCTTCTGATCCTGCTCACCTCCATCTCTGAAGCGTTTTCAGAGTTGCAGCTGCCCAGGACAGAGTCCCTACCGAGAACAGGGGAGACAGAAGAACTTTCCTTGTTCCAGGATATAAAAAGTTGGGTTGGTTTCCTTCAAGCCTCCTTCCTTTAAGTGAGGTGGAACTATTAAGTTATTCAAACTGTTAGATAACCTGTTCCAGCCTCGCTGCTTCTTGCTCTGCTATCCTCCACACATTTTTCCATCGGTGAATGTAATTTCCGTCTATGTCATAGCTAACAATGCTGTATCTCCTACTCATCCCTGTTCAGCTGCTTCCAGAGATGCTCCTTGGGCCAGGATCCCTCATTGCCATGACATTCAGGATGGCTTAAGAGCCAGTATTCCTTTAATTTACATTTAATTGATATTGCACGCTGTACTTTTTAAAGCCTTAAAGGTCTATTAGAGCTTCATTAGTAACTTTATCAGCCGAAGTTGCCAGCTCCTCACAGAATGAAATCAGCTTTGGTTGATAAGAACATACATTTTTTTTTTTTCCCCCTTCAAATTAAAAAAATGAATGGCACTCATTATGCTCTTATCCCTCAATTTGTTCATGGAATTAAAGGAACCTTACTTGAGCTCCCCAAAAGCTTTGTATGGAATAGGTGCCAGGCAAGCTGTCCAAAACCTTAAACTTTCTTCCTTGGCCTTTTGGCACACATCATGACATGAGCTGTCTCCTGGGGCTTTCCCTGCATTTCAAGGTGCATCACAAGCACCTCTCCCCCAGATTTTACTAGCCAGTGGTTTTGATGGTTACAAGGCAGCTTGGAAGCTCTCAGGTTTACAGATATTTGTCTATGAGGTAAGCGATTTAAAAAAAATAATTCAATCTAGACACTGTTCAGCTTTCTATCTATTGGTTTCTTTGCTTTTTCTCTTACAAAAAATATACATTGAATCTAGTGTTATTAACAACATCAATATGTTTGAACTTTCCTCTGGTATCCTCCACTCCTTTTATCTGTATTCTATAATTTCTCTTTTAGATTAATTCTTATTTTCCCCTTTCATGTTTCATTTATTTTAGATTTTCTCTCTATTGCATAGATTGTTCTTTCAGTACTAATTGCTACTTTTCTTTCACCACCGATGCTGAGCTAGCTTGTTGCAAAGCTGTCTATTTATTTATTTATTTATTTATTTATTTTCTCTTTTCCCTTGTTTTGTGGAAATACAGTCTTGTGATAACCTAATACGCTCTGATTTAAAAAAGCCAAACTTCTACTCAGGTCCTTGTTTCTAGTATTATCCACCTCAGCTGTTTCTGGTCAGTAATTTCATCCACAGTGGGACACCAGCACTCCTGTGCTGGGACTGTCCTTTATTGGCCAAGCTTGGATACAATAAAATCAAGATCTTGTTCCCGTGCAATGTTGTGCTTTCCATCCAGCAACTGATTTACCTTTATTCAAAGCAGAGGTGAGTCTGTCTGGTGAAATGTCCTCAGTGCCGGAAAAGTGCCACAAAGACCATGCACAACCTTAATTTTATTTTAGTGGCTGGCCACACTGGACCTCTGGTGGCAAACTAAGACCTTGGGTATTCACCTGCTGCATCTGCCTTTGCTTCACAGACCAGTGCTGATGGAGCAAGTCTGTCCCCTCCTGTGACAGAAGCTGGGGGTACAGTGGAGACCAGAGTGTGTCCCCCAGCACTGAGCTGCTCCCTGAGCACCTAGGGCACAGCCTCTAGCCCTCCAGCTGTGCAGTGCCAGCTCTGCAAAGTTTCCACAGGCTATCTTTACTCTTTTTATCCTTGTTCAGTGATGTTCTGGCTCTGGGAGAAATTAAAAGATTATTCGATGGCCCTAGCCAGAGCTTTCCATGTAAATGAAGGCTACAGGAGGGGGGGAATGGTCTGGTTTGGTCTCTCCAGGAGGCACATGTGTGACAGGCAGAGACACAGCAGAGGTGCTGAGCGGCGGGATGGGAACATATGGGACCTATACCTCCCCTACACCCCCGCAAGCTCCAGCCAGCAGCAGCTTGCCTCTGAAAGACACAACAGGACCAACAGGACCCCCAAAGTTTTCAGCATTTCCTTTCAAATACTCCTCCTAGCTATTTCCTGGAAGGGCACTGTATGTATTTTGCTCGGTCCCATCTCCAATACTTATGGCTTCATTTAGTTTTAATATAGTTATAAATGGGCTGTAGCGGCCTGCTTCTTTTAATAACTAAGTAAATGAAACCCTGTCTGTAATAATAAATGAACCATCCATCTGGGAGGCCTCCAGTAAAAATTTCAACAGGTATTTATTGCTCCTTTATGTAAACAGTACTCTGGACAATACAAGTGATTATACTCTCTGTCAGCCCTGTCAGGAAGGAGACAGTATAGTTTTGGACAGGGTCCCACAGAGCACACACTGAATTTACAGGTTTATTTGACTAGATGGAGACAAAATGATTAAAACAAGCAAATAAACAGACAAGAACCCGGTTGGCTACTGTGGAAGTGAGCAGGCCGTTTCATTTAAAGACAGGGTCCACGAGGATAAAATACAGAAATAGACGGGTCTGTGATGCAACGAGCTCCTCGCAACCCCAAATACTTCACAGCTGCCCCCCAGTAACCACAACCAAAGTAAAATGCAGAAGCAGAAGGGGTTTCACTGTAAAACTGGCACTTCACAGAGACTTTAAGGTATGTTGTGCCCATGCAGGCTGTCATGATCCAGGAGGAACAGTGCTTTGGGAGAGTGCTCCACCACCAAGCATCCCCAAAGGCCTTCCCCTTCCCTCATGGACACTGCTGCCCACATGCCGGAAAGGGCAAGAGCATGACACATTCACCTCAATGAAATTTTAATAAAAAAAAAAATAAAAAAATCTCATTGCCAAAACCATCTCCATAGCACTATTATATTCTGGTTCCTAATTACATACCCTTACATTCCACTGTTGTTGAAATAATACAGTGTCAGAACATATTGTCAAATAATTAATTCCGAGTGCGGTACCAGGAAAAAAAAAAAAGAAACAAGGGGCAGAAAGACCTCAGAGCCCATGCATGGCCAGACTGATGTGACCATTTGACACTGAGAAGTGGGCTGCAGAGAGTTCTGTACATTAAATATGAACGGGCTGAGTGCCTGCTGTGATTTTTGTCAAAATTTCCAGCCCTCTCTTTTCTGCAGGAGCAGCCTGAAATCGCTCCCATGAGTAGGTCTCTCAGTGCCTTTCATTTGCAGCCAGGCTAGGCATAAGGAAAAATCAGGTTTTCCCTTACAGGGCAGGCCACAAAAGCAAATCAAAGCTGCCAGCTGAAATGCCACGTGGTGTTCTGCCACACAGTGTGAGTGAGCCGTGGGTCATGGCACAGAGCTTAGCCCAGCGTGCGCAGCCCAGAGACAGGGTAGTGCTGCTCACCAATGGGCCACCTCCATGTCCAGGACATTTGCAATGTTTTTACAAAGCTCATCACATGAGCAACTTATCAGGAGATGGTGCATCGGTGATGTTACTCTCTTTTCTCCTCTCTGCTTCCACTTTGATCACACGGTGCTGAGAAGGGAGAAGGTGACCCCAGTGGGGCGGACCCCTCTGGACCATAGCACTCCCACCAAGAGACAGGAGGAACGGTATCAGGTCTTCCTTTGGCATCAGTGCTTCTGCCTGCAAAATGTTTGTTTTATTTTGAGATAAACCCTTCTGGGAGTCAGAATGGGAAATTCCCTTTCCTTAGACATAATCTCCTTTGGACACCACAACAGCAGAAATAACCCGCTGAGGCCTGCTCCTTCAGGTAGGGGAAGAGCTTTACTCCCTGTGTTCAGATCCTGCACATGCAGTGCAGAAATACACCACCTGCACTGCAATATATAAAAAAAAGAAAAGCATATTTTTTCTTTAAAAACACGTTTTGGACAAAATTATGAAGTTAGCTCTCAAATAGTAAACCACGCTATATCTCCTTTCTAATGTCTCTTTTAAAATATACACCAGGGAACAACTCTCATAACTCACTTGACACATACTATCTTATGAGTTATAGGGCGGTCTTCGACGCACAGAGTGTGTGTTGCACTTCTACACACCGTTATGAATTTTCCATCCCTCATCATTCATATTGTGTCAAAATATCTATTACAAACTCCTGTTTGCAAGAAGGGCTTCTATTTTTCCCCTTTCATTTTATCACTGCTCTTAAATTTTCTTCTGGACACCAGCCTGGCATGCTGGCAGTACCATGCTGGCAGTTTCTGAGAAAAAAGTTGTATTCGAAAATCATATGTCAGGGCCATAATGTCACTTCCAAAGAAATATCCTTTTTTTTTTTTTAACTAATAGGAGTATTGTGTAAAAATGTATTAGCCACAGCTGTATTCTGATTGCCAAATTCTGCTGCCCAGCTGCTAACTACCGCAACCATCTTGTAAAACATAATAGCCTGGAAGTCTAAATTATGTCTGATAAAGCTTTCTGCTGTCCTAAATCGTTGGAAATGTTGAGTCATCCTGAGAAAATGTCGACAATCATTTTTCACAAAGGCTTGAGCGTGGACAAGGCTCTAACTAAAGCCTGGTGTGAGGGATTTAGGGATGAGTGGAATTTTCTGACAAATAGTTCAGTCATCAAGAGCAGTGTGAGGACTCTGGCCACAGTGCTCAACAATTGGTAGAGTTGAGAAACACTTTCCACTAAAAAATAAAAAAAAGTTTAATTTCAATGTAAAATCATTCGTTTCAACATTTCTGAGATGCTATGCTTTTATTTTCTTCTGACAAAAACATTATTTTGAAATACGTTAACATCTAGGATTAGTGCTAAGTGCTAAGGTCTCCCAAGCACTTTCTGGAGTGAGATAAGTTAAACAAAATGACTAGCCCTAAATATATCTTTTTTTTTTTTTTTTTTCCTTTTCATTTTGCTGAGAAAATGAACACAACTTTTTGTTGTTGTTGTTGCTGACCTATATGAATTTTAATTGTATTGTACAAAATATGATTTATTCATGCTGATTCAGAAGTTATTCTGTCTTCTTTCATTTTTCCCACACATAAGCTGTTAATTGAAACTTCCTGTGAAACATTTTTCTGTCATCACCTGTCAGACTGCCATCCAAAGAAGTAAACTTCTACACCATAGTGGTGTTGCAAGAGATATAAACCAAGCATGCAGGATATAGATTCCCAGATTGTTGCAGGCTTGAAATTCAAGGATTTGGTGTGTATACATATATACATATATATAAATATATATAAACAAATTTTTATATATAAAAAAAAAAATGGAATTAAGACCACTTGTTCAAATCTGCTCCATTATACAACTGTTTGGTTGTTTTCTTTTTATGCTTGACACTGATGATTATCTGATACTCTAGAGTTCCAAGGAAATTAATTCTACATAGAGTTATCAGGATCTACCTATGCCCTCCGCATTTGAAAAAAAATAAAATCTAAGTATTATTTAACTTGGTGTTATTTTATGACAAATTTAATCTAATCAAAACAATCATTATTATTTTAGAAGTACTTTTGGGTGTGGTAGGTTATGTACTCCCACAGCAAGCATGCAATACTTAATAGTCACAGAGCTGTGGATAATTATCTTTTTGATATCTAAAGAAACATAAATTCTACAAATAGCAATGTGTTAACTTAGTATATCTGCAAATAATTTATATAAAAATATTATATCTATATCATGCAATATATATTTTAAAAGTTATATGTATGAGTGGTGCCACTTTTAAATAGTTCAATTTAGTACTAATAATGTTAGTGATCAAAAATGAATCTAAAAAATTGATTATGTTGGGTTAGTTTCATCATCAGCATCACTCTAGTAAAACCAGTGGAGTTTCATTTAATTAATTTAGCCCATTATATTACCTTCTAATCAAAGGATTTTTTAGTGATAAGTGAAAGGGCTTTGGCTACATGTGGTTTATTGGGTACTGAAATATTTTTAGTGCACTGAAGACAGCAGAGATAGCTAATGAAAATACTGAATAAAACAGGCAAAAATATCGGAGACTAACAAATAACTTTGAAATACATCAATAACTTTTCAGAAGTTTTATAAGCCTTTAGAATATCTCTAACAGAGTCTTTAGTAGTCATAAGAAGTCATTCTGTATTTTTCAGTGCACTATTATCCTCACACTAACAGCAAAAATGTTTTTACTCTTCAAAAGATGCCACAAACAGCCCTTGCTAAATATTTTTCTAAATGGCCTATGCTCTTGAAGTTTAAATGTAATTTAAAGCAGCATCATGGAACAATGAGGACTGAATGAAAGGTTTGTCAGGATTTTCTTATTGATACTCTCTCCAGTGCTTCCTTAGAGTTGAACACTGAAGCATAAGGATTTATTCTCCTTATTACTGGGTTCATTAACTAGTAAGATATAAGACCTATCATATCAAGGCAGGTATCAATTTATTATTTGTCTGTACCCTAACACTATTTTGTAATGAGATACCTCTACCTAGGTAAATTTCCCAACATGCTATGAGGTCAAAAGTGAACAAATGCATGATTATTCTAATTCAATGGGAAAGAGAACAAGGTGGAAATGTGAAGTGGTGCTAAAATTGCATCCTTTTATATAGAACAATATTTATACAATCAGAACACAGCAGAGCTCCTGGAGCAAAATATGCCAACATGTCAGAGTCTGTAACACTCCGGAAAGTATATGGTCCTGCGTGAAACAGGGTAAGTGGATTTTTAAGTAAAGAACGCATTTATCCATATGTAAAATGTTACAAATAAAAAATAAAATTGGACTGGACAATTTGAATTTCCTCCAGAAAACCCATAACATTGGAGCTATTTTGGTGTTTTAAATCAAAATTCAATTCTTTTAAGCAACATGTGAGAGATCATTCATTCCTAACAGGGGTTTGTTATATCGCTTGTTTAGAATAGGACTAAATAAACTTTTTTCTCGCTGGGACTGTTAACTCTTGATGTTCTGCACTATGGGATTTCAGTTAACTCCCAAGTGTCTTTGGTTTGGACTACAGATGCTTCTCCATCAAGATCTGAAACTGCACTCAGAAAAGCCTTTTAAACACTCATTTTTGCTGTTTTTTACCCCACCCTTGTAAAAGTTATGACAACTTGCTACTAATTATTTTCATAAAATTTTCAAAGATGAAGTATGAAGCATGAAGCTCCCACTGATTACTCCTGTATAGGTAATCAGTGGGAGCTATGTACCATGAGCATTAAGATCAGTGGCTTCAAAGAGATTTAGGGGGAAAAATGCATTATACTCGGTGAAAAATAAAGATATGTAGCGTGGAACATAGAAGTATGTCTCTTATTCAGAACGCTAATTAATGTTGCAGCAAATCACAATAAAAATAGCCCCTAGGGCTCATTTTCCTGTCTGTGAAAAGGTAATGATTAGCATTGCCAATAGTTTTTGCAGGCTTTAAGAGAGGGGGCTTCAAAAAGCAATACTAATGACCTGACGAAGCTGTTGGTTTGGGGATATTCTTCTGGCCCAGCACCAAATGTCCTACAACGTTTTCTGCCTAACAAATCATACAGCAGAGTGGACTTTCATCTGTGGGAGCTTCAGGCATATCTGAAATTATTGAAATGAATGTAATTGCAAACTAATTTTATTCCACTGTTTCATAGAGGTTTATGTGCTCTCCCAAAGGCAAGACCGGGGAGCCCTTGAAGTGCAGGAGGCTGCTGAGAGGAGGATGCTTTGCCAGGTCTTCTCCACTTTTCTGCTCCAAAAGGCCACCATGCTGGAAGACCCACACCTCAGGAACCACCACACAGCACAGGACCACCACCATGAGCCCCACCACCTCATTTAAATGGCAGGCATCTGGTCTCAGCACCTGATGGGGTGCAAACTATAGCATGTACAGTGTGACATGACTATAGTCCTTGTGGTAATTTCCTATACCTTATTACCACATAATCATGGCCTCTTAACAACGGGGCTAATCAAGAATTAATGAGGCACTAAAACATTTTAAGGAACAATGAAGGATTTAAAAATTTCTCTTATGTGTTTTATTTAAAATGCAATTCATTTAACAGTTACTGCCCTTTCTTTAGAGCCGTATAAAAAGTCTTACTACTCATCAAATGCATCAGCTGAAAGGTTTTATTCATTTATCAGTTATTTACTTAAGCGGGGCTGCACATAACTGCGGAGACCAAGGCATCCCAAACCAAGCATGGGCCCCCTGCCCCTTCACCACCATTCGCTCCAGCACCCACTGCTCTTACCCGTAAAGCCACTTTGTTCCTCTGACAGCGAAGTGCCACACTGAAAATAGAACGAGGCCAGCCCAAATTAGCACGACTGCCAAAAGGGGACTTTGCATTATCTCTGCGACTGTGTCTTTTTTTCCTGTTTGCTTGTTACAGGGAAGGAACATGCACTTTGTTGGGGGAGCCATCCTTCCTGATGCTTGCATCCTTCCTGATGCTTGAAAAACTGAGTGAATTTAATGGGGGGAAAAAAGCAGTATGGATAACAAGCTAGTAAAGGATTTCATGTCAATGACTCAACACCGAATTAAAGCCTGAAAATACTTTATCTCTGCTATCAGCCTGGAAAGGATAATCAAAATAAAAACACATTCGAATGTGGCTTATTTTTAAAAACTTTCTTCTCTGGTGAAAGAATGGAGAATATATCCCGGTTTGCTGAGAAAATCCCCAAATAGATCTCTCTGTGACAGATAACTGTTATGATTATTAATTACTCTACTGACATTGAAATTAAACTGATTCCCAACATAATGGATGAGTAAATAGCACATCAGAGTTCCTCAAATGCTTCTACATTTCCTATGCAATCAAAAAAAAAAAAAAAAAGAGCTCCCTCATTAAATAATACACTGTCAGAAAAGGCAATTTGATTAAATAAACCTACCTGCCAATCATGCTGAAAATTATAAAAGGAAAGCATTTGGTAGCTAACTTTAAAATTTTGCTCCATATTCATCTCTCTGTGTTTCATTTTTTCCTATGTGATTCTTAAAAGAGAATTAACAGAAAAGGATGTGACCCAGAGGAAGATCTGGGCATACCAGGGCACCCGACAAAGGAGTTAAAAGCTAGTCTTCATCCCAGTGGCTTACCACTGAGCATAGATAACACGGTGAAGAAATCAAGAGAAAAAGGTGGAGAGGAGCAGGCAATGAGACATATGCATTAATCCAGGAACCCGAGCTGCTGGGGGCATGTTTGTGTATCCCTTGCTACACGTATCTCCATTTTTCTGGGGAGACATGGGAGACATATTTTCTGGGGCAAAAGTGGAGATGGGAAGGATGAGGAGGGGAGGGCCAGCAGAAGTGAAAAGCAAGGAGAAATGAGGCTGCAGGTGACGAACCTGACAAAAACAGAAGTAAGAGAGCAGCAGAACAGATGCAACAAGAAAGAGGAGAGAGAAAAAGAAATGCAGAAGGGATCATGGCCAGGATGGAAGGATAGCAGATAATGAGGCAAAGAGATATCAGAAATCATCCTGTACTGGGGCCCGAGGCGTCTGAGGGCACCCAAAGGGGTGGTGGTCCTGCAGGGGAGGTGTTCCCTGGGGCTTGTGCTACCAGTTTCTCCTCTGTCCCATACACAGAGCCCCCAAGACTGAAGCAGCAAACATGTATTCTCCCCCAGTGGCAAATGAGGCCACGCGTTACCCAGCTGCATTCCAATAACGGTGGGGTTAATTTTTGATGCTATTTAATTTCATCAGCTCTGTGGGGTGGGGAGAGGGGAAGAGCTGTGTAAGATGGTGTGATGGGTGGAAAATCTCCGGACATCACTGTGTCTGGTGGCCAGAGAAGGGAAAAGGGCCTGGCAGCTCCCTCTCCTCAGCTTTGGAAGGCAGCAGCTTTTCAGGACATCAAATACTTAATTAACTGAGCTGCAGGATTGTGGGATAAGATTCATGCAGTTGCTTCTCTGCTGGAAACCAAGAGTGTCAGCCTGGACCGCTCTGTTCTTGGTGAGTCTTTAAAGCTAATGCAACTTATACTGAAGATGTTCTTTGAAAAGAACCAGCGATTTATTTGGATAAAACTCTGAGTGGATGACAAGTGCATGCAAAGAAATAAGATGAGATTTTAATTTTTCTCAAGTAGAAAAACATAAGCGGCTTGAGCAAGAGACATTTGCTCTCCAGCTAGGCACTGAGGCTTTTATGTTCTTTAGGGTAGAGAAAGAGTTGATCTTCTCATAGCGAATTCATAGCTGTGCAATGTCACTGAGCCAAATGGGATCATGCTAAAGATGTACTTGGCTACTTCTGCTAGATAGAAATAAACCAAAATAATCTTGAAAGGACGGCTGTTGGCTTTTATAATCTTTCCATAATGCCTGTGGATGATGTTTAAGTCATCTACCTACTGTGGTCATAGTGAAATATATGCAAGTTGGGAAAAATATCAGTATTTTAGATCCCTCTACCAATCTAACTACCATCATCCAGCTTTGCAACCATGTCTCACTGTTTATGCATTATAAATATCTTTGTATTTGTTTAGTGATATGAGTTAGATGTAATAACGAAACTTCTAAAATCCTATTTAGCTGACAAGTCTTTTGTGACCATTTCTCCAGCCTTCCCCCTCCTCTCTTTATGCCACTGTCTCCCATGCTTCAGAGCTGGAGGTGTTTCTCCACTCCTGGCTACTCAGCAGCCGTCACACGAGGCTGCTGCGGGTGCTGCAGGGCTCCTTGCGTGTTAGCTGGGGAGTGCTACCAGCCATGAAACCTAGGGGACAGCCTTAGGGAGAGGTTTCCTTCTCTCTTTCTCAATAGGAAGCTGGAAAAAGCTCTTCAGAGGTGGACCATATGGCCGTCTCCCAGCCCCAGTGCTTACCAGAGCTGCGCTGGGCTTACTGCACCGCGGGACGTGAAGGTTGGCATGGCAGTGGCGGCTGCGAGGGATGGGGAGAAGAAGCAGGCCCTGGTAAACACAAGTTCCTTATTTTGTCCCCTTGGTCTCCACGTGCAGTCATTCTGTAGCAGGCCACTTTTTTCGACAGACAAAACTCATCCTGCTTTACCAACAGTGCTCACAGTAACGTGTGCAGCTGACAGGGAATTGGTTTATAACTGAACTGGAGATGGGCAGTAAAGCTTAAACATGAGGACAGTTACCCACAGGAACTTTTGGTCTTTCAAACAATAATGCTGAAGCAAGTCCTGCTGGAAAACATCATGCTTGTCTGTAATTATTTGCAAGATCAAAACCTTACTTTCTGACAGAGGCTTTTTTTAACAGTTTCTGGCAAAAGGTTTCATCCTTTCCTCCATGGAAGTCTACAGAAACTGCTGTTGCTGACAGTGACTGCAAATATTAAACAGTTTGTGTCTCATATTACACTTACTGTATAAGTTATACTGATGGGGAAAGCATGTGGATTTCACATGAGTAGCCACATGAATTTTTGACTTAACCCCAACAGCTAAAAAAGTACAAACCAGAGTGATGACAAATTATTTTTGAGGTTACATTCTGGGGTGTTCTGGGCCTCTGCCTGAGCTACATCAAGGCAGGTCGCATGTCAGCTTCGCCCGCCACAGCTCCTAGGGGACTTCAGGACAGAAACTTCCATCCCCAACTCCTGCCTGCCCCTCATAACTATCCATTTCAAATGGCACAAAAATTGGCTACTGAACAAGATACAAACAGACAATTTGCTCATACTGTGTGCATACCATGCTATTAAATACCCTGAAGAGATTATTTGTGCTGATTTGTCTTTGCTTTGACAGTAGGAAAGCGTGTGATGAGTTTATGGAATTCCCCCCTATACTTACATTAAATTATAACACAAAGAAATAAACGGTAAGTTCACATGTTCATCAGGTAGCAGATCAGTTTTAATTTAGCATACCTGATCTATTGCAATTCTTGGAGTGTATCTACAAAGAAATACATCAAGAGATTCCTTCTCTCTACCTACAACTGCTTACAGTTTATAACATGAAAGAGAGAATCAGCACAAATGAATCCCGACAAAATAGCTTACAAAACTAATAAAAAACATCATGCAGAAATGTCAGCTGTAATTTTGCCATAAAAGGTCTGTGGGCCAATCAAGCCATGTTTTTTTTTTTTTTTTCTCAGTAAAAGCTGAGCTTTTCTCTTTGTAAGTCAGTGGTACAGCTGCCTTGATTTTGGAATGATCTGTAAGTAAAATCCTTTTGAATCTCTGGAACAATGCATCTCATCTGAACCTTTGTCCTGATTCATCTCCAGCTTTGATAGCTTCAGTGCGTCACCCTGCTTGCTTGTCAAATCTATCATCAATTCTAAATTGCCAATAAATATATTCCACATCTCTTTGGGGAGATGTAGCTTGTCTGCATGCTAAACAAAGAATAGGATGCATAAAGCTGAGATACACACGAAGATATAATATTCTCACTCTTAAAATACCACAGGTGAAATGATAATGTGGAAATATTCTTACCCTGAGGAAGGTAGACTCCAGTTGTAGCTTAGCAAATCAAAGACCAGAAAACTTGCTTGCAATAACATCCTAACAAATCCAAGGAGTTATTTTTTTCCCACAGTTAAAAAATATCCACGCTATGACATTAAATCCAAGTCCAGAGATTAAGGCAGAAGAGCTTCAATAATTAGTTTAGTTAGGTATAAAAAGTAATTTGTCATGAAACTGTCAGCTTGCTACTACAAAGGCTTAAAAAAATGTAGCTATTCATGGCTGAACTGTAGAACTTTTCCACACAGGAAAATTCATGACCGTTTCAGTATCTTTCTCTGTTTTGCATGGCAAATAAAAAATTGTCCACCAAGCTTGAAAAGCCTTTTTTTTTTTTTTTTTTTGAGTCGGTCACTCTGTGGGAAAAAAAGGCATTTCTTTAGATCCCCTTAATTTGATCTTCATAGTGGTAAAATAATTCAAAAGCAAAATGAGAGAACTTCTTGTTCAATGCCTTGCTTTCTCATAATTAAAAAATTATATATATCAGCATAACAACAAAGTAGAAAACTAGGGTACTTCAAATTCCAAAATCTTTCCATTCCTGGACGAGCTTTAGTGTTCAAATGTTAATAGGATGCCTGCATTTAAAAAAATATATTAAAAAAAAAAAAGAAAAAAAAATCTTGGCCTGTGTTCAGGCTAAAGAGTCTGTGAAACAGACTTTTTCCATACTATGACCTCAGTCTTAGGATTTCTCTTTTGCAAAATGCTGGTTATTTTCCTTGGCAGGTGGCCAGGACCTGTATCTCTCTTTCTCCTTCCCTGTCCCTCCTCCTCCTTTCCCCACCCTGCATACACCTCGCCTTCCTCCAGCGATGGGCTCAGCCCAGGGACCAGATCACCCCCTGCCCATTGACTGGCAGAAAAGGGCAAAAAAAAACCAACAACACAAAAACAGGTTTTGTAGGCCTGGATATATCGAATGCTCCTGATCTTGTTTCTCTCCTGTTGGACATGTTGCATGGTGCTTCGTTGCTCCCTGCCCTCAACCCAGCAGCACCCAGGGCAGATTCCCTTGCCACAGCTCTCGCCTGGGTGCAGGATTTCCAAAACAGCATCTGGGAACTTTAACCCGGCAAAACCAACAGCATGCACAACGCAACTCCAGCGTGCCAGACTCCTAGCTTCAGTTTCATCGTTTCCTTCAGAAAGGAAATACGCAGAGGGGTAGATGGTTTCTGATGGCACGTCCGATGAAATCGAGTTCTTCCCAGGTATTCGCATCTGATTTTCCTGGCAACCCCTCTTTAACCACCGTGCCGCATTCAAATTTCCCAATTAGTCCCTTACAAATGACAAAGTCCAAGGAAAACAGTGCCTAAGAGAAAAATAATATGCTTTTGGTGCAACACGGGAAAACATTTCCTCAACCATAACTGTATTTTAGCTAGCTAAATTGGTCAGTTTTATTCTAAATGTTGTAAATGAACACAAGCGCTAGTGAAACATTTGTCACTTGAAAAAATTAGAAATAATGGCCAAGGTAGTAGTAAGTTTTCCAACTGGGCAAAAGCTGCTGAGCACGTCTGCTTTGAAGTGAGGGCTTCTTGCACCTTCCCCTTTGGCTTTGAGCGGAAGGTGGCAACAAACAGGGCAGCAGCCACCAGCTCAGGGTTTTTCTCCCTGGTGGGCACTGTACAGGTAGAGAGTGAAGAGAAAGGTGCTAAACAAGGGGAGACTTTACAAAGAAAACCCTGTGCTGAGTCCTGCAGCAATAAGGGCAGTTATCTCCAGCTGTTGGCTGCATCTGGTAAAAGAAAGGACTGACATTTAAAAATAGGGCAGTGAAAGCCCTATCTCTTCCCATGCAAGTCAATCGCAAAACTTCCCCAGATCTCAGAGGTGCTATTCTTTAGACTTCATCTATCCCCCTTCCTGTTGACATCTCAGATAAGGCTTTTCTTGTCTGACTGAAACACTACGGAAGCTAAACTTTATCCCAGGATAACCACAGCTGCAATTATGGTCAGCTTGGGCTTCCATGTGTTTTCTTTCTAAATCCAGCAAATAAAAACCATCTCATCTGCTTTCCTGGCTATCATTTTTCTTTTTTTTTTTTTTTTTAAATACAATTTTTTATGTTTTTAAATATTTTTACTTGTATCACCTTTGACTGCTATGCATCTATAATTTTTATGTGGCAAAAAAAATATCACCCAAAACACCGATCCATTCTTCCTCATTAACATAGCTAAACCTCAAAGACAGATTAAGTTGAGACATGTGTGGGCAAATATCTTCCAAGAAAATGTCTTTATAGGATTTGAAGAAAATAGATTTCTTGGTATCAACTTACAACAGTTTTTTGTGGACTGTCAGCAGCACTGTATACCACAAATCCAAAAATCTGTGCTAAGGGAAGGTTAGGAACTGGCAGGCGACATTTACATCACTACTGTGACAATACAGCCAGGGCTTTGATGCATCCCACAGGTGAAATTGGTCTGTCTTTTGGAGCAGGAAGTTACTGTGGAGCTGTATTTTTTTAATGGTCTGTATGTTTAATACACAGAGAAGCACTCTGTACATGTACTAAGGGTAATGCTTCAGGGGAAATGGCAGAAAAAAAGAACTTTTTCATGGGAATTTGAGAGCTGAGGAGTGCGTTTTAAGATTTTAGCTGCTCTTGCTGGACTGGCTGGGCAATGACAGTCTGGCAGTGTTAGGGGTTAGCTCTGCAAGCCCAGGCTCAAGTAAACAGGTGGGACAGTGCAATGAAGCCAGCCTTCTTCTCCTGCCAGCTACTTGGTTCATGGATAAACACCAGACGTTTGCTTCTATGGTTTTGAAGACCTCCATCGCTCTGAAGAACACTGTGTTCATTCATCTCAGTATGTGTTTTTTTTTTTGTTTTGTTTTGTTTTTGTTTGCTTTTTTTTTTTTTTTTTTTTTTAGTATGGACTTCAAAACTTCTCTCAGATACATCACAGGCATACATTAAAAGCCATTATTGATACAATGTGTAACTGATGTTTTCAGAAACAATAAAAATAAGAAAAAAAATGTTGTTTTTTATAAATTGTCCACCACTTCCTGGAAGTCGTGTTTTTGGCTGGATGATGCTGAACTGACTCACCAGTTTGATACCCTCATGATGGCCTGCAATAGAGCCTATGGAATTGCTGAAAGAGGACCAAATCACCAAACCACTGTCTGATGTATGTCCACTGCAGAAGTTCTTGCTCTTGAAAATGCCCCAAATTTGAGCTGTGGAAGGCTGTTTGAGAAGTTGCCTTGGTATCCTAATCTGAAAGCTAAAAGTGGATTATACACCAGAAAAATGTGGGCACCTTTCCTTAGAGTTGACTTCCACAGTTGCATGAATTTCACCATTTCCATTGTCTTTCAGACCCTTCACCTATCTTCTGGTTCTCCTGAGACATCACAGTCTTTGTGGCAAGCAAGCAGAAGGATATCTAAGATGTACCACTGCAAGGCTTTTTGCTCTCCAGCTTGCATCCTTTGCCCTTTCCTTGTTTGCCATCCCTCCCTCAGGTGTAGTGAGAGAAAAGCCAAATCCTAATTTAAGTTGGGTGGCGACTGTCCAAGAAGCTACGACTGAAATTGTGGGGCAGGATGGGCCAGTGGTGATGGGGCAGGGGCTGCCTGAGCTTCCCATGTCTGCTGGCAACCAGGAGAGGCAGCAGTGCAACCCTCCCTGCACCCAGCCATCTGCCTCTGCCTGCTGCTGGCACTGCTCAGGACATTCACCACTTATTACTCGAGTCTGTCTTAAAAAACTTAAACTACCACTCATTTCCTTTACTGTTCTGGATGAGTAATCCTTAGCCATTTTTACAGAACATTGCATTTTTCAACACTTCGTACAAATATTAATGAGCTAGTCTCCATGGCAGTCTAATTATTATTTTAGATGGGGGGAAGCCAAGGCTAACTTTAAATAACTTGCACCAGGCCTTTTGCTGAAAGTGAGGTGGGATTAGGGCTCCTCTTCCAACTCTGGTGCTCAGTCAGGTCGCAGTGGTTGCCTGAAAGACTTGTGGTCCTGGCTCAAGATCAGACGCCAGCCAGATGTGGAAGGCAAAGCTCCTTGGGGCTCAGAGCACGGTGGTGCGCTGGCAGCACTTGCTCAGGCTGGTCTCCTGAATTTGAGACTGATTCCCCCTGCTCTCTGGAGACACCTTGTAATCCCTCTGCCTTTATTTTCCCATCTCCAAGATGGGAAACCCAGTTTTTGGCTAATAAATGCTATCTGTGGGTCACTGGAGATACAAGGAGTAAGATACAAGGGAGGAAGTAAAGTCAAGAAATAAAAATATATTGGTGCTTGTGCCAACATAGACATAGGTTGCAAAGAGGAAGAAAAAGAGTAACATTGGTCCAACTACCTGTTTCCTATTTCTACCTCCAGGGTGATGAGAATGATGTTAGCAGCTGGATGGGCAAGAGACCGAAGCACTAATCTCTGCAAATGGGCAGCTTGGAAACTGCTGAATTTAGTATTGTTAATGAAGATCCCCCTGAGCAAACTGTTCTCCAAGTGATGTCTGAGACCGTCTCACAGAAGGAATGGAGCCAACATCTATTTCTGCCTGGCAAAAGCAAACAAGTGAACACACATACTGAGATCTGTGACTCTCCGAGAGTATTAGTAAAGGACAAAACTTGCATAACTGCCATAAATTATAGAAGCCTCCCTCAATCTTGGTTAATTCTCTTGTAAAAAGGGAGGGAAAAATCTGGAGCAGCTCAGCATGAAAACAGTTGTGGGAGGGATAATAAAGAGACAGCACTGAGGTATCTCATCGCTAGTGCTGATATCATTAAGTAAGTGCGCTGGAAATGTCGAGGTAAATGCATAGCAGTGAATCACAGTCAGGCATGATTAACCTTGGGTAGTCTGAACTGGAAATCATTTACAAACACAAAGGTACTGAAGAACATCGCAACAGACAGTACATCGAAAGTCATCCCAAGATCGAGGGTCTTTTGGGGTGTTCTGTGTGTTTGTGCCATTTTTGAATTGTTGTCATATTTTCCATGTGGAAGGAT
Organism: Anas platyrhynchos; assembly: GCF_047663525.1. Taxonomy (NCBI): domain Eukaryota; kingdom Metazoa; phylum Chordata; class Aves; order Anseriformes; family Anatidae; genus Anas; species Anas platyrhynchos. Next base: position 140,170,748 of record NC_092587.1, read on the forward strand.
GGGTGATCTCAGACCCCTGGTGAGATAAGAAGTTACCATGAAGCTACTGGACCCTCTGAAACACATGCACTGGTTGGAATATTTTTTTTTTCCAAAGACTAAAACCCCATATCTAAAAATATATAAAAGACCAAAAGAGCACTCTTTCTCCATTTCTCTCACCCTCCTTAAACCTGTCCTTCAGCCTACAACTGGTAAAGCTGGGGAGAAAGGGATTTTAATAAAAATTAGATGTTTTTAACAAAACTGTGAAAGTTTTCTAACCATTGAAAACTGACCTTCCGTCACAAAACTGAAAGAATGAAACATTGCTGAATATTTCTGAGCAGTCCTAAAAGTTTAGAAATGTGCAGTGAAGCTGACCCATAGAGAGCTGTACATATTGAGTACCACAACAAAAAGCCCTTCAAATCCAGAATTCTTATGGCTTTAAAAGCATTCAATTACAAGGAACATGAATCAACTGGAGAAGACTCAAGACAGCTTAACACCTTTGTATTGTTTGCACCGTTTATTGCCATCCTTTAGCACCAGTTCAGGTGATTTTTGTGCATACAGACATGGTGAAGACCATAGGAACAGCGTGCAAAAGGACACAAATCTGCTCAGATTCTGATCTTCCTCCTTGGTTTTGCATAATTCTCATTCTCTTACATTCATCTCAGTTATCTCCAGCATTGTAATGACTGCCCTTATTTATCTGCCTAATTAGGATGTTGCATCAATTAATGTGAATCATCTAAAGTATGCCTGCTTCTTAATGTTTAATGTTATTATCAGGGGAGAGCTATGCCCTACCAGAGTCCATCCACAGAGTTAATGTATACAGGAAAAAAACACACACACACGATGTTGTTCAAAACAATACATTTCCCATACCCAAACCCTCTGAACAGCACAGCACAAATCCTGCACTCTAGATTTCCCACCTCGCAGGGGTTACGAGCAGCACCTTCATCCCTTTGGCTCCAGAGCACAGCCCCAGTACCTGATTTTGAGGCCCTGGATGGAGCCCAGTGGACAAGGCAGGAGGAATCTTTTCAGGTGAGACTTGATGTAAATGCTTGGTTCATGAGCGCCTCACTGCCTGATTCAGGAGGGCAATCAACCTGTCTTTTGGAGCTGCATAAATAACCTTTGGATGGTGGTAGTAAATCTACACCAAGGATGAATTAACTGCCACTGAGTCACATAAGCTTGGCTTGAGTATGTGGCTTGTAACATGCCTGAGGAAAATAAAAAAGACATTTGCAAGAAAGAAACATTAATTCGCTCCTCCCCATCTTTTCTGTTATTTTTATCTAGGCCAACACGCCTCGCTTTGTGGGTTTTTCTGCTGCTGTTTGTTTCATTTCCATGCGGAAACAATGATTCACAACAAAATGAATCCACAGGGCATCCTTTCTGGCTCCCCGCAGTTTCTGCCAGCCGGGCCTGAAGGTGCCACCTCTCCTACATCAGTGTCTCTCCTTCTCAACATCCCTACCAGGAGCAGACGGATGGACTCCTGTGACCCTCAGGGGAGCAACACCTCACAAGAGGGCATGGGCCTTTCACCAGGACAGAGGGTCCTGCTGGGGTGTCCTCTCCATGCACATCTTGCGCTCAGGTGTGATCTGTCACATCCCCAAAAGGAAGGACAAATCTGCATTCGCAGCTGTCTGAGAGCCAGAGGTAAAAGCCTGTCCTAGAATAAAGTGTAAATGAGAAGCAGCCTGGGGAAGGCCAACAAAATGTAGCAGAACAAGAACGGGGATGTCAGTGTTTACCTACACATTGAAATGTGTTAATCTGCATCACTGTAGCACTCAGGAAGTCAGTGCTATTCAATAACAGACACATCTTAGTTTACTAACAGCTTTTGCTCTCCCTGCTTTTTCTTTTCCAGTTTGACCTCTGGTTTTCTCTGCCACTGCTCTCAATTTTATATCTGTTTCTGAAAATTCAGTCTTTGCAATCTTTTCCCTTTTTCTTAGCTCCAGACCTCTCATTTTTTATTTTTATTTTTGGTGCAATACTTGCTGGTTTCCTCCCATTCATGTCCCACTTTCTCTCCTGTTTCCTTTTCCACACAAACAATTTCTCTAACTAGAGGGGCCCCTGCTTCTTGAATACAGCCATTTGTCAGGGGTAAAAGTATTTTCTGCTTCTAAAATTTGCTCTAGGAACAAGTATCTGCTGTGGGAAAGCCTTAGCATATAGCAACAGCGTAAAGATAAGCATTATAAATACCCTGTATATAGAAAACTGTGCATCATTTCAGAAGGACACACTATTTGTCTTATTAGGCAAGGAACTTTTCACACCAAAGCAGGTTTTGAAGTTTGCTGTATTCCAAATGGCACACTACATGGCACAACATTTAGTCTCAGAGCAAAATATATTAGGGCATATCTCTGAACCCCTATTCTTTTAAGTTCCAAGGTTTAAAGTTTTACGTTGATAAAGGAGAATAAAGGAAAGTTAAAACATTCCTCGTGAATAAAATACCATCTGACTAGCAAAACCACTGTGCAGTATGGCTCATGTTTTACATATTGCTAAGTATCAGCGAAAATAAATGTGTTCATTTCTCCAAAATACCTCCAGATGGCATTAAAACCCTTCTTCTTCTGGTTTTTATTGCAATATTATTTTTAAAAATGATAATTATTGGAATCATTCTATTAACCATTCCCAGCAATCATACTATCAGAAGGCATAAGGCTGCTAATGCTTAATTCATTTAATAAGTTTGGCTAAATATGCTCACATACTGTAATTACATTCCACAACACAATCTACAGGACAAGTCATTTCTTACAGCATGTCAAATCTTTTTCTAGATTCATTTCCAGAAGATTTTTAATGTGTATTTGCAGCAGAAATGAAAACATCCCACTATAAATCACCGTTATAGTACCTCCTTCTGTGACTACTTTTGGCCGTGTAACAAATGGTGACACCTTGTGAGATTTACATGATGTAACGCTCTGAATTTAAATAACAGGAATCAGGAAACATAAATTACAGGCAAGATGCACTCTAAAATTCACATGACTGACTGCTACAAGAACTTCGCTCACTCAAATGGGATTAAAAAGGTGAATGGTTTTGTAGAAATGCATACTGCTCCTGCATGGTAAATATTAAAGGAATTCACTTATCTAGCTCAGTTTGGGAGACTGTTGCTATTTATTTTTCTAACTTTCAGCCCATCTGTTTCGTAGACTGGTTTATGTTGGCAAAACAATTCAGTCCTTTGTATACTGGAGTTAAAAATGGTAAAAGCTTCTATTGTTGCACTAGAGTGAAGGTGAACACTGATATATTACAAGTGCCTGTTCCTATCTATTTCTCGACTTCTTTTGTTAATTCAAAAACATCAACAAAATCGTGAGAGACCAGAGATAGCTGTAATTGGATTTCAAGTAATTCAGAGGTGAAGCTGCAGACTGCAGTCTTTTAAAATTACATCAGTACATCAAAGGCATATGTGACATGATGTTTTTTAGCAAGTGTGACAAACTCCAGCAGCATTAAGGTAATGTTGAAGTCAGGTTGTAAAGGCCAGCCTCACACACCCACAAAAATAATTTCATATCTATTCAGCATGATAGGGAGCCATTGCACCTGTGAAGATCTCTGACTTACTAGCATGCAAAAGTTCTAGGAATAATTAATGTTTAGTCATTATCTAAAAAGCCTTTTTAAGAACAGCATCAGTGAAAGAGCTTTATCTTAATGAAAGAAAAAAAAAACAAACAAACATCATCACCACCACCAACAACAAAAAGAAACAACACAACAGACAAATCCTATTTTGCCCAACCAATCTGATAAAAAACATAGATGCTTTCTCTGATCATAAAAGCAAAAGTGACTTACGATGTATGTGTTGCACTTTTCTCTGGACTCTTTGGCTCTACATCACTTTTTCCTTTAAAAGAGAAAAAGAAAATGACATCAGAAATGGGTGAATATGGAAACTGCTCAGATGCGATATGTCAAGGTTCTACTCATTGCTAACACTGACTGCTCTTGCCACATGCATGGAATACTGCTGAGGCAATCACAGGGATGCTGGGGCACTGTTGGAGTATCTGCAAGCTGGGAGTCAACCCTGACTTGACTTTTCTTGTCACTGGCACTTGTACTCTGGCAATGTCAGTTAAGAAAACTCTACAGGGGAGGCAGAAAGACTCAAGTAACTCAACCTTTACAAGGAACAGCAGACCTTGGAAGCATACAAAGGACTTCTCCAGGGTCTTACAGCTCTACTATTGATATTGCATCCCATCCAACATGCACAGACTCCCACACCCTGTTCCAGGAACCATTTCATACAGAGGAGAACAGTATCAGCAAAAGCTACTAAGGCAGAGATTAGGACACAATTCTGCAGATGGATGTTTGGATTCATGCTCATTTTGACACAGTAAGTGTTTTGACACCTTTCGACCTAATCTTCAGCTGCTGTAATTAGGGGCTGGAGAAATCCTCTTTGCTATTTTGTGTAAGAAAAAGCTAACTTTCAAGTTAAGTTAAGGGGGGTCAAGGGTTTCCTCTTCTTCGTATTTCCTTATGACTCACAAGCATCCTAGAAAAGTACATTGGTTTGTGATGACCTCTTCTTTGGTCCAAAACCACATCTGCCCAACGTAACTTTGTTACATAGCACAGACACCAGGGAAGCAGGCTGATAGCTGATGGGGTGGTACTGTTCATGGTATGTCAGGCCAATTCCTTCTCCCTCTTTCATTCTTTCCAAAAATAAGGTGTTTGTTCTTTACTGCACTTATCCCTCTGAGAAACCTGAGAGAGTTACAGTTCAGCACAAGATTTTTCTATAGCTCTAAAATGGATGAACAGGGCATGCTGCTCTACTTGAATCACCTTGAACTTGAATTCTGGACCTCATGACTGCAGCTGCTGATCCTCCTGTGTGTTGCTGGGCACAAATAGCTGTCTACATATGAGTTTATGTTGCCTAGCAGACAAGGAGGCACAGACGTTGTGTGTGACTAGCTTACTGATGGATGTGTTTTCCTCCACTACCTTTTAACAAACTTCATTAAGCCAAAATCCACCTGTGCCTTCTGAAAAAACTGTGAAAAATGTTTGTTTTGGTCAGACTGTTTCAGCGTTCCCTTATCCGATCTTCTACTCATTGACTTGAGCTCAGTGGGTTCTGGGTCAGCCCCTACTCTATTCCATACATATGAACACTACGCATCATCTGCTCACTGATGGCAAAGATCTCACCCTCAGTTTCTATACAGTGTTGAGGTGTCAGGAATGGTTGCTAGAGGCACCTCTGGAAAACTTGCTCTTGCCATCAGAAGAGGCAGGATTTTGCCACCAATGTCTTTCCACTGCAGTAAAGAAGCATGTTGAAGGACTTACTCTAGAAAGTGAGCTTCTGAATGTGGGTGTCTAGTAAAGGAGGTTTGGGTAGTGCAAACACCTTGCTGTGGTGCTTGTAGATCTCATCCTCCCCTGTGGAAAGGTTTGAGTGTACCCAACTTATGTGCCCAATCTTTAGTGAAAAGGAAGCTCTGGATGACTTCAAAAATACCAGTGTCCCTCTGTGAACCACTAGGGAAGCTAAAGGTACATAAAATTTAAGCACAAGCTGGGCAGCCACACAGGATGGAATACATCTAGTCCATAATCTGTAGGTCACTTTTCACTTTTAACAGAGACTTCAGAAAGCATATCCAGATGATAACCTGCTGGCTAGAAAGCTGTTGCTACAGTGCATGTTTGTCAGCCTTAGGATGCCTGGAGCCCTGGAGCTCATCTGCATTATGGTAATTTGGAACAAGAAACCAACAGTAACAGTTGGCACATATTCAAAGATTTTCTATTCGTAACTTAGACTTTCTGTAAGTGATGAATTATTACCATGAACACTGGTTTGTTTGAGTGTGAGGGGGAATATGGATTCCTGAGTGCTTTGCCAGAGTTCACATCAGTTCTACTTTCAGCAATGTATGTTAATGTAGCAACAAGGGAAACAGCACAAGTACTGTGAGGAGAGAGAGGGAAGGGAATCTCTGTGATTTAGCCAAACTGGATATTAATGAATTACCCTACTGTAAGCATTTGCATCTGCTTTAATGCTAATCATCACTTAACATACTTCTGTGTGGAGGGGGAGGATGAAGCTTTTGCAGATGGTAGAAATGCATCAGTCCAGCCTATCAGAGTAGAAAATCTGGTCATTAATGCTTTATCAGTCCTTACCAACTTTGTTCACACTTGACTGAATCACAGAAATTTGAAAAATGTGTATAGGCTAAGCATAGTTGAATGTCACAGATATGCTGTTATTAAGCAATTGGAAAAATAAAAGAGAATTATCTGTCAGAACAACTTCTTATTTTTTTTTTTATTATTTTTTTTCCCACGCTTACTTCTGGCTAGGCCAAGATTTTTCTTTCTGTTTTTCATGTTACCTGCCAAATGCATGCAGGTACCATTGTGGGAGGCTTGCATTTGCTGGACCGCCAAAACCTGTCTAGCTCTGGTTTCTTTTAATGAGCAAATTTGTGTAGTCTGTTGTTTTTCTTAGTCAGATGGGAATTGACAAAGGATACATTACCTACTTCACAGGGCTACTGTTAGCACACTTCAATTCAGGTGCTATGCACTGTGTATGTCTTCTGAAATGGGCGTGGACATGTGTGTGTGCACGCCTGTGTGCTGAGGTGTGTGTGCATGCACGTGCTTCCAGAAGACCGTGGTGGAAAACATCATCCCTCAGATCCTCAGCAACAGGCCTGGGAATTCTTTGCTAGTTCCTGCTACATCTCACACAACTCCCTTCCTAATTGTTTTAAATATAACCGGATGAGAAGATTAGATTTCTCCCATTTCAGAATCTATTTTAAATGGACTTTTGTAGGATTTCCCTGATGAATAGTGGAAGACCAGAGAAGGAGTGTTCTCCTCTGAGTAAGAATTTGGGTGACTCATTCAACTTAGCCAGGCTAAGTTTACCCCTCTGGATAACAAGGATAAATAATACTTATTGTAACAGAGCAGTACAACTTCAGCCATTAAGGGTTTTTAAATGCTTTGATTTCCTTGTGGGTAAGGATGAGAGAAATGCAAATGTTATCTATGAGAAAGACAATGCTAGCAGCTGAAGTAAGAACATTGCAAATGACGGGCTCAGGAGCCACTCCACAGAAGACATGGTGCAATGGGGAATACCAGCTAATTGTGACTCTGAAGATGTGTGTTTGGATAATGCAGTACATAGACTATTACATTTCTTTTCCATATGGAGTCATTTGCTAGCATTTCCTAACATCAAAATACTTTTTCCATGATTTTTCTTTGAGTTTGTTGTACAAGACTGGTAAGGTCTATGTTTTATTCTGCCTCTGTCTTATTCCATGTCTTTTTCTAAAACCCTGACAAAGAATCCTCATGGATACACATCTCAGAGGTAGTCAAATTCCTCTGCAATGTTAGAGAATGTGTCTCAGTGTCTGCCAGCAACCCTAAATTTTGATACCAGTGAAGAAAGTGTTGCTGCATGGGTTCAGCCACTCTTTGGTTTGGTTGCCATCACCCAGCCAGGCAGTATCAAGTGCACTCTAGCCCAGCAGCAAACATACATGTACACTGATTTTGCTGAGCAGGATGAATAAGGAAATCAGAAGAAGCTGGAGGTACCATAGTGGGGAGGGCTGATGGGGGAACTGGAAGTGAAGTGAAGTTGGACACCACAGGAGTAAGGGGCAAGGTGTAAGGTGGCAGGACTGCTTCTCTAATCCACAGGAGAGCATGTTTTAATAGATCTGCAGAACAACCTATTTTATTAAAGTGTTGCAAGAAGGAAATACATTAAATAAAATTATGTCCAAAGCTATCCAAACACTGTGGCCTCTGACGTCATCACAAAGTCCTCAGCTCAGTTTGTGTGTTTGTCATGCGCATGACTCTTTGCATGTTTGCATAGCCCTCTCTATTATGGCCCTTTTGTGCTTCCTTCTCTCATTACTGTATTCATTATTTTCTGACAGGACCTCAGCCATTTTGCGTTTTATTATTTCCTTAGTGCTGGTCCTCACAGCAATATCAAACTGACACTGGCAATTAAGTGACACCACTGCATGTTTCTTCACAACATTGTCTTCCGCCTGCCGACCTTTCCCTGGCAAAGAGCTGCACTGTTTTAATAGCCTACGTCTCCCAGGCTTGTCTCGCTGGATGTCTTCTCCCTCACGCAGTGGGTGACCAGCCACTTTCAAAGCCCTACCTACCAGCTCAGGGCATTTTTCATCTTCAGTCACAGCCTTGTAATTTGCAAACAGGGCTCTGTGCTGGCTGACAGGTCAGGAAGCTAACAAAATGGTTCTTTTGGTTGAGACGATTTTATGTCGAGAGCAGAGTAGGATCATGTATTTTTAATATGCAAGACAACATTAACAACAGTCAGAGGTGTCAGGGGAGAGGATTAATACTTTGTTTCATGGAACAGTTCAATCTTTCCTTTCAATACAGCTGCTAAGTTTTTTACCATAACTAAATCTAATTAAAGTGCTGCTGATCTGCACCACGATTTGTATATTGGAGTCCACTGAAAAGCGACAACCAGGAGCCATGCAAGCACACAACACCTCCCTTCCCACACTGCTAGCCAAAAAAGACCCACAGCCACATGGTCTTTGAGGCATTATTTGGTATTGGATTAGTAGGATTATGGGGTTTATTATGGTACAATAGCCACAAAATATACCATTGCCTATGACAGATAAATGATAACAGGTTTTTCAGGACAATTTTTTGGCAGCCTGTATCTGGCAGTGCCCTTGCCCAAGCAACTGGGTCTTTTCTTTTCTAGCATTTTAGAAAAGCCATTCTTTTGCTGGTTCAGTCTTTCTCACCTATATACTGAAATAGCCATCATGAAATGAATCCTTTCTGTTCTTCCCAGTCCACCAAAAGAAATGGTATTTTGATGGTCACCCTCGAATTCAGTTCCCCACATTTGGCTAAAACAGAGTGCTTCTTGGCAAAGCTCTGTGCTGTCCCGGTCTGCTACCATTGCTTTCTCAGTCCCTTGGTTTTCACAGTCATTGTCATTCCCTCCACCCAATGCAGCCATAAACAAGTTAGTACTTACTTGTATTGCTGTGTCCTGTAGATCCCTGTTGTGACTCCTACAATAATAACAGAAAGAAGGTACAATGTGTTATTTTTATGGCACTTTTTAGCTGCAATACTTGCTTGAACATTACCTTAACAACACAAACAATATTGTTAATTGTTCATTCGGTTTAAAAGTCATTTTCAATTACAAGAATAAATCCAATATTTCTTTGAAAATACTTTAATGCAAAGGCTTGTAAACTTATTTCACAGCAACCTTTTAAAGGTGCAATTCTTTTTATAGTTATTACCAGTCTCCTGCTTACTGTTCATTTATTGATCAACCAAAACTTGTCTATTATTTTCCATGAGTTTAGATGAGTAGACAGAGTGAAGACCAATATTGTTTCATGGACCATTGGATTCTTGAGCTAGTAACAAAGCTAATCTTTCCTTCTCACATGTTGATATTGACAGCACCGGAGAATGGAAATACAGACTTTAGCACTGGGTCTCTGACATTACAAGGTCAGCCTTGTATCACAACTGTGATATTTATGAATATGGTACAATAAATTGTTTTTTCTTCACATGCAAATGTTCATATATTTTACTCACAGAATTAGTGTACATTTATAAAAATGTGAAAGAAGCCTATGAATAAGAGGGAAATATAAATAGATACTATAGTAAAAGATTTTTAAATTGGGAAAAAATAAAATAAGAATACAAGGAGAAGAGGAAAATAACTATCATCAAAAAAAAAAAAAAAAAAAAAAAAAAAAGAACACTCTTGGAGATACTGAAATATGAGGTTAACATAAAAATTCTATCAAGCAAACACCTGACCTTTAACTATATCTGGGGTCTCTCAGTCTGGTCCCTGTTGACCAACACAATGTTAATGATATTGTAATTTTACTGCGGTAGAAATGTCAGATGTTTTGCGAAGCTGTGAGGTGCCTTGAACAGTTTTTGAGAATGCATTGCTGGTAATCAGCCTTACATTAAATCTTCTGAGTAGGTTTATTTAAATCTGCTACATTTTAAATACTTCTGTCCAGTGATAGGCAACTCTTAAGCTTTACATGTTAAAAACTTGTGTCACTGGCCCCATGTTGGTGATAGGAGCACATTACTGTATATTATCATGTATGATCATTAGCTACTCCTCTCATTACCTCACATTGGAATCTTGGTTACCATAAAATCAACCCAGAACAGGCTATATGAAAATGGCCTCTTTCCAGTTATTTCTTTGAAAAATGTTGAGTACCTCTGCTGTGGCCACAAGGTTTTTAATACAACCACTAACTCAGTTCAGGGCCCTCCATCATGCCAGAAACAGCCCGAGGTGTGGTGGGCTATGGTTGATTGAAGGGAAGGTGTCTTCTGTGCAGCTCTGCTCCTGGATAACATGCATACACAGAGGACTACCACCTCAAGTGCACACTGCACTTACAATAGTAAGAACTACACTGAGAGGCCAGGCACACGTAGCATTAATTTTGGTGAGGAATCAGACCCTGGACTAGGTCTCTGGTACAAAGAGTCTGAGTGATGGACCAGACACACAGCTGGAAGTGGGAGGTTCTTATTTATGTGTTTGTTCATTATACTTGCTGAAAGCTGGAATGTATATATATTTCTGCTACATTTTAAAGAGGTGAAATGGCTGAGAAGTCTGTAGGTTTGCTACAGCTCGGAAGCCAGACTTCAGGCCTTAGGTTGGTCTTAAATTTAAGAAGAAAACAAAACAAAACAAAACAAAACAAAAAACAACACAGAAACACATCCTAAAATATTTCCCTTTGTCTGTGCCATCTCCTCACTTGCTCACCAGATCCCACAGAGATGCCAACCATAGAAATCTCTAAGGTAGAAATTTGAAGAAAGGAACTGCAAGTACCCAGAGAGCTCAAGGATGCTCTGACTTGGCCAAGCTAAGTTTTTGCTGTTGGGTCTTGCAGAAATATGCCTCAGGGTCTGGAGGGCCCAAGGGTTTCTTGGCAACTCCAAATGAAGATTGTCCGAATGGTGGGCATTGGGATCTTGAAGACTTGGCTGGTCAAATCTCCATCTGCACCATCTGCTTTGGAGTCAAGGCTTTCTGGACTGCATGACTTTAATCTGTATAATTTTTATGGCATAGCACACATCTGTAATTCAGTGACACCCTACACATCTGAAATGGGAGACATCAAATTCTGGGGCAAATATTAAGAGTTTTTACTATCATCTACAGTAGAATGTCTCATACACTCACAATGTCTATACGTGTTTCATATGCTGAAAATAACTTTTCAATAATTTGAAATTGTCTTCTTTTGACATATTACCTCATCATTTTATGAAGGCTTCTGATAAAGGAATATTAAAGACTCCTCCCTCACCCCCATTACTGAATATAATCTTATGAAGTCAGAATCGTCTTGCAGTGGTGATATAATGATATATACCCTTGAATTTAAATGTTATTCTAGTAGCCAGCCAGGCTACCAATAAAAGTAGGCTCTTAGAACATGTTCAGTTTCCAGAGTATTGAATTTATGTACCTATAGGTGGAGAAACTGTTTTCTGTTTTGGGAAATAGAGTTATTTGGATGGAAATATCCTTGTGTTTGTAAAATTGTTTGAAACTGATAAACAAGGAAATTGCTTACTCTTTTTCATCAACTTCAGGAAGAATGCACCCTTACCTTTTAACTGTCTATAATGGTATCTTACCTCTGCCATTGACTTTGCTTTGTCTCAAATATCACTTCAGCTAAGCAAGAGCTATAATATTTTCAATTCTCCTTTTAACTGATTCTTTAAAGTGTCTTGATTCTCAACAAATTGTTCTTAATAAAAAGCCTAGTAAAAATATGGTCATGAAATAGAGAATACTCTCACTGAGGTAGGAAAAAATATTCCATTATGTAACTTAAAAAACAAAAGATGAAGGTTTCATTTCCGGATCTTTTAAAAAATTTATTTATTTATTTATTTATTTATTTTTTGGCTCCAGATTGTTAAAATGAACAATAAAGGAAAAAGTAAAAGAAATGGGCACTGAAAAGACAACAATATTATCATAACATAGCTTCTGATATTAATCGATCCAAATTTGTGACAAAACACCAGTTTTCCTTAAGGGGATAGTTTAATTCTAAAATAACAAAATGATGGCTGATCAAAACATCACATACAATTAAATAGAAATCAAAACCTGGACTAAGCTTTAAAGACAGTAAAAATGAAGAAAAACACCAAAGATGATCATAGATGTCTTCTACAACCATATTGTTTTGAAGATGTGAACGTCTTCTAAGATGTAAGTACAACATTGTGCACACAGTCATGGGCAGCCTGCTCTAGGTGGCCTTGCTGAAGCTCCTGGATGGAATGGAGTCCGCCCAAGGGTCTGGCTGGTCAGTGCCCGGCTGCGCACAGGTGTCTGTGTTGCGCTGCTGGAGAAAGTGGTGTTGTGTGGCTGCGCCGGGCTGCAGCCGAAGCTGTGCGCGGCCTACTGCAGACTCAGGAAGCTGCCCGAGCCATCTATCTGCACCCCAAGCGTGATATCGATGGAGATGGTGCTCTTGGAGGTGTTGGCCAGCTTGAACCTACAGGAGCGGCGGGAGGGCAGCAGCGTCAGGCGGCAGTGGCTTGAGTGCGGCAGAAGTTGCCAGGCTGCTTGCACCAAGGCCTGGAACCAGCGCGTGGTTTCCTCCACATTGAGGTAGGAGCCCGTGCAGAGGCTGCGTAGGAGGCTGGGTTCCTGCCTTCTGCTCAGCTCGTCCTCGGAGTGGTGGAGGAAGCACAGCATGTCCCCCAGCAGCCGCTCCCTGGCGCAGGTGCACTGCAGGTCCACGCGCAGCCTGGGCTTCATCGTTGCTCTCTTCCCCATGGCGCTGAGTTCTGGGTGGAAGGCGTGTCCAGGGGGAGGCCTCAGGGGCACGAGCAGGCGGTAGACAACGTCGTCTTGGCGGGCACTGCAGCCTTCGGAGAGGCAGCCCAGGCCGATGGCCGGCTGCAGCTGTGGCTTGAAGGGACACTTGCTGCAGAGTCCTCGGCAGGCCCCAAGCAGTTCGTCCACCAGCTCCTCCACCACCTTGCACTTGTCAGCCATGGATGGTGCTGGCCACTGGCTGCAATCAGCCCAAACCCTGCCCAGATGCCAGGTGCTGTGCGAGTCACCGTCTTGGTCCGCATCACCGTTGTCCTCCTTCTTGCTTGTAGAGCCGCCCTGCTTGCTGCGGCTGCCCGGCTCACGGCTCCTTTTCTTGAGCCAGCGGCAGAGCCCAAAGAGCAGCACAAGGAGGTCAGGCAAGGCCCAGAGGTGCCACTGCTGCAAGGCACTGAAGAGCAGAGCTCCCAGGACGCCCCGGCTCTGCTCCAGTCTCCTCTGCTCCATCTCTTGCAGCAGCCGAGCCATGCCCTGACGCAGCTGCTCTTCATGCTCTCTCATTCTCTTCTGTGTATCCGCATCCATGGGATCATCCAGCAACCACGGCTTCTGGGCAATGCCCAGCACAGCCAGGGCGAGGAAGATCAGGCGAGCCATAGCCAGCAGGAGGCGCGAGCTGCACTCACCGACGGCCCAGGCCACAGTGGGGTGGCGCTGCCTGCTGCTGGCCCTGATGACAGCTCCCACACTGTGACGCTGTGACCCGTCCTTTGTGCTGTCACCGGCGTCACAGCCGCATCACAGCAATCCCCCTGGCCTCGCATCTCTAGGTTTGGGTGAAGGTCCTTGCAGCTCTTGGACAGGAGAAGGCTTAGCATGTCACACACAAGCTCCCTAAAACAGTGTGGTCTCCAAAACAGTACCCTCATATGCTTGTGCTCTTTATGACTGATGGCTACAGTGTCTTTCAGGTGTTTTTCAGTCACTCCTAGAATAACTTTCTCCATAGTTTCAGCTGGAGCTGATGCTAAACTGATAAGTCTGGAATTACCCTGGCATGGGCATGGTCTTGGACAGCCTGCTCCACGTGGCCTTGCTTGTGAAGGGGAAATGGACCAGGTGACCTTCAGAGGTTGTTTCCTACTTCAGCTGGACTTTGGCTCTCTTTTTTTTGGGACATGGTTCCCAGTTGTGTTGCAGTGGTGCACTCAGTACCCTATGTCTAGGTTCCCCCACAAAGTTCTGCACAGGTAGTCATAGACAGAATGTTTGTTAACATGAGCAATTTGTTGCCATCTGCATAGGGGGAAGCTCTTGGAGGGAATGGAGTCTCTGAAGAATCTGGCTGGTAACAGCTGTCTCTGTTGCAAGCCTCCACACATCATCCTAAGCTGCCTCGGACCTCCTATGCAGTCTGTCTGCAGAGAAACCTTTAAAGAGCAATTCCCACTGCCTGTTGAGCAGTGTATTCTATGTGTCTGATGTGCTCAGTCCTGAGGCACCATCACTCAGGGAATGTCTTGGAAAGGCAGATTCTCCAGGTTGGCCCTTGGCAGGCACACTGAGACCTATCAACAGACCTCAGTAAATTCAGTTCTGGGAGTTTTTCAGTAACTCCCAGAATAAAATAAAAATAATAAAAACAAAACAAAACAAAACAAAACAACAACAAAAAAAAGGAAACAAACAAAAAAACTCCATAGTTTTACTTGGCACTGAAGTAAGACTGACTAGAGGGAGTAGCCTCAAGTTGTGCCAGGGGAGATTCAGGTTGGCAATGAGGAGACATTTCCTCTCAGAAAGAGCAGTCAGGCACTGGGATGGGTTTCCCAGAGAGGTGGTGGAGTCACCGTCCCTGGGGGTGTTCAAGGAAAGGTTGGACGTGGTGCTCAGGGACATGGTTTACTGGGTGACGTTGGTGGCAGGGTGATGGTTGGACCATATATCTTGGAGGGCTTTTCAAACCTTATTGTTTCTAGGATGTATTCTAGAAAAGGAGGCGGTAGAATTAACAACATTTTTTCCCACACAAGTATAGAGAATTAATGCCTGAACATGAAAGCTCATTTGTACAAGCATCAAATTTAATTATTCATTTAAAGTTTATTTATTAAGATGTTTTTAATAAAATTACAATCAAATAATGCCTAATCATTTGTACATAACAAAGTGTGACAGAGATAGGAGAAAGGAAAGCACATGCAGCCTGTCACATCACACACTGATTCAATTATCCTTAAGCTTTGAAAAACAAGAAATAAAGAGACAGTCATTGGCCCTTCCTAGTAAATTCAAGAGTACAAATTAATTCCACAGAGAAAGAAAATTCACGTGCTCTCGTGATAGTGTTGTGCTGGAAAACCTACCGGGCAGTAGCTAACACTTCAAACCCGACAATGACTTCCATTCTTGTGGATTAACGTAGACCTCCAATGTTAGTGAGGTCTGATTTTATATGCATATGTAGCATATGCACATATACCCTCCCATCCACAGAGCATATAGAGATGTATAGGTGGATGTATCCACACGCACAGTTTCAAAAATGTATTTCTGTTGTATGTGTGATATATAAAACTTAATTAATAAGCTTTTTTTTTGCTAGACTGATATCAAAACCAGTCTAGCTATAGTTCCTGTGGCCTCTGCAACTTTAATAGCCTAATTAATAAATTTCAAGTTTCAGGCTGTCAAATCACTAATTACTTGAGTTGCAGGTGAAAAGTAGTTTGGTATGTACAGGAAGTAATGATGCTGACACTCAGTTTTTATAGACAGAAAAGTAAGAATGATTTGCATCCTTGCAACAAGGTGAGAGTCTTACAAGCTTTTTCTCATTCCCAAGATCATGAATACCTTTTAACCTGGGAATTTTGTTGTTGTTGTTAAAGGATTGCAGTCTATTTACTCCTCTGGAGTGGAGTTGGTTTGAAGAGAAACTGCAAATGACCTGAACTGATCTTTCAGCACTTCCATAAAGGCCGGAAATGAATTCGCAATACCATACACTGCATGGTGATGGAGAGATGGAGAGAAGGAGCTGATGCCCCAAAGTTAGCCTTTTAGCCTCTTTGCTGGTCTTGCCCACTACTTGACTGACAGACCCATTTTTTTGAGCAACTTGTCATCCTCTATAGTTTGGTGTATTTCTCAGGTTCTTACAAGTTGGTACAGTTGTGTAGCTTATCTGTGGGAAAGCTTCCTAAGAGTTAAGGAGTTATCTCCTATGAGATCCAACAAAGGTTTTTCACTACACTTTGTGAAAAACAATAGTTAGCTTATGAATATTCCAAAAACACAACTGAAAAATTAGGAAACCATTATTTGCATTTGGGAGCCTGGAAAGCAGATGCTTTCTCGAGTATCCAACTTTATAGATTCAGAGAAGGCTAAATAAATACATTTTAATTATTTAAAATATATTTACAAATAGAGCTGGTATCTAAATTTACCATTTTTTATGGCCAGTAACGCAGGATTTTTCCAAGAGGAGATTCACCAGGTACTTAATCCACATCTCACACAAAGAACTCTAATTTTTGGCTATGCAGGCCACCCAGCACACAATACAGTGTCCATGTCATTATATGTATAAAGGTATGTTCATATACTATCAGATAAAATCTCATCCATCCTTAGCTTAAATAAAGTGGGGATCCTACTTTGTTAGGACAATAGGCAACCAACTAGAAAGGTCTCTAAAAATGAATGGTAGACCTCCAAAACAGCTTTGCAGTTCAAGCTATCAGAGTATTTCCCAGAGAGATGGATCAACAGGCAGAGAGAAGATGAGAAAGTCAATATCAGCCATCATTCACATATCTTTGCCCTACAGTCTGTGGTTCTGCTAGTCCTATATTTATCACAATACAATTAGTTGTGAGGAAGTGAGTTCATGACCATCACACATGCTTGCCGATAGGGGCATAACTTGCCCATACACATATGCACATGTGCTACACAAAAGAATTTCATGGTAATAATTGTGGCAGAAACTGTAGGGTTGCAAGCACCACTTCATTTTTGTCATTCACGTTTGAACATTTCACCGGCTGGTAAGTTGCTGATCCATCTCCTACTGGGCTTATTCTAACTTAGGAAGCCTGTAGCCCGCCTACCATCTTCAATCAACTGTCTGTCTTCAATGAGCAAAGACAGTGAGTTATTTCCTTCTTTTTCTTTCATAACATGCCAGAGATGTTTTGGTTTACACCCCTGGTACTTCAAAATCATGACACTACCATCCACGGAAAAGCTGTTTTACTGTAGGCAAATCTTGACGTTTTCTTGGCTTTGTGGTTACAATTATTCCATGCACTAAATTTTGCAGAATGGACTTAAAGTTACCGAAGGAACTTCCTTTATCAGGAAAAAGGCTATAAACGGCATCAATACCATCTTTCAAGTTTTAATATTTCAAGAAAGATGCTTGTAGCATATAAATGGTATATGACAATAAAATATGAGAATTATATTGGCTCATCCATAGGATATCTGACCTCATTCCATCCTGATTTACCAAGTAAAAATAATGTGGTTTCCCCAAGCTGTTGCCAATAAGCTTCACTGTACCCCATTGTATGCTGCCCGTGATACATATACATTAGTGGAGCTGGTTTCAAAGAAGCATTAGCAGGACCAGTAGCATTGGTCCTTTGGGACCAGGGGCATTGCAGTCCACCGCCATTGGATTTGGACAGACAAATACTTCCCTGGAAAATACTCCTGTGGCCCCTCCAGGCACCACTGCACTGAACTGCCTGCCTCTGTAGCAAAGATACCCCTGAAACCAGGTTGGTAGCAGGGGAAATTCACCCTTTCCTCAGCCCCTAGCTGTGCAGGCCAGTGTATTAGCAAAGCCCATCTCAGTCCTTGACGGGCAAATGAGGCAAGAGCTACTGGATGTGAGAAGGAGCTTCTTGACTTGCAGCAGCTGTATATGCCCCGAAGTGCTGGTCAGGAGCCTTAGCAGGTGCCTACAGAAGGCACCACTTCTGGACACCCCACCAAGGACACCTGTGTTTTTCCCTGTGGTAAGGAACCTGTGACCAACACACCGGGGTCGGTGTTGCTGCCGTAAAATATGAAAACAAGACTGTGTACTGCTGCAGAGGCTGTAGGCAAGGAAAAGGCAAGGGGATAATAGCGCACACATGGAAAAGTCATCAGCACTACATCAGCCTCAGCCCAGAGCCCTCACATACTTAGCCAGACCTCATGTAGGATGTATTTTGAGGTGCAGAAGGCATGCCTTTACATTGTTACATCTCTTACCTTGTTTGGGAAGGAAAACTTGCTTTGTTCTGCCTTCCCTGGTGTGTGAATAGCTGATAGTGGTGGAGGCCAAGAATGGGTCATCTCCTGAAAAACAATATTGTAGAGCAGACTGTATTTAGAAAGTCAATGGAACAGGAGACAATAACAGTATATCAGTAGCACAATTGTCTGGGTAGTGGAATACTAAGTTACTGTAGCTTCTAGGAAATGCCCAGTTTACATATAATCTAGACAATACATGATCTACATTGATTTTTATCGCACATTCTTGAGAGAAGTTCTTAAGTACCATTTCATTTTCCTGAATAGTTAATGCATCTTAAGTGCAAGAAGTTTGATTTTTCTGCCAATCGGCAACCACACTTCTATCATTCAATGTATTCTGTCTGGTGAGACTAACAGAATAATTTTATTTTTATATTTTGTAGTATGGGAACGGAAATCTCAGTTTGTGACCGAGTAATAAAGTACATCCTATGGACTAATAGAATAAATTTCAGAGGCAAGGTCAGAATGGTAAATGTTCAACAATGAACTTGCCCAATGGTTAATTCCTAAAATTACCTTTTTCATATTGAAGGAATTGAATCAGCTCCTAGTTGCCACTTTTTTGTGCCTTGCAGGTGACAATTGTACAGCAAAACCTAAACAAGGTGTGCTGCACTCTACCTTTGCCTCCTCTGCATTATTTTTTTCTTCTAAGACATTTTTAATAGCTAAGAGATGCATGTAGCTCAAATTGACTTGTATGCAGTCATTTCTGACCCAACTTCAGGTAGCAGGTAGACACACCTTCAATGCCATCACCAGTCAAGGAAGAATGAGTTGGTCTCCAAAGCAAGTCTGCTTTTAGGAAGGTAGGGACTAACGGATCTGTGTGAGTTAAATATTTCAGATAGGAGATGCTTTGTTGAGAGAGAGGCTTTCATATTCCTCTCTAGTGTAGGCTGTTATAAGATGGATGTGGTTTTTGACGTGTTCAGCAGCAACAGCTATAATATTGGGTGCACAGTAACTTAACAGAAGTTATATGAGAAGCAATGCAGAGGATGACAATCCTGAAGAGCCAACCCATAAGTTTCAAGAGATGAAGAGGAAATAACATCCTGCCTAAGCATGGGACTCACTGACACTATCAAGAGTTTGTCTGACAGATGCTTTGTGGGTTTTTGATACCATTAGCTGACTCTGGAATTGATTCTCAGTGATATTCCAAGGAGATGTGCCGAGATCTACGATCACTCCCAGAATAATACTGGAGTTATATTTCCATGACTCATTTATTTTTAAAGAGAAAAGAAATTGTTCTAGTTTGAAAGAAGGTGTGGGTGAATCTCTTGCCCATCCCTCACTAGTGCTGATGGAAGTGCTTCCTGACCCTGCATGGACTGCAATGGGGCATTTTTTACATAAAAGAAAGTCTCTGGCTCTTCTGCCAATGAACAGATCAGCCCTTTCAACATAGTTTATTAGTAATAAATGTCACCTTTAAAGTGTTCTTGATAAACAGTTTATTTCCTAATAAAAACTACATTCTTTTATTTTATTTGAGGCTAAAAAGTTACATGATTTATTATACTTCTGTAATCTATGTGGGTGCCTGTAATCAGCACATCATGTGGTTTGCAGTTTCAGTATCAGAATTGCTTTGCTTTTCAGTTCTTTGAGGCAGATTGTTCATCTTATGACTCGTTTATCTGATAAGTGCCAGCAATATAGTAAGTTTTAATATACAGTAAGTTCTTTAAACACTGGCAAGCAAAAACTCAGGCTACTAAAAACACAGGCAAGCATTTTGACATTTGGAAGGGAGCAGTCCTACAGCTGCAAGTACCATAGGTGCTGATATTTACAAATGATGAATGAATTGCATACTGAGAAATATTCCAACTGTAAGAGTTTATGACAGCAAATTGGCGGAAAGCAGAGTCGCAATAGGGACTTCTACTCCTAAGGCTGTGATCTAAAAAAGGATCAGTTCCTCATTTTCTTTTTTCTGTTTTTCTTTTACATGACCATTTGCTTACTTTCTAGAAAATTGGATACTGTGCATACAGAGGAAAGGTGTTTCCACCTGTAAAACTCCATTCCCAAATGAAGTGTTTTTTCCTACGAGCTAATGTTCTGAGAACCAAAGCTTGAATAAGAAAGAATTATGTACTCCTTTCTTTTGAAGGGCAATGCTTTATACCTCTGTCAATCAAAGAATTGGGCCAAACAGCCTGGGAGCTTCTGGTGGTTTTGACCTAAAGTCATCCTACTTGTGAAATGCTCAGTACTTATGATTTCCATTTGCCTAAGCAGCAGTTCCTCCATGTTATACAGTGGCTGACCCCCACTGTCACCTTCATGGAAACATCCTCTGAGAAGTCTGCTATATGCTGTGCAGAAACCAATCTGTTAGCAGGAGCAGGGCTCTTCCCTCCCTTCTTGCCTGCCCAAGTCTGACAATGATACCTTCATCCATGGAAAGGACTAGAGGGCTGATTAAAAATAAGGGTGACCTTTTTTTTTGACATGTCAAAATCTTTCATTTTTTCTTTTCCCCAAGATTATTTCTCATCCACACTTCAATGAAAAATGGCCTTAATCGTCCTTTTTTCTTTTTTTTTTTTTTTCATTTAACTTCTCTTCTCCTCCCTTTGTACGTTGAGTTGTCGTATATAATAAAGTTTTCTACATAATTTAAGTTTGATGTAACCTTTTCTGACACACAGATTTAGTAATATCACTGATATTTACCTTGGTTAATAATTGGTATTATAATGAATATCTGAATGTGATTTTACCAGAATAATATTTTGAATTGTGATCCTACCATCTATTAATTGCTATTCTTTGAAATTCAGATGACTTAGAAATGAAATCAAATTAGAAAACAAAAACTAAAATGTAAACAGAAAACATAATATATAAAAAAATCTGCAAACTATGGGTTGTCAACTTTGAGCAGTGGTAAGCTTTAAATGCAGTAAAATATTTTTTGATGAGAGAAGCATTAAACTATGGGCACAGTCTCCACTTGACTGCCAAGAAGAGAATCTTAGAAAACAGAAGGAAGGATTTAGGTGTCCAGAAAGGTCAACGGCAAGCAGAAACAAGTATAGAATATGTCCCTGTGCACCAACTCTTGTGATTTTAGGCTCTCTCTGAAGATATTTGACACAGATTAAAAGCACTAGTGGTGGCATATTATTATATAAAGATTTTTCTTAGTGCATGGTGTGAAATTCTTGAAAATGTAAGCCTGAAAGGCAACTGTCTAACCAACTAAATAAAAAGGATTCAACTTGGAATTCAAAAGGACGGTGAGAATAATATTTCATGCACAGCTTCTCTTTTCTGGTCAGCTAACTTGTCTGTCTTTGGTGTTAGGGATTGGCAGTATTGGCATAAAATATCCACTGGACCGAAGCCAGCATTTCAAATCTGCTGATGAACAGCACTAACAATGTAAATGTTCTTAAGATCTTCTGCACCTTCCAACTGATATTAAGACTTATGATTGGCACAAATGATTTTTGAAATCAGAATGAGAAATAATTCTGGGATGTTTTAAACATAAATAGGACAAAAAATGTTTCTGAAATATCTTGAATCAGGTAATGTTCCAGCCATTACAAGGCCAGGGTCTGATCTTAAACCGATTTAGATCTTTCTCCCACCTTGATTTCACTAACCTTAGAGTCCTAAACAATGTTCACTAAAAGAAACACTCAGACACCATTTTGGGTCCCAAAGTGTGGAAAACAGATTTCTAAACTGAAGAATGAAGCCCTGAGCAGACTGCTTAGAAAGTGGAGAAGCATGCATGCCCATCTGCAGGACAGGTTATCTGAGATGACGATGACAGCCCTGCTCCTCCTGCAGCCAGATGTACCAGATTGAAGGGCAGCTCAGATGGCCTGGGATGGCGAGGACCAGCAGAGGTTGCATGTACAGGGACAAGGTGGGCAAGGGGACAGCAGAGGAGGCATCTATGGGGAGGGACATCCAAATTACAACGGGCCACTCAGTAGAGGTCTCGGTAGACCTCTGATTGCCCTCATTTTTATTAATGCATGCTTCTCCTTGTACGGGTTACAGTGATGCTGTTTCCAGCTGACATCTTTGTGGTGGTGGTAACGGCACGTTTCATCCACATGCACATTGAAATTCTGCAACCGTGTTCTTTTCTGCCTGTTGTAAATCAGTTTTCAGCAGTTATACGTAAATGTCCAGCTCTACAAGTTAAAAATGCCTAAACCTAGTTAATCTTAGTCAGCATACAAACTATGCTTTTCTTCTCACTGAAGGGAAAACCTTCAGATAAAGAAATCTATAGTACTGTGTATCCTTGCTCCAAATGTAGTTTCTGCAGCAACAATTAAGTAACGAGACATTTCCTGTGGATTAATGTCAGCATTGTGGTGTTTTGTTTGGGGCTTTTAACCCTAGCTTGTAGGTAATTTTTCAGGAAAAGTACCATGCAGAGGTAAATAATAGTATTTACTCCAAACTCAAGGCAATGCTGTTTATCTAGTGCTATCAATCTTGCTGTGTGGTGTATGATTCTAGGAATGGGCGAACTGATTCAGAAAAATTGTAATTAAAAACAAGTCATGAATTCAGTCTCATCTAAATTTAAATTCTTGCCACATGTATTACCTTGTTCATTCGCTGCCACAACTCAAACGTATCATTGGCCCATTAAGAAAATTGACTGTTTAATCCTCCTCTTTGCTGGTGCTCACCTAGCCAATTCTTGATTCATAATATTTTTTCTCTCACAGAGGGTGATTTAAGAAATTTTTGTTGCATCTCATAAAGGACCCTGTCAAATACCTTTTGAAAATTATCTTAGCTGGCTCAACTTCGTACACAGCTCTACTGACATGTCACAGGAATTATATGGGATTGGGGAGACACAATTTTCCTTTGCAAATACTCTGCTGGATAGCACACAGGGACCACAGAGGGGCTTTCTTTATAGTCACCTATACTGAAATGCAGCTTTTAGGTAGGCATTGGATATATTTTTTCAGCTGAAAGTAAAGGCAACACAAAACTAAAAAAGAGCTTTCCAAGACCCCTTAGCAAGTGACCAGAGAACACTGTTTGAGAACCTTTAATTCAGTTACTCTCCTCTCTTCATAAAACAGATTTTTATTTTTAAACACAGGAGACTCTCTTTAAGTGCTGTCAGCTGGCAAAGGTCCCTTTCAATTCAGTGAAGCTCCACTGCCACTAGTTGACAATATGGCTATGATTTTAGTGTCAAACATCCAAAGCAAAGTGTCTGACAATGAAACTTTTGGAGACTATGTTGAAGCTGACAACATTTCACTATGATAAGATTCTCATGATATGAAGAATCAAATTTTCATTTTTTTTTTAAATTGGTTCCTCTAGTGTCTGTTATTGCTGTGACTTTTCTCACCCAAGCCTCAAATATACATCTATAAAACAGAAATATAAAGCTGTCTCCTCTTGTTTCTTTAAGATGTCACTTTTCCAAACTACACCTACTTACTCCTTTTTTCTTCTTTTTCATAAATTCTCTATTTTCCTTTGAGCACTTGATCATTTTCTTCTTTCCATTTGAACATTTTTTATTTTGTCATTATCCTTTTGGCAACGTGCTATTCAGAACTACAATAACCCAACAAAATATCTTGCCATTTTTCAGCTTCTGTAGTTTAATGTATTACTTCATTTCCATCCACTTATTTAGGCAGGTTTTGATTTATGGTTAATATTTACGTCATGTATGATGTCAAATGCTTTCTAAACTTGAGATAAATGACAAACATGGTTTTGCACACACACTAACTGGAAGATGACACAAGGGAACCACTATGAGCTCTCTGTGATGGAACAAGAAATAGTCTTAAGGATACCATTTGTGCTGAGCTGGGTGCTGGTTCAGCACCAAGTCTCAGTCAGCAGTTCTGTCTCCCTTATTCCTGCTGAAATGATTTCTAGAAGTTTTTTTTTTTTTTTTTTTTTTTTTTTCTTTTTCTTTTCATGGTAATCTGCTGTAAAACATGCTACCATATTTCCCCTTTGCCTCTAGTCCCAAGATCCTTCCAAGGCCCTGTTCCTTTCTATGACACAAATTTATTTCAATGGGCTTCATCAGAACAATTGTGTAGCTTGTGACAGAGTCTTTTGTACTGTGCTTAGTTTTTCAGACCCATACAGGTGGACATCACCTTAATTGCTTAATGGAAACAGGACTCTATGTGTGTGTGTGTGTATGTGCATCTTAGGGAGAAAGCAAGAAAGTGAGAGAGAACGAAAGAGAGAAAGGAAGAAAAAAGGAAAGAAAGAGAGGAAGAAAGAGAGGAAGGCAAAGAAAAAGGAAGGAAGGAAGGAAGGAAGGAAGGAAGGAAGGAAGGAAGGAAGGAAGGAAGGAAGGAAGGAAGGAAGGAAGGAAGGAAGGAAGGAAGGAAGGAAGGAAGGAAGGAAAAAGAAAGAAAGAAAAAGAAAGAAAGAAAGAAAGAAAGAAAGAAAGAAAGAAAGAAAGAAAGAAAGAAAGAAAGAAAGAAAGAAAGAAAGAAAGAAAGAAAGAAAGAAAGAGAGGAAGAGAGGAAGAAATTAGGCCCTTGGAAAGGGAGAAGGTCAAAGATTTTGCAGACTGCAGCATTAAATAATGTGTTCAGCATTAAATCTCCAGATGTTTGGTATCTGCAGAACTAAACCACTCCAAATCATGAACATTTGTAATGTGATCTGTGGATCAAATCACTCTATAGCAAATCACAAATGCCAATGCAATAAATTTATGTTTGGAATTTCTCTCTGCTTTAGTGGAACCATCCTGCAAATAACCTGCAACATTTAGTCAAGGTTCAACAATCTAAGACAGTTAAACATGAAAAAATTCTACAGCCACTTACCAAATGGATTTAGTTAGTTCCTTCAAAGTGTGCTTATAATTCTTTAACAAGGAGTGTTGCATATTGTTATTCATTTATGGGGTCCAAATGAGCTTATCTGAATATCCAAGGGAATAACAGCTTGATCCTAAGAGCAAGTGTTAGCTAGGGCATAACCTGTGCCAAGCTCTCTCATACCAGAGTTAAAGCCAGAAAGATTTCTTGCCTCTATCATGAAAGAAAGAACATGTACGTCTACAGGTATATCACAGAACAGAAACTAGGGAGGTTCCATAAAAACTTTTAAATATTCTTCACTCAAATAACAACATCAAAAAAATGAAAAAAGAAGACAAAACTGCTCTCTATGATCTTAGTTGGGAAGCTATGTTTTTAACTGAATACTCTGGGCCATATGATATGACAAACTGTCTGAAAACCAGCTTTGCCTGGGCAAGCTGAGATGATGTGGTTAATCAAGGTACAATCTTTATTAGTGCATTAACCTCCTGCACCCAAGGACTGTGGATTCTAATTCCTGAATTGCCATGCAAGACTGATGCAGCCAGTTTTCTGGTCTCAGTTGGCAGCAAGCTAACAGAAGTGGCTAATGAAGATGAATAGCTGCCTCCTGGGAACGGGGGGAGGAGAAAGAGGAAAGAAAAAGACCTAGGATACTTCAAGGTCCAGATCTCTGCATGATTTCAAATAATAATGAAAAAGTGCACATAGTTGACATTTTCAGAGATCATAACAAGCATGTTAATTCTGCAGCCTGCTAACAAAGCAACGGTAGCAGCCTCAGGATTGCTCTGGAAATATTTCAAGAAATTAAAACAAAGACTATCAGAAATAAAGACTAAGACACTGGTCAGCGTCTTACTCTGTATTTGATGGATGATTGTATTAATATGTACAAAGAAGCAGACAAAAAATGCCAAAAGCTACAAAACAGACACATTTACTATGAAAAACATCTGTGGTTTGGAGAACACAAAATACCACCATGGTAAATATTTAGCAGTGCTGAAATATCTTTGCCACAAATGCATGTAATGTTTTAATATAAACACTCCTTTATCCCAGACAAAAATATGCTGCTAAATGTAAGGATGTCATCAAAGAAAGATTTGTGGGGGAAAAAAACACAACTAATTTTCTGAAACTAGGCATTTTTTTTTTCAGGATTCTTTTCCTGTGCAAGTCTGGAAGCTTTCTGATAGGTACATTAATGGTCCTGATTCATCCCCTGGACAGAAGGTCAAATAGTAACCAGATAGGCCTAAGTCGATCTTAGTTCCAGTCTTTTATACTTGTGAAGCCAGTTTAAGAAGACTGGGGTACCAGAAAGACTCACATAGTCCCTGGGAACCTGAGGGCTCATACAAAGAGTGCTTTTATGCATCTAGAGTGGATGCTCACCCGTGGGTATGAATCAATAATTTTAACTCAGCCAACTAATTGAATATTTCAAGCTTCACAAACTTATGGGTAGTATAGCAGTGCCTGTGTGCTCTGTGCACAGGTTATGGGCAGACATTACATGAAATAAACATCTTGTGCTCTGGGTTGAGGTTTAAGGTGCTACCAGAACACCTTTTGGCTAACGGACCTGCAAAGCTGTCAGCCTTAACAAGGTGAGGGAAAGCTTCTGTTTCCTGCTGCTACAACAACCTCCTTGGTCAGGGTGAAAAGGTGATAGAGAGGGTAAAAAAAAAAAAAAAGACCACAGAAAGAAAGAAATCAGAATTAAAGTACTAGAATTTAAAGTGGTCTGAAATGTGGTTCTATGAAGCACAGCTCAGTAAGGTTTTGCCATTACAGTTTCTTAGTGATACTAGGAGAAATTTGCTAAATTTGCAGGTAAAAATTACAGCAGGCTGACACCTCAGAATATGGATCTGAGCACCAAGGCAGGGGCTCTCTTTCCCTTTTCCTTTCTGTAGCACAGAGAGGTTGTGCAAGGCAAAGTGGCCTGTAAATTCTGCCTGGACAGCCTTACATGGATGTGGCTGACTGCAATTAGCAAACAATTTTCTTTATGACACTCTGACAACTTGGGGAATCTGTTCATATACAAGGCATTTATTCTGAATGAGATTAAGAAATCAGTGTAGCACTGCATGCTTCAGTGTATGTGAATTCAACCATCTGTTCTCAAGGCTGCCTGTGTACCTCCTAGATCTGAATTGACAGAAAGATGTTAAATCTTGATGATTCTTACTCTAGAAGGAGAACAGCGGCACAAAGTGGTGGCTGAAGCTGACAGAGACCAATTCAGCTAAGAGTACAGATACGTACAGAGCTGAGCATGGACAAACTCATATCTACGAATGAAGGATACCAGATGTCCCTAGTAAAGTGGGACAGTGCACAGTCGATTGAAAATAATGTCCCACTATTTTAGGGACATGGTTTAGTGGGTAGTATTAGTGGTAGGGAGATGGTTGGACCAGATGATCTTAGAGGTCTTTTCCAACCTTAATGATTCAGTGATTCTATGATACTATGATTCTATCTCATGCTTTGGCCCAAAGAGCTTGTTCAATCATTGTGTGTTTGAAAAAGGAACTAACACAGTAGAACTTTGAGAGGCTGATGTTGGAACGGCCTGTTTCCTTTGTCAACATTTCTTCAAAAATGCTGGAAAATGAGAGGTGAAAAGGGTGAAAAGAGGAACAAAAAAGATGACAGTGATTTACAGAGGTCAGCTCTAGTAGAACAAGAGGTACTATGCTTTAATCTCATGAATATCTGCGAGGTGTGTGTGTGTGTGTGTGTAAACAAACACCTTTTTTCTAACATGACTTTTAGAAAACTTATTTGCAGCCACTTGCTGCCTTCTTGTATCATAAACCAGTGGCTAGAAGGAGAAAAAGGCAAACTGAATTTAGGTAGAAAAGAATAACATCTCAGGAGCTGGTGGTTCACTGTGCTACAGAAATACCTGAAATTCCTTGAAGTCTTCAGATCAAGAAAGGATGCTTTTCTAAATGATATGCTCCAGCCAAATACAAGGTAATAGGCTCAAGGCAGGGGAGAATGACTGCAGTTATCTGGATTGTTACACAGGTCAGAACACTAGTCAAATGGGGTGACAAAATGCAATGTTCAGGCTCACAACTAAAATGTACCTAAAGTGGGATTCATGTATTTTGTTTTGGAGCTTTTTTTTTTTTCTTCTTTTTTTTCTGTCCATCAAAATCCTTAACATTTATGTTACGCATCTGTAGGTCATGTCTCTATCTCCAGGGCTACCATATTTCTATATCTTGGTTGTCTCCCTATCAGGATGAAGCTCGAGAATGCATAAGACCCCTTTTTGCTCCCTTCTCAGTGTTTCCTAGAAACATATATACTGCACATGACCTTTTAATACTTTCACATTAAAAATACATTGTTGTTCTAGAAAGGTCAGCTGTGATCACCTAAAAAGCTTTCCTTAATTATACAGATAGCCCAATTTTAGGTTTTCCAGTTTTAATGGTGGCAAGCAGGTTAGATGGCTGGTTATATTTATGTCACCTTTTTCTTCTAAAAGGTCACATTTGGATTCTATCTCAGCCTGGAAGAGTGGTTGGGGTACGGACAGGAGAGGAAAGCTGTGGTGCTCCCCATTAGGTGCTCATCCTCACTCACTGGCAATGGGACCGGGCCGTGCAGAACGGCATTCCAGCAGGTCCATTTAGGCCACCAGCTGGCTCTTTGACTCCTGTCATCTTCAGTAATGCACGTGCCCTCCTTCCCCAATAGGTGTAGAGGAAATACTTGGGTCTGTGTAGTCCCAACTTCTTACCTCGGGGCCTGGAGAATGAGCCCTTAAAAAAGTAGGGGCCAGGTGCAAACATTGCCCTCCTCCCTCCAGGGCTCCCTAGGGAAACAACCCAAACTCTCTCCAGAGAATCTGCCTTCAGTGCAGGAAAGAAACAAAACCACTTTAGGTGACAAGGTGGCAGAGTGGGGCTTGGTGCTAGAGCCAGAGACTGCTGGGCCTGCTCCAAGGTTCACCATGAGGTAAAAGGCTGGCCAGAGCCTGCTGCACTTGGGGAACTGAGTAGTAGCATGTGAGTAGTAGTCCAGTTCCTATAGGTATATGCAGATGTCAATTGTAATCTCTGGGGTGAGCGGTGTCTTACGGTGTGTGCATGGCACTTGGCATGCTTATGCTATGATTTTGTTCAGAAGTTATGAGGCATAGCAGTTTTCATTGACTTTAATAGCACAGGTGGGCAGAGATTTGGAGAACCAGGATAGTCCCTCTTAGATAAATTACTAGATAACTTTGGAACTTCATCTGCAGTGAAAATGAAATCTTAAATCTTTCACAGCACAGTGATAGAGGTTCTCTTGGAAATGACGAAACATGTATTTGAACCTCCTCAAAACGACCATAAGACTGCACCTTCAACTGTTGAATTTAGCAACCTGTGAATTGACAGAAACATTTGTGGACAAGAATATCTGAAAGCATTTTAGAGAGGCAAAGCGATTTCCTTTTCTTTTTGACATCTTCCAGTGCTGATGTTTGAATGATTTGATTGAAAATGTGTCTCAAATTCAAAATGAGATAAGAGGAAGAAAGGATGCACCAGAGGACTGCTCAAAATAGCTGAGGATTTTAGTAGAGAAGTCCCACTGGATGCACTCTCCACCTGAAGTCCCTGAAGGCCTCTTGAGACCCCATGCATGTACACCATGAACACTGGCCTGTACAGACTACATGCAACAGTGGAAGAGGTTTAATTTTTCAGAGCAGATTAAAAAAAAATTAAAATCTGAGAAGTGATAAGGTGCTTGTCCTACTGCTATGTTCCAGTCTTTGCCCTAATGGGGCACGGACAGATAATTCAGGACTTATTGGTGGAAGTAAAGGGTTTGGTGAGCTGGCTGCACTGGCATCATCTTGTCATCACTTTTATCCATTTCTCAGAGTCAAAGCCACCAGTCAGCAGACACAGACAGACTGTTTTTCAAATTAATCTGTGGGTTGTTTTGCATGCTTAGGAGAGAGATCCTGTGAAAGCGCCAATCAGAGGATGGGCTCCCAGGGCAGTACCCCTGCTTGCAGAGCTGGTGCAACCACTGTTGGTGCAATTCAGGGGCTGCAGCTTCAGCCTTGGAAAAGGGACCCAGATCTGGGCCCTGAGAAGACCATGAAGGGGGAGGAGAAGCCTTGAGGCCAGTCCCCTGTTTCTATGTTGTAAAATGTTAAGTTCACCAGCAGCAGGGTGCTTCTGGAAACCCTTGCAACGATGTTTCTCCCACCTGGGCTACCACTGCTCTCCATCCTGTTCTCAGGAGCATAGATCAGCACTTGTCACTGCTCCCTGCTCTGCGGGGTGGCCTTTGGGGAGATTGCTGCCAGCAAGGAGGGCCCATTTGTTTGCTCCAGTTGTCCTTAGGCAATCTGGCATTTCTTGTTAAAACTGATTGCGAATTGTGTTTCTCTCGAGCTGCAAATATGCCCATGGAGCAGTGAAGGAGACCTTTCTTTAACTGTGCAATTCACTCTTATCTACCATTTATATTAAGTGCTTCTTCAAAGCTATCATTGTCTCAAGTTCTGTCTGCTTTAAGCCCTGAAACAATAACAGTTAGTGCTTATTGTACACACTGTCTTTCATTTGCAAGGTATTCTACAAACTTGAATTAAGCATCGCAGCACCCTTGTAATCTCTGTAAGTACTATGCTACCATTATGAGGTAAAACACATAAAAATGGAATTAAGGTTGAAAGACTCTTCAGTCAGAAAATCCCTTAAGAGAATCTTGTCGTTTTCATATCTTGGCACAAAAGGTATTGAGGATGACAACGCCAATCTGCAACTCCACTTGGAAAAAGTAAGAGAAGGTATGATGATGCACTGAATATACCCTGCTCCCAAAGCACATGTTCTGGCTCCATCCATTACATATTTTATTTCATTAAGAAGCAGAGTAATGCTACCACCTTACTCATTATCATAGACATTGTCTGCATAAGCAGTTCACACCTATTAAAAATACAACAACAACAACAACAAAAAACCAACACAATGGTTTTAAATGTCTTTTACATAATGAATGATGAGTGTTACAGACTGCATGAAACCTTTTTTTTTTTTTTTTTTTTAACTGAAGCCAAATGAACTTAATTTATCTGAATTGTTTAAAACCAAATGAGATAAATTATTTTGAATGGAAAAAACAAAACAAACAAAAAACAAAACAAAAAACCAACCAACTCCAAACCCAAACATATCTTTGAAACAGTTTATAAATAGTCTGGTTATGAAATGAGTAAACTTGATCAGATGAATGACTTGTATCCACAGAAAGCTTTCATGATCTACTGTATTGTGCTGCCTCACCATTTCTAGATATTTTCTGGTAATGCTCTACGAGAATCGCAGTACGCAGACAGCTTGGTTTTACAGCTAGGATGTTATGAAAAATGACACTAACAAAAGTTTTTACAACTCTCTAAAACATTCCTAAAGATGTTTGCCAGCAAACAGTAGGTGATTATGAAATTATGGGCTGTGTCATGACAGAGGCATGAAAGGAAGTAAAATGGTTACAAATGATTGTTTATTTTTGAGCTCTTAACTACACATGATTTAGTTGTTCACTTTACAGCAAAATTAACATTCTTCTGCTGTCATGTGAAAGAAAATGAGAATGTATGTATGTTCTTTGTTGTCTCATAAAAAATATGTTGAAAAATTAAAGTAATACATAAAGAAAAAGGAAACAGGACACAACATTATCACATTTTAATTATTACTGATTTTTAAGGAGCAAGAAATTAGGATGAGAAGCCTTAGCACTGGAAATATAAAATCTTAAAAACCATAAAGGGTTGTTTTGTAGCAGCAAGTATTAACTTTTGATTTCTCTTCAGGAGAACCATCAAACTGCTGTTCACTGGAATAAGAAGATTCACATTACGTCTAGGTATCAATTAATTTCCACTTAAGTCTTAAATAAGTCTCATATCCAGGGAAAGATTTTACCACTGTTGATTAAAGGTGGTTCTTTAGATCACTTCTTTTTTTTCACTTTGGAAAAGTTTCTTAGTAAGACACAGCAGCGTATGTATCTTTCAAAGCTTTACTGTACGTAGAATCCCATCAAAAGAAATATCACAACACAGAGCTTTTCTCCTTCGAGCAATAAAAGTGTAAATAAGGAACACCCTCCACATGAAATGAAGAGAGTTAGAGATTACTTCAATGGTAAAAGACTACTGTAATCAGAACATTTCATGCTTTTTGTGTGAGAAAAAGGGGATCCTGGAATTATGCCAGGAGGCTTAAAATAATTTGCATGGGCTAGGCAATTGCATCCAACTGGTGTATGTTGAGAAGAGAAACAACAATTACCCAGAGATGACTCAGCTAATGCAACCCTGCATACAGAATCCTAGGCACGAAAAACACCCGTGGTACAAACTCAGTCCTCCCCAGTGCTGAATCACACCGACCAAAAGGAACTGGTTAAAGTCAGGCAAAGCAGAGTGGCCTGCCAGGGGCTTTGCAGAGATTATTCAGCAAGCAGAAGCATTGATAATACCTGTGGACAAGGCAGGCAGAAGTTTTAGCCAGAGCACGTTATAAAGTGAGATGAGAAAAGATAAAAACTGTACTTTCAAATTAATCCTTTAATGGCAACTAGCAGTAAAGCTTTTAGTAGAGTCTCTTTGGTTTTATTGATAGGTTCAATGTGTTGAATCCCTATCCATATTTTAGCCCCAGTGCCTGGATTCACAATGCCATTGGTTTCTGATGCTTAATCTCATTAGTACAGCTATTTATATTGATATATCCAATAAGGTTGCTAATACTATCTTAGCTAAGTGTTATTTATTGTATCTGTATATACAACAATATTAACACAGTCAAGCATCAGCATCGGCACTTGAGGGCACCATTAAATTCACCCAGTGTTCAGTGAGAGATTTAATGATGAATTTAATGGCATTAAATAGGAAAAAATGCCCTTGGCCTTTACATTCTCATTTAAAAACATATAAAAGAGTAGTAATTCAGGCAGTTATACTTCTTTCAAAGATTTTCCTTTAAATCACACTTAGCAATATGAGATCAGGTATACTCTGGCTGTTATTGTATCTTCACCAAAGACAGCAGCCCCTGACCTATCAGAATTACCAAACTGTTGGTAAATCCAGGTCAAATTCCTGTGTCAAATATGGGTGAGTGTATTGCTGAAATGATGCAGGCAAAAGTTGGTGGAAAATTAGCAGCATGGTGTTTCCTGTGAGCTACATTGCAGAGACCTCAGTGAGCATCAAAGGCAAGCAAAACCATGAAATACCTGGATGTTAAATTTTTATGCTGAATTATTTCATGGAATTTTATTTACTTATTTATTTATTTAGTGCAGTGATATTCTTGCTGAGTCTTCCCATAGCTTGTGGTTGTATTTATCTTGATATCTTTCAGTCTCCAGATGTCTGTTACTAGAAGGACCTGCCAACATTCTCTATCCCATCGAGCAGAGAATTTCACCTAAGAATGGCAGGTGAATGGCTTTTTTCTATCTCTGAAGCAATTACACCCTTCAGGTCCAAGGACCTAGGGCTCAGACTGAAATCTGAAACCTTTTTCATACTCTTCCCACCTTAGAATCAGTTTTATCACCAAGGGGAAAAAAGAAAAATGTTGGGAGACAAAGATGTTCTCTATGTGAACCTTGGCAGAGGCTAGGGGATCACTTAGGCACCTCTAAGTTCTTCTTAAGATTGGAAACTCTGGGCCAGATGTGCATGCTCTCAGTGGCTTCCGTACATAGGAATGAATTTATACCACAATGAAAAAGCAAGTGTTCAGTCATACAGTCATAGGCTTTTTTTTTTTTTTTTTTTTTTTAATGTATTTTCAGCATCTGTCTTGAAAAAAAGATTATGACTGGCAACACAAACACTTATACTAGCAATATGAACACTGACAATTAAAAGATAACTGTAAAACCATCATATTTGAATTTGAAACCAAATTAAAAAAGTTTTTTTTCAACACTCTTGGCATTAAAGAGAATATGGATCAAATCAAAATTATACTTCCACACATATGGGTAATAACACTTAAAACTAGATCCTTAGTAGCAAATCATGCAAAGAAACATCAACAAAAAAAGCCCAAGTGACTGCTTATCAAGAAACATTCACATTTTACTTTGAAATTTTCCTGCTCGTGAATAGTTCTATCAACACAGCTACTCAGGCATTTTGAACAAACTTGCCATATAGCATCTCACAAGATAATAAACCTAGTTTAAACCATGAGTTATGCAACAGAGACAAAGAAAGGGACAGGGCATTCTCATTTCTTCACGCACCCAGACACACTGGATTAATTATAGAACATTATATAAATGTGTATGAATTTGATTCCACAGTGCTTTACAAAACAAGGCTAAAATATCACTGATGTTCAGCCACATCACCAGTGGGAAAAGCCATATAGGATACACAGTTCGCAGCACAGCAGTAAGAGGGTGGAGACTGCGTTAAAGAAAATTTTATCCAAGGATGAGAAGAAATCCCATTTCTTATCAGACAAGCCCCCATTTCTCTGATGTCGTTTCAGAACATGGGTCTTTGGCTGTTACAGATACAGCTAACATCCTTATACCACAAAACACAGGCTTCTCAGTTTATCTGCTTCAGAAAAAATAAGCCAATACAGGAAAATAGATTCCTGTCCATGTCATTAGAGTGAGGACTCCTGCATTCATCTGCATGTCCTGACGATTTTGGTGCATGAGACCTTGCATGTACACAAAGCTAAAGTACAGTTTATGCATCTGTAAGCATGGTGCTCATATGTATTTTTGCATTTTACAAAATTTTGCAGTTATTTTGAATAATACGGAAGTAATTTTTAATTACTTTTTTTACAAAGGATCTTAAGTGGTAAAATTTGATGAGAAAGTACCAGTATAACTGCCACAGAGCTGTATTATTTTGTAATTGACGATGAAATTTATTATTATTATTTTTATTTTAATAATCTCTAAGTATGCAATCCAGTATTAGGCATTGCTGAAATTTCTGTGTAACACTTCACCATCTCTGGATGAGATGCTTGTGATGAGGCTTTCAGAGGCTTTTCCCATGTCTGTGGGTGCTCAGTTGAAGTCAGCTGCTCAGCTCCTGTTGAAGTCAGTGGAAACAGGATGCCCAGGAAAGGGAAAAAATATGTATTACTAGTAGCAGCAAGGATTTAAAAATGCTTGAGGAGGTAAAATCCCTTCCTGAAGCTGTCTGTTAAAATGATATACTTTTAAGAGATTGAAAAGGTTCATCTAGAATTTACTCTGTTGGTTAAATAATACTTACGCAGGTTTTTGCATGCCGATTATGTATCAATTATTGTATAATTGCATCATTACTTTAATTAGATTAAACTACATAATTGGGATGTCTAATTACAGAATGAGGGGGAAAAAAGGTAACTTTATGTTAATAGTAGTTCCTGAAGAGGGGCTGTCCACAAAGATTTTGCTTCAGGGACAAGTTTATTGTGCACGAGATACTGGTTTCCCCTACAGCAGCATCTGATGTGGTCCCAGGTGCACATCCAGATGTGGGAGGAGAAATCTTACCCAAAAAGCAATGGAAGACAACTTTATCGGTGCTGGTCTCTGATTTACCAACTGGAATCGAGGTCTTGGACATTAAACAGCTTTAGGAAGCAGATCTCAGTACCTCATCAAATGGAGGAGAACTGGCTCTCCTTACAGCTAGGAATACATACTGTCTGCAAATAATCTGGTTTGGGGATGTGAAACTACCTTATAATCATGACCATGAGTTGATGATCATAGAACCATAGAAGGGCTTGGGTTGAAAGGGACCTTAAAGATCATCTAATTCCAACCACCTGCAATGGGCAGGGACACCTTCCACTAGCCCCATCCAGCCTGACCTTGAACTCTTCCAGGGATGGGGCATCCACAGCTTCTCTGGGCAACCTGTGCCAATGCCTCACCACCCCCTGGATGAAGAATTTCTTCCTAACATCTAAGCCAACTCTTCCATCTTTTAGTTTATAGGCATTTCCCCTTGCCCTATCACTGTGTGCCCATGTGTAGAAAGTGGCTCTCCCTGAGTAATGATTAGTGACATTCTGGACCCACTCAGTGAAGTGCTCTACACACAATGAAGGAGCATTTCCTGCTGCAAAGGGCTGGCAGCCCAAACATATGAGATGAAACTCAAGATGGGTGCAGAGAAAGGAAGCAATACATGGAAACTACAATTTAATTTTGATTAAATGTCCTGGTTTCAGTTAGAACAGAGTTAATTTTCTTCCTAGTAGCTGGTGGAATGCTGTGTTTTGGCTTAGGATGAGAAGAGTGCTGATAACACCCCGATGCTTTAATTGTTGCAGAGCAGTGCTTATACTAAGCCAAGGACATCTCAGCCTTTTGCTCTGTCCTGCCAACGGGCAGGCTGGGGGTGCAGTAAGAGCTGGGAGGGGACAGACCCAGGACAGGTGACCCAAACTAGCCAAAGGGGTATTCCATACCATCTGACGTCATGCTAAACAATAGATAGGGGTGGCTAGCTGGGGGAGGGGGCCGGACTGCTCGGGGTTAGGCTGGGCATCGGTCAGTGGGTGGTGAGCAATTGCATTGTGCATCACTTGTTTGTACACATTATTATTAGTAGTACTATTATCATCATTGTATTATTATTATTATTGTTGTTGTTGTTGTTGTTGTTATTATTTTCCTGTCTTATTAAACTGCCTTTATCTCAACTCACGGGCTTCACTCTCCATTTCTCTCCCCCGTCCCAGAGAGGGAGGGGGGAGGGTGAGCGAACGGCTGCGTGGTGTTTAGCTGCCGGATGGGTTAAACCACGACAATTAGCTAAACAGTGTTAATCTCAATAAGATTGTAATGACGTATTTTGGTAGCCCAACTTCTACCAGGCATATTTGTGATTTTTCTTTATTTTTCCTAGAAATACCACAGTGCATTTGACAAGTGGGCTGATCAGAAGCATCATACACTACTATATCCTATCCAAGAGATGATAATTAAGTTAGGGGCCAGACCAGCAAGGGCCAAGAGATGTTATGTTTGACAATACAGGAAAACAGATGCCAGCAAATGGTCCCATGGCTGAAGCTGCAAATTGGCTCAGTGTTTCTTTTTTCTTCTTCTTCTTTTTTTTTTTTTTTTCTTTTTTTTTCTTCTTTCTTCTTCCCTCCAAGCTGATCTAACTGCAATGAAAGTGACAAGGCCAAAACCATCGTGACATGAGTGGATGTGACCCTGCTGTTGGGATCCAACAACAAAGCTGATAGATGTGCTCTGACTGAGCTGATCAGAGAGTGAGCTGCTGGGAAGCAATCCAGTCCATACACTTCTTGCATTTAGCTTTGTAGAGGTTTCTGCACTTGGCACTAAGATGTTTTGAAAAGTGTTGTCCAAAAAATGTCAGACTATCAGGTTCTGGCTGGCACCAGGTGTGAAATTTGGCTCTGGTTCTGGGAGACTAAGATTCACAGAAAGGCAACAGACAGGGCTGGCAGATCCATCACACTGGAGAAACAAAATTACCCAGATCCAGCCTACTACTTGAGTTTTCTAAGAATTATGGGCATCCTGAGAGGCAGTGGGGAAGCAGAGAATTTTATGGAGTAAAACATCCAGTTTTTTTAGTGAAGTGCATAGCAAATAGAAGTTGGTAATATGGCTCTTCCTGGTCATGGAGGTTTTTTCATCCAGAAATCCCTGTAGACCCATGAAAAGCTGAGATGATGTGATAAGGAGTTGTACAGACCATGTCAGTGTGTGGCAGCCTGAAATAGGTATCATCTTGAAAGACATGTGTCTCCTTGACAAAATGGAAAAAAAAGCCAACTTTTTTCCCCAGAACCTGGGTAAATTCTCTTGTTTAATTCTTTAAACCAAATGTGGGTTAAGAGAGACTTCTCTTTTGCATGGAGAAACAATGTGTGATTAACTGAGCCAACTCATCTACCTACAGTGGAAATTTCCCATCCAGTTAGGCATACTACTGACTTCACTGGCCATGCAATCACCTTTGCAGGGGTTTTCACAGAGGCCAAAGCAGGTAACAAGGGATCAACTGGCAAAACTTCACAAATAAAATATAACTTTATGGATAAGCAGACAATGAAAGAGAAATTGTTTTCCCCAAATCCATTCTTCTTTGAAATGTAAGGCTGTTCCTTTCTTCTGGCAACTCTTCTTTCACTACAGTGAGTTGCATCCATTTTAACAGTGTTGCCTCAGAGACATCAGAGATGTGGGAAAAGGAATTAGCCCAAGCTGGTCAGGCTGGATATTCATCACTCACTACTATCAGGGTCAGACAGAGATTATCTCTTCTTGAGCATCCCGAGGCAGAAAAAGATTTTCCAACACAAGCAATCAAATGAAAAAGATTTAGAGATACTCTGGTCAGACTTCTCAGATGTACCAAAACTCTTCTTTCCATGTCATAGCCCAGTGGTGTGGAGCAGAGGAATTGTTAGTGGGAAAACAACGGTAGTGCCAATAACAGAGATAAAGGTGTTGTATGATCCCAAGGCCCAAATGTTAAAGGCACATTGTGTGATGAGAAAAAAGGGAAGACTGGTGTGAGGCCACCCTGTCTCTTCCCTTGTGAGTTACAGGGGAACAGGTCAGGTGTGAATGGAGCTGTGCTGCTATTCAGGGAGAGCCCAGGGTGCTCCAGGGGTGAAATTCGAGAGCGAACATGTAACCATCAGTTTTAAAACACAGCCAAAAATACTTGCAGACAGTTTTTAAGAAAGTACATTGATTGACTGTGAAGTTAAACATTTTGGCCTTTGCAATTTCTTTTCCTTTCACTTACAGCTCTATCTATTAAGATTCCTTAGAACTAATTAGTCCCATTATAAATTAATTACTAGCACATCTCTGAACAAACAAACAAACAAACAACACGTTAGAACGTAACAAAGTCTTATATCTATTTTTAACTCTTTTGTAGCTTAAAAAATAACAGAATGAACTTATTTCATGTTTCTTTCATTCCTCCCCCCACGCCTCCTCTGGATCACATGCCTTTAGAAATAGCTGCCCCAATAGCACGTGCCATATTACATCTTCCAAGGGAGAGGCTAGATAAACCCCATTGATTTACTGGTTGTTGTTGCGTGGGTGTGTACCAAGGAACAGCATTTTTAGAAGCTTTTAGCATGCCAGCTTTTATCCAGAATGGCTTAATTAAAACCTGATATTACAACAGTACCATTTGCCCCAAAATGAACAGTAGCTACACCAACCACCGCTGCATTAAGCCTGGTTAATGAAAGCAATTACAATATGCTGGTAACAAAGGCATGAGGGATGAGGATAATAAAGAGCCATTTGCTGCACACGGAGGTCTGCGGAAGCCCCCGGTCCCCCCTGTGCCAGAGCAGAGCCTGGTGCTGGCACCCCCACCACGTGCTCTTGCTCCACGTGAGCCTGCGGAGGCATCAGGGGACATGTGCCAGAGCCACCCCTTCCTCTGGGGAGCACATATGGCCCTGGCACACAGCTCTCCAACTCGGGGAAGCTCGGGAGCAGTGGTAATGAAGGGAATAAATACTGGCACTTGGAAAGAAAAAAAAAAAAAGGAAAAAAAAATCATGTTTTGTTGTGCAGAAGATACTTGTGAGTGATACCGCCTGCTATTGCCAAACGCGCCTCTCTGAAATAGGTTTGCCTTCTCCAGATGTGAATGAACTGAGGTGATGAAGTTGGTTAGGTCCTGTAAAGCCCCAAATCCTACACAGCCTGACCTAAGCTGAGGCAAAACTGCCCCCAGATTGGAAATTTCAATGTAACAGGAGCTTGCAACAGAAGAGTGCTGAAGCAGGAACTGTGGATTATTTCAGAGAGAGAAAGAAAATGGGTTTTAAAGGCAGATTTTAGACCTTTCCCAGAACACCCAATGTAGCTCCTGCTTTTGTCGCTGCTGTTTATTTAAGCCTAGCTGTCATAGACCATAAATACAGCGCCACTTAAATTACTTCTCTGATTTGGAATCCCAAGTGAATGGAAACACACAGCTCCCCGCATGAAAACAAATTGTGATGAACAGGGAAACTACAGATTAGCACTAATGCATATGCTTTAGGTTTCAGCCCGAAATTCGGTTAATAGAAAGCTGTTCTATTTCTCCCAAACCTAACAGATGAAACCTCAATCAATAGATATCTGAGGAAGCGGGATAGGATCAATAACGGAGCTAATTTTGCAGAATTAAGGAGCAACATGAAGATTTTTAACGAGGAAGCAGACACCTTTGCAATAACTGCACTATGATATGTTGCCTAGCAACAAGATATAAAAATGATGTATAACGCCAGTAACTTCTTTCACATATGAAAACAGCACCCTACCAAGACAGCTTCATAATGTACTCTTACAAACTAAAAATCCATAGAGACCATTAAAGCCTCCATCTTCTGTAATATACTCTGTTAAACAATCATGTGTTTTTGTTAATGCAGTAAAACACTGAATTTATTTAATGATTACCCAATGATACATCAGCAATAGCAGGCAGGAATGTTTCTATTTTAAGCCTTGCAGAATCCATCCCAAGGCATTGCACGGCTGCCGAGAGCAAACGTAATGAGCCAGACCCGTGCAACGCCCAG
This sequence comes from Anas platyrhynchos, assembly GCF_047663525.1. NCBI lineage: Eukaryota > Metazoa > Chordata > Aves > Anseriformes > Anatidae > Anas > Anas platyrhynchos. Next base: position 140,211,520 of record NC_092587.1, read on the forward strand.
GATGGCCAGGGAGAGAAACGCACCGCGGATGCTAAAGGGGGGCGAATTAAAAACACAAACAGATAAAAAATGGCAGTATCGGAATGCATGGGATTGCATTTGCTCCTTTTAACTGCTTTTTTCTCTGCCTTGTAGCTTAACTAGCATTGCTGCAGGAGCTCACCCTGTTTCCCAGCTCTCAAATGGGGTAGGCGAGGAGGGTGGCAGGACAGACGGCAGGAGGGGACCGTCGGTGGGCGGGTGGCCGGGTGTCAGTAGGGCCATCTGCAGTGGGGGGAGCAGCTGGCACCGAAAGCCCTGGCCCCCAGCAGCAGGAGGGCAGCACTCGCCAGCCCAATTACGGAAGATGGTCGGCAGCCAAAACGCGAGCCCTGCAGCCAGGCGGCCGTGCCAGGACACCAGGTCCTTGTCTCGAGGAGGGGTAGCGGGGGAGAAGGTGAGGGGGGAAAAGCATCCCGCACCCTGAGGATGCACTGGTGCAATCCTAGGAGGCACAGCACCCACCAGCAAAGTGGTCATAAGAACAGCCTTAGCAAAGCCAGAAACAAGAAGAGGCCAGAAAAAACAAGTCCAACCCCCAGTGAGGTCCCCAAGGATCCCGTCCTTGATCCTGGAGAGTGTCCCTGCCTCTGCTTGGTGAGAGCCATGAATATTTCTACACGGAGATACCTGCAGGTTATCAGAGGTACACGTTATACACGTCTGGAAATGAAGCAGATGAACACGGCACTTAATCCTTCGTTGATCTCATGCTTTGAATTTTAATCTTCGCTCTGCCACTGACTTGCTTTTTTACCTTGAGCAAACCACGACAGCTCTCTGTACCTCAGTCCACCCATCTGTTCAAACATAGCTGGCGATGCTACCCTCTTGGGCTGACCCATATTTTATTGGATCACAGAGAGACTGCATTAACATGGGATTAGACACGAGGATACCTTTGGATGAAAACAATGACCGTGTTGTTGCACAAAATAAGCATAAATCATCCTGGCTTTGAAGGGCTGAATATATTAAATATATATGAAGGGCCAAATATTCAACAAAAACAATGCTCCAACTGGAACTGAAATTCATATCATTGGGATTTTAGTGCTGGGGGTTGGTAGGTTATAGGATTCCAGGTTTTGATAGGGGCAGACCACAGGGACTCAGCACTTGCACCTGGGTTCTGAGTCAGTGGGCTGAGGGTGAGCCAGGCAGAGGGCAGCAGAAGGGGGCAGAGCCCAGCGCGACTGCCACCATCAGCTCCGCCGCTGGCCTTTGAAGGTGAAGTGCTGCGAGAAATTAAAAAGTGCCATTCTTCATGTAGTACCAGGGACCGGTGAAAGTCCAATGTCAGGGGACAAAGATGATCAAAGAGGAGTTTGTGCAATTTCCTTTAATCTAAGCGAAGGCCAACTTTGAACTCCAACAGAGAATTTCACTGTAAAAGGTATTATTCTAGGCAGTTATTTGGATTAAAGGTAACTGGGAAGATGGAGACATCGGCAAGATATAGAAAAATATATAAATATGTAAATGCATAAAGGGAAGTCAAGTGTGACTCCCTTTCCTAATTGCCTAACATGATTCCCACTAGATGCATAAATTACAGCTCCTATTAACAGCACTATGAATAATAATCAGTTTACTTTCTGGCTTGTATCTAAATATACTTTCTATATGATTTCATCTTTTATTCAGCTGTTTAAAAGCAGAACATCTAATTACAGTTCCTATTAGTCTACATTAACTTTTTTTTTTTATTTTTTTTTTTGCCACAGAGCGTGTGTGATGACTGATTTTCTAAAAACAGGCAGAATTTTTTAGCATATGGAAAAATCATGTTATTATTAATACATTCCCACATGACTCTACATTTCAATTCCCTTAATTATTTAGTCATTGCTGATTATGTCTTTTCACAATTCATTATCCCATTTCCTGCAACGTGGGCATTTTATTCATTAAGTGTCAAAATGAAGGGCCTGACCTCCAGGAAGATAATCAGGAAATAAGTGGCAGATATAAAAGGTCTGGGTTTCCCTTAAGTGCTCACTTATTTCGGTAGCTGTGCCGTGTTTTCAGTAAGCGGTGACAGAAACTAACTGTTGTTTATAATTCCAGAAATGCACAGAACTGCCAATCTGCATGAGCTCTGTTTTTCCAAACGCGTGCCGCCTTGCATCAGCTGATTGCCTCCGCTGCGAAGTGACAAGAATAGGGCAGCGTGACGGCAGAGCGGTGTCGCTTGTTATGTAATGACACCGAGCAGCACATCCCTTGAAATATTTAGCGGACATCCCTTGAAATATTTAGCGGAGATGAGCGTGGGGTGCAGAGAGGCCGCTTGGTGCTCCACTGCTCAGGTCAGCCTCAGCGCCCACCCAGGAGTTTGCTTTTGGGTCCTTCCCTCTGTGCTGGCTTTGCCAATGGTTGGACTTGATCGTTTTAAGCATCCTTTCCAACCTAAACAATTCCATGATTCTATGAATGGGTTGTCCAAAAGGCTGACATGCTTTTAAGCCTTCTCAGTTTCTCCTCCTTGGCACCGTGAACTCAGTGATGTCCTGCACAGTGCTGGGGCTCACCTCGAGCTGCTCTGTCCCCTAGGTGAGTATCGTACCCATTAGGTATGACATGTAGGGCTGCCCTATTCATGTGATTGATGACCCGATGCAAGGAAAGGAGAGCTACAGAAAGGTTTGTGAAGATAGAAAAGTCTCTGACTTCCGTAGGAGGCTGGGAAGCAGTTCAGTGATTAGATCCAGGCCTACAGCTGGAGCTAAGCTGGTGAAGCAAGAATCTAAATGGTACCTGGCCCAGAAGCAGGGAACAGCAGGCACTTGTCAGCCTGAGGTGGCTCCTGCTCCTCAGGAGACCTTCAGACTACACTAAGTTTTGGTAAAGAACATTGCCCACTCCCTCCTCTTGAAGCTGGGCCTCTGGCTAGGTGGAAAATCCAGGCTGCGAGCCTGGAAGGCACAACAGGTTACATTTCCAACCTAATGGTTAGACCATGGGATTGGAGAGAGACAGCTTGGGGATTTCAGGCCAGGCATTGTATTCCAGACTCCTGCTAGATTAAAAGTAGGTCCATGTTGCACCAGATGCATAAGCATGTGCCTCTGGACTGCTCCACAAGCTGAGACTCAGCCACAGATGAGCATACCAGTGTCTTAAAAACTGAATGATGATGGAAAAGCATGATGTGTGAGCATCGCCCCTTGGCTTCCCATGCTTGCTGCTAACTTGACTCATTCAAATGCCACCAGAAGCAAAGCAGACAGCTCTTTCATTTTCAGATGTTAAGGGTGGCAACGTGACCTGTGAGGAGCAGGGGTGTTACAGCAGTGCACCTCTCTTTTCTTCCCTCTACCATAGATTTTTGTCAAAGTCTGTCACAGCAAAAATATTGTTGTAACAAAACCAAGTAACAATTATTCAGCACACTTCCCCACACTGTAATGATTAAAATAAGAATTTCCAGAAAATTTAATTAACCTGAATAGCTGTTAATAATTGTGCAAAGATATAACTGAATGTTTGCAGTATTTACAATAGATAACACATATACATGTGTGCATGCACCTACACGAAATGCATATATCATGTTTTATTTATGCGTCCCTATCAGCAAAAATTAATTTGAAAAGCTTTAATAGACATTACATTAATATACAGTAGTTTCCTAAATAGCCTCATAGCTAGACAAATACTTTGCCTAATGCCATTTCATTTTCTGCCAGCTGCATGTGATTTGCTTTTGATCTGGCACACACTTCGTTATACATTATTAAACAGCCAATCAGCTTGCCCCCGGAGTTAGCATCGTGCCCCCTGCTTATTTTTTAACAAATTTCCTCTTTTCTTTTGTACCAAAGTGATTAATCATTTCAGCTAACAGCGCACTGTTTATGATCTGAGTCAGTGACTTCAGACCATCTTAATCTCCTGTTAGGCAGGTTTTAATATGCTGGGAATTTACTTACAAGCTTTTATTTATAGCACAGTATGCTCTCAATTTTGTACAACAACAAAAACAAAACTTGAAAATAGCACTTGATTTCTGCTTTTAATGCTTCTGATGAACTTCTGTGGGAGAGAAAAGCACAACCAAACCATGAAACAGCAACTAAAAAGGCAGCATGATAAATGCTTATTTTTCAAAACCATCTAGGTTTTTATCCAGTTGTCTAGAGAGAACCTGTTGCCTTCCAATTTCTCTCTGCAGTCAGATCATTTCTGGTCTGGGTTATTTTGTACCCTCTGGTTGTCTGCAACAGTGCTTTTAGATGACTAACTTATTAAAGCATGATCCTCTGGGGCTTCTAAAGTCCTTATTTGCAGCATCCTTATTTGCAGCATGGTTGGCAGAGAAGCAGCTTTGATTTTTCTGTTAATATTACAAATATATCCAGCTAACTTTAAGATCTATGCTGAAATGGCTGACCTCTTTTCTATGTTACAATAGCAGTTCAAAAGACTCTTTTATTAAGCCAAGTACCTGACCATTATTGTTTTTTATTGTGCTGTAGTTTTGTGTAATATTAAGGGAAATGATTTGAAGGAAGAGATAAAACACCAAATGGATTTAGTTATCAAAAACTTTATGGTATTTTAGCTTGCTGCAGGAATAGTCTGAATGGATATTTTGGGATGATTTTTATTTTTTTCTAAGCAAAAACTGTATATGCTTTGCAATGTTCTCCATCACTTGGGCAGTGAACCACATACTGAACAAGGTAGAGACAAGGTAGCTGCAGAACCTGGTTAGGATGAAACAGAAATGAGGGTACAGGGACAGGGTCTGCTATGCTGCTTTCCCAGGTCTGGAGGGGGTGTGAGGAGGGCACAGTGACAAAGGCAGCACACAGATTTTCAAATTTCTGGTCAGTGAAACCAGGGAGACAGCTCTGACCTGCTCTGGGCAGCAAGGAGGCTGTCCTAATGGTGAGCTCCTTCTGGTCATTTGGGGTGTAGACGAGAAAAGTAAAATCCCACCGGTCACTTTCTCAGTGCTGTGTTTGCTTTTGTCTTTGTTGCATGTATTTTAACATGATTTTTTTTTTCATCTTCAGTCATCTCTGTTCATATTTGTTCCTCTATCCTAAAGCTGCACTGAGCATCCTGCCATGACTCCCAAGCTTGTCCGTCACGTTGCTGCAGTTGGGATATCAGTGGCTTGCCCTGATATACACTTACTCGTGTTCTTGAGCTGTTTCCAAAGGCATATTATCATTATGGACTCCTGGGCTGCATTCTCCAGTTATCTTCTTCTAAACAGTGCCAACCAAACTGTTTGGGGGGCAATCATTATCTCATTGTACTACTACTTATTTCTATTTTTTCTTGTCGAAAAGTTTCCTATTTATCACTCCTCAACAACAAGCTTTCATCTCTCATCACTTTAGTCATAAAAAAGTTCATGGCCCATTTCTGTCAACTGACTGGAATCCCTCTGTAATCAATGGGGAGAGAGGCATCTCCAGAGGACAATTTGTCCCAGCCTCTCTCCCATGACACAGGGAGATTAAATTCATAATACAGGTTAGATACCTATCAACAAATAACTACAACAAGGCAAGATAAATTTCATCTCATCACCTAACACAAATGCAGTAGAAAACATCTTATTTTAAATGCTCTCATTTACTGTACATTTTGGTGAATCTGTATAATTTACCGTGTTACATTTAAAACGAGGAACTTGCTAGTGACTTCACTTTTAGAAATTTAATAGAAATCTATCAACTAGTGTAGAGCCAGCGAGATGAGTAATAAATGTTACAAGAACAGCTTAAGGCATTGCATATTAATAACTGTGGAAGGACTGACTTGCAGCGGCTTGGTTCTATGATCAGCAACAAGATAATTAGTAAAATTATCCTGCAAATTCATTATCTTGATTCCTTCCACTTGTGCATTTTATTCATTACACGCCAAAATGAGGAGCTTTGCCTCCAGACAGATAATCAGAATGTAAGTGGCAGACGCAAAAGGTCTGAACTTTCTTCAAATATGCTTTGGTAGATGTGACCTTAAATAGTCTCCGTGATACTGAGGAATTTACAATCATTATTCCAAACAGAAGAAACTCTGTAATTTCACAGAGAAATGTGGTTGTGCATTTTATAGATTTTCTCACACCTTATCTCTATTTAAGGATAAATAACTTAAACATTTGGTAGCTCTGGAACATATTGGTTTATGTCTGGCTTAGTCCAAAATCCCTGTAGTGCTATGCAGCACTCTCCACACTCCTTGTCCTCCCACTTTCCAGATCTGAGACCCAGCTGAACTATATTGTGACTCTTTTCAATTCATGAATCCAGGTGGTTTTGTTTGTTTGTTTGTTTGTTTGTTTTGTTTTGAGCTGAAACTGTGGTGCTGGATACTTGCATGTGTTGATGCATGCAGGGCTATACAGGTAGGACACAGACACGTGAGGTTAGAAGTACCCCTTAGCCAGCACCAGTTTAGATGGACCAGTGGCATTTTGTTGAAAAATATATTTCATTCTGCAGATCCTTATAAAACATTTCACATTTTAGATCTTCCAGGAGGTTCATGCATCCTTTCTGCTCAGAGCTAATGCAAAGAGTTTGGCTGTCAATAAAGATTTCACTGGCCCCTTCTGTGTCTGTTTTGCAAGGGGCACTCAAGCTGGCTGCCTGCATGCTGAACTCTGGGTTAGGTTCCTAACAGCCACAGAGCAGACGTGAGACAGAGAGGAATGGCTAGGATGAAAGGCTGTATGACCAGCTACATTCCCTCTTTTACCTCTACTGGCTTCAGCATTTAATTGCTATTATCCTTGCCTTGCAGAATGCTCAGTTTCCATATATGTTAACACACTTTTAGTTGTAGGATTCTTAAAGTGCTTTTATTCTGGGATATGAGCTCCATAAAAATGCATTTGCATAGGTAACAATGCTTTAAAATCCTTACCTTGTTTTTTTTTTTAAAGACACCTAAGTTTTTACTTGTAAGACCTGATTTTATCATTACTATAGAAAAACTCATGCCTAGGATAACACTTATCCTTAAAAATTAAGTAATAGCTGTATCTTTTGTGGAAAAGTTGAGGACATGCACATGATAAAGGAACATATAATTATGGTTTCACCATACTTAGATACCTCTTACTGGCCCCAAATTCTCCATGATTTCTAGGATGTGTTCTGCAATGATAACCATTCCTATGGCTCTTGGCCAAATAAAGGATCTTTTGGCACTTGAATAGACAGAAAAAAATGCATCATGGACCAGCCCACTTCAGTGTATGTTGAGCTTGCCAGTACTTGCATACATTATTTAGCTGGCATGGCTTTTTCAGTGCCATATGACTTTTGAATTAGCTTTTGCCAAGTGAAGTGTGTGAGAAGGGACATTCTCAAGCTCGACTCACAGTCTTGTGTGTCTGCAAAGCTGCTGCAATCAGAAACAGTGCCAGGGGCTACATGAGAGTGCCTAAAGCACAGGCGGTCTGGCTTGGTCCTTCCCCAGTGTCATAGGTTCAAGAAATGGGACACTGAAAGCAAAGACTGCAAGTCTGTGTTTTAGCTGAGAACTTCTTCCACCTGTCCATCCAATCTGCATGTTTTTTACTGGGGAAAAGGGACATAAGAATGCAGATTCCCGTTGAATTGTTTTAAATCAGAACTCACTGAAAGTACCAAAAAAAATTTAAAAATAAAAAAAAAGAGGGGAGAGAGAGAGAGAGAGAGAGAGAGAGAGAGAGAAAGAAAGAAAGAAAGAAAGAAAGAAAGAAAGAAAGAAAGAAAGAAAGAAAGAAAGAAAGAAAGAAAGAAAGAAAGAAAGAAAGAAAGAAAGAAAGAAAGAAAGAAAGAAAGAAAGAAAGAAAGAAAGAAAGAGAAGAAAAAGAAGAAGGAAGGAAGGAAGGAAGGAAGGAAGGAAGGAAGGAAGGAAGGAAGGAAGGAAGGAAGGAAGGAAGGAAGGAAGGAAGGAAGGAAGGAAGGAAGAAAAATCCGTGAATCCATGAAAGTTTAAAAGAGAAGATATAGAAAGGTACATAAACAACTAAAGCAATAACTGATATGGAGCATCTTTTGCAGAAGGGACCACATGATGATTTGGGGAATCTGCCTATGTATAATTTATGAACTCCTTATGGCTGTTTTTTACTCTGTAATGCTTTATACTCCATGTGCTATGAAGACAAGGAAAAGAAGTTAATGTCTGCCCATGAAAAGGTCAATAGCTATCAGCACCTGTATAGATCTTAACCAAGGAAAACAAAAGGTTAAGGCTTTTTTTTTTTTTTTCTTTTTTTCTGCCCCTCCATGGGGGTCTAGATTTGGACAGCAGAAAATCCCAGACAAGAGAAAAAAGATATCAGATACTAATCCTGAGTCTTTAAAAAATCACAGAGCCTAAGTGACTCCTGTGAGACCCCAGGGGCCTAGAAGACAAAGGCAGCTTGTTTAGGAGGAGACTGCCTAGGGGCAGCTCTCTGAGCAGGGAGACACCAAGGAGGATAAAAGACGCTGCTGCCCAGGAGGGAGGGGAGAGGGAAAGCCAGTCTGAGCTTGGAAGATAGGGTGGAAATGTCATGTAGAGAAGCAAGACAGCTGAGGAGTAACAGAAAAAAAATGATGGGGAAATTTAGGCAAGGCAAATTGTGCAGATCTTTTATTGCTTTCCCTAGAGATGTACACTGCATCTCTGGCTAAAGGGTAAAAAAAAAAAAAAAAAGTAAAAAAAAAATAAATTATTTTGGAACATCTGCAGAACCTGCATGTCTGTCTGCAATGGTGGCCACATATGCTGGAAAACATGACATATATGACTAATATTGGTAGCCTGTTCTGGCTCAGGGAAGCTTGACCACACGTTGGCCCAAACACAGCAGGCTGCAGACTCTTCATCCACTCAGGAAAGGTCTAAAGAGCCTGGAAATTGAGCTCATACCTCTTTATCCCAGGAAAAAAAAAAAAAAAAAAAAAAACTCTTCAGGCCTCATCTTTCTTGTGCTGTGAGGATGCTGCAGCTTTCAGCTTCTGCATCTGACGAACGAGGGAGAGAACTAGCTGCCACGGCAGCAACTATATTTAGCAGTCTTTTCTGCTATTGATGCATATATACCTGGTTCCTATTGACTATAATGAGAATTATTCTGACAAACCACAAGGAGAATAGGCCTTTTAGGATTCAGTTCATACTAACGAAACGTCTAAGGAAAATTACCCTCTTTTTGTCCATGCTAAATTATTCCAGCTTTTCATTAATACTCATTAAGTTTCTAAGGGTTGGCATTTTTAGCAAAAAAAATAGTTTTCACTGACAGAAAAAAGCCACCCAGATAAATGAAGAAAATGTTTACTCGATTTAATAGGCATAATTTTCTCTTTTGGTGCTCAATTCAACATCAGGATCTGAAATCAACAAAGGTTGGATCAGGGTCTACAATTTTTTTAATTGGCTCTTCTCGTTTACACTGAAATATGTTGAAAACTCAGGGTTATAATGAACCATTACATATGCGTACGTGCAATGCTAGGGAAATTAATAATGTCTTGTATTTGCTCGATATTTGTTCAGCATTCATGAGTAAATAACAAATAACTTGATAAGGTTCATAAGAAAAAGCCTGTGGAAAACCCACACAGCTGGAAAGAAACTTTTTTACTGCATGAAGCCCACTTTCTCTCCCACTAAGTTATTGTTATTGTTCTGAATAACTTCTTTTCCCCAAAGGTAAAGTGACAGGTCTGCAATTTCTATATAAAATTACATGTTTTTTTAACTGAAGTTTATATGTAAGCCCTTTTATGTCTTGGTGTCTTTAAGTGTAGTCAATATTATTGCAAGGGACATGTACTTTTAATTAAATTAATTCTGTTGGCAAAAATTAAGCTTTCGGAAACTGTCAGAAGTGTGATGGTTTATCACCATCTTCATTATAAACTGTACGATGTTACAGTCTGAAGAACTGAGTCCAGAACATCGTTATTTAGGGCAATATCAATAATTGCTACGTTAAGTAATTGGGTCTTTTCCAAGTATTTCAGTTCTGAAGCACACCTGACAGCATTCTACTCCATGATCTAGTAAACCTAAAGTAACCCTAAGAATGACACAATGCCCCGTGCACAGAAAACGGCATTTAACACTAACCATAAAGGACAGATGCTACGGCATTTCGGTTGGTCAAAACTTGATTGGTATTCAGTCAGTCCCTCCCAAAATATTCTATGGGCTTTGAGCATTTTGAATCATGTAGACCAATGACTGTACATTCTTCTCTTTCCTTCAAAATTGTGTTTTACTTCACAGAATCACAGAATCACAGAATCACAGAATCACAGAATTTCTAGGTTGGAAGAGACCTCAAGATCATCGAGTCCAACCTCTGACCTAACGCTAACAGTCCCCACTAAACCATATGCCTAAGCTCTACATCTAAACGTCTTTTAAAGACTTCCAGGGATGGTGACTCCACCACCTCCCTGGACAGCCTGTTCCAGAGTCTAACAACCCTTTCAGTAAAGAAGTTCTTCCTAACATCTAACCTAAAACTCCCCTGGCGCAACTTAAACCCATTCCCCCTCGTCCTGTCACCAGGCACGTGGGAGAACAGGCCAACCCCCACCTCACTACAGCCTCCTTTAAGGTATCTGTAAAGAGCAATAAGGTCACCCCTGAGCCTCCTCTTCTCCAGGCTGAACAAGCCCAGCTCCTTCAGCCACTCCTCGTAGGACTTGTTCTCCAGGCCCCTCACCAGCTTTGTCGCTCACAATTTTGCAAAGCAAACAAACAACAACCCAAACCCAACCCAACCCAACTAACCAACCCAACCAACCACCCAACCAAAAAAAAACCAAAAAAAACCCACACCAAACAACAACAAAATGAACAAATAACTATGTCCCAAGCGTAATAAACTACAAAAGAAAAAAGACACCAAAATATATGGAATTAAAACTGTTTAAGATTTCCAATCATAAGTTTTGCAGCATGGCTAGCACTGTATTTATTCTCCAGGGTCTTTGAGTTTCTGTACAAGATGGAAGGAAGCCTAGCACATTGCATGGAAAAGCTGGACTACACCTATCCTAACACACCATGGGGCCACATACCTGAACATTGATTCACAATTGTCCATATTATTAAATCATTGACACCAATAAGTTGTGACCTGGGCCAGCTCATGCAGATAAAATCCATGCATGCCCGGGAGCCATTCCGCACAGGCTGCTTGGGTGAAACCGCTCTGCTTTGTGGCTGTAAGAGAGTTTAGTTCCTTGGACATGAGCCATGCTATGCTGATTGGCCTCAGGGCAAGAGAATGGTTATTAGTCCATTTTATTTATTAGTATAGACATTGCAATGGAATATTCTTGAAAGTGATTTAATTTCCTTTTAGCAGGCTCCTCTTTTCTCCCATAATTTCCTTAATTGGTCTTTCTGCCAAGTGAAGCTAACTTTTAGCTCATGTGTTGCTCCTAAATATGATTAAACAAGATTAACAAGATAATATTTGTCTCGGCTCCCAAATGAGGGAAATTACCTCTCTGAGACATAAACAGACAGCTCACACTTCCTGGGTCAGACCAAAATGGGACAGAGTGGTAGGAGTGCTCCCACCGATCGTCTTCAGTTGTGGAAAATCAGGCACCACACAGCAATTTCTTAGATATAAGAGCATGTCTACCGAAAATATTAGCACAGGAGACAGGAAAAGGCACATGGCCAAAGCACACGTGTAAGAACAACCACTGAAATCCACAAGCCAAGCTAATACAGGTTTTCAGAGATGCATATTAGTATGGGGCCATCAGTAGGTCTGTAGGGCTGCATCCTTACACATGGGGGACACTAGGGCAGTGACTGTGTAGCTCTGCAGCCACAACCACAGCGTACATCCCAGAACATGCACACGCTACAGGAAGACCTCTGTCTGTCCTTCCCCTACTCTACAGCCATAACTGGCAATGTGATGAGGAAAACAGGAACATTAGACTGGGTGGAAAGTACACGACATAACAGAATCTTGCTGCATTGCTCTGATGATCCAGCTTGCATAATGCCCAGTTTAATCCAGGAAGAAAATAGATTACTTTTCAATTAATTCAGAAATTTTATATGGGAGAATATACATTGAATAAGAAAGCCTCTGGAGGATGGTTCCTCTCAGCATACTGGAGGATGCTCCCATCTCAAGTCACCCTGCCTTTGTGGTATCACTTCATTTTAAGTGAACCTTAGCAATGGGAGTAGAAAGTAGGTTGTTTTCTAAAGCTGACAGTTGAAGGCACCAAACCTCAGGCTCATAGCAGTGTGAATATCTGCGATTACCCAAATTTTATTCTTCTTTCATTAGGACTGATAGTGCAGATCCTTTCTGGTATTAATATGCATAATTCTGTTGGCCTCAGAGGAGCTGCGGCAGGGAGAGACAAAATGAGGATCTATCTGGCCCTTTGCCATTAATAACAAGGAATCATTTATCTGTATTGGAACAAGATGGTGATTGTGCCTCTTTTCCAGCTTTGTGGAACACTCTAAACAGAGGAAAAAATTAGAAAGTATTTTACTGTATTATTTTTGTATTGCAGAGAGGCTGGATAATTCATTCTGGATTCTCTCTCTCCTTGTCAAATAACAGGGTGTACACACTCACTACAAAACAGCAATTTGGAAAATTAATTCCACCACATTAGCATGGTAGTGTTTCACCATCTCTTTTATAATGGCCTGCCTCTTCCTAATACAAATCCATCACACATCAGATACTTATGCTCTAAAAAGAATACGTGTCTCTTTCCTCTGCACCACTCCATTCCATGCAAAACAGGTCATATTTTGCTGTGCACGAAACTGTCAGTGCCCCACTGCGTGAATGGCTAATGTCACAGGAAAGGGCCTCCATGTCCCATCAGGACCCAGGAGACTGAAGCAGAGGTTACCTTTGAGTGGCATTTATTGTAAGTCTTATTCCCACCATAAGGGTTGCTAGCTTGATCTCCTATTTCCACTAAACTATTTATAGTTTTTGCCTTTTTAAAGTGATATTTTTCATTGACACCGAGATTCATTAAGTTCAAGGTTTAAATGCATAGCACACAACAAACTATGCATAATGCCATGTACTACAAACCTCAGACTGCTTTGACACGTTGGTTTCAGCAATGACAGTGAACACCGCAAAAATGCAAGTGTGGCAATTCAGGGGGTCTGCTGACGTACAACTAATTAACAGTTGGCTGACATTATCACTGTTACTATTGTATTGTAGAGCCATTTTATATGCTCAGGGCCAGGGAAGAGACATGCCTGGGTTTGACAAATGGGCTGCGAATGGTTATTGACAAATGAAAGCCACAATGTGGGCAAAAAAGAGGATGTGCCATGCATGGTGCCCAAACCAGAAGCAATTTCTGGTCAGACAGGCTGATGATGACTAGCGGATCTCCTGGAGAGAGACTCCGATGATCTGAGAAAGCCAGTCTGGGGCCACCTCCAAGGAACAAAAGCTGTGAAAAGTGAGGAGTCTCCCCACAGCCTTTTGGATGGAGAAAGAGGTAATAAAGAGACGCTGCCAGTAGAGGACAGGCAGAGAAAGGCCACGGTGCCACGTACAGATGGTGCACCCGGAAAGCTGCCAAGGTTTGATGAGTCAGAGGGATGACGGAGTACAAAGGTATGCCTGCTCTGTAGTCACTGCCGCTTACGTGGACAAAGCCAAAATATCTTCACCTAGCCCTGCTATGGTTGCTAATTTTGCTACAGCAGCACAAGGTATGGTAGGACTGCAGATTCTCACGGAGAAGCTGGATGAGCTCCAGGCAGAGATTTCGATGAAGCTCCACAGTGCTGTCATCCACACCACCAGAGGTACCCAGGCTGGCAGGCTGGAGGAAAGCTGACCTAGGTAAATTGCTGTAGAAAAGGTATTGAACAAAAGAGCTGGATGTCATGGTGTGATAAAAAGAACAACGTTCTTGGAGGTTGAATTAGATGGGTTAACTGTGGCTTAATGTTTCTGAGTTTTAGTGCCCTCATTGAAATGGCACATTTTCTAAACACTCTTCAGTATGATTTTTCATTTGCTTGAGCAAGAAATACAAAAAGAATGATATTGAAGAAATGCAATTAATGGTATACTTCTGCCAAAATTGTGCTTGAATTGCTCTGAAATTTAGGATACTGAAAGCAAAGCAGTGTTGTGAAAGTTATTCTGAAAGATTACAGTGAAAATGAATGATATTTTATGCCTCTGATACATTTTTAATGCAATTCTATCACTTTGGAGTACTTCTGTACTCTATGAGACAGAACAAGAAAGGTAGTGTCAGCAAATCGGGGCTTCTTCTAGGTTTTCATACCTTCTCTCTCCCCCACCACCTCTTTTTTGCCTGAAGTTGCTGGGTTCTCCCTGCAGCATCCCCCTGGGCTCAGACACAAAAAACAATCTGCGTTTCCCCATCAAGGTGCCATGCTGAGGGTGGCCTCCCCACCTTCCTCCCAGAGCTGCCCAGCAGCCTCTCTCCAGCAGTGAGACTGCAACAAACCACGCTGCTTGCACAGGGGTAGCTCTTGATCTACACGCCTGTGCTCGTGCAGTGTGGCAAAGTGGGTCCTGTTCCACCTGTGGGCTTTTCCCTCTGCGTTGGAAAGCAAGGTTAGAAATACAGGGCTGATTACCATATTTGTGTTCTGTAATTCTTCACATGTCCGACTCCACCAGGAGCTTAACTGAAGCCAGTGGGATCTTACAGTCATTAACATTTACAAGGCAGCAGTTCACAGTTGTTGAACTAACAACCTACCCCTAAGAAACTGATTTTTCTCCCCTCTAAGTATTGACATGTGCTCCGCTGACTGTGATGCTTATTCACAGTGACAGTGTGTTTGGTAGGATTTCATGTTTTCACAGGATTTGTCTTGTGCAGACAGTTTCTAATTTACCTCTGCTCTTGTTTTAATTCAATCAGCTGATGGAGTGCAGCTGATCTCATGGCACATATGGCTGTTCAGGTTTGAAAAAACCCTGAATATTTGATGGGTTGATCCTTAATGCTTTCTGCTAAAGAATTAGCAAGGCTGCTAATGAGCCAAGGGATCCCAAGTGGGGAAAGGGAAAAATACAGAATTAGATGCTGTTTTCATTCAGTTTTTTTTTTTTTTTACATTGCTCAAATAAGGAGTCCTGTGTTTTACATACTCTGACTAGTTTTACAAGGTAAAGAAATTCAAGCAAATTACTCACTGCAGCCATCACATTTAACATGCCATATTTTCATAAGTGGCTGTCCTGTGGCCAGGGGGAGTCACAGCCTATTTGTAAGGGCACCTGAAGGCACTTGACCTTGCACAGGAGGCTTGAAGCACCAAGCAGTTATCCTTCTCTGGCATGTTTGCAGCTGCAGTCTCAGTCCTTGCACTGCTTCCCTAGCTTATTTTTCTCTCTTTCCTGAAAAAAAAAGTATCTGTCCTCCATCCCACATCTTATCCTGCCTCCCCACTGCTCCTCACTGTCCCAAAGGAGGTGGCTTCTTCTGTGTTGACTGGTTGTGTTTGGTGTCCCTGCAGTCCTTGCTTTGTGCTCTTGTTGCTCTGGGAAGCTGCATCAGCTTCCCACTGGCTCTGCCTCCTGCAGCCAAGTGGTGTTTGCAGGCCAAGCACTCCACACTACATCCATCCCTCCCCAATTAATGACACCTCTCACATTGACCCAAAAAAACAGAGGGTATTCACAAGGCCCAGAGCTCAGACTGCATGTGGGTTTCTTTTCAACAAAGCCACCGCAGCTCTAGGAAATCACAGCTAAGACTGGAAGATCAATCTCAAACCACTTATCCTACAAACCCTGGATCGCCTACGCCCAACATGTTCTCTTTCTCCTTAAATCCATTGCAAATACACTCTGAATGTATATCTGAGTGTATTGGATATTGGTTTCAACAGTTAACTTAGTGGAGAGACAAGATCCTTGCTGCTCTCATTTTTTTTTTTTTTGCATGTAATACAGCAAAATAAACATTTACTCCAAACCCCATCAGTAATAACAGAATATACAGTTTCACACACTAATAAAAGCAAATAGAAATCAGCCAAAATTATGAATCTCACTCAGCAAGCCTGTGTTCTAGCAGAGGCAGGGAATAGATCAGCTTTGGAGATGTCTCAGCAGTTCAGGCAGCAAATGTTCAGGGCACAGTGGAATTAAGGATATTTGAGTAGTATAACTCATATTTTCCGCTTCAAAGTTTTCTACCATGTCCTCCACCTACAATGCAAAAGCTTCCAAGGAATTGCTTTTTATCGCTACAGTGAAGTAACGCATCCTTTCTCTCTCAGTTTGACATTACATCTGCAACTTGGTCTTACTGCAGTTATTTACTTCGAAGTCTCTCCTTAGAAGTCGCTCTATCCTTGACGTGCGTGCCTGCAGCTGGACAGAGGAGTCACTACACTTTGAAGAAGTTGCTCTGAATTAGTGCACGGGGTGAGATTAGGTTCAGGATTCCTGCAGTGATTATAAACTCAGCGGGAGTCCTTACAACAGCTCCAATCTCGACAGGGTTACTGTCTTGTTAATCAACCTCCTTCAGGACTCGAAGCAGTTTTGCGCCTCAGTTCTTGGGGGCTTTCTTTGGAAGCCGCTGTTTTGTGCAGAATGATCTCTCAATTTACAAAGTCTACAGAGCTCCGATACATGCAGTAAAAACACACCAGAAAAGGCTAGACTTGCGTCGTGGCACCCTGCGTTGCACAAGACAGCACAAAAAAATATACATTCCCATCACAGTTAGTGTAAGATTAGATTTGGTGATTTTCAAGCTATTCCTAAACTGACTTGGAAGCCCAAGTAGACGTTAGCTCTGGCCATGCCCTGGAACCTGTGGGAGGTTTGTCTGTGCACAAACCAGCCCTGGCCTCCTCTCACACACCAGGGAAAGGAAACACGGGAAAGCAGCTGGAGTAGGTGTGAGTTACTCCTTCTACCACCCTTCATCTTCACTGGGACCTTCAGTATGACCTGGGGCTTGCTGTGGAAGTGTCTATTCCTTGGAAGATCTGACATGCCAGGAATGCAGTATCTAGGCAGGGTGGATGCTTTCTGCTCTGTGTTGTCAAAGAGACAGCTATAGTGGTGTTCCTTAAAAAGATACATTTTTAAGAATCTTATTCCTTTTGCTGATGTTCTGTAAAGCCAGAAAAGAAAGGGAAAGTGGCCCTTCCTATAATAAACACATTTAAGTTTGCCAGTGAAGAGGCATCTTTTCTGAGGGAAACACAAGGAGGGTTGCAGCTCCCTTGGGTTTTCATCATTCTGCCTCTGGACACCTTTATGGGACCTGCCTACATTCTGTCCTACGAGAAGTAAACCTTAGCTTTATCATGCGAATAGCACCTCCAACAAAGACACGGATATGACTTTCCTTGTTTCTGAAAACCAGAAAATCTGTGTTAAAAGTGGATGGATCTGTTCAGCACAAGAAGAGGGCCTGGAGTACAGTATCTGGAAATGTCTGCATGCCAGTAATTTATGACGTGAGTAGCTATGGCATATTATTACTGTTGCTGTTTGCACCATCAGAAACAACAACCACTGCTGATACTGATTTGTACTGTGAGATTACCTAAGAATGGCTTTTGTATTATACAAGCCCTTGAATCAGAAAGCTCACTTTTCAAGGTGGATACATCTGGCCTGACTGGGCTGTGCAAGGGACATGTGAGACAGCAATGTTCAAGCATGGGAAACAGAGGTATACCCCTGAGCTCACCACTGGTTTTCCGCCGTCCCTGTGAAAAGGGAAGCTCTTAAGAGGAGATCTGAAAATAGGCATGGAGGTAACTGGGAAGGTGTTTAAGGCTCTTCCCTGATCTGATGGGAAGTATGGGAGAAATTAATTCATGCAAAACTTAGCACACTGCTGGGTGACAGAAGCTGGCATTAACGGGTGTGCTAAAGTGGTAGCTAACATGTCAGCACTGATTGGTAGACTTGAGGCCTTAAAAGAGGAAACAAATAGCTCTACTGCATGTGATAGAGAAGGAGATGACAGTGATGAGATGCAAAGACAAATGTGATATGGGCAAGACATATGCCTGACAAAACTGTTGGCTTTCTGTGATGGAGTTACAGTACTAATGGATAAGAGAAGAGCAAATGACATCATCTACCTGGGCTTGTGCAAAGCATTTGACACTGTCTCTTGCATGACAACCTTGTCTCTAAATTGGAGACACATGGATCTGATGGATGGACCACTCTGTGTAAGGAATTGGCTGGATGATGGCACTCAAAGAGTTGCTGTCAGTGGCTCAATGTCCAGGTGGAGATCAGTAACAAGTAGTGTTCCTCCAGGGCTGGTAGTGGGACTGGCACTGTTTAACATCCTTGTCGGTGACATGGACAGTGGGACTGAGTGCACTCAGTATCCTAGGCTGCATCAAAAGAAGTGTGGCAGCAGGTAGAGGAAGATGATTCTGCTCCTCCACTCTGCTCTTGTGAGACACCACCTGGAGCCCTGCATTCAGCTCTGAGGCCCTCAGTACAAGAGGGGCCATGGAGATGATCAGAGGGCTGGAGGGGAAAACAGGCTGAGGGAGTTGGGGTTGTTCAGCCTGGAGAAGAGAAGGCTCTGGGGAGACCTCACTGCAGCCTTCCAGTACCTAAAGGGGGCCTACAGGAAAGCCCTTTGTCAGGGAGTGTAGTGGTAGGACAAGGGGTAATGGCTTTGAACTAAAAGAAGGTAGGTTTAGATTAGATACAAGGAGAAAATCCTTTCCTATAAGGGTGGTGAGGCACTGGAGCAGGTTTCCCAGAGAAGCTGTGGCTCCCCATCCCTGGATGTGTTCAAGGCCAGGCTGGATGGGGCTTTGGGCAGCCTGGGCTGGTGGGAGGTGTCCCTGCCCATGGCAGGGGGTTGGAACTGGGTGATCTTTAAGGTCTCTTCCAACCCAAACCGTTCCGTGATTCTATGATCCTATGACATCAAGCTAGGAAAATGATCCATGCAGCAGTGTGAGTGGACATGGGTAGCATTACATTTGTTGAGAGAATTTAGACCAGAACTATACATTTGTAAATAAAGAGCTTCAGTTGGAAATGCCACAGAGTAGCAGTCTGCAAGATTTATGCTTAGTCTCAGACAAATCATAGCAAGGGAAGTTCAGAATAGAAAGAGATATCCAGGCTACAGACATGGAGGATGGGCAGATTGGAGAGGTTATCCAAAATGACTGATAATCACGGGAGGACAGGAGCTGGAGGATGAAAATGGTGCACTCTGCATTTTAGCCATGTTAAGCCTCAGCAGATAGGGAGATACTGATGTGAAGTGTGTCTTTTGAGCTCTAAGTATGCTTAAACTGCCTATTACCTCCTGCTCTGTGAGGAGCCAGACTCCCAGGTTTGAAAACCCTGTGTATTACTTGGTGTGCTTTAAGGTATTCTGAACCCGACTTTTCAGAATGTTAACTCAGAAAGAAGATGGTAAAGGTAAAAGATGCTGGAGGACCCAGGAGCTTGTTGCTCTGGAGGACACAGGGAAAAGTGCCCTGCAGAGCAGCTCAGCAGTCCTTCAAAGGAAGAGTTACTCTGTCCAGTTCCTCACCCAGGCACCCTGGTGGGTATTTTTGTTCTTAAGCTGCCTTCTTCAGAAAGAGACCGGATTGCAGCCAGCACCATGACCTGTTCAGAAGTGAAAAAGAGGTCTTGGCAATACTGCTTGTAGTGGGTTGATTTATTCAGTTTTTAACCAAAGTGAAAGAATTTGTGAATAAATCCCCATGAAGAAATGGGTCCTATTCATCCAAGAACATGCTGCATGTTTTCTCATGAAGCTTCATAAAAATATTTTTTGAGGAATGTTCCCAAGAGTTGAAGAAGAGAGACAGCACCAGCTTGAAGATGTGCCTTACAATCCCTAGTCATACGGTGCACTTTGCATCATATGAGACTGTACGAGACTAGGACCTCTCATATAGCCACTTTCCTACTCGTGGCAGGAACCGTGTCTTTTCTCCATTTTTTTTTACTTGAACAATTCACACTTATAAGGAGGAAGACTGGCTTCTTTCACTTCTCTTTTTTAATGTCCTGCATTAAAAAGGGGCGAATGAGCCTCACACCACATCATATACTCAGTGCATCATGAAAAATGGGAAAAGCTCTCATGAATTATACTGTCTGCTACTAATTTGTAACAAAACAACAGGGACTGGGGCTAAGGCTTGTTGAATATGCAGTTCAGTCCTACAAAAGCCTACTTTGTAAATGTTAGCTAACTAAAAGCTCTGCCAGTGAAGTCATAAGTAATCCATCATAATCACCCTTCGATAAACTCTTTGTCCAGTTTAAGAATTAAAAGCTGTATTTAACATATTCATGGAGAATGGAGAAATGCCTTTAGAAACAGCAGTCTTAATGCACTACTAATCTCTAAACCAAATATTTATAGTCCTGTAGTTTATAAGCAATCTGAAATATTTGGGTAGTGGCTGTCCAAGCTGTGGATGCACAGAGAATAATAGGGAGGTTTTGACATTCCTTCTACCTGGTTTGGTGTTTTACTGACTCTTATGTCTGATATATGAGCATTGCAAATTGTTGAATTATCAGTGTAGAAAAAGAACTGAAAAGAACAGGAGTTAAAATTATAAAAATGGTTCACTGTTTATTAGTTTGTCTGCCTCAGAAAATAATCAATATCAAAGTTGATTCAAGCTCAGATCTGTCTGGTTGTGTATTAATTTGCTCCATGAAAATAAACTAGAAATTACTAGGATAAAAGAAATAATAATGAAATATGGAAATAACTGCATTTTTTGCACATTGTCATTATATAATGGACATAATGGACATAATGACATTACATAATGGATTCTAATTAAATCCAGGTGGAAAATGACCTTCCTAGACCTCCCTTCAAAATTAAGATTTTTGACAGTCATGATTAATGGAAACATGCACTTTGCATGGTTTGTAAACCTGAAACATCGTTGTACATTTCAGTTTATAATTTATCCCATTATCTGCTTCTGCATGCATGAAGGTCAGCCACACTGGCACAAAGTAGCAGCAAAATCCAGAGGCTCTAGAATGTTGCTAACACAGATTTTCAATTCTTTTTATTCATTTATTTATTTATTTATTTTGTTGTGGGTGAATATTTTTGCCTACTTGTTCCTTAGAAAGATCACAATCTAAAAGCATAATATTTTTAACAGCAGTAATTGCAACATCCTTGTTGTTCTCTTGCCTTTTTAGAGTAAACAAAATGGTACTAGAAAGAGAATATTTTTTTTAGAATTCCTACCCGCAATATTTCTTCAATGCAGCTGTTATCTCCTGTTCCACTGTCCTGTAAACAAAATGAGAAAAGAGTTTGTTTGTGTTTTAAAAAGAAATAACAAATAGCAGGTTTGAGGACACGCTTGTCACATGAAATATATTCAAACTCTATTACAGTTTCGAAATGAGGCCAAGTCTTTCCAGCCTCTGAAAAGTTGCACTGCTGAAAATTCTCAAATTATTCCCCATCATCACCACAGGAAGATGTGATATTTGCAATGTTTACATATGCTGGCACATATTTGTATAAATTCATAGGATTTTGTTTATGCCACTTTTGTGTGTGGTTCATGCTGTTTCAGATATACTGCCTATAAGTAGGCATAAGCAAAACAGTTAGTGCCTGTACATAGATCCAATATGTGCCTTTATTTATATTAAATAAATAACATCTGTTTGTATCCTTTGTTCAGGGAAGACTGCAGTAATACTGCCTGTGTGAAGTCTGACAATATATAGTGTACAGGCAGCAGTGATGTTGAGAGGAGAGCTGCAGGGGCTGTGACACAAGCTGCCACACTGAGTACCGTGCAGGCAGCATGGCCGTTGTGAACACAGAAGGTTCTGTCTAAACACCAGGAAACGCTTCTTTGTGTCATGGGTGTCTGAGCACTGCTGGAGGTTGCCTAGAGATGTTGTGGAGTTTCCCTTCATGGAGGCCTTCCAAAGCTGCCTGGAAATGGGCCTGGGCAGCCTGCGCTGGGTGGCCCTGCTGGGGCAGGGCTTGGGCCCGGTGGCCTCCAGAGGGCCCTGAAATCCTCAGCCACTCTGTGGTGCTGTGAAATTCCCTGAAAAATTCCCAAAGTAAAGAGTTTTTGAATCATAGAAATCATTAAGGCTGGAAGAGACCTTCAAGATCATCTGGTCCAACCATCACCCTACTACCAATACCACTCACTAAACCATGTCCTTGTCAGCTGGAAACCATACTTCTGTGCCATATCTGTATCTAGGTACACAAAAACTTTCAGAAATGGGCGTCTTTGTGCCTACCAGACCCCAATGATACAATCAGCAAGTCTGTGTTCCTGAATGTCACCACTGCCACTCCCCAGCTTGAGCTGTGTCACCAAGGAGGCCTGAATTCACAGCCTCCCATAGCCTAGCACCTGTAACCAAGGTCAGAAGCACCACAGCCATGCATATGCTAGGGAACAATTTATGTTTCATAATTTTTTGTGGCTGTTATTTCACGCCAATTCATAAAAAGTTATAAGGTCTTTATTGCCAGCACTCTAGCTGATCTTTGCTGAGTATGGCCCTTGATTGTTAGACAAATGAATTGCATTAACTCTTGGTGTAACACATCCTTTCAGCTTTACAGTCACCGGGAGTTACACTGCTGATTTCAAAGGGAAAGGAGCTAAGCGTACTACAAAGTCAGTCTGTGTAGAATTACTTGTGTCCTGTGTACTGAAGCTAAAGAGCAGCTGCAGTACCATTCAGACAGGCCTGTTCTCATCACACCAGTGTCTCCACGAGCTGCACAATGCTGTGTCCCACCTTCCTTGCTTCTAGGGTAGGAGACCAAACAAAATGGTTCATGTTGTCAATGAAGCTAACAGGACAGACAGAAACATGCATATAGAAACTGCACAACAATCTCTGGATATTTTGGAATTTTAGAAATTGTATTAGCTATTATTTATTTGTCTCTTCTGTGTGGGTTTCCCTCTATTTTCTTCTTTTCCTTCCCTAGAGCCTGGTATATATTCTTGTGGAGATCAGCAGTGAGTGGTGTCCCTCGAGCATCCATATTGGGACTGGTAATGTTTAATAACTTTATTAATGACATAGACAGTGCAATGTGCACTCTTAGCAAGTTTGTGGATGACACCAAGCTGAGTCGTACAGTTGACACGATAGAAGGAAGGGATGCCATGACAGAAGGAAAGACATGTAGTGATAGAACAAGGCGTAATGGTTTTAAATTGAAAGAAGGCAGATTATGATTAGATATTAGAATGAAATTCCTCACTCAGAGGGTGGTGAGGCACTGGAACAGGTTGTCCAGAGAAGTTGTGGATGCCCCATCACTAGAAGTGTTTAAAGTCAGGTTGAATGGAGCTTTGGGCAGTCTGATTTAGTCAGAGATGTCCCTGCCCATGGCAGAGGGGTTGGAACAAGAAGAACTTTAAGGTTCCTTCCAACCCAAACCATTCAGCTGATCTATTCTATGATCCCACTAACTACAGTGGGGAGTATAAATTCCTGATCCTTTGTGCTTTGCCTACAGAGCAATGAATCTGCTGCCCTACACAAAGTTCACTGTTCTCTTCCATTTCCATCTTATACAAAGAGGCATGAGATGACCTATCACCTTATGCTGTATAAAATGCATAGATGCTAAAATACAGATGATGATGATGATGATGATGATGATGATGATGATGATGATTAGTCAAGGCAAAGTTACTGAAGGTATATTTGGCAACAGGGTATTTCAGAATAAGTTTAGAAACGAGCTTCTGTTTCAAAATTAAATATTCCTCCTAGAAGTGTAATGAAATAAGTCTGCAGATGCTCATCAGTAAGAAATCACACTTTCCATTACCACAGAACTAAAACTATAGCTATACTCTCCAGCAAATCAAATCTCTGGGCAGAGAGTAAAAAATCTTTTCACTTCTCCCTCTTAGTATGATCACAGTGACTTTCAAAAGGCAAAAATAAATCCGGAAATGCAAGACCAAAGATGTTATGAAAAAATTAAAGTAATATTTGGAAAAAAATAAAAACAAATGATTTCTACACTGTCCTCTTTGTTCTTAATCTTTTGAATGCCAAACATAAGTTTATAAATTTATTTTTGCTTTGAATCCTGACTTGCTTGTAAGTATCTTCCAATACTGTTAATATGAAAGTTTCTAGAGTAAGGGTGGAGAAGTTAGAGTCCATGTTTTACATGCAACAGGCAATGTCTATTTCATGTGGTTTGCAGCCATAATGTTTTTTTTTGTGTTACCTTATAATACAATGCAGAGTGTTGTGGGACTTAGGACAGGTCTGAAAGGTGTCTGAGCCCTGGGTTTGGAAAAGATTCCTCATTTTCATTCTTAAAACTTCTCCACTATATCTCTACTTACACTACAGGGAAACCATCACTGCCTGTGAATCTGACAAGCTGAATATAACTTCATGGTTGCATTATAACTACAAACAAACAAACAAACAAAAAACAAACAAACAAACAAACAAACAAACAAACAAAACCCAACAAAACAAAACAAAACAAAACCACTAATAAATATTTATTGAAATCTGAATTAAAAAGCAGAGATTGCATTACCTGTGGACACCAAATTGCACAGAGCTGTATTTGCATGAGTGGACCTGCCTGATCCATACAATGTTGTGCTGGTGCTGTCTGCATGATGCAGCACCTGCAAACGGATGATGTCAAAGTGCCTGCAGTCTACACAGGGCAGTCATTCCACCCTCTTCATAGTGTACATGCCACAGAACACTTGTGCAACAAATGTTTGAATAATTTTTAAAAAAAGGTTTTGAGGCTGCTGTTCCCTAAGTTGCTGAACTGCTACCCTGTATTCATCCTGACATTTAAGAACCCAGCTTGTTTGCATTTTGAGGTCTTTCATAAGAAACTTGCCTCTCTGGCCCTCCAATGAACCATATTGGCGAAAATAATAGCTAAATATTGGCGACCCTTGGTGAACTGTTAGGGGAAGCAGACTCAAGCCTCTTCTCCCTGCAACGCTGCTGTACCCATTGCCTTTGCATATAAACCAGTGTGGGCAGGGGATCAGTAAGTGTGCGCACACACATGCGGTGGTACATCGTCAGGCAGGAGGCTGCAAGGAGCTGCTGCCAAGGAGCACGGCAGCAGCTGCTGGAGAAACAGCCGGGAGCATCGCGCTGCTGATAACGCACAGAGCTAATTACCATGCAAAGCACAGAGAACCATAAGAAACGAGGCTGACTAAAGGCTACACCAGCTCCTTGAGAAACAGGATGTCATTTCACAAAAAAAAAAAAAAAAAAAAAAAAAAAGACTACATCTGTACAAATTTTATTTCGGAGCATTACTTTATTTTTTCTTCCTTTACCAACAGATTTCACATGGAGGTATATAAAGAAACTCCTCAGATCCTCAGAAAGGAATTGCCTGCCTCTGATTCCCTCCTTTCAAATCTTTGCATTAAGAAAAGAAAGAGAAATCTTTTGCCAGAATCTGTTTTCAGTTTAGCCTAGGAGATTTCTGTGGTGCAAGCCTTTGGTTTTATTTCTATTTGTGCTCTTTGCTCTTACAAAGCCTCCGGGAGTTACTGAATTTAGCCTCCAACACAAATTAGGCATGATTAAGATCTCTGGGAGGCTGAGGTGCACACTCAGCAGCCTCGCTGCTCTATTCGTGACCTAGGCTTGCTGTGTCGCATTGGGTTGCCATTCACCTGTCATCATTGGCCATCATGTGCCCAGCTCTGCTGCCCAAAGTGAGATATCAGGCAGGAAATGTTGGCACAAGCCAAAGATTGGGGGAAAAAAAATAAAAAATAATAAAATAACCCACATGGGCAGACCTTGATTTGAAAGCACATCAGAAATGTTTCTTGGCCAGGCAGGACCATAACAGTATGGAGTTACACACACACGCATAAACATATGTAACATTTTGTGTGTAATCCATTTCTTACAGAAGAACTTCACAAGCTGTAAAATAAACAATATGGGAAAGATAAGCGCAGGGAGATCCAGGACACATCAATGCAAGGAAACAGCTGTGTGCTTAAAAAAAAGAGAAAAATATTCATTCCCATTATGAAATGAGAGTCCCCGGTCCTAAGTTTTTCTGGCAGTCATTTCTCTGGAAGTGCTACATCCAGGTGCATGTGCATCATTCCTTGCATCATACAGATGTGCTTTTCCCAAACTTTATTTTTGTTAGATTACTTTTGTGGGGCAAAGCTGGTAGGTGCTTTCCTTATCTTTTTACTTGCTCACATGTGTGGCCTCTGCCTGTTGGGTCATGGAGAACTGTTGCCCTCCCCAAAATTTCCCTTCAATCATTTCTCTGAAGAGATCTCAACACCTTCAATTTATGAAGTAAAATGATGACGTTTAGCAAGGAAATGTGCCTGATACCTGAGAGATGACTTTTGGGGCGTTTGTGGAGAAACAGCCAGGATGTAAATTAATTTATGCAAAATTAATTTGCACATGCCCTGTAAAGTTTTGTAGACATTTAAGGTTTAACTTGCTGTTGATTTCCTAATACATGGTAGATCTTTAAAAGCTCTCTATAAGGTAGACCCATGATTCTCTGGAGACATGCAGGACTTTTGACCTCAGGAAAGGTGGGCTAGTTAAAACATTAGATCTGAACCTGCTACAAACTCACTTTTTTGTCCTTCAGGAAATGTCTACTTTTTGGAATTCATTTTTGTTCTGAACTGGGGGTCAGACACCGAGGTGTAGACTTTGTCCCATTGGCGATGTTAATTTTATTTTAATGTCCCGTTACAAAATATTAACAGTGTGGCATTGCCTGCAGAATGAAATTTTAGAAAGTGTACTTCAGTCCAGCTGAGAAATGAAGGTATGATCTATTTGAAACATTTTAATACCAAATTTAAATAAATGTAATTAAAAATTTTAGTTAAAAAAAAAAAAAAAAAAGATAGAGCTCCAAATCAAGAAGTCATTAAAACAAAATATTGAAATGTTTCACTTTGGTAATTTTTGACTTTAAAAAATGTTTTCTCCAAACAAAAAATAAAATAGGATGCATACATACATATGCAGGCACTTTTCAGTACTGACAAATGGACAGGGTCAATATGGGAAATGACTAAGCACACAGAACATCTGACCAGATCGGAGTCTGAAATGGCCTCTTTTTTCTCCATGACTAATGGGACCGGACCTTCATGGGTGAAGTACTTTCCCATCAGCAGTGCCTCCCTCTACTTTAAGTAGGCTGTGTGTCAGGGAGCTGGGGCACACTGCTGTCCCCCCATGCCACTCACTGGCCTCAGTAATGCTGCCCATCTCTCCACAGTTCAATGGCCAAGGGTCCTTGTAGCTCACCGAGTGTGCAAGCAAGCAGGACTGGACAGTGCACAGTTATGGCAAGAAAAGAGAAATGAAAAGACTGCTGAGGAAGCTGGATTTTCTGTTGTTCCTGGTTTCTGAAAGCTTTGCTTTGCAATCACACTGTTCCTTTCTACTGATTTAGAGTGCCAGTGGCCACAGTCTTGATAGAGTATTCTCCTGTGCTCTGCACTGCTGTGATAGGAACTGTTTCACTTTTACTACAAGGAATTGCTGCTATTTCCTAAGACACTGAGATGTGCAGGAGGGAGATGGGGATGAATGGCTGAATTCTGCTCAAGCTCTGTGTCAGAAAGTGTTGCACTAATTAAAGTTATTAAAGCCATCTAATTTACAGTGACTGTTAATAAACTGTTGCCCTTAATATGCTCATTCTCTTTTTGAAACAGTCTTCATATTTATAATGGGGATTATTTTTCCTACCATGGGATCTTGCAACATTGCTCTTGCTTCAAAAGGGAAGAGGAGAAAGGTTAACAAAGATTTTATTCCAAGAAAAGAAAAGAGGAATAAAGAGCAAGCGATGAAAGGCATTTGCTTGAATGGAAGTATCCGTGTATACTAATTGGGGGTCTCGCTGTAACTGGAATGTCATGCCCCAGTCTTGTACCAGGAACTGGGAGATATTCCATCTAATCGAAGAAGATGAATCAAAAATATCCACAAAGAGAGAGAAATGTGGAATAGAAAATTAGAATAGACTTGCCATGCACACAAGAGAGGAGAAGCTAATTTGCCAAGAGTGTCTTTTATTCACAGTAAGTGACACTCGCTCAGAACAGCCTGCTCAGCAGCTCACCCACAACTGGGGCAGGACAGCAGCTTCTGGAGGCCAGAGCCTCTGAGAAGGGAAACTGCAGAGGAGTTAATGAAGCCACAATCCAGAGTATCACCAGCCTTAGGCTATGCTGGCCCTACATGCAGACCCGAAGAGCCAAGAGCCAAGGATGTCCAGGCCAATGTCTAGGTGAAAATGGATTTACTGTGGTTGTAGAAGAAAAGGCACTCACTGGATTATATTTTTATTTTTTAAATAAGAGGAATATGGTAACTTAACTAAGTATGGAAATCCCAGGGTCAGAAAGTGAGGTGATGCTGAGGGGCCACAGTCTGGATTGCTGCTGGGGGCTTCTATTGAACTTAGGCAAGTAGTTTAGATAGGATTTAGGAGCGGTGGGTCTAGCCAGGATTGGAAAGGTTAGGGTAGGATTCCTCACACTGATGAGATGGTCTGAGTTCAAGTTCATATCACAAAAAAATCAAGAGACTGAAAGGACAAGAACCCTTCTGAAACCTCTTCACCCTCCCCACCCCTGAGGGCCATCAAACAATCAATTACTGGAGCTGCACTGGTAACATTTCATCTAATAAAAGATGCTTGGGAGCCTCAAATGAAACCTACTGGCAGATTGGTGGAACAATTTTACAGGCTTTTACGTTATATTCATAAAAAAAGAAAAAAGGCTAAACACATCAGAATTACACTGTGACCCAGCAACAATAAAAGGGAGCTGTAATGGAGAAGAACTGCATTGTTCTATTAATAAAATATAAAGGTTTTATTGTTATTGGGAAAGATTGATTGTATCAAATCAATACCATGTCACAGTATATTAATGTTTTTCTTCACTAATGAAAAAATAGGGGCTGATGTGATTACACTTTCTTGCTACTCATCTGAGGAATATATTGGGATGATAGTAATGAAGATTGCAACTCGCAGTTTTAATCCTTTCTACGTGCTCAGTCCTGGGAGGTGCTGAGCAAGTAACCTGAAGGCAACTGGCATTCAGCAAAATGGTGTCAACAGCCCCTTGAATGGATTCCACAGCCCCCTTCCCATCCGAAAACTAGAAAGAGCCAGCAGGGTCCTCTGGAAATGCCTTCAGCTTATTACATTTTCTACAGCACTGTATGCATACTCTGAGTGTTATTAACTGACTAGTTGTTTGACACAGCTGTCTGTCTGTTGGAAAATTTCCATTATGGACCCCAGAGTGATTGGGGTTTGCAGCAGATAAGGCTTTTTTGCAAATATAAGGGCTTCTCCCCTTAGCCCACACGGTGCTTCCACAGCAGCCCCAAGGAGCCTGCCCTGTGTGTGATAGAGATCAGTTTGGCTCCCCATCCTCCCTGCTACACGGATGGCCAATTAGTGTCAACTGGAATGCACTATTTTTAGTGATGTGGCTGCTTGTCCGCTAGGACCTGGTCTGAGATCAATAGATTGCATTTAGTGTATTGTCTGTGTTCATTTGGGGAGACTATATAACATCTGTAAAGCAGCAACAGTTGGGAAAACAAGTATTGTGGAAATGTTAATCTTTTTGTGACATTTTAATATGAATATACCATCATCTAGCATAATATTCAATAAATTAAATGGATTATTTTGCCAAGAGATCCTTTAAAATGTTAATTAACAATAAATCAATAAAAACTATTCAACATGAAAATCAATTACATCCCTGTTTACATTATTTAACTCCAAACATTTCTGTTTGTGTGCTTGTAATTAGCAAGCTATAAAAGATGCCATAAATAGGCGCATAATGAGAGGAACTGTTTATAAATGATAATTGGTATTCATTCCCACTGAGCTAAAGGTTATGTGATTACAAACTATCATGCAGAAAGGGTTAATCCTCTTACATATATATGGATTTACAGTACAGAGCTCTGCAGAAATCTCTCCCACAAAAGACCCCTGATAGAAGAAAGCCCCAGATGAGGGCTTGATGGGAAGAGCAACATCTATCAGGTGTTTGTTAAAGACTATTTACACACGTCTAGAAGTGGCTCATGGGGAAAAACCTGTCCTTTGGGCGGTGGTGGCGGGGATAAGAAGCAGAATCTGGCATGAGGAATTCAATGTTGATAAAACATCATTATGTGAACAATACCTCTTCTAAGTCAAAAGGATAGAGATTAACATTGAAATGCTATATTAAAAATCAGGGTGAACATCTGCTTAATAAAACTGAGGACAGGGGACAGGACAAAAGAAACAAGGGTGTTTTCTGCCATGGTGAGGAACAGAGCTGATGCTTCACCCACTACCTCAGTCAAAGATAGGGCCAGGAAAGGTCTGGCTTTCACTAAGGGCTAGAATAGGATTACCGAATCTTCAAGAGACAGCCCAGAGTCCAAAACACTGAGCAGCACCCTGTATCTCCAGAAGGTAACACCAGCCTTTAGCTCATGATCAACTGCTACACTGAGAGAAAAGGTTTCTTTCCATTTATGCCTATTGCTGAAAACTGCATTTTTAGTTTTGGAGACTGAGTCCCTGACCTACCCTAACAGGTAAAAGCCTCTTTGGCTGGGAGACCAGACTAACTTTTGGCTTTCTACCAAAGCTTTTTTTCTAGTCCAAAGATGTCACTGACATCTGAAAAGCAGACAGTTTTGGCTTTGACATTGTCTCCTTCCCAGTAAAAAAAAAAAAAAAGCTCATCCTTTCAAAACAAATGCTTTGGTGAGGGCAGCAACCATCAAGAACCCTTGGCAGAGCAGGTCTGAAGAGCACTGAGCATCTGGCCATGAAGGCAGCAGAGTTAAACAATCTATGCTAATCCAGAGAGAAACCACTTTTTCTGCCTTGTCTGGGCAAAACTCATGTATATTTCCTTTCTTTTTTGGACTGTAACTTGAAGTCAATCAATTTTGGCCTGAAACACTTATATTACATCACTTTCCTTGTTCTACACAAAATATAATTGTTTCATGGAAAACATGGATCAGGATTGGGAGTTAAAAAGAAATCTGTTATTTTTAAGTAACTGTGATAAGCAGTGGTTTGAGAATCACAGCTCAGTCTCATTGCTAAGGCAGCAAAAACATGTTCTGGTCATGGTAATTATGACCTGGACACCTATTTTCCCATGAAGGGTGTAATTTGCTACTGGATACCCAAAGATTTATCAGTGAAGACGAGCAATCAAATGCATCTGCATCTTTAAAGCAGTCCCTTGACACTTCTGGTCCACTCAGGTGATTCTCGGCGTGGAAGTTGACAAATAGCACAATTCTCCAAGCTGCAGAGAAAATCTCAGCAGAGCTTTATTGTGCTCTCAGCATTCCTGAAAGTCGAAAGAAAAACCCAGCCATACTGTGGTCCCTGACAGACTGATGGGAACACACTCACTGCACAGCTACTGAAAAATAGTATTCTCTAAAGGTTTTGCAGAGTTAATAGGACATGTGAAATCTCAAATAAAAATGTCACTGCTGTAAGGTCTCAAGGCTCAGACATTCCAGTTCCTTTCTGTTAAGAATGTGTGTGATACCGTGAATATATCATGACAAATATATATATATATATGTATGTATACACCATACAAATTCCTTTGAAAAAAATGTTTCTTGAAAATGACCAAACCAGCCAAGCCAGGGTCTGATCTTACCAACTGTAGCCTTGATATGGGAATCAACAAATTCAGCATATCTATAAAGTTGCATTGTAGACAAATACCTTTGACTTTGTTTGTTTTGTTTTCCTTGCCCCCTCCCCCCTTCAAATCCCACTGAAAGTCTTACTTTCCCACCAAATCTCTGCAAGCCCTACTGTTTCTCTTCACGAGGGGACAAAAGCCCTTTGACCAGCTTGGCAAGAACTGGGCAGCACTGTGCTACCTTGCAGAGTCCTTGTCTCCAGAACTCAGGATACTTCCACATCCCTAAAACCATCTGCCCCAAGGAGTGGCAGCTGCCCAGCACTCATCCCTGTTTTCCTGTGGACTCCATGCCCATACCCTATGGTTTGGGCAATCAGAAGACCAGAATCAGGAGCATAAATTATATCACAAGTTTGGGGAAGCTTCTAGGCAGCTCCCAACTAGTCGCATACTACTAGTTCACATTTTTTGATGGGTGCCAGACTGGTTCCTCAGACTTGGAGGACAAAAGGTTATCTTTAAATTAACTTAGTCCTTTCTCTTTGGGCTTTCACTTTTCTCTTATTTCCATATATTCTCAAGTTGGCATTCCTTTTAAAGTGTATATTTCATCTGAAGGTCACAATGCTTCTGGCTTTCTTTCTGCTTATAGCTCTTACAAGTAACAATGAAATACAGAAAGAAAGAAGAAAGAAAAGCTGGCCTCATTTTTTTTTCCAGTTTGTGTGTATTTGGAAGAGTTTGCCTACCCTTCCAGTAGAAATTTGCCAGTCCCCATCTGTTTGCATACAGCTCTCCCACACAACTAAAGGCTAATGGAGAATCTTTTATAAACCCCAGAAATACAAAACTGTACAAACCACAACTATTGGCCATGTAAGTCAGGGGCAGTAAATACTTATCACTGTCACATTAATGGTTTTCTTTTTAATACAGAAAGCTAGCAATAAGGCACTTTATAGGAGTGTAGTGCCATAGGAGCAGGACTGGTGCAAAGACTGAAATGCCCTGTCTGGTGTGTACAGACAACAACTCTCTTCACAGTATTACTGCCAAAAAAAAAAAAAAAAAAAAAAAAAAAGACTTTAAATCCTGTATGCAACAGCATTTGCATGCACACAACACACAACAGAGTGGGAGAAAATAAAAGGGAGAAAAAAGCAGTGATGGTATGGGTTAATTCTTATTGGGTTGCAGACAACAATCTAAGTTGCACTAGAGGTGTCTGTGAATTTTCTTGGAAAGGTTAGGTTGCTCTTAGGTTTGATTTGGTTTTGATTTCCAAAGCTTTCATTGTTTGAATTCAAAAAAGTGAGCTGGCTCTTGAAATTTTATTTATTTGTTTGTTTGTTTATTTTGAACAGCCGAGGTGATCCTTCACTTAAGAACTGGCCATATATTGTCTCTAGAGGAAGAACTGTTCAGTGTAGCCCTATTTAATTTTAAATAGAAGCTGAATGGGGAAAAAATCTGCAATACTGCTCCAGCTCACAAAAATTTCCATTTAGGTCAAGTACAACAAATCTGCATTTTTTAAGCAGCAGGGTTAGATCTCTGTCCCTCTAAAAATTGGAAGTTCTTCTGGCACCCCAAATTCTAACTACATGTGCAAAAATGTGAGTACAATAGGAAAGCCTTTGAGCCAAGAAACCACAAGCTTCACTGTTAAGTGATCTTGATGAATTTACCTCAGTGGCTTTTATTCATGTTTCAGGATGTTGAATCCTTTAAACTTGTTAGTATTTTCCTTTTTATTGTTCTCTGCTGCCTTTCACTGTTTTATTTTATTCTTTTGTTCCCCGACATAACTGAAGGTAACTGAAGTCCTGGGTCTATTACCCTCCATCTCTTTGATCATGTGGTGGGTATCTACAAAGAAGTTATTTGTTCTCAACACATTAAACCCTTCTGTGTAGCTTTTTACAAATTCTGTTATGCAACTTTGATAGGGCCTGGAATGAGTTGTCAGCTACCAAAAGGCAGGGGAGCACAAAGACCTCTCAAAAAGCCAAGATATGAATGGTGTCATCTTTCTGTTTCACTTTCAAACGTGGCTCATACAGGTTTGCTGAATAGGAGTCATTTGACAGCAGACATCTGAATGTGTATTGCAGACTCCAGCACACCTTTGTAAGAACTTTAAATATCTTAGTTGAGTCCTGAGGATCAAAGCTTCCTATGTAATAAACCTATCATGGGTTACCCAGGGAGATTTTCTGTATCAGTAACAATGGCAGCTGATTTGCCTCGCATAACAAGCTACCGATGGATATAGAAGGGTTGTGATCAATACTTTAACTAGCAAGAATAGAAATCTATCAGGAACACAGGAATTATGTTAGGGTCTCATAATTTACTTTACAAACCATCTGCTATAATTTTAAGATGTACATGCATTGAGCACTGTTTGAAATACAGAAAACCTTGAATTATTTTTTTCTCAAATCAGAATAGTAGAATAATAAGTAGAATTGGCAGCATAAATGAATACAATGCATAAAACACAGAAAGCCCTTGGCTGTTTTTTTTTTTTTTTTTTGCATACAGCATTAGAAACAGAGAAACACACATTGTTTCATAGCAATCTGCATTAAATATATTTGTTGTGGGTTTGAAATACTCCAAACTATTTGTTTTGGATGAGAGAGGATGCTGTGCATTTATGATATATGATACCACATTGTCATCAGTTGTCATGCTTTGTTTATGGGACTGAGTAATTTGTAATCATCAGATTACTATGTTTAGTCTGCACTCTGGTTTTTAAAGAATGCGCATTAAAGAGATCAAGCCCTTGTATCTTTTCTTTATTTGTTTGTTTGTTGAAGAAATGATGAGTGGCTCATTCCCCTGAGAATTAACTCTTTGGTGAAGGGTTTAGAGCTTTAGGTGCCAGTTGTTTTTTGGAAGGAGAAAAGGGCAAAACTGCTCTTAGCCTTAAGGCTATGGACCTATGTCCCCATGCAGGGACATTGGGTAATAAGACATGATGATAATGTAGAAGAAGCAAAAAAGCTGTGCATACTGTTAAGGTATTCCTTCAACTTTCTGTCTCTGTTTCCCCAGTCATACTTCCGAGAGCATTTTCTACACATTTTATCTGCAGATGTAGTTCTAAGACCCCAGCAGCCCAGCAAAATAGTGGGGCAGGTAAAGGATGAGGAAAATGCACAGAATCATGGATGCTCCTGTACTGTCTGGAGCAATACATACTTAGTGAAGAACAGAGAGGAACATTTTTGGCAAACTGGCTTTTTTTTTTTTTTTTTTTTAACGATCCTATTTCTGCCGCAGAAACACAGCTATGAAACCAGATACGGTAGCAAGCACTGCATGCAAGGATTTTTGGCTGTTTCTGTGCATGGAAACGCACAGCCCTGGCAGTCAAGAGCTGGCCCATCTCTGTTAACTCTGCTGTAGGGCTGCAGGAAAAATCCACACTAAAGAGCAATCCCCAGCTGATTTAAATTTTGTATACATTTATGCTATAAGCACAACAGGATTTTAAATACCTGCAGAAGGGAATTCAGTCAAAAACTATGGGCTGAATGCCTGCAGCTCTTAATCCATGGAGATTAAGTCATCGTGCAGTCACTGCCCAAGTTACCTCGTTGATGGCACTGTACAGAAATTCAAGACACAAGGAAATAATGGGATTCCTCATTCCTAGAAAATAATTCCTAAATCAAACCTCTGCCTTTGCAAAAGCATGTTGGTTCATTTGCTACCCAGAATGTCTGTACCTCTGAGCTAAAAAAGAAAAACCAGCATGAATGAGGAAGGAGCCAAGCTTACATTTCCATCCTTATCTCTCTCTACCGATGCTCTCTCGGAGGTCCCTGCTTGCAGAGCAGCTGCTAAATTGCTACAGTTTACAGTCTGGCATATTAAAATAAACTAGCACTGATTTTGGCAATTTGCAGTTTTGCAGTTGCTGCTGCTGCTGCATAAACAGTCGGTGGATCCCTACAGCAGAGGCAGGAACCCTTCATCTGTGCCCACTTGTGAGTCAGACCTCCCCGTGGGTACAAGCATGAGCGGTGGTGAGTGCACCCTGAGCATACCCAGAGTAACCTACTACCTGTGCCTGAACGCAGTCCGGAGATTGATCAAGGCTACTAACACCAAAGATGTGATTTCTGAAAGTGGCATGTCCTGCCATGTGATGGCTGAAAAGGATTAATTGGGGTTGTCTTGGTTTAAAATAGTCTGCAACAATCTGTACTTTGCACACATGCACATAACTATGAAGGCCTGTATAGCACTTTACAAGCACACAAACAGAAACATATATGTAAAAGTATGTGTATGTAGTATAGTACATGTAGATATGTAGTGACATTTATGAGTTTAAATATGTAATGTGGCTGCTATTCTTTATGGGCACTACTATATATATTTTAGGAAGGATAATAAAGAGAACATTTTGCAATCTGAAGAGCTGGAAGTGCTTTCAGTGGGCAGAATGTAATTCCACCAGGATATCAGGGTATCAACTACAACAACAAAAAAATCCCCTTAAAAACACCTTAAATACCTACATGTACAATGGGTATTCTGAAAATAACCAGGCCTGTCTTCATGAGACCTGATTTTCCAGGTCAAGACAGCAGACTTTAAGCTGGTTTCTCAGATGCAGGCCTTTAAGGGATGGGGAACAAACAGCACATGGTACACGCTGGACCAACTCGTGTGCTTTGGGTCAGGCCGTGGGCTGTGACCACACGGGGACTCAGTAGCAGCTCTCCAAACAGCAGCCTGAAGTTTGTGCCACGACATACTTCTAGCACACTTTTGTAAGGGAACTGAGCCAAATCTTTGTGTCTGCCTACTGATTACAGGGACAGATGCCACAGGGTTATGGAATGTTACCAAGGTAATTTTCTCCTATATATGATTGTCCACAAAATATGAAGTGCCAAAAATCTAAGGAAAATATCTGTGGTGGACTAGAAATTCTCTCAGAAATCAAAATGATCATTAATTTGGGATCCCACCTTTTAGATGACTGGTACCGTTTCATGCATGCAAAAATCAACCTGAGAATCTGCAGGATTAGATGTAAGGAAATAATATTTCCTGCCTTCTGCAACCTGTTTTATTGTCAGATGGACTTCTTGCAAGAAGATGAGAATGGATTTGGGAAGAGTATTGACCACAAGATAAAACATTCCCATCTCATAGCACAGTGAACAAAGCAAAACTGTGTTATCTTCTCTTACATGCACTCACAGAAAGCTACCCAAGCAACCGGAGCACTCCCTCAGCAAGGCAAATGAAGCCCTTGACTTATTCCACCCTTAAGGTTGGATATCACTGCTGCTGAGCAGATCTACTGCAGGAAGTGTGGAAGAGGGAATACCAGTGAAATTACAGTTTGCGCACAATAAAGTTCTTATTCCTAATGTTTGGTGAAAAAGCGATGTGTTTTCTAAGACAAACTATAGAAATGCAATTATTGTAATAGTGTATAATTTACCAAAATATTTTGACATTTTTCCAGAGATAGTCTGTTTTCCAGTATTTGCATACCTTTGACTCTAGAGTATAGGCATGCCTAAGCACTAAAGAAGGCAAGACAGCAAGTAATTATTTACTGATTAAGGAGTGTATTGGCTTGAGGTTTGAAATATTAGCATTCTTATTTCATCCTCATCCTTCCAGAG
Source organism: Anas platyrhynchos (assembly GCF_047663525.1). Taxonomy (NCBI): domain Eukaryota; kingdom Metazoa; phylum Chordata; class Aves; order Anseriformes; family Anatidae; genus Anas; species Anas platyrhynchos. The sequence goes on from NC_092587.1 coordinate 140,248,971, forward strand.
GAGGAAGGAAGAGAAATGAATGTTTTCAACTTGTAGAGATTCCTAATTCATGATGTTAATGCCATAAATTCCTCCTCTTTGCTCTTTTGACTTACTGCTGTCTCCTGATACGTCCAGGTCAGCCACGCTCAATTCCCATTTACTTTGTTGGGGTGGTAAAGGTTACACAACTCAAATTTTTTCCATCTCTAAGAGAGATGAATCCAAACTGAGCTAATTTGTATACAGCTGCAGGCAATATAAACATGGCTGGTTAGAATTCTTTATATAGTATAAGCCTTTGTACTCCATACTTCATGGAAGTTAATAAGTAGGTGTCAAACTCTGAATTAAAATTCCCAGAAGAGGACACAGCACAAAGGACAATAAAAATGATTTTTAAATAATCATAGGGATAAATAGCATCCACTTCTGACAAATGTAAGTGCTGGCATAAAATGTTATTAGGCTACAGAGATTTTCTTTTGTTCAGGAAGTATGTTTTATTCTCCAGCAGTGTCATTCATCATCCTAATGAGCCCTCAAAATGTAAATTAAATAGCAAAGACTGATTCATTCAAAAACATCTTTGTGCTGTGTGTTAAACCATTTTTCTACTTTTATCCTTATATATTGGTTCATTCTTTCATTGCAAAATAACCCCTCAGCCCTTGTATACTTTAATGGCCAAGTTCAAGCAAAGCATATTTTCAGTAAACAGTGTTTATTCATTGGTGCTTTTGGTGCACTAATTTAAAAAACAAAAACAAAAACCTCATTTAAAGATGTTGTGCCCCTTAAATTATATTTGATCCGGAAAATCTCAGAAACCTGTGCATGCATGTGGTTTTTGTTTTACTCAGCGTCACTTAGTCCAGGGAAACCCTCAATGGGAAAGGATTAAGAGAAATTTCAAGCAGCTCTAATTTACTGAACTGCATACATTAACAACTAAGCAAACGCCATATTTTTTGGTAATGGCAGAAAAAAAGAACCCAGGGTCATGAGCTAAATTAGTTCCGATTTCTTGTTATCTGTTGATACGGACATTACACATTCTTACCAGGAATGTAGCAAAGAGGTTTCATACTTGACCTGAATTTATGCATGAACACACACACAACAAGAGCAACAAGGAATAGGGCTTCTCTGGAGCCAGTCCAAACAAAAATATAACAGGAATGGGGAAAGAAAAAAAAAAGAAAAGCATGTCTGTTTTTGCCGTGATTAATCTTTAGTTGTCTTGTTATCTGCCTCTTTCCTTCTCTTCCTCTTTATCCAATGTTTCTGTAAATCATTTCCAGATTATTTTATCTATATATGTTTGTGTGTATGTAAAATGAAGATGAAAATATTAACAGAGGAAGTAAAGTTTGCCTGATGACAAGAATCATGTTATTAAACTGTATGTGGAAGATTTAAAAGCCAGAATCTTCAGAATAAATTACCATAAAATCTCAACATTCAATGACATTATGCTTTTATGAGGTCAAAATATTGGAGAGAGACACCAGGGGTTACAATGAAACCATCCAGCTGTGAAAGAGGTAAGTACATGTAGGGTGCCTGGCTGCCAAGGATCCAAAAAATGCCCCTAGACCAATGCTTCTACAGCAAACCCAGAGAGAGATGAGTGATGCATTGGTGTAATTGAGTTAGGAGAACCTAAAGACAGTTAAGTGTTGCAACTTTTAGCTAGAATATTTCTGATGACAGGTGACCTTTTGAAGAGTTTCTCCTAAAAAAGTTAAAATAATGATTTATGGAAGTTGAGTGATGGCTCCACACTGCACTGTTAAAGAGACCACATATGTAATTAGGTTAAACTCCCCTAAGCAGAAAGAAGAAAAAAAAAATCAGGTTTATAGTATGAAATATTATCACTTAAGAAAATTAAGCATCATGAACCCTAGATGAGAGAACTTAATAAACCATCTATCATTTATCTTTGAGTGCTGATTCAGAAATCAGACTGGCATTCATAACTGCAGTGACTGATTAAAATAAATGCGTACAGTATAGTAGTTTATAAATGAAGACAGTAATTTACAAATTAAGGACAGACTTTATGCCCACAGAATAAGTTTCTGGAGCTGAAAATACATTTGAAGACACTTCAAATACACTCAACTTGTAGGAGAGAGTCATATGAAACAGAAGCAGAGTTTATGCTTTGCGTGACTAGTCTTCAAACATAGAGGAGCTACTAGATGAAAGGTCTGCCTTCCCCATCTTTGTGCACGTACAGACCTAGGTACACTGTCTGTATTTCCATTGACTTTCATTTTCACAAACACACATGTATTTCAGTAACTAGTTTTACCTAATTTTTTACACTACATTTGAAACACAGATTCATGGATCCTATGTATTGCTACAAATGAGTCTGTTCAGTTGGTTGTCCAAAAATAAAGCACAAAGAAGGAATAGAGGCTCCAGAAGGAATAGCGGCTCCAGAAAATCTTCCTGTTTGACCTTAGGTCACCCAGGAAGTCAGCAAAGAGAAAGAAAGAGAAAGAGAAAGAAAGCAATGGAAACATTTAATTCTAAATCCCCCCCCTCTCCCCCCCCCCCCCCCTTTTTTTTTCCCTGTAGCAACCAGAAAATAATGAGATAATGCATTTCATCATAGAACAGTACAAATTCACTATTTAAATTTCACTATTTAAATGTTCATCCACAGATCCACAATTTTAATTGCATACATAGAAATGAACAGGGTTAGGTTTTTCAGCTTATTTTTTTTTTTTTTATCAATTTCCATCTGATTTTTTAAAATATAACAGAAATAACAACAAAGGAAAAGCTAACATGACCATTCTGCCTTGGAGTCTTTCTGGCTTTTCTCAGCATGAATGAAGCCTCAATGCTTCCTGCAGTGCATGGAGAGGCTGCCCGAAGGTTAGCCAGCAGTGCTGCACAGAAGTTGCAACCTCTGCTCTTCCTTGGCACCTGCAGCTAGTGAAAACATACCCCTAAATAAATCTATCATCTGGGCCCCAGGTAAGGTGCTGACAGTGGATTGTTTCGCTTCCGACCTTATACTTCCCGAAGTGAGGTAGAATGCTGGAAGCTTGTCACTAAATTTGAAATAAAGTTTGCTTTTGTTAATTCAGGCATGTACAAAATCATAGTCCACCGCTATGAAGAAGCCTTCAGCTGCCAGCCACATAGCTCTCATGTCAGCTACAAGGAAAAGCTGATGATGGCTTTTATTACCCTTGGGTGGCCGCTGCCACCACTGCTAGATGGCCAGCTGAGACCTTAAAATGCCACATTTCCCATGGTGAGATGAATACCAGCAGCAGCAATGAAATGCCAGGGCTGAGGAGCTATCACCAATTGCTCCAAATTAAGGAGGAGGACAAAATCAGAAGTAATCTTGTTGGACTAGTCAATTGGTTGATGACACCCCCCCTCTAACCTCTGTCAACCCTGGTTTATCTCCAGTTTCTTCCCCAGCATTGGGACTATCAGCGTTTAACAGGACATCTACACGAGGACACCAAGTAGGGATTGGCAATCGTCAAATCACTTCAGGCTTCAGTAGTGCTCCAAGATCAACAGTGACAGGCGCAGGCAGATCTTTTTACGGAAATGACAGGACAGAAGGCTGATGGCATTTGGTCGGCAAGAGGGCCACATCCTTATGGGATTCATCTCAGTGACAATGTTGACAACAATAATGATGGAAGTGAAAAAGACCAAAGCATGAAGGAAGTAGTAGAATTAGGCTCATTCTGTGTAAAATGTTCTCATTTCCCTTGAGCACATGAATCCTGTTCCTTGGCTGTTTTCATTTGCTGCTGCTTGCTACATTGGGAGCTATCTGGGAACCTGACTCTGGCAGCATTAGCTACAACTCCTCTATTCACTCGAGGGTTTTTTAGGCTGTACAGGCTCAAAAATGACTAGTGCTGAAAAAAATGGGAAGAAAAGAGAGCAAGTGAGAAGAAAAAAAAATTATGGTGTAGTTTAGCAGCTTTTGCTACATTGGAAGTTGCAAACATTCTCCAAATATCCTTGTAGAACACAAATGAGGAGTTAGAAGCAAACCGTAGCAAAAATGTGTAAAACATGCTGAAGAAGAAAAAGACTTCTAAGAGTACTGCAGGTTGCAAATGGATATCAGAGCCATCACACGCATTTTTCCTCAGTGCTTTTTGTCCTGGACTTAAAATTTTAGAAATAAAATATGTGCTCACAGGATTAAAAAGAGAGGTAGTGCTTCAAATAATATGTATTAAGTTAATTCAGTGATAAATTTTATCTGATAATATATTCCTTGAAATCATTTTGCCATGTTTTCTGTCTGTAAGTGCCATTTACACTGTCTACTCTGAGTCTATCAAGGATTGTTAGATAAGTTGAACACCAGTGCTATCACATACTTGCATGCTTGTAAGATACAGCAAAAGTGTACCTAATGGTTCCTAGTTCAGCCAAAAATGTGCTGCATTATTTGGGAAATATCACATGACTATATAATGAAATACCCAATTGCAATGCATAAATCTAATGAGAAAGAAAGATTGCCATTCAGATAGCTATTATCAAAACTGAGTTACTCTTTAACTTAAAATTTACTTTACTTTAAATATGAGTAAACAAATAAAGGAAACTGCTGCATTTCTGGTGGATGCTGAGGCACAGATTAATTCCTTGGAGATACTGCAATAAGGAAAGAGAGATCTTGTGGGTCATTTCAGCAGAGATGCCCCATCGTGCATAGTGGCAGGGACAGAGGCAGGAGACACGGTGTCCCTGCCAGAGCAGAGCTTTCAGCCCACCGGGGACAAGGGTAGGAACAGACTTATCAGTGGATTTGAAGGGGAAAAGGAGAAATGTAAATTTGACCTGGTAGACAAGAAATGGGATGACATAGCCAGCAGGGAAGGTGATCTTTGTGGGAGGGTTTTGTAAGGGCAGACTGAGAAGACCTTGTCAAGAGCCAGGAGATGAGACGCACCATGCCAAGAAACAGGCAGGGCTAGACATGCTTTGTAAAGGCAGGATCATTAAAAAGCATGGATGAAAGAGAAGCAGTTGCTGGTCTCACTCCTAGGTGCACAGGATGAGAGGAAGGGGAGTCAGGTCAGTGCTGTGATACCTCCAGCTGAAGTGCATTGGAAACCTTGGATTTCTGCTGGCTGGCTTCCACTTACTGACTGACAAATTGCCCAGGTTTCTGCAAACTAGTTAGAGGATTTAATAAAAAGCATTGCTTTGCCACAGAGTCATTAGCACACCGAGTCATTAATATCCCCACCCCCACTGAGTTACAGGTCATTCACTGAGCAATTCCATTTTCTCCCAGGCATGACAGCAGTCGTGGCAGAATCTGGCCCTTTTTAACATAACGCTGATAAGAGCAGAGGCATTTCTAATGTTGGCTGTGACCCAGTCTTACAGTCATGCTCATATGTTCGTGCATTTCATTAAAGGTGATACATGAAATCACTTAGTGTGCTTGACTCCTTTAAATACTTTGACAGAGAGTTAGGTAAATTATGGCTTGACTTCTGTATAAGCAACAGCCATAGGGTTATTTTAATAGACACATTCAAGTGTATTAAATGCATATGCATGCAATTAAAAGTAATTGTTTTTACAAATTTAATTATATGACTCTCACACCAATTATTTTGCATTAAAAACAGGCAAGTGAATAAACAAAACGGTATCAAATCGCCTACTGTCAGAGGATTGTGAAAAACAATCTGTACGGGGGTTTTAACAATACAGTCTGTATACTTAATAAAATTATGTGTTGGTTTGAGGGCCGCTTTCTTCTTCAGTGCACATAGTCAAGTCTTCTGGAATTCATGACCGCTCAGAGCCTTTAATGAAAGCTGAACACATTAGTCAGAATAACCTAATCGCTCTGTCTTTGAAGATAAGCTCAGCTTTTCTTACTCATTCCCACATATACTGAAACGCAGAGACTCTAGTAGTGTCATCATCATGTAAGACACTTGCTATTAAATCTATTCTCAATACAAGGTTGACCTGAGGTATGTTTCAGAAATCTTTCTCTTTGTCTGCTCTAATCCATCAGAATCCTTTCAGCTAAAACTACCACATTTATACATCAAAACTGTATTTTTTAAGTAAAGCTGTCACTTTTAAGGCATGCATCTTTTCAGGAAAATGTCAGGGATGTTATACTTGGGTGTCCTTCTGCCCAAGAGGCCAACGGAGCCTGAACAATGAAGCAAACAAGACAGCTAATCAATAGCAGTCACAGCACTATTTTTTATCCTTCAACATCTTCATTTTCAACTCGGTACACATCATTACAATAGGAAAACAGGACAGTCAATCTCCATTAGGTTCAAACACTGCATGAAAGAATTAATTTGGCTGCCATAAAAATGATGATATGACCGCATGCCCTTAAACCCTTAAAATTTATTCTGAATTTACAAAAAAATACTTGGATAGGCAGATTGCCTAGATAGGAAGGCAGGGGCATATTGACTTGTTATTTCCTGTTGGCACAATGTATTCCTTTCTGTGATGATTTCTCTAAGCATTGGTATACATTCTGTAATTTTTTAAGGCTTTGGTATAAAGCAATTTCACAAGTACCTGCGTAACTAATCAGATTGAAGGTTCACGATGCCAATTTCTCAGAAGTAAGTCCACAACACTGAGTCTCATTGCTAGCTCAAGAAATATCCTTTAAATTTGGGATTTTCAAAGGATCCAAGGGATTTAGTTGTCCATAAGCCATTCAAATATGAATGATGAGCACCAAACTCCCTTTGGCTATTTTGACAAATCCATTTCAAATAACTACTCATTTTCACATTTAATTTGAGTTCAAAGGAGTCAAAGTTACAATTCTCTCCCTCTTCTACTCTGACTGCTTTCAGCACCTGGCACGGAACAGTTGACCTTATGTCATTTGCACGTGTATGCATATATGCATATGAATACACACAGAGATATATACAGTCGAAATCACTGAAATGGGCTGGCATATGGCAAGAAGCATTGCTGGCACTTCAAGCACATACGCTGGCACTTTCCACAGAGGGAAGGTGGTAGAAATGGAAAGCATGCAAGGACTTCTAAGTATCCCCTCCTTTATGTCTATTAAAATCCTTATATTTCCTGTATTTAAGAGAGGATGCACAGACAACAATTCAATACAGTATAACATTTCATTATCTGACATGCTAAGCCTCATGGGGAACACGGCTCATACATCCAGCAGCAACATAACGTTGGGCCCAGGGCTATTTTAGCATAAAACTGATCAGTCCTCTAATTTTTAATTACGATGTGATTCTGCTTAGTCAGACATGCTGATTTTGATTGAAACTGGAGAAATTCTTTCATTTATAAATAGTCCCATGTTACAAAACTTTTGCTAATTTTGAACCTACTAGTAAAGAGCATTTTTTTTTAATTATTATTATTTGTTTGTTTGTTTTGAGTAGTAAGGAATCAATGCTCAGTCCATAGGCATAAATTCTGAGAAACATGCCTTAAGTAGAAGTGAAAACGTGAGGAACATTCCTTTCAGAATATTTATTCCAGATCTCCAATATGTTTGGTAATTTCTGGTGGCGCTTTATTTACAAATTTCAAAGTATATTGGATTTTCAACATATTTCTGAGTATATGTATGTAACTGAATTATTACTACAGGCAAATAAGACAACTTACCAGTACTTGGAAAAAGCAGCATATTAGGAAAGGTCTCTGGAAAAAATATGGTAATATTTGGAAAGTAAAGCTCCATCATCTAGCAGCCATTCTGAATGTTTTGTTTGTTTGTTTGTTTTGGCTATTTTGTCTCTGATGTCCTTTAGAAAAATTGAAGCTTCTTTTTCTCAATATTAGATTCAGCATGAAAATACCTATAGGCTAGCCTCTTTACACTGTCCAGGACAGCTCCAGGACATTGCAATGATTGTCCATATGTTTACAAAACTTCTTCAAAGTTATCTGCACTCATATCTTTCTTCCATAAGGCAGTCCTCCTCTACTAGCTATACAGTTATTTAATTTATTGACATGATATATCCCTAATTATTGATCTGTGGTCCACACAAAGTGTATGGAATAGCTAACCTTAAAACCATACACCCATTTAAGTTCTCATGCAGATAGAACCTTTACTTAAAACTTTTCTGATTTTCATACATATTCTGAAAATGTATTTTAATTATACTATCTTTTGAAGTGAAGTGATTTTCTGGTCTACATAGATGTAATGAAGCTATGGAATTCCTTTTCTCTGGAGAAAATTAATCTTTTGCTATGTCTTAAGGAGGAGGACATGTACTTTGAGATAATTCTCTCTGGATGATGTTAATGATTATCAAGGGATGCAGCTGGAAATGAATGGGGAAAAAAACAGAATATCTCAAATATCTTTTTTTTTTTTTTATTATTAGATTGGCTTGTTGAACACATTAGCACCAGGAAACCGGAAAGAGTGAAAAGCCCTTGGAGGAGGTTATATGGTTATATTCAGAAAAGATCTATACTTTACAGAAGACTCAATGGAGTATCTACCTGTTGATATGGCTTGTGATATCTTTTCACACCTTTTGGTCTACTTCCTAAACATGCACGGGGCCATTGAACCTTTTTTGCTCTTGGTAAGAACCTTGAAGAGAAGTACACTTCTATCAAGGAACAATAAACATATATCATAAGTTTTTGCTGATAGCAGATTGTGTTTCTGTAAGAGCGATGCCAATGGAAGCCAGAAGAAACTTGTTAATGACAAGAACTGAATGAAGTGACAGCTGATGGCATGAAAACCAAGTCAGAGCACTCATTATCATTTTTTTGCCTATTTGTGTGTGTGTGAAGTTTGAAGATTTAAATCTAACTATGGCTTAATTAATATTAAGGTAGTTCAGAAATGAACACACTAATCCTGGGTAAAAAATGGACTAGCAAGAAATAGTAAGTTTTCAGATTTTTAAGACTATGTTTTTTCAGGTCTTGAATAATCTACTACTGGAAAGGTTGTTCTTCCAAGATAATTTTTCTAAGAAACATCACAGTTTTATATAAATATACAGACACATGCAATTCTGCATATGCATTTTATATTTATATTTCATTCTTTATGTACAGATGAGTAATATGGGTATCAGTAAGAGGTCAAGATACAAAAAATAGGAAAGCTGACTTATACCTTGAGTTTTCCACCTACCCCTTTCATTTCTCTTTGTCCTTGTCTTCTCAGAATGGAGAGCAGAGACACATGACATCTTCTGAGCTATGTAGTGAATGTTAGGCCATTTTTTGACAAATACTGGAACAACTACCCTATAATCCAGAGCACATGAGCATGGTATGGCTGGGCTGGAAGGGACCCTGATTGTTCCCTCCTGTGCCACTCTGTCCATCCAGAGTGACCCCATGCTTCTTGGTGCCTGCCAAACTTAGATTTTCCAGACCACCTCTGTCCCAGACACTAGAATGGTTTGGGACTACCATCATCTAAATTTTGATAGAGTGGGCGTCTCTCAGTTTAGCACAGCTAAGAAAATTGTTCTCTGCTACTCTGTCCAAACACTGTTTCAGTAAGATGCCCCAAAATGGAAATTCCATGTTGCCCTCAGGAACTCCATTGATTCTTATCTTTCTCATGCAGTTTCTATATGTTCAAAGCTTTGAGGGATAAGAAATAAGACAGAAAGTTTTATTCCATATGTATGCACAATTCTTGCTAATGTTTGCAGGAGTTAGATCTGTTTATAAGCTGAAGTATGTAACCTCTTTAGTACTTTTTCATTTTTCTTTCAGGTCACTCATCTCTTCCATTCTTGTATCAAAGTAATTGGTAGCAATGCAAGACTCAGAAACATCTCAGCTGTCACACAAAGTGGATGTCAACAATATCAGTGTAAAAAAAATTACATGTTATGCTGTTTCAAACGCAGAGATAGTATGAGAAAGAACACACTGTAGTGTGCTATGCATCATTTAAACACAGACATACTCTTCTGCCAAGATCCTTGTCACTGACATTGTTAGATGTGTGCATTTTCCACCTTTACATGTTCTAAACTTAAGGAGTCTTGGTTTTGCTTTGGGGTGTATGGTATTTATTTTATTTTATTTTATTTGAAACAAAGGTCACTTACTTAGCTACAGATAAATAAAAATTCACAAGCATTCCCAGAAAAATCAATGAAAGTACTAAAAATCTAAGTTGATAATAAATTTTTGTTCCCCCTTCACATAGCTCAGGAATGTCAGTATTTACTGGAACCACTGTAATATCAGATATTTCAGAAGAGTATTGATTTTGCCACTGAAGTGTGACTAAAGGGATAAATAAACTGCTCTTGGGGTCAATCGATCCATTTATCTTTGCTGTTATTTTATAAAAAGTCAAAGCAGCATAAACTTTGATAAATAAATGTTATCATGAAAGAAATACTATTGATATGAATATTTTGAGTGAAAATATCTAGTCTGCCACTGCTGAGCTGCAAAATTGGAGTTATATTTATGCTGCTTTGAGTACTAATAATGACAAAAAATGTTTTTTTCACCAGTGAGGCACAATTGAAAGTTTACAATTTTGAATGTGGCCCAGCAATTTTGGATGAGTGCTACAGTATGTAAGGTTGAATATTCTACAAGACAAGAAATACTCAAAGAATGGGGAAAGAAAAGGAAGAAAAGCCTCTGTTTTTGTATTTGTAATGAATCTAAATCACAGTTGTAATAGTTCATTTTGGTATTTTAAAAATAAAACATTTGGTAACGGCTGATGTATTTGAGTTGATGAGATAAGTAATGAGAATGCTCTGAAGTGACTTTATGTAGCTTTAATTGTAAGCAGGATAATAGCTACTTCAAGAAGTTACAACGTTATTATAAAGATTACAGTGCAAAAGTCATGCAGAGTCTGCCACAATGTGATTATGATGTGAATTTAAGGTGGTAAGAGAATATTGAGACAAATATGAGGCTTGCGTAAGACATGAGAAAGTGAGAAACTATGCGTCAACTTTGTAAAGATATACATGTAAATAGAAAAATGCAATGACAGCAACATAAAATGACACAGAGAAGGTTTATAAACCTTTTTGGTATCATGTTGAGGTAATAGGTGGGTATTATCCATATGAATTAAAGTGTAAAAACTAGGCACTTCAACCCATAGCCCGTCAGCTCTGCTCATAGTCAATGGACAGAAGCAGACTGGAATGATTCTTCTTCCAAGGTCTGTGCATAAGAAAGACTGGATGAATCTCCCTCTGGAGATACTTGTTTTGGTCTTTTGACTGTAAAAGGAGTCTAGGCTAGATGTGAACATCCACATTTTAAGGATGGCAAGGGAAAAGATATGAATCCTGTGCAACATGACAGTGATAAAGAGTATATCCTAAATTCATCAGTGTGAGAGAGCACTAGGTAGTTGTTCAAAAAGCAAATCTGCCTTTCCTGTAGTCATTACATTAAAAAAGGAAGAGAAAAAAAGGACTTACATATGTCTTTATGTCTTTAAACTTTAAGTGGTTTGAAATGGTTGCATGAGTTTGAGTAACGACATCATTGATAAAGCTGGAACATTTTTTTTTCTTAAAAATTCCTCAGCAGACTCCGGAGAAAACCAAGGGAGAGCTGCTGAAGAAACTACCAACATTTTGCCAATGGAAAAGCACAGGGTTGCAAGAGATGCAGTGTCCTGCTCTCCCTGAAGACTGAGAATTCAGAGAAGTCTCCCTTCCTGAAGCACTGCAGCCACGTGAAAGAAATTGTGTGACAGGGAAAGGAAGAAACAAAGAGAGGCAACTTTACAAAATCTTCACCATGAACAGCCACGAAAATCTACAGTGAGAGTTAGAGGTGCTCTCTTAAGAAATAAAGAGGTGAGACACAGAGGCTTTTGAAAGTCTGAAGGACTACAAAAGCACAGCTAGCTAAATAAAAATCTGCTGATGAGAAAAAAAGGACTGTGTTAGGTGGTTAATTGAAAGAAAATGAAGGGCATGAAGAAAAGGAGAGCTAGCAAAAGCTGACAGAACTTAATAAATAATCGCGTTTCCTTTTTGTTTAGCATGTAAACTTCTATTAAATACATTGATACAGTTGAGGATTGTGCTCTTTAATCTCTAGGGATCAAGCTGATTAGACATATCAGTTGATATCTGAGAGGAACCATTGTAACCTGGTTTTGGGACACAGCCTCTTTGGCCTTCCTCAGTCCCTTCCAGCCTTATTGTCTAAGGTCAAAGTAAAGTGGCCCCAACGTATCCTTCAGTCTTACATGCCACAGACATACCAGGCCAATGAGAGACGTGACAACCAAATTTCTTCTGATGACACTAGAGCTCTGCATGTCCACCCAGCTCTTTAGATGGCCACCCAGAGTAAGAGCTCTGGGCTGTGTGCTGTTTGCCTCAGAGACCTATGAGGAGAAAATCCTGGGAGCTGTTCCCAAGGGAACTCTGTATCTTACCCTCTGGCTTTGAAAAGTGAGACTAGAAATCCAAAATTACTGTAGGCTTTAACAATAACAGAGCCTTAATGAAAGCCAAGGAAAACAGCTACTGCTTTCTCTTGAAGTGACGAATTTCACCATGCATCCTCCCCTGGTGGAGCTGAGCTGACTAGCAGATGACTGTCAGGTACAGGTTTTCTGCAGTGTCAGACCTCCATAAGGGCACATGAACTCAGCCAGAGAACTCAGGAGGGGGACACAATATTCTGCCTTTTGATAATGATTCTCTGACAGTTTTAGGGTACATCTCAAGCCATCATCTTGACCCTTCTGGATGACGCATCCTTCCAGAAAACTGTTCACATGTCTGAATCTGTCCATGTGCATAGCTTCAGCTTGCAGAATCAACAAGGGCTGAGTGCTAAAGAAAACCAACTACAGCCAATTCTTGCATACTCATCTTGGTTAGAAACCAACAAAGAGAAAATTAACATCAATTGGAAACACCAATGAGTACTTTGTTTCATTTACTGTCAGAAGAAAGAAAAGGAGACAGAAATATTGTGCACAGCATATGTGTGTTTCACTGTCTGTCCTGCCAGTAACAGCTGCCAAGTGGTGATCTATTTGCTTCAGCAAAACATTAATTTTCTGACAGTAACTGGAAACAAACAGCAGAGATATAACATTTCCCATGTTCCACCAACGATGTTCATGTATGATATAAAAAAAATTTAGTGTATCATGGTAATATATTCTGTATAAATACATATATGGTATAAATTTCTTTCTTTCCTCAAATTCTTTCCTGCCCATTGGTTCACATATGATGACATGGTATATGCTTCCTATGGCCTGGGATGCTGTTTTGGCTCACAAAAACTAAAAAAAAAATAAAACTATTCCCTTTTCATAATACTGCTCTGTGAAGATCATACGCATGTTTGGGAAAGATGGCAAATCAGCCACACCTCAGAGGGAAAAATTCAGTCCCATAACCGTTCGATGAGATACGACTTCACTGCTGTGCTTTGATATAAACCTGGCTTAACACCAACAGATTGTCAAACGCTTCTTGTTGAAAAGCTTTGAAGAAGCAGCGTGTTTCTGAGCAAAACCATAAAGGATAAAGGACAGGGAAGGCAACTGACTCAGAGGAAGACAGAGATTCTGTTACCAGGGAAAAAAAAAAAAAAAAAGGCCCCAGTTCTACAGAGCTCTCTGCAGATGTGTGCTGGGACCATGGCAGAGAGGCAATGGGTTGGGGTAAGGGCAAAAGTAGGCTCGAGTGCAATTGCCCTTTCTCAGAGATGAGCAGCAACCTTCCTCCCTGGTAAGGCAGATAGTAAATCTCTGCTGACTCCTGTGGAAGAAGGAGCAGGGGCAGTGAAGCTGCCTCTTCTGGGTTGTTTTGACATATGCTACACCCATCAGTTATTTTTAAATCATGTCATTTGACAAATCTGCTGAATTCATTCACAATTTCTGATTTGCAAGCTGAGCTGCTCTGTTACTTCCAGGAATTTATGCAAATGGTGAAATGGTGCTTTCTATTTCTCTCTGTATTTTTAAATCTCTACAGGTTGTGACTCTTCTTACTTATCTGTTCTATTTGCTGGCAACTGTGTTAAAGACTGCAATAAACAAACTAAATAATTAAGTCATCCACTTCCTTACACTTTAAGCAATATTTTATTTAAGAGTCCAGGCAGTAAAGTATCAGTCCTGAAAACATGCCTTTGGGATTTGTTGCTTTGAACTCATTTGTAAAGTTAAGCAGATGTACAAATGCTTGAAGGATCAGAACCTAAAAAAGGTTATCTTTATTGTGAGCAATAATCGTAATGAATCTGTTTGGTACTCTATCAAACATTTAAACATAGTACCTATTCAACTGCCACCAGCAAAGTAATCATATTTCAGTGGTTTTATTAGTTTCATTTGATAAATGAGTTTGCTTTATTCACTTGCTTTAAACAGTGAAAGAATATTAAAGCAGGCCTGGTCAACATCATGTTTGAAAGTGCAAGGGAGTTGTTATTTGGGAGGTGTCACTCCTGTATTATCCTGTATCCTGTATTAAAGTATTATGAATAGCAAAATGAACATGTAATTAAGCCAATTTAAATGTACTTCTAATGAACAAGTGGACCCACTTAACTGCTTCAGTTAAAAAACAAAAAAATGCCTGATTCTTTCCTATTAATGTTGTCTGCCTGTGCTACCATCATGATCACCACCTATGTTACTGGCTTGATTTCTTATATCCCAAAGAGCAGAAAAGCAATTAATAGGTTGGAAAAGGTAGAAAAGCACATAAAGATGAATAATGCATATTGTTTGACAAAATAATAAAAAGCAGGTCGTCAAGGATCTGGCCTTGGATACCACCAGAATAGCATAAAATAGAATTTTGCTCCTGCACACACAGCCTGCAAAACCCATGGCAAGGGTCTGGGCTACTTAGGAAGGATGAACTCTGTTCATCCACGCAACAGGCCATGCAGAGGTAGGCTTCATTTAGGCTCTTTTTCCTTTGATATAGCCGGTGCTGGTTTTCCTTTAGTTAGTTGCAACACAGAAGTTGCTTAACTTTTTCATAACACCTCCAGAACATGAAAAGCTCTCCATTGCTCCCCTTCCTCTCCAAAGAATCATGATATCAGCACAAATTCCAAATAAAACTTAACTGTTACTGACTCAGTTTCCTGGATAAACCAGCACATTAAAGTAGCAGCAGATGTTACTCTGCTGAATGACAATTTGTGTTAAAATGTGAATATTCACTATTTCCTCCTGGTCCCAAGCTGATTCTAGAAATCTGCTAAAAGGCTTTTAAACAGCAATGAAATTCACTGCTAGGACTTCAAGGATTACTGTGCTTTGCATATGGACATTTGGGCAACATACGTACAGCAAACTCTGGCTGACCAAACCATGGTTAAATATTTCAAGGGAAAAATAAAAAGACATGAAAAGCAAAACAGCTCCCTCCTCAAACCCCAGACAGTCCATCAGAAGCCCGGTATGTAAAATTAACTATGAAATGCACACCTCCTCTGGAGAAAAGTGGTATATAAGAAATATAGCAGGAAATTAATCATCAAGAAGCAGTTTTGTTCGGTAAGGGTTGCAGACTCTTTTACCTGCAATTCATCCCTCCCTACTTGCTAAAGGGGAACTGTCTTCCCCCTGCAGAGTGTCACTCACAGGTTGGAAAGGCTCACGTTAAGGCATCCACATTCTCATCACCTCGATTCATTGTGAGAGAAGTGTGCACCCAGAACATGTCACTTGTGTGGCCTAGCCAAGCCTGAGGTGTCCCTTGCTGTTTGTGCATCTGATCAGATGAATCCCATCTTTGCAACTGTGGTGGACAAAGGGGAATGGGTTGGTTCTTAGCGTGAAAAGATTTGGGGACTAACTTCAAAACGTTGAGAAAACCAAGCTGCAGCACTAAGTGGGACGAACTAACTTACTGATACTGGCCACTTGCAGCACTGCTATCCTAAAAATCACCATATCTGTACAATATTGCAAGTCAGTCATGGATTAAACAAATGTTGTGAATAACTGTTTTTGAAAAATGGCTGTAAGCACACAAAACAGTATTAAAATACCAATTTTGAATATTTATTAAGATTTTGACAGGAAAAGGAAATTTACTGGGGTTGTTAATGACTTAACTTTTCACACAGAGGCTGGATCCAGCAGCCTAAGCAGAAGTTTGATTTGGCTAACAAATGAAAAGCATCTCTGTATAAGACGAGGCCCCAAAGGACTCCTGAGTATCACAGCCTATTTATGTGTCCTGTCTGAAGCATGTGTTCCCAATTGTCCCATTTGCAAGCTGCCTGCTTTCCCCCTCCCCAGCAGCACAGGTTCCTGTCCTGGATCGTGAAGTCCAACTGGAAAACCAGCAGCCTCCTGCCTGCACCTCTTTGCAGGTGCTGATGTGCGACCTAAATAACCCATATTGCTGTGAAGCTGAGAATCTCTGCCTCTTTTCTAGCTGAGGCTCCTTCATGTTTTCTGGCCTGTTTAGAAGATGGGCAAAGAAGATAGGAAATGAAATTAACTTTCCTGAGAAATTGGTAGTACCCCAAGTCATTTACAACAGTTAAACAGATGCCACTGAAATTATAGCATTTTGCTCATGCATTTAAACTGTTCAAAGCACACCCAGTTCTCCTCTCCATGAACAGGAAGAGTGACAGTTCATGAACCACTCATTAACCAGGTCAGCTGAACACCCTTTCCAGCCATGTACAAGTCAATTTGAGTTAACTGGATAATAGCCATGCCTTAACCTTGCTTGTTGGCCTCAGATTTTATTCAGTTTGGCATTCACTTACACCACAAATAGCAGACAATGGAACTTGGAAATAGTGAAGTCTTAAATAGCACCTAGTATTCTAAATTAACACTGTAGGTCTGAGATGTTTTGGCTTAGTGTGTTTTAGAAGTAACACCTAGGAACTTTCAAAATGAATGGTAATTGAACAGCATCACTAATGGTGATGTTTTTAGAAGAAGTCATTCACAAAGGCAGTGGATAAGAAGAGCCAAAATTATTTAATTCCATCATCATAAATTTTATGTGCAATTAATTTTTGCTGTCTGAAGTTGGTCTTTTCCCTACCTTTTTAACAATTTGATAGATTGACCTAATTAACCTGGATTGATTTGTACGTTTGCACATCAGGTATCCTTCTTATTCTGTCTGACATGTTCTTTCTCCTTCACCTCTCCAAGGTCTCTGGTCTCTTTCCCTGCCTCCATCTCTTCCCTGTTCGCTTTTGTCTCTCTTATTTCACCTTTCAAATTTTCCCCAAACAGGCTTTCAGGTAAGTGTAACCTTTACTTATTTTTAAAATTGCTGAATCAGAAGTTGTCAGGAAATTTTGATTTAGCTTTTCCACAATCTATGGAACAAGCAGAACCAGTCAGTGACACTGTAGCTGAAATGCCAGAAAGATGGTATTTATGCCTCTAAAAGCCATGATTCTCTAATTTGGATAATGTTATACTGTATTTTTATAATACAGTTTATCTTCAGCAATGACAGTTATACAGTTGTGAATAATAATAGACATTTTTTAAAGACTATACTAATCTCTTATCTTCCCATTTGTTATTTCCTTGTCCTGTCTGTTACTGTAATATAATAGTCATACATTACGGACATAAAAGGCTCTATTCCATCATGAGATGTGCACTCATAGATTATCCTACCAACTACTGCTAAACAAATTAAACAACACAAACATGTCCAAGGCCATAAATCTCCTATGCCCTCCCTTCAAATACTTCTAAAAATATGACTTCCATTCTGAACCATGTGGGAGCAGTCGGCATAGGCAGTGTATTGCCTGGTGCTTGCAGAAGCGGACCCCACACAGACTATGGAGGGCTGAGAGCCTGGGGGCAATGCTTTGGGAATTCGACATTGGCCAAATTTGACACAGATGCAGTTTGTCTTCTTTCCTTCACATATCACCTATGTATGTGAGGATGCTGGGCTCTTCACTGAGAAGAGCAGGTTCTTACATGCCAACTGCATGACCCATCCTGCCACCAGCCCCAGGCAGAGCCATGATACCTCTCGGGCAAGTGAGAAATTGACAGTAAACCAAATCATACCTTCCCTGCCTACCTTTTACCTCATAACCTCCATCCCACCTACATCATCCTGAATGTGCTCCTTCCTACCTGATGGAAGTGCCTGAATAATTGCATTGTGGGCTGCGTGGCATAATCCTAACTCTTTGTAGCTTTTTCTAGTCTTTCTTGTTTCTCTACTGTATCATGGCTAATTAATTTTATATTACAAACCAGCCACTGAAAGATCTGTTTAGGTTCATTTTAAATGAAAAATTTCAGCCTCCTTCACGTGTCCTTGATGATTTTATAGCCTTGATGTCAGATGTTTCAGGCACTAATTATACCTTTATTTCATTCAGGTAAGTGAATTTGCACTTTTTTTTTTTCCCCTGTTATTTTTTCCTCCTGTAAAATAACAAGTGAAATGCATGGATTTTATTTTATCTCACCTTTATTGGACTATATCAGACACAAACAGACTCATTACTGTGAAGTTGTGAAGTTCACAAACCAGAAAAAAATATTTCTAAGTTTAAATCCAATTATGTGATGATTTTCCGAGAATACCGTTAAGTCTATTAGCAGTAGGGGACAAAAAGGGGAAAAAACAAAAACAAACAAACAAAAAAACTTAAAAATGCATAAGTTAAGAAAGTGTAATAGAGAAAAGCGAAGAAGCAAAGTGCAATAATTGGACAAATTATAATATACAAATACAGCTGATACAACTGAGTGATCCAAGAAGATCCCCATATTAAAAAAGAGAGTACCCAATCCAAAACCAGCCCACTAAGGTTAGTCTGTCACTCATCACATGCTTTCCTGCTGGGTGCAAGATATCACTGGTGTTTCACATCATGCAGGGAGTGGTGGGTAGCTGTATCAGAACATCTCCTGCTCTGTGCTTCCATTTAGGAGCAAAGTAACTAGCTTTCAGTAAACACTAGTAGCAAACAGACTGCTTAGATGCAGTCCATGCTGCTGTAGGAACCTTGGTCTTTCCACTACATGAGAGTCTGGAGCCTTTAGAGGGCTCTTGTTGCACCTAATGGTGCAAAAAGCACTTGGTTCTTGCACACACTGCATCCTTCTCATTTCTGGATGCTCCAAGATGATCAAAATTGTGGTGCTGAGCTTCCCTCTTCTTACCACCACCATTGTAAGCACTTACATATTTATTGCCTTGGAGAAAGGGATGTCCCATAGCTGGGAAAATGCTGGCTTGACCCATAATGGGATTTAGGTATCATTCAGTGTGGTCATCACAATTGAATTGAACTGGCTCATGTACACAGAATTACACAGAATCACAGAATTTCTAGGTTGGAAGAGACCTCAAGATCATCGAGTCCAGTACCTCCCTCTTCAGGCTCGTAATTGTCTCCTACCACTTAGCTGAAGCCAGAGCCCTGCCACAGGTTCCCAGACTGCTATTCTCCACCTGCTGGTCTTGCCATGAGCAGCCCTCTTGTAACAAACCTGTGGGGTTGGCATCACAAAACACATGGCCCTCAGAGGAATGAGGACCTCCACGGCAAGGATGCTCTGCTAAGGTTAGGGACCCCAGTGCCAGCAGTCTGAGGAGCCACTCCTAACGATATAAAAACCCCAGTGGGATGGATTCAGAGCCATCTGCCCTCAGGGAAGGAGTGGGCAGCAGATGCTGCAAGTGTCTAGCAGACAAATAACATGGACTTGAAAACCTGCCAGGCTAAGGAGAGACTGGAAAATGTGTATTCCCCTTTCCAGGTGAGTGCTCTCACCATTGAACTGACACAGGAAAGGCAGCGAGTGAAGGGGAAAGAAGGGAACAGGGAGCACCTCTGGCAGCCTTGCCTGAGTCAGGAGTATCTCAAGGGTATGAATTTGTAGTAGTCATATGAGACTATTCACAGCCCACAGTTAGGGGCACAGGCCTTGGGAAGGAGAGTAGCTCTAAAGCTCAGCCCCGTTTGCAGCATTTCCAGCTGGTTGGCTTTGGCAGGACTCTCAAACCCAGCGTTCAGATGCATTTCTCTATGCATCATGCCATATAGATGTAATAGATTGCTAATAACTTGAAAAGCCATGCTATAAAGTTACAGTTATTAGAAATATAAGGCTCAATGTATAAAAAAATGCTGTGTTCTCCTTATTATGGAGGAGTAAACTTTGATTAGTGGAAGTGATTAGTCTATAAAATTCAACTTGCCATTTATTACCTTAACAACCTTACAACCTGGTGTTATTAAAGACTCAGGGTGGAAACCACTGTGACCTGTGGAAAAGTATTTGCCTGCACAAGTGCAGATCAATAGTTCTACATTTAGCTAAAGTTTTGTGTATTATGCCAAATACAGTTCATAAATGTCACTTCATAATTTGTATTAGTACAAATTATTAGTTAGGAGTCACAACCCTGGCTTGCCACACCAAAACACACTATTAGTTGTTTCAGCAGGTCTTCTGATTTATATTTATGCTTAATATTCTAGTTCAAAATACAGTAAATAACTTTTTGTTCTAACAATTAAGTTTTTTTGTTGGTGGTGATGGTTTTTGTTTTGTTTTATCTTGTTTTCCCAGGTACTGTGTAATGAGGCAAAGGGATAAATTATACCAGGCTGATATTTTAAAGTGTTAGAAGCTAAGCTATAGAACTAACCATAGAAATGTCTAACAATCAAGATCTATCAAGAAAATGACTTTCTAGATACATAAGATCACAGAATTAATTTAAAATGTGATAGACTGAAAATAAAATTTGATTTATCTCTAAAAATTGAAAGGTCATTTTCTACAACTGCTTTATAGAGTGTTTTGATTAAAACAGTACTTTCTAAGAAAAAATGCTTATAATGGTATTTCAGTGTGCATTCATGGGTCCTGTTCTAACAACTTTCCTTAATTATACAGAGGTTACAGAGATTTTCAGTCTTGTATTCAAATATGGTGTTTGGGGCAGTAACATTTGCAAGTTACATATTGGAGATAGGTCTGAACTTCAGACTCCATGTTGCACAGTGAGCACACCTTAACAATTTTAATTGGCAACATATCAGAGGGAGGTCAGCAGTGAAATCTCTATCCCAAGGTTTATGGCTGTCGTTTTACAGATTTTGATTTAGAGCTAGCACTCACACAATTAATGATCAAACTGTGATATTTAAAGTGCTGGACTCAGATGCAAGTGTTTTTCCCGAGAAATTGGAGACCATGACAAAACCAAGCAGAAGGTCACAGCCTGCCCCTCTGTGCAGAGATGGCCTTCTCCCTACAGCCAGAGGCTGTGATCCTCATGGTGTTTGCACTGGCTGTGTGCAAACAGATCTTTCTCATCCTCTACCCGGCTGCAGTGGTAAGGACCAGATGCATCATGGCCCAAGCCAATTGTTAGAGCAGGGAGAGAGAGAGAGGAGATGACTAGAGGAACCTTCAAAAGGTTATGCTCATGATGACGAATGCTCTGTAAAGGGTCAAAAATGCACTTTCATGGAAACCCCCAGATAGAAGGGACGTTAGCCAGAGTTTCTTGGGATAGTACATTCCCATCATTTAACACCCCTAATGGAACACTGTCCTAGTATTTCTCATGACACTGTTATTCTTCTTAACGGGGATTAACAATCTTTCTTGTTATTTCCTGTCTCCATTTCTCATGAACTAACATCCCACATCAGATACTATATTAGACAATAATAAGGACAAATGACAGACTGCATAGTTCCTTGCCTGACATGGATTCTGCATTATCCCGCCACACAAAGAGTACAAAGAAATTTCAGGGTTTTATTTATTGTTTTGGCTATTACATAAAAATATTACAGAAATAAAAACCCTGAAGAACTAGTATGGTATGGTATTGCTCCAGTCATAATGTGCTAGTACACAATCAATTCTTATAAAAGCTTTTCTCTTTCAGAGTAGTTTAGTTGTCCAAAGGGAATAAATAATTTACTGCTTGTTCAATCCAGCACTTCTCTCCTATTATTTTAAAAAATTTATTCTACTTTGCATTTACCACATAAAGTGTTCTTTGTTTACATTTTGACCATTCAAAATATGTTTCCTCTTTAAGCATGTAGAGGATACCCTCAGTCAAGTGAGCTTGTTAACACGAGGTTGATGACTTGAGAAATGTTCAGGTGTACATTTTATTTTCCTTATTTTTGACGCCAGTGTAGGCCTCCTGGATATGTTTTGATATAGATTTTCATGATTTCAGCATTTTCAAATGAAAACTTTACATAGCTTAAAGAGGCACACACTTGTTCTTAATAAATCTAAATACAAGCTTGTGATGTCAAACTGGTTCACAGCTGGCAATAAACCATCTTGCAGCTGACATGGTTATCAGAGAGCCCTGCAGAGACAGGTTGGAGCAGCTTGCCTACACGAGAGGTGGCCTTGTCTAAAAGAAGACCATGGTCTACACATTCATGGTTGCACAGAGAAGTTTCCCCATCCCCAGGATGGAGCATCTCCAGCACCTTCCATAACCCAAGATTTCTGGGAGAGGAACAACCCCAAATACCCAAGTGCGCCCATTTTTAGAGGATTAGATTGGGCCCTAGGCATTTAGTTAATGCTTCCATCTAATGCTTCCAGATTTTACAATTTGCAGATTTTTTCCTAAGGGGGAAAGAAAAAAAAAAGTGTTTTGGTTGGGGAAAGAGTAGGAAATTAAAAAATACACATTTTCCACACTTTCTTCTGAAATGTTCTTCTCATCTTTAAAGTATTGGAGGAATAATCTTAAAAATGTGAGAATGAAAATGAATGCATGAAATAGCACAACACATGACTGCATTAGTGTTATCTTCTGCTGAGAAATCCACAATTAAACATTTATTTTTAAATTGTCTTTTTCAAACTGTTTTACTGGTGAGGAAAAAGTCAGTATTTACTAGCAAAATGAACAGTGTTTAGTGGATTAGATTTCCAATTAAACCTTTCAGTTTCACACCCTGACCAAACAGGCATATAATCTAAAAAATCTTGAGACTTTGTATGACCTGTAAAGCCTTCCAGTAAAACCTATTTAATGACAAATTCAGCATATCTCACTTGTTTTATTTAGTATTTCAAAAATTCTGTACTGCATTCAGTTCTCAGGTGTCATTGTTTTAAAGTAACGTGTTAAAAAAAAAAGGGATCTACATCAGTGCATCACTTTGAAGCAGGCAAAAGATGTATCTAATACCCTTCTAAATACATGGTGCATGTTGGCTTTGCTATTGGTGTGATTCTTTCCTAATTTCTGCTCCAGTGATCACTGGTGATTCTCATGGCTATGGTAAATGGTCTCTAGATACATTTTCAGTATTTCCACTGATGTCTTTTTCAACTAAAAGTGTGATGAATACACAGTGACCTGTGAATGACTTTGGGGTCTTGCACTGATCTGTTGACCCCTAAAACTTTGAAATCACTACAGTAAAATTCTTAATAAAATGAATGAAAGATAATCTCTCTATATACAATAATTTAATGACTAGCATATATTTAAAAAGCAACGTGTAGACTTTCTAAAATCCAGTTTCATCACTGCTTTGCTGGATTAAATGCAGCAAAAACTTATTGCCAGTACTAGAATGAATACAGTACTGGATTTAGTTAATGATTTCCCTGTTACACAGAATCAGTAGCTGAAATTTCTGATCAGTTTTGTGGTCTGCCTATGAGACCACAGGTCCAGGTCTTACAGCTGACTGAGCCTTTGAACTGTAGTTTGGTTTGGACCTGCAGGTTAGAGAAGAGCAGTAGAAAAGGAGATCAAATATAATTCATTGCCTTAAGAAGCACACTTTTTCTTTCTAAAAATAAAATCCCAGACTTTCTTTTTTGCAGCTTGTTTACAGGAACATCGTACTTGGATCATACACCACAAAGGGCTTACAGCTATCCATGCTGTTTCTCCATGGAAATTCAGCAATTAATCTGTGGAGTCCTAGACAGCCTGGGTCACATTCTTGAGACAAGAGACTGAAAATTTTAGGGTACTGCACTGAAAAATTCAATGTTGGCCTTCACAGACTTATTTATAAACTCACTAAATAGTTTCAGGTGGCAAAAACATCAGGTTTGGATTTATAAGACTGTTGATAAGTGATCTGTTTGCAGTTAACCCCAGTTTTAGCACACAGTGTGTATGAGAGCCAGGTTCAGATCCACCTACTAACTTGAATGACTACAAGAAGGGATATGAGCCCATGTTATCACCACTCCTTTTCTCTCTGGTTCACTGCATGTTCACTGCAAGTCAGGTGCAAAAATAGAAGAGCTCCCGCAAAACTGACTGGATGAGCCTGGCCTTGTTGTGCACATGATGTGCTAAGCAGAGGCACAGTAAGAAGAAAGAGCAACATTTAGATCCATCCTGGTCCAAGCAACATTAAGCCACTTATCAATGTGGAGATGGGACAAATGCAATTTCTTCTGTTAAAGCTGTTGCACTTCTTTTCACTCAGTACTTAATATTAAAGAGAGAAGGAGCAAGTAAATAACTCCCTTGCCTGATGAGGAATTCATTCAGGATGTGGGCTCTGATCTCTGTGCCAGAGACCAGTTTGTGATTAGAAAAATCCTGTCCTCTCTGCTCTATGTGTTTGCAGTCAGGACAGTCTTCTGAATGCTGTGGTTTACAGCACTCACAACACAGAATTCTGCCCTACACAGAAGCATAGATGGAAATGGATTTCCCACATCTGAGCCAAATGTCTACACCATGGAGCTTCTGGGTACAAGTACCTGTGCCACCTTCTCCTCATCCTGTTTTATTGACCTGATTAGACACTGCCTTTATTTTTAGCACAAGTTTGTTCCACAGTGGCATTTTACCTTTGGGTTAGAGCAGGATGTTTTGTTCTATTAGAACAATTCCCCTAATTTTTCATTCTGATGACAAAAAAAAAAAAAATCTTCTCATTTTCACCTAATTCTTAAACAAGCTTTAATACATTTTTCATTTGACTAGAGAACTCAAGCAAAGCATACACAGCTTACTCAAGGCTCTTTCCTTCCCTGAAATATTTCTACCACTCCTGACTGTGATGATAGTGGAACTGAATCTTCTGAGTTTTAAGCAAAACAAATCAGTTAACGGTTATTTCCTGAATGGATTTCCATTAATTCACTACAAAGACTGGCTACAAGTAATCTGGGAGCATTACAGCTTGTTTTGGGTGGGAGAAGGGAAGGCAATGAGACACTCTGATGAGAGCTGCTCATCACCAGCAGGAGCGAATGCTGGATCCTTTGACAATCAAAAAGTATTTATAAATTGTTATGCATATTCAAAAATGCCGGAGATCATGCTTACAGGCACCCACATGCACAAGATCCTCTCATCTCCAGGAAAACCATGCCCTCCTGGAGGCTGGTGTTATACCACTATCATCCTCCCTGGATTTGACATTTATGTGCCCGATTCTGGGTAGATTCCAGTGACAATGACAGTGATGCTTGACCTTCCCTGGAGGAATAGGTTGGCAGTGAGACACCCACTTCTGGGTGCCGGGCTTTGTTTGCTTCTGTTTGATTTTTTTTTTTTTCTCCTCTGCTTTAGGATCTTAAAAAAAAATTTCTACACAACTTTTGTGAAATTCCAAATTCATCTCTGTGAATTGATGCTATGGGTATGGTAGAAGGAGAACATTTATGTGTGGGACTGAAGAGAACTTTGAAAATTAAACTGAGTAGACTTACACAGAGATGCTAATATTAGCTGTGTCCTCATTAATATTAAATGACTTTTTGTAGGTGATGGAAATTTCTTGCTGTTATCACACAATGCCCAGGTGCAAAGGTAGGTGCTTACTCAGCAAACTTTTTGTGACAAGACATACAGTAAGACAGAAGAAGTATTTAAAGACAAGAAAATAATTGTGCGGTTTGGTGGTCATGGCATTCATCCAGGTATGAAGACTTCTGGTTTCTGATTTCCCTTCCAATGAAAAGTTAATAAATGAAGTGTGGATCAAAAGGAGAGACTGCAACACCTTTTCTCACTTTCACCAGGGTGTCCTATGTATGTCTATACACAGATTTATTTATACACATATATACACATATACAGGCATATTTACTTACCTGTATATTTATACATATATTTATACACTAACATATGTGGATTTTTGGCATTGCTTATAATGCATCTATTTTTAATTAGACCCGAATATAGAAACCTCTCACAATATTTGCTATTTTGCAATAGAAATCAAACAGCTTTAATCAGGTCTGCTCTTTCTGAAACATCCAAGGAATCCCCCCACACTTCCCCAAAGCTTTCTGTCCTACTAGGGGTCATAGATCCAGTAGATTCCAGAGAATCACATAGAGGCATGTGACATTCTTGAAGTCAGTGATTGCTTTCTTTTTAAAAGCACCCATATGGAATGATTCACCTGGACCACCCCAGGAGGGTGATGACTCATTAGGGCTTCTGATGTAAAACTGCATGGATGCTACTTTATGGCCATAATGCTACTCTCTTCAAAGAGGTCTCTGCCATCTTTTTTGTCATTAGATGCTGGCTGTAGCCTTCCTGGGTGTCCTTTCTGGTATCAAACGAACATTTCTGTGCTTCTATTACTGGCTTGCTGTTGCAGCTCTTTAATTCATCCTGTCACTTTCTCTGCTATTATGGCTTTGAGAGTTTATTTGCTGCAGGCAACAGAGAGCTTGCACAACAGTGTGACATGAAATGTAGCGCTAGGCTGCTAGTACCTACTGTTGGTGCGCTGCTCCAGTCCGGCAGCACGGTCTGCGTGTGTTTATCTCTTCAGTTTGCCTTTTCAATATATTTTCTTGGCGATCTTGACAGCTGCTTCTGCTTTGCCGTTAGACTGGGAGAGATGCTGAGGAGGCACGATATGGTCAAAGCTTGCTGATACTGTACACTTCTGACATGCAAACCAAGGTCCATTATCCACAATAACCATTTCTGCAGCTCTCTCCCAGGCAAACTCAGCCTTATGGCCATCAGTGATAGAAACTGCTGCTTTTTTTAATGTCAGGGATCCATTTCCCAGCCGTCAACAAAAGCACTCAGCATTCATTAAGGCAGGAAGGGAAAAATGAAGACAAGACGTGCTATGGGGTTTTGTTTAACCTTGCTCCTTGGGGACACTGGCCTCCTCGCAGCCGCCATCCAGTAGACCAAGCGCTAAGTAGCTCAAAGCAAGATGGCTCCCTTAGGGAACTAATGGAGTATTTACACAATGAGACTGCTGACAGGCTGTCTGTATTAATACTGGTTAAAACAAAACTTGAGACACTCATAAAGCACAGGTTGGCAATTTAGAGTGAGCTGATTGTATTGAAAAAAAAAAAAAGAGAGAAAAAAAAAACAGAGGAAAAAAAACCAAAAAACAGAGAAAAGAAGAGAGGGAGTCTTGAAAACATTTGTTTTGCCAAACTGCTGCTGAATATTGATGGATTTCCAGGCCCATGACAGAGTGTGAAAATGAACTTCTAGAAAATTGCACTTGTTCAGAAAATGTCTCAGGACCATTTCTTGTAGACCATTTCTTCCTATGCTGCTAATGGAGACCTAATAGTTCAGCTACCACTGCTGCCAGAGGAAGAGTCCTTTGTACCTGTCAGCTGGCATTAGCCACAGCCACCCTAAATGTCTGCACCGGAGGCAGCTTTGCTGTGGGTGCAGGTGCACGTCCTCCTTTCCAGGCTGCTGGAGGCTGGGGAGCAGCTGGGGAGGCTGTGGGGTCCTGCTCCAAGTACACGCCCCTGACCACGAGGCCTTGCCAAAGCCGTCTCACCAGCCCTCATGCTTTCATTAGCAGGGGAAGAGATCTTCCTCTCAGCCATAGACTGAATAAAATCGAGGTGCTCAGCCTAATTGCTGAGGGAGAGGGCTGCATCTGAGAGAAGGAATGCAGGGGACACTGCACAACAAAGTACCTAAGTGAATCATAGTTTTAAACAGCTCTGCTGGGAATATAGCAAAAACTGTGCTATGCAACCACTCTGCCTTGTGCAAAGAGGGACAGAACCTTGCCATGCCATATCTCTCCACCAAGACACACCAACAGATGCAATAAGTTTGAGCAAACAGAAGGTTTTCTCTGTCCTTCACTTTAGTTACTAACACTACAAGAAGGATCGGCTTCAGCTGAGTATTTTTGTCTGTTGAGCTCCAGAAAACATTGAACTTACCTTAACGTAAGAAAGGCAGAGATTTAAGAAGCTTTTGTTTTAAATAAATGCACAATGCTATCAGAAATATGAAGTATAACATTGTGAAGAACAATATTGCACTTCAATTTCTCTGTCGGGAGGGCAGGAGGGGATCCTTCATGATGAAAAGTGGTTTATATTTATTCTCTTTTACTAGATTACTAGTAAAAACACTATATATATATAAATATATATATGGGCTAGAAGGCTATGATTCTGCCACACAATTATCTTTTATTTTGCATGGTGATTTTGCTTTTTCCCCCCAGTTCCTGCAGGTCATTTGGTGGATTTTATGTTGCCTAGGTAATCTTAAAGGTTTTAAACTTCTCAGTTTTTGTTCTGCTCTGACACTGATCTCATTGTAATGGCTTTTTTTTTTTTTTTTACATCTGGGTCATATTTGTCATATGGAATGTGTCATATCATTAGCTTATTCACTCTGATCTCTGTATGCTTGCTAAATACACCTAAGAGAAAGTCACCATGCTGTGAAGGTGACAAGATGACAGCAGAAATCTACATTCAATTCTGCTTAATTTCAAGTTTGAGGCCACATCTCACAAGGTGCAGGTAAAAGATCACATCTAGTGAGATTCTTCCTCTCACATCTCTCCCATTCTGCCAACCAGAAGAGATCAGGCTCGTTCATTTGAAATTAATGACACAAGGACTATGCATTAGTCCTGTTCGTCTCCTTGACGCATGCTCGTATGAAGAATAAACAAACATCAGTTTAGTTGAGATTGGAGATATATTTCCTTACAACCTTGCTGATAATTTAGAACAAAATGCTACTTAAAAAAAAAAAAAAAAAAAGTCAGATTCTGTAAAAAATCTAAATGTCACTGTGTCTTGGAAAGTGTAATTAAGGACTTCAGTAATGCCATACTGACAGGCAAGCAAAATGTGTCCTGTGAAGTGTCAGCAAAACAACTTTGACATATGTCAGTGACATGCCCTTCTCTGAAATACTGTGTTTAGTTCTTGCTGTCTAACTCTGGGTTGTGTGAGAACTTGTCAACTCTGAGGTCCTGACAGTTGTCTCTTGACTGAAGAAGACCAGTTAATGCTTGGTCATGCAACACCCTTTGCTTAGACTTTAAGCACCACTCAGTGCTTAGATTTCTAGTGGAAACTTAGTAAAGTAGGCAGAAAGGAAGCAAAAATATTATCCAGAAATCCTCTGATAAATGGGAGATTGGGTCTGTGAAATGCCCTGAGGCACCCAACTGCCCTACAGTTGGGACAGAGACTGAATGAGAGTACAGGGAAAATAGGAGTTGAAATAGCTGATAAAAATGATAAGAGGCGTGGGTAGACTTCCAGATGAAGACAGATGGAAAATATTTGAATGGTTTAGCTGAGGGAAGAATGGGTCACGGATTATTGCGGCAAAAGTCAATTGGATGCTGCCATTTGCCTTTTCTTGTAATCCAAAAATAAGGGAAAAGCTGATGACACTGAAAAGTGACAGATTTAACTGCTTTTAGGTGAAATGCAATTAAATTGTGCCATTCACCATCACAAAGTAACAAGAAAAGCCTGGTGCTTAGCAGAATTAAAGAGGGACTGGACCATTATATAGGTAAGGAGAACAAGTTGTGTTACATTAAGTAGTGCACCGTTTTTGTAATGAGAAGCACAAAGTCTCAAGGTTCAGTATAAACCAACTGGAAACATGGAGGCAGTGCTTCCTCGGGCAGGTTATTTCGTGATTCAGTGCCTGGCCTTGTGCTGAGAGCTCAGGCCAGAGACAGAATACTAGAGCAGATGGACAGCTGGTCCAGCCCAGGATGGCAATTCCTATGTTTCAGTGCTTATATGTAAAAAGTAACAGCTCAGTTCTTACCAAAACAAATTTGAGTGAGATCAGATGATAAGGCAAATGCAATCATAAAGAAGAGAGAAAGTATTATGTGTATGTAGTAAATTCTTATATACGAAGAAAATAAATAAAACCAGTTAAAGTAAATACAGCCCAGTAAAACTGAATAATGTCCAAAGTGCTCAGATATAATTCTCACAAATGAAGGTGTCTTTCTGTTACAGCAGTCTGTGCTGAGGCACACAGAGTATAATATTTTCTCCAGCAGTAACAAGCAATTGTCACAAGAACATGAGGCTGTTTTTTTCCTGTACTTTCTAAAATGCTTAAAGCAGCACGTCCGGATTGGGGAAAAAACACTCCTAGCCACAGAAGACTGCTTCCCCAGCCAGTGGAGATTGCCGCAGCTCCTTTGACGTCAATAGAGCTATACTGACTTATACCAGCTAAGGATATTTCTGCTCAGTGAAAACCTTCTGTAAGACTCTGTGTCCCTCAAATAATTGTATTAATTCTTATAACCATGTTTATTGTCAAGGCTGATTCTGGTACTTGAATGTGAGAAGAAACCACTGAAATTCAGTTTTACACTTCTGAAAAAACATTTGTTCACATTCTTTGAGTTGTGAGGTTTTACATTGCTCCCTAATCAATTCAAGCAAATCTGGAAAAGAGCAGCATAATGTGTTGTTATATAAATTTGTTTCCTAACTTTGCTTTTTCTCATCCATTTATAACTCAAAAAATAACTTTATTTCCCCTGTTTTAATGGCGAAATTGCAAGTCACTCATACAGGACATAAGCTTGTCCTTTGAGATTTCTACTTATTTTTATCTTTCTAATTATTCTTTACTAATGAATAGATTTAAATTAATTTAAATATGTGGATCAGTTTTATCATCCAATTTTTCTTCTTGAGACAACATAAGTCATGACCACGGAAAACTCTGACACATTGATTCACAAAAAGCTGTGCACGTCTGAGTAAAATAATGTACCCTAAACCATTAAGTCTTAGAAAAGAGCTTGGAACAAGGTGGTGAAACGGTACCTCTACCTCTCCTTACCTATTGAAAAGCAACCTTTTCAAGTGGAATATCCACCATGTTCCCTGATAGTAAGTTCCCTCCTGATCACCCTCTCATATAACACTGTACAAGCAAAGTATGAATGGCTTTTTACAAAGCATATTCAAAATAATGATCTGTGTCTTCTGACAGCAATCTGCACCTCATTTTCCAGCTCTCCCTTTGAGTAAGTGTAACTCTAACTGTGAACAAATTACACTGCAGATTTGTAAATCCTGAAATAAATGGCCGTATACAGATGAAAGCAAGCAGTTTCAAAATTAAAAGGAAATGCATTACAGTGGTTTAAATGCACAGTGCAACACTACCAACAAATTAATCCCATAAACGTGATTTAAATAGAGCAATTGATAACAAAACCAAAACCAGGCGATGAAAGATGCAGCCCAAACCCAACTGCTTTCACATTCAGAATACCAAGTCTGGGGCTTGAAGGAAGGCTATGCCCATATGCCCATTATCTGCCCAAATAGATAAGGGTGGGAGAGCATCTCTTCAGCTGCTGGCATGTCTTTCCAAACTGATAAAGGTCAGATTGACGGACATCCTTTCTTGAGTTCAAAAAGTGAACAAAATACTTTTTTTAAAATTTTTTTATTTTTTTTTCTTTTTTTTCTTTTTTTTTTTTTTTTCCCTTCTACCTCAAAGAAGAGGCTGTGAAAAGAAAGTACTTGAGCAATTACTTTCCCAAGGAGTGTGTTGTGGCCTTCAATCAACAGTCAGCCACACGGGGGTGACTCACTTCACATCACGAGTGCTATTTCTTTTCACTGTGACACAACTCAAGTTCTCCGTGTCACTGCAGGTCTAATGCACAATAGCCTTGCAGCCACTTGTGACACACAAGCTGCCATGCGTGTTCCCTGTGAGGAAGCACTGAAAGTGAGGGACTGCCGCATCCATGAACACTCCTTCAATTGTGCCACACAAAAATGCAAGGAAACATGGACAAAACATGAGCAATCCCCCTATATGAGGTTCTGCATGGTAGTTTTCTGAATGCTGCGTAATATATTCGGTGGCTAGCTGGAAAACTGAAACATTTGGTTCCTCAAGCCCATATCTGAGGCAGGAGCACTGCAGGATACTCTTGGCTCTACTGAGCCAGTCAAGAGGCAGTATGCTACCCACTGGCACCATGTACATCAGGGCAGGAGGGAAAAGCTCCTCTAATGTTCCTGCTTCCCGTAGTCTCAGTGAAAAAAAGAGCTCAGGAGAGGATTTATTCTCTTCTCCCTTCAGGGACTGCTGGGGAGCCTCAGTGGCCTCAGCCACTCCAGCCTCAGTGGGCAGCAAGAGATCTTGCTCCCTGTCTGTCATGAGGAGCCTTGGATGCAGACTGCATAGGAAGGATGAGAGGAAGATATGGGAGAGTGAGAGGGAAGAAAGTTGGAAAAAGAGGCCCAGTGTCGAGGCTCTTTGCTCCCCGCAAAGATGAGGACAGAGATGCTGAGAATAGGGGTGAGGAGAGGCTTCCTTGGGGCTTCCAGAACTCGCCCCATCAGAGCAGATGAGCACGGACATCGGTGTTTGCAAAACACTGCTTCTTGTCCTGTTGAGTATAGTTTTTATTTGGGTAATAAAGCTGTTTTAGAAAAGATACCAGATATTTTCAGGTAGGAGCAATTATCCCAACTGTGTCAAAAGTTGGTCTAGACTCAGTTACAGATGATCAAGGACAATCAGCTACTTCAAAAGTTCAAAAGCTTTGATTAATATTTGCAGCTACTATGCAGCTACAATGCAATACAAGTCTAGCCTTAGGGCTTTTGTGTTTCTTTAAAGCATTAGCCATTAATAGGCTAAGTTTACCACTGGGATACAGAGCACTGGCCCAGCAACGCAGCTCGAATGTATTTATTTTCCGATCTATGGTTTTCAAGTACAGTGTATCATTTCTACAAGGCTTTAATGAGAGCCAAGAGGTGTACATTATAAACAACAAATTTCTGTTTCTAATGGAGCTCGGTTCAGATCAGAGAGTGATTTATTAGCTTTCCTCAGCTTTTACTTGTATTTCACTACAGAGATCAGAAATTTAGATTTCGATCTAAAATTCACAGGATAGCATCAAGAGCCTTGTTTTCAAAGTACAGATTTATTTTTTTTTTAATCTTAAATTTACAAATGTTCTATTCTGCTTAAGGTCAATCATTCAGAGGAACAGTGTATGTCTGCCAGCTGCTCTTAACTGTCTCATTAAAATGAAAGCATTGTAACTTCTAAAAGAAAAAAAAAATGAAAGCACAGATATTTAGTGAAAAAGCAGAAGGAAAGGCATTTGTCTAAATAAGTATCTCTCAGTGAGATCTTTATTACTATGGTTCTTGTCAGTAATAACAGAAATAACAAGAACAATACTATTTGTAGCTGGCCAGTGGAACAGGGACTGTCCACTGGAGCAGACAACAAAGGCAGTGCCACCTACCTACCTATAGCCAGTAAGATAGACATGAATTGTGACCTACTCTAACACCTCCGAAGCTTCAAGAGTGAGTTCAGCACGTCGGGCACCCACACTGTCAGCTGGCAATGTCTAGAAAAGGACTTCAATTTGGGTTATGATAAATGGCATAACATGATCACTGGATTATTCAGAAGATAACTCTTGAGCTGAATGGTACAAGGCCTAAAGGCAGGAGGAAAAACAGAATAAAAACTGTGAGAACTTAGAAAGAACTGTTTCCTATTTGAACAATCTTCAAAGCAGATGTTTTCTGGAGGTGCAATCGAAGAAAGCTTGCCATAGATGACAAGAATGTTATTTCTGACACCTCACCGCATATAAAAGTTCTTGCTGGAATCAATTTATCAATAAAATGTAAAACACTGATTCTAATATTGAAGTTTGCATATGAGAAATACATTGCCATTATGTGTTCCAAATAATAACTAAAGCTGTGTTAAAAACCCACACATCCTTCTTTGTTATCATCTAAATGAACTAAATAAAGAAAAATATTAAATCAAATAGAATGCTAGTGAATAGCATGTGTTGGTTGTGATAGAAATATTAATGTACTATTTATCAGTTATTTACTTTATCCTTGCCCAATCCATCTCACTTCCACATATTTGTGGTCATTACAGTAGTAAGACTAGACTTCAATATGGAAAAAAGAATTAAAAGGTAAAGAGCAGAAGGGTGTTTTGAGCTTGTGCCTTTTTCTACAAAAGCTTCTTGAGACAAGATTCCATATCTGGTTATTCATGTCTCTCTCTTCTGTCATATAGACCTGCTTGTTCTTGCTGCAAAATCTGAGCACAATAAGAATGGAGTGACTCAAGTTTACATGACTGGATGATTTTTTTTCTTCCTGTAATGGAAAAGACAGACATTAACTCATCCTTCTCTTTACATAGATTTATTATGTTCAATAATTGTCTGTTATTATTACTGTACATTGTAATCTATTTCTAATGAATCCCTCTTGGTTATGGTGAATCAAGTCTTGCATAATAAATTCTAATCTGTTAGTCATTATCTTTGTTAATATTTTACAGTCTACATTTATTACTAAGATTAAGAAATAGTTTGTACAGTCCTTGGTATTTTCACTATTTTTAAGTGCTATCTCTTGTAATTAGTGTTCTCTTTGAATTTGCCTTTATCTTCTTAGGTTAACAACCAGCAACACTGGAAACATCAATGCTTTCAGACTTTTTCCAAAGTCTTCTGGTGGGAAACACAAGTTACAAAATTCCCATGTGTTTTTCAGAATGGGTGTATCTTCATGTGCAATATCAGCTTATCTGATGTTGCCTGGGTTCAAGCCCGCAAGCAGATGCATGGGACTGGAGCTGACAGAAGCAAACGTGGCTGAACACAATCACATCTGGGCATTCTCCAGTGATTTCTCTTTTTCAGCCCTGGAAGAGAGAGATTTCTTTGGGGGAAGTAGTAAATCTGCTCAAGCTGTAAAACTGCTTCCCATCTACTAGTTAGAAGGCTTGAGAGTGCACTCTCCAGTCTCCTATCTGTAATACCTTTTACAGTTACAAATGTCTTGGCATCTAGCTAATAACTAGGGAGCTATTATCAGGTCTTGTAATTTCATTACAAAACAGCCCTCTCTGGCTTGATGCGAGTTAGCTACAGAAGAATTCACACCCTGCATTACAACGCAGAGGGGTACAGTGCTCAGCTCCCACTTAGAGGCATTGTAAGAGCTTGTTTAATGTCATGCCTGTGAGCATTACTGCAGTGAAGTGAGGGAAGGGTTGGCTGAATAACTCCTGAACAGTATTATGTGTCTGAAGAAACCCCTTGAGTCCTTCACTGTATGTCCTTATGTGGTGGTGAAGACCTTTGAGCAGGAGGCCATCAGGGTTGCTTTCAGCAGAAAGGACCAGCAGTACCTTTGTCAAAGCTCTTTGTGCCATCAATAGGCTTCGCTATGGCAAAAGTTTAAGGGTGGATGAATGAAACACATTCTTAGACTCTCTACAAATGTTTATAGACCTTTGGCAATTAAATTGAGCAATTAGAATTAGTTGGTAAACTTTGGATGATAAGCAGTGGAAAACGATGATTTGTTCAATCTTTCAATGGGAACATATTTTGTTTGATTAAGTGTTTTTGGCAGGTTTCCTTAGGGCACAATAGACTTTTGTCAAAAAAAAAAAAAAAAAAAAAGTAAGCTTTGTAGTAGACGAATCATTAGGTACTCACCCAAGGACCCACTCTGCTTTATTGGGGCAGAACCTAAATTTTTTATAATAGGCAAATATCTGGTCTGATATATGTACTAGTGAAAACATTCTGCCTGGAGGGGGGTCAAGCAACTTTTCATCACAGAAATCTTCAAAAAGTCTCAAAGTGAACTTGTATATGACCACTTGGATAAGCCCTTTAAGTTTTGCTCATTGTTTCTCCTGGATGTCTTCCTGAGAAGTGATCTGTTCTTAAGAACTATATCTCTTTGTGGCATTTGTCAGTGGTTTTTTTTTTTTTTTTGGTTGTTGCTATTTGTTTTTGTTTGTTTGTTTGTTTGTTTGTTTTTAACGTTGAAGATCATTTTATATTTATCCTTTCCAAATATCTCATAACCAGTTTCAATTTCTCCTTCTAATACACTCTGTAGATCAGCTTTCATTTGAACAGCTCTAAAATATTCTTAATATGAGGTCAGTATAACCCTTTCTATGGGGTTGTTTCCAATTATTTGGAAATGCCTTCTTCATAACTGATGCCCAATAAACATTATTAAACCAATTCAAGTATTACATTGAATAACGAATTCCTAGGCAGCACCTTCCCTGCTGGAGCAAGGAATATTGGTCTGACTTTAAAAACTGTGTTGCAAGCAGAGATGACTAGGAAACACTGGCTGTCTTTGAATGTGCAAAATATCCATCTCCTAAATCTGACATGTCAACATTGGTTTGCCACGGATATATCAATGAAGGGGAATTAATGAGTGAGAAAAGTGAAGTCCCTTCCCCCACTTCACTTGTGACTCTGATCCGTGATTTATGTGCAAAATTCACTGTGGTGAGCTTAATCATCACTGAAAGGAACAGAAGACACCTGGCAGTGGAATGACAGCCTCAAGAAGTTGTGTGCAGCTGCTTTTCACTGCACTGTTGTACGGGCAAATATGCTCAAAAGGTTAGCTCTGAAAGCAACATACAGCCAAGCTTCCATTGCAGCCATTTAAGCAGTATTCCTTCAGTTGAAGGAGTTTTATTTTCTACAAACGTATGCCATGCAGGTTATGAAGCTCCAAGGCTGATTAAGGCTTTCGGATACTTCCATAACATAAATGTTTACTCCAAACAAAACTAATCACAGCTGCTGCACTGGTGGAAAAAGATCAACTATGGAAACTGTGAAAAAGAAAACATGAAGGAGAGCAGATAGTAGTGTACATCTAGTCAAAAGATTTTCCATAACTGTGGAGTCTTCTCTGGAGTTTGCGAATCATCCATAAGCACAAAAGTCTCCTGAATTTCCTGGGAAATTAAGTTTGGAGGCAGAAATGTAAATGGTGGCATCTTCTTTCAAGAACAGGAAATTCCAATAGATAAATACATAGTTATTATCAGTTCTGTGGCGCTGTCTCCTTTTTCACAGGAAAATTGACAAATATATGAAGATCATGAAGATTAAATTAGAATTCAGAAATTAAAAGCTATGCTTTTTTTTTTAAAGAGCAAATTACATACAGTTTTCATATTTAGGAATAGATGTGAGAGAGACAAAACGCAAAGGAGGAAAGGAGAACAGAGGACAGGAACACCACCCCAGACAGAAAAAGCAAACCCAAGTATAAAATGCTAGAGTTGTGTAGACTCTGAGATAGGATATACACCCGGTGGAGAGCAAGAGTTAGGAGAGGCACTTCAGAGGAAGACAGAGGTTTCCTATTCACTTTGAAGAGGGGAAGAAAGACAGAAAAGGAAAGGGAGAAGCCACTGAAAGATTAGAGGAAAAGAAGGAAAACTGGAGGAAGAGAGATCAGAAATAAAGAGGAGAATAAATAACAAAGTTCATTTCCAGGCAAAAGAGAAATGAAAGGGGAAGGAGGCAGAAAGCCAACAAAAAAAGAAGGTAAAAATAAAGGCATCAGAAGGAAAAAGTCACTCATACATGTGGCTACTGAAAGCCATTGAAAATACAATTCTGCAATCATCAGAAATATCTACCAGGAGACATCAAGTATGTGTCTGTGCAGGAGAAAATTGGGAGATCTGCTTGCAGTTGTGTGATGAGCATGAGGGATTTCATTGATAGCCATGGGAAAGAGGACAGCCCATATGTTTCTACAGTCTTCTGAGATGAGTCTCACATTTCCCCCTCTGTGAGAATAATGCACTCACTGGTTGCATATATGGACACATGAAGAGTATGCAGATGTGTGCACACATGCACACACAAAGTATAGCATTTAGAAATGCTTGGATTGTTTCCAAGGTAGTTGAACAAAATGAGGCTAATAAAATATAATTAAACATTAATTACTGTAACTATCAAAAATAATTGACTTGTACAAAGCACAGCACTCCTATTAAAGAGGGACCTAAGGGTAATAAAAAACATATAGTATTCTGTAACGCAGACATAATAATTGCTATGAAGCAATTAAATTTATAGGCAACTGTTAAAATTCTTTTGTGACTATTTAAAAGTGTGAGCACAGGACAGATTTGGTTCAAAATTGTCTACTATAAAGCAGTCCCAGTATTAATAAGGAGTAAACATTACCATTTAAAAATCAAACCAAAGGTGCACTGCTGCTTGAAGTAAATTTGGGGTAAAGCTGGCTGGAGCTGTCATAAAAGTGTTGCTGTATGTGTCCCAACAAGTCATTCTTCTTCTGCCAGCCTTTCTTTCTAAAAATCTTCTGAGCATGAGAGAGACAGAGCTGGCAGATGAAAGCACTGGAGTTGAGGTCTTCAGCTGGCATTAAGCTACATGACTTCACTCATTTCCTCATGCCTTGCTACCTTTTAACTGTGAAAGAAAGAAGCATCCTCGAAGCAGGCAGAACTGGGGAAGAGGCACAGACTGGATGAACCGAGGTCATGGTAAATGAAAGAGAGCCTGAGTAAAGAAGAGTATTTCATCGTCAAGAAGAGCTGAAGAGGAGCTGTAGATGGAAACAGTTCATGGCGAGGACCACCCCTAGTTGCATTTCAGTGTTTTTGACTTCAGACTAGTGCTAGTCTGCTCCTATTGACTGAGTGCCCATTAGTGTCTGGGAATGCATGAGGCATGGTGCTGGAGCAAAGTTTTGGTTTAGTTTCATCTGAAAGCAATCTAGTTTGCACACTCTAACACTACTCTGAGAGGTGAACTGAAGTCTGGTAAGTGGAGACGACCAAGAGATTGACTTCAGAGCCACTCCTGATCCAACCTAAAGCTCCAGTGTAGATGAAACTGAAAAACAAAATGATGTTTTTTAATCTTAACTTTAACTTTCAAGCCGTAAGATAGGTTTTTCATCCCCTTGTGAAGGGCTTGTTTTCTTAGCTTGCCTTCCAGAAAATAGAAGTTGAGTGTTTACATGGAAGGCAATCTTCTTGAGTAGGAAGTTAGGGACAGCGCTAGTGGGCAGAGCACAATGAGAAGGGGCACGGATAACTATGAAGATTGCATGAGTTCATTCTGCAGACAAGTGACACCAACACACTACAGACAGCACTTACATGTGTTCCCACCATCAGAGTCCTTAGTCTCTCCCTCTGCATTAGCTTGTCTCCTTTACTTTGGGTACAGCTGAAATTCAACTGTTATTTTGTTATTCACCTCTCTTCTTTCTAACTTTATCTCATATGTTCCATTTAAATGGAAAAGTTTTATTCCAGCCCACATTTAATAAAAGAGCTAGAGTGGAAACAGACAAAATGCAGAGCATGAAAGTTCATTTTCTTGATCCTATCCCTAATCAGGGAAATGAGATGTGGAGAACATTTTAGAAAAAGGAAAAAAAGTACATTTGACATACTTAGACTCTCTTCTCTCTCTGCTGTTAGTGATGGCAATAGCTTGATGAGTTTGTGACTTTACACGCTTTAAGAAAATGCTGGCATTCTTAAACAACATAACTATTAAAAAGGAGTCAAATTTTTAAGGCAGATGTAATATAGCATTGTGAGTCAGTGGAGATGCCACAAAGTGAAATATACTTGTCATATGATGCCTTCACTTGTTCTGCAGGGAAAATATTATATGTAGTAAAGTAAAATCAGTCAAAATGGCAAAGAAATGACACTGCCATCTGAGACATTATTATTATTATGTTCAATTTACTATAGCCCACCAATCAAACTTGCTTCTATCAACCACCTCTGCTTTTAGGACATTCATTTATTTGTTCATTCATTCATTCGAAGAAAAATGTGCCAGACCTAGGACCAACTAAGGGGCTAATAATATCCAGTTTTTGGTTGCTGTTTCTTGGACTAAGTGCTAAATCATATCATATCACATCTTTACATTGCATTGCATTACATTGTGTTACATTAGAATGACAAGAAAATGAAGAAAAGTCATTCCTATTTGGGCTGTTCTTTCAAAATTTTCCATGTCATGCTATGCCTTTCTGGGCATGCAGCAGGTTGAGCTGCTTCTAAGCTATAAATATTTCTCTTACATAACCAATTAATCAGCTAAAAAGTCAAAGAAAGCAACTATTTTTAGTATAATATTGCTAGTCATGGTTCTAGAGTGTTTTTTTTTTTTTCTTTTAAATAAAAAGACTTCTTCATTCTGCAGTTCTTTCCCATCAATGTGTGGGACTGTGCCAATTCAAGCAACATTTCTGTATAAAAAGCACTGATTAATGATCCAGAATTCCAGGCAAGCTTTATTGTCTCAGTTTTGCTACTAGAACTGCTTGCAAAGTTTCTGCAAAAAGATTTAAGCTATTCATATACAACACCCAGAGTATTTTTCAGTCTTTGGCTCTTTCAGCCTAAAAAGAATGAACCAATCAAAGATTTTTGAAGAAAGATTGCATCTCCTAAAGAAAAAAAAGAGAAGTCTTTTTTTTTTTTTTTCAGTGAAAAATGTTTTAAATACAAACATTTTACTAGCATTCACTCC
The DNA here is from genome assembly GCF_047663525.1 of Anas platyrhynchos. Classification (NCBI taxonomy): domain Eukaryota; kingdom Metazoa; phylum Chordata; class Aves; order Anseriformes; family Anatidae; genus Anas; species Anas platyrhynchos. The sequence goes on from NC_092587.1 coordinate 140,289,630, forward strand.
TACTGCATATAAATTCGACTTTTAAATGTCTTTTGCTAACTAACCAGAGACAAAAATGATTATAAACTGTCCTATGGAGCTAATCAAGTACTTCAATCTGGAACAACATTGTTTTAATTAATATTGAGGCTTTAATTCTTAATTTTTGAAAATATTTTTCTAACATTACAAATGCAAACTGTATCTCCAAACCACGTATTGAAAGAACATCAAGGTTTGAACTTAAAAGCTACAGGAATTAAAGTGATTTCCTTATTGGTGGAAGGAAGACAGAGCGGTAAAGCAAAATGTGGCTGAAAAATCTGAAACCCGGAATGAAAAATTTAATGTCAGATGGCTTAAGTTCACCTATTTCATATGGTTTCAAAACAGGATGCTGCTCTTGAATACATTGCATTTCTACCTTAAAATGAGAGTCAGTGGCTGCGATCCCTGAGCCAGGTAGTTTTGGATCTGGTTAACCAGCATCAGGGTTTGGTGCTATCTGAAGCCTCTGAGGCTCTCCCATCTGCTGACTGCCATTCAGGATGAACCTAGGTCCATACATCCTTTTTTATTTCTTCCCATCCCATGAGGAAACCTTGCTGTCTTACATTTCAGATTACTTTGGGGACACCTATGTGGTAGCACATTCCAGCCCTACTGGATGTGAACTGCTGGATGTTCATGGCATGGAACTGGGAATGGAGAGGAGCTAAGCTCTGAACAGCATGGCAGGCCCACTCCAGAGCATGGGGCTCTGAATCCAAATTTTTTTGTTTTCACACCAAAAATATATTGGCATTTTAGTGGCTGTGAGGGTCTAACATTGATGTGTGGGAGGGATGAGAGTGCTCTCTATCTCCCTACAAATGTGCACCAAGGTTAGAGGGTATAACCCATTCCTAGCTATGGGCAACATCTACTCATTAATAATATCCACATGTATTAGAACACCCTAGAATGCGTTTCCTTTTTTTTTCTTTTTTTTTTTTTTTTCTTCAAATTATGTTTGTTTTTTTCCTCTAGGATACAGACAATATTGTAACAAGGAAGGTATTGCAGCTTTTCTTCATTCTATAAATGAGTCTCACATTAAGCATGCATCTGTGTCATTCTTGAATGTGTATTTACAATATTTTTTGTTTTTATTAAACATTATCATACACAACCAAATGATCTGAATTTTTCTGTATTTATTTATATGTAGGGCTGGATTTAGATATGGGTGATTAAGTACACTAGGGGAAAAAAAAAAAAAAAAAGAACAATGGATGATGAGGACAAAAAGGGCAAATAATTGTTTCAGTCACCGTGGAGTTTTTGAAAAGCAGGGCCTCACCACAGATAGCTTGCAGTTTTAAAAGGATCAAATGGCTCATGTTAGGTTAAGGGTAACTTTCATACAAAGCAAGATGTGAGTGGCAACGGATTGTGCTGTCTGGCTGCCAAGATTTATTGAAGATAAAGGCAGCAAGTTAAATCATTTTCAGGGGAAATCCACCTCAGGATCTGGGAAGTTCTTGCTGTGTCTGATACGTTTTCTACATCAGATGCACAAGAGATGAGCCAATCTTTGAAGAAGAGAGCTGTCTGTACAATACTGAGGAAGGCAAGCAGCAGGGCACTATGATAGCCCCGTCAAAACCAGAATTTTCCTGCAAATACAAATCCCATCTGGCAGCCGGGCATGTATGCCCTCTCATCCTGTCACAACCAACTGAGGCTGCAGTTCCAAGACTATCATGCCAGGCAATATGCAATCTTGTAATTAGTTTTATGGGAAAACCCAACAATCAGAAATTCTCTGTCTTCTCTGCAGCAGTTGTTATTCTTTTCCCAGAGAAACTGGAGACAAATATCACTTTCAGCTATGCTAAATTCTTAACAGAAGAAGTGAGGATAACTCCGCAGAGTGCAATGAAAATGTTTTAAAAATGCAAATAAGGAGTGACATACAACAGAGAAGAAGGGGAAAGCTTTTTCCCAGGGAACATCAGCTCCATTATTTGAATGTAATCCCAATACATTTATAAGAAATCTGTTTCCTTGAACAATTCCTCTTCTTTTTGAATGACCCTTTAAAAATAGTGATGGATTATAGTAGTACTGTCTTAACTGTTGACTTCTCTGTGTGACTAACCCAATTGCATTATTGAAATATGTTTAAAATTAATATATTTCCCACAAAACTGGACAACAATAAAAATTCTGGTAATGTGAGAAAAGCCTTGCATATTTGCCTTAATCTCACCAAATTTAAACTTGCTTAACCCAGGTCCTTCTCTTCAAAATGCACCCAGTGAATGAGGGAGTTTTTTAAACTCTACAATTAAAAAGAAAATTATTTCTTCAAAGCCAATTTATAAGACATTGCGGCTTCAGTAAAACTGAACTGAGCTAAGATGTCTGCATGTTAAATTTCACCAGTGTAGTAAAAGTGATGTCAAGAAATAAGAAGAAATACCGTCATCATGCTCATTTAATGGATAAAACATGAAGTGAGCAGCAGTGGAGATAAGCACCCTGGAGGCTGTTTGGTTTGTCACGACGTGCGCACACAGTAATCCCTGACAGTCCTTCTTGGTAAAGAGTTATTTTTTTTTTCCCCTCGCTTTTTGCTAATGCAGAGCAAAGCTGTGGTGATTGCTGCTTACTAATGCATTAGACTTTTAACAGTGTAAACATGAAGGCAGTAATTCATAGAACACTAAACTTGAAAGACATAACAGACGTGTAAAGTTAATTTGATTTACAGCATAATCAGGAGCAGAGTTCTTTTGCTTTTTCCTTCCAATCTAAATATGAGCCCAGAAAAAAACAAATTTCTGCTTCCCTGCAAACCCGAGCAGCTTCCGCTTCCTTGTATTATGTGAACATAAGAAGTCAAATTTTCCCCAGACCTCCATGCTCTTTGGGAGAATCAGTAATTTTGCTCTGCAACTTGTATGTGTTACACTGCCATTATTATCATCGTCATTTGTTTACTGCTGGAGAATTTTTAATACACCAGGTGGTTCCCAAACAAGAAGCAGATGCTACCTGGATTTGAGACTCTTAAAGACTTTAGACAGAAAGACAAATAAAGGGTGAGGAAACAGGTAAAACAATATAAACAAGCATTTAAAAAAATTAAAAATACACACAAAAACAAAACAAAACATGAACCACACAAGTAATATTGCTTATACTATGGTCACAATCAGTCAGCTACTTTCCTCATGTCAAATGATGCTGTTAAAATAAACAGCTCTGATTCTGCCTGTCTTACGACTGCTGGCCAGTTTCAAGCTTGATTGCCTGGGCTTCTTCCTTCCTTGCTACAAGAGGTTGTTTCCATTTCCCACCCCAAGCATTTCTCTCTCTATCCAGCCTCCACATCCCACCCCATCACATAAGGCCCTGCACCTCTGCAGTGGCCAAACTCAGTCCTCTGTAGTGTAGAAATCCTGAGTTGACTGTGATTCTTCCCTTGGTCCAACAAAGAACCCAGGGCCCCGAACCCCACCATGCTTGCAGCATGCCACTGTGCTGAGCCAACCTCTTAGCTCAGCAGCAGGAGAAGGAGAGGAGGGGACCGTGGGGATGTGGAGAAATTCTTGGGATAGGGAATGGAGACAACCAAATCTAGCTGGCTGCCATGGGGCCAAGCACACAGAGCTGCAGGCTGGGGATGAGTCTGAAGCATTTCCAAGGGGAAAATTCCCAAAACACTTTCCCATAGACTTTAACTGTTCCCAGTGTTTTGGAGAGAAGCCACAGGTGGGATATATTGTGCTACCATGCATCCACCATGAGGTGCCTCAAGGACACTGCCCTGAAGGGTCCTCATTCTGTTGGACACAGATTGCTCAAAAAAAGACTGTGAGGGGGATGCAGCTGGTTGCACTAATCCTGGACAATATGAAGACAATATTAAGGGGCAGCTGAAGCTCCTGAAATAAATAAAAAAAAATAAAATCACTGTCTTTCTTCCGTGGAGCATGTACGCTATAGAAAAAACATTTCCTTACATTTCTCTTTTCCCCGTTCACTGACCTGTCATGCTTTTTCCCCAAGTAAATAATCCACCTGCATGAATTTAAGTTTCTGTGAGGCAGATAACACAGACATAGTATACTCAAACATACATCCTTTTGGATACTGCTGAGATGGTTTACAGGGTCACTCTCCAAAAATTCTATAGACAACAGTTTGTGATCATTCCTGGGATAAATGCTCACCAATCTTCTTCTGCACCTGATGCAAGAGGTACACATAACAGAAATAAAGAAAAGAAAAATGTACCTCTGCACATGTGCCTGCTGATGATTAAACAGGTATCAAAAGAAAACAAGACTAAGCTTGGAGGAATTTACACAATCATAAGCATACAATACGGCATAGAGCCCCACAAGAATAATTTTTTTTTAAATAAAAATAATTAAGAAGAAAAAAAAAAACAGGCAGTGAAGATATTAAAACAAAAGGCTGCAAAATGGAAAACACAGATAGCTTTGTCTAATCCAAAAGTGTCATCATGGAGGACAAAGACTGCTCCAAGGGGACTGTGAGGAGGACAGGGCTGGCACCACCGCCCTGGAGAAACACGAAGCCTATGTGGAGAGACAAGGGACTCCTGAGATGTAAAAACAAAACCATTCTGCACACGTGCTCTCCCAGCTGCTCTATACAACAGAGACATGGACTTTTGAGAAAGCTGCCAGGCAAGGACTTCCAGCCTCTGAAATGAATTGTTTCCAGGGAGCTGAGGGGATGTCAGGGGAAGTGAGATAATTGTGGGAAGGAGAGTCTCCAGCATGGTAATTGGGAGGAAGTGTGAGCTGTTGGGCATGCTCGCCAGATGAAGGACAACTCTTGCAAAACAGACTGCATCCTTTGGCCTGAAAGGTTTAGTCTGTCAAGTGGCGAGATGATGTGGCAGAATGTTTTGGCAGCACACGAGGCTGGGGAAGCACCATCTCCGTGGCCCCATTGCAAGAGGTGCTGGCGGGCAACCCTGGACGAGGTTCAAGCAGCATCTTCTGAGCACAGCTCCTAGGTGTGCACAGCCAGCAGCGCCCTGTTTACGCAAACCAGCACGCACACAATTACATGACTTCAGTGCAATAAGCATTTTCCAGCCTGAAGAGAAATTAAATCTCCTGCGCCGCTGTATGTGGCATTTCATTCATCAGTTTTTCCAAACGGAAGACTTGTCATATAAACAAAATGAGTGCATGTGTCGTTTTACTGCTTCTGAATGCCCTGCGAGAGAAACACAGCAGAACTCACACTATTTATCAAATTCATGATAGGGCAGGAAGGTATTTTTGTTGCCTCCCCTAAATATCCTCCGTTTCTGCTACTTTCTCTGCTCTTAGTGACAGCAAATGTCATTTGACAGAGACCAGAACATACGTGCTGTTTTCCCATCTCCAGCCTTGCTGTTTCCTTTAAAAAAAAAGCACAAGGCTGAGATTTTCAAGAACACCCTTGCTGAATTCAACCTACCTCTATAGGTTGAATTTGAGTCAGTGGGAATTTAGGTCAGTGCTGAACCTTTTAAAATTCTTACCATGTATTTACAATTATTCTTTTATGGGTTTACTTAAAATAATAGCTGTGTATAACATACTCTGTATATATGCAAGACACTCTTTCACCTTTCCTGGCAGATAATGATCCTCCAAAACACTTGCCTCTGTGAGACAAGCAAATGTATGATCCACGCTGTTTATCTACATTTCATGAAGAAAGGAAGCGAAGAAAAGGAATTGTACAGAAACCACACCGTGCTTGAGAAAGGCGATCAAGAAAAAAAACAGACAGTCTAAAGGATATTGATGAATCTTTGGCTCCTCTACAAAATACAACATTTTGGGAAAACACCACTCAAAATAATGTACATTAGAACTTTCAGTGAAATTATCTCATTTGACCACAGGTACCTGACACAGACATAAGTATGCTTCAGATGACATTAGTTCACTTAAGAGGAAGCTGTTAGAAGTACATTCATATTTGATAATAACTATGGAGCCAGTTTTATGCATAGCAGCTGGAACGAGGCAACTTGAATTAATAATGTACATTTTGAGCTCCAGCTCCAGCTCGGGGGCTGCCTGAATAAGGACCGTGTTTTCAGAGCCTGTCTCACAGTAGTGTGTAACTTCTCAAAACCACCATGAACCTCAGACACACAGCTCCCACATGGGGGTCCCCTGGCGTTCTTGGTTTCTGTCAAGCTGTGTGGTTCCCCAAATGCTCACCAGGATGGGAGGACGGGGAATGATGCTGTTGGGTAAATGAGGTGGGAGCAATTACTGCTGGGCCTCCAGAGGAGCCAGGGATTCTGGGCACTGCCTATGTCCCAGTTGGAGGGGCTGCTCCCTGGCGTGTCCTGGGGATGTCACTGCCTTCCCACCCAGGATGCCTGGCATCACCTCTCTGGACACCCAGAGTGTCACAAGGAACATCTTTAATTTTGCAAACACCAAGTGTCAATGCTTTTGCTGTGAGAATTCCAATTAGAGAGAATCTACTTTATCTGGATTTTAAATAGCCTGTTCTGAATAGGAACAAAAATAATCTTTGAAATGTCAAAACTGCAAAATGGAAACTCAAGGTTTCACCCAGTTCTTTTCTTCAACCACTGCCTGGCTCGAGAGGGGGATTTCTGTTGTGCTCTTGTAGAGTGATTTGACATTTCCAGACCTTCTGCCAGTGGAATTAAGATGTCACTCTCTCAAAGACCAACCTAATCTCTTCATTTACAATGGGCAGAGCAAGGACTGCCACATAAGATGTGAATGAGCCACTTGCAGTTGCTTTGCAGCAGCATTATCGGTGCACCAGCACCATTATTCAGAAGTGGTAATGACTGTCATACCTGGCCTTAATATCACTACCAAAATGCACTCTTAACACGTGCTGCGAAAAAAATCACATCAGCTCCAAGTCTGCCCAGAAAATGACCCAAAGAAAGATGTACAGTTTGCAACCCCCTCAAGTCTCATTCCACATACCTTATGTATTTTTCAAATGCTCTGGAGTTCCCTTGACCTTCAGATGCTGTATACTGATTGCTCAGTGAAGTTAAACCTGCTCCTCTCAGCATCCTCCACCAGCGCTCATCCCTGGCAGAACTTCTATCATCCCTTGTCATCAGCTACATAAGCAACTCTCAGAAGTAAGCCCTCTCCTATGTTTTGTAGCTTATCTCTACGTTAGTATTAACTGAATGCAAACATAGATAAAGGAAGGGTTTTTATAGATACCCTATTAACAGAAGCTACTTACTCATTGAATACAAGCTTTCTTAAAGCAAGCTCTGAAAGGATCATTTCCCCTCTCCCACTCTAATGAAGTGCTACTAATACTGCTAATTCAGACTGGATGAATTTACCCTTGGTTGAATCCAGCACAAGTCTCATGTACTTTGAGGAAGGAGGACGAGGGGGTGGATTAAACATCTTTTAAATGATGTTTAAAAGGCCTTGCCATAACTCTGCTGAGGGAAGGAGGAGTTTTATCCACTATTTATTACTTTTTTTTTTTGCCATTGTTTATGTGTATTTTTTTGGGTCTGGATCATGTCAAGGTTGTTAGATAACCTTTACCCATTTTGTAGCATTTAATATTTTTGGAAAACATTATCTGGGGTAATAAATATTGCAAAAACATGACACTCTCTAAGTCTTTTTCTTTCTGTCTTAATTTAAAAGTGGTTTTAATTGAGGCTGGTCTTATGTGTTTTTGATTATAAATAAACATTTTGTTCCCTCCTTTGGAATTTTTGGGGGCTTTTGTTTCAAACTAGATGCTTCCTTTGTTTTATGTTTATGAAACCTTTAACAGAAAATGATTACTTCATGTATGGGTCTTTGGTGGCACATAGAGCTTCTGCAGATATTATTTTAATTAGGTTGCTTGGTTCCATTTCATGTTTAAATGGCTGTGGCATGGACCTTGTGTTGTGATCTGCTGAATGGGAGGGAATGTCTGCTGAGGATTCTTCCCTTCTAGAGGTAGTGTATTAATGAGACATTTTCTTAATAAGAGCCTTGCATCAAGTCCTGTAATCAGAACACGAGAGACACCCAAACCAGCAGAAACATTCATTAATTCCAGAAAGCCGTCATTTCTGCGTTGCATTTAAGCATTATTCCAAACAGAATTTAACCTTTGCAGTGATTTGGGGTGAGAGCATGTTTATGTATTATTGTGAGATATATAGTTAGTTAAATTTATTGTGTCGCATAACAATTGTGCTTCCTATCTTTAAGGTTAGTCTTTCTTTAGAAACATAACTCTAAACATGCTAGATATAAGGCTGCAGTACCTTGGAGTAAAGAAGCAATTTAGTACAGGGCTTTAAAATTTTTACCTGATTGTTCTTCAGTTTTCCCTAACCAAGACTGAGAAATTAATTGGTGTCTGACTTTATACAATAGATTGAAATAATTCTAACTTAACACCTGTGAACTCATTATTGAGTCTTTCCAAGCAGAGAAATAAGTGTGTTATTCAACACTTCTGACACAGTGGTGCAATATGATCACACCGTATCCATCCAAGCTCTATGGGAAGAGAAGCCTAAAACATTAATTAAAACAAAACCCAGCCATATACCTCATCATACTGCTGTAGCTAGAAGATAAAATCCTCCAGGGAGATAGAGAGACTGATCTACAGACTATTAATCCAAGTTCTCTTTTCTGTGTTCACCAACTGATTGTATTAATACCCCTTAAGGAATTAAAAGTAAGAGAAGAATAAACAGCTCAGAAAGATATACTTTTTTTTTCCTTTTTTTTTTTTTTTTTTTTTTTTTTATCTACGTGCCATCATTTGCAAAGCAAGAAGAGCATGATAAAAGAAATACGTTATACTAGTGTTATAATCATCATTGGATTAGGTTGCCTTATACAAACATTATGATATTTTTAATAAGTGCCAGTGTACATAAAATAAGAAAAGTAAAAATGCCATTAACTTTCCCCAATATGTCATGAATGGGAGAATAAAATTAAGTTTTTATCACCAGATTTCATAAGGGTCATTTACTTGCACCTAATCCAAAATATTCACTGTAATCATTTCTTGCTTTTGTGAGCTCACAGCTTTTCAAAATATTTACCATTTTGGCTAAATTGGTTCACATTTGGCCTTATCTGATAAATTACTTGAGTTAAATCTCTTAAGACATCTTTAAAGTCTCAACAAAAGTGAGTAAATATGGTGTATTACTGTTTTCTGAACAGGGAGAAAGACCTTGAAACACTGCTGCTAAACATGAAGAGCATTTTTATCAATGGCAGTAAGCACTCCTGACTTGGGGAAACTACAGTCAAAGTGGTTTAGAACAGCACAATAAGGAACAAAGCATAATATTTCCCGAATGGTGTGTGTATTCATATACAAATACTGTCTGTCAAAAGTGCCCAGAAATAAAGAAGCTTACTTAAGAACAGAGGTAGCTATGTGCAAACCCACTGGCAAAATACATTTATCAGATCTACAGGCAAAGGTGAGCAAGTCAATCAGCTGCAGAGCAAAGACTTATTTTCTGCAAACCAAGTACTACCTGTCAGTCTCCCTTACGCTTCTCTGCAGCGATCAAGGTTCATTTGAACAATCTGATTTGTGCACGAGGCATTATAGATCAAATTTGCCAGTGGTACAGAGTCTCCTCTATTTATTCTTTACAGAATAAAATAACTACTGAAATGACCTAGAAGTTCCCCTTCTCTCACTCAAACAAAATGAATTTCTTGGGAATAATGGGCCTGATTCTCATTATCACTAAACCATGCCTCTCCTCCTTCATCCTGACAGTGAATCTCTTTACAGTGAACGTAATGGAATTTAAATTGCAATTTCTACACTAATTTTAGGGCTCCTTTATAATGCCAAAGCAAGATAAAGAGACTATACCATAAATAAGAATAAGGCCATATATAGCTCATATTGATCCACCTGCTTCCCACTTTTTGTTTTTCCAGTGCATTATGCTTAGGAAAACAATTTAAAAGATTATTTATTTTTTTTTTAACCCAAGCTGGGGCTTTCAAAATTAAACTCTCAAAGTATGCCAGGTCTGGTGAGTTTGGGTTTTGATCCTGGGCACCCAACATACCCTCATATCCTGAGGTCCTCCCCAATCCAGCTGTGGCACTTCTTGGGTCACAATTCTTGCTTGAAGAAAAGTCTCATGCTGTGCTAAAGCCACAGAAACTTCCTTCAGTTACGAGTAACTAAAGCAGCAGAAAGAGCGGCCAGAGTAACACAAAAAGCATCAATTTCCCAAACAAGAGCCCCCTCAGGTTTTTCTACTTTTTGCAGAAACCTCACAGTTTCATTTGATATCAGCGGTGATTTCTGGGTGTGATGATGAATCAATGAAGAACATCAGGTCAGTGCCTATAGGTAAGTATTTAGTTTCCCAGTTTTGGAAATACTGGGCCTTGTCTTCAAATGGTAATGTTGTGCAGCAGTACATGCTCCCAGCACTGATGTTGGAACACCATTGTGTACATCTCTTCTTCCACCCTCAAGGAAAATAAAGTAAAATTCTACAAGCAAAGCCGCATTTTTCCAGCTTTTCCAGTGCAGAAATACCTATCTGAGCAGCAAGATGAGCAGTTCTTCCACAGATGGAAGAAATTTGTGTGGCCAAAATGCTAGGACTTGGTTTACTAAGTTTATTCCAGATGACACTGATGACCAAACTGCAAGTGGTTTTTTGAAAAGACAATTAAACTGGTTTTCCCATAAAACTTAACCTAGGATTTACTGAAGTGCTACCAAAGCCATGAACTTCTATAATGCATTTTTCATCCTTGTTGTCTTCAATATCGTTAGTTTTACACCTCCTCTGCCTGATGTGGTATTTAAGACTCCTGGCTCCAAGAAGCAATACTCTATCTTGGTAGGAGAAGGCAGCCACTCCAGTCAAGGTGGAGAACTCCAAGCACAATGGCTTCTGTATCCAGTTCTCCAGTAAAAGAGAGACATGGATATACCAGAATGAGTCCAATAGGAGGGCCACAAAGATGATCAAGGACTGGGGCACCTCTCCTATAAGGAGAGGCTGGGAGTGCTGGGGCTGTTCAGCCTGGACAAGAGGATGCTCAGGGGGATTGCATCAATGTCTGTAAATACCTGAAGGGAGGGTGTAATGAAGATAGAGCCAGCCTCTTGTCAGTGGTGCCCAGTACCCAAACAGGCACTGGGCACAAATTGGCCCACAGGAGGCTCCCTCTGAGCCCCAGGAGCACTTCTGTGCTGTGCGGGTGAGGAGCCCTGGCACAGGCTGCCCAGAGAGGCTGTGGGGTCTCCTCCTTGGGGATCTCCAAAAGCCGCCTGGAGATGGGCCTGGGCAGCCTGCGCTGGGTGGCCCTGCTGGGGCAGGGCTGGGGCCTGGTGGCCTCCAGAGGGCCCTGACAGCCTCAACCACTCTGGTTCTGTGATTCTGCATCCCTTATATCTGTACTAAAGAAAATGGCAGTGGCAGTCTGCCCTGTGCAATGTAAATGCTGTCCTGATGCTCTAGGAAAGGTGCCAGTGGGTTCCCGTGGGGTAACGGTGAAGCTTTTTGTATTTGCTTCTTTGGTATACTAAACAACTATATTCTGGGTTTACTGCAACACTACCTCAACAAATGCTCAAGAAATTAATCACTTCCTAACTTCTCTGTTAATTATTTATTTTCATTGTCACCTTTTCTTTAGGAAAAAAATGGGTGCATTAAATAAGGGAATGTCTCATCAAGTACACACAATGCAAAATTCAGACATGGAGACTTATAACTATGGGAGAACACAGATGAGAAATATTCAAGTAAGAGTTTAACAGTGATACAGAATTTAATTCTGTGAGATACCCTAGATTTCTGATGGGAATACTTCACAAATGAAAAACACTTTTCAATTTAAATTAAATTAAATTTCCAATTAAGTCACAGAGAGCTGTACTCCAGCAGGAAAACCTACTAAAAATCACATATTTCTTGGCCATGAATTAAACATTTAGTATAGTTCAGTCTACACCCAGCATAGGAAGGACAAAAAATACCTTCCGAGTTCCTCCACTCTTTTATTTTAAACCATATGCTTTATAATGAAAAGCTTTCTTATATTCTGACATAAGTTTAAGCAAGATTTTCTTCATTATACAGAGTTACAGCTGTAAAGTTTACTTTGGAAAACAAATCTGATAAGCAAGCTACTTGTGTCATAGAGTTTGATACGTTCATAAATATTTAAGATATTTTATGCAATATGCCCATCAAGTGACAGGCCAAAATAGCTCCTAAGACTTTAGCATGAATTAAAAATGTGAACGTAATGGATTTTCTGGGTTAGCAGCTGAAGTGAAAATTGTAAGAAAAACTGTTCTTGTTTGAGCTGAATATTTTTGTTTTGTTATTTCTTTAAAAAGGAGAAAAGGAATAGTAAATTAATTATACTACATCAATCAAAACATTTTATTTGATTGGAAATCAAATGCTTAGATTTTATATTTTTATCTCCTGAAAAAGTAAGAAATGAAGGAAAATTTTGAATTGAGGGAATTTTTTCACATTAAACTTTTGAAATATTTGACTTTGGAATTTTGGAATTAACAATTTCAACATTTCTCAGTGTGTTTGTTGTTGATGTTCTTGTTGTTTTGTTTTCCCTTCCAGTGAAAACTCTTACTTCTGTTTGGCTCCATACTAACTGCTTTGGAGAATCTACTATTCACAACAAGAAAATTAACCTATTTGTATCAATAACATACCAAGCTAAAACAAAATCCAAACCAAAACAAACAAACAAACAAAATACCACAAACAATGAAACAACTTGACATGAGTGAGAAATTTACCTTTGCCTCCAGTGGAGCCAGGACTTGTCCTATTTTCCTTATCTACATATTAAAAATGATGTCCTTTTGCTTGAAATAGCTGAGAAGAAACCTGATATTCAAATAGATCTAAATTCTGAATCTACATTGATGTAGATTTTATACATTATGCACTTTTCTATACTCCTTCATTCTTTGAACTGTAGCTCCAGGAATTATGTAGTTGTGGGAATCATTTGGGAGAAAAATGTCATGTTATCCAATGAAAAAATCCTGACAAACACATCCTTGCACTGACAATGAAGCTTGCAAAATAGCCAATGTTGTAAGAATGTCCCACATGGGGTGGAGTGATGAAGGTGAGTCCTGGGGTAAGTCTGTGTGGACCTCCCTCAGGGACATAGGTCTGCCTCCTATCTCTTTTTTGGATAAATGTCTTACTTGTGGGAACATAGGGCAGTGAGGTGGAGAAGCAGGAGAAGCAGGCGAATGTCCCACTTCTTCATCAGTAGCCCTGGGGGTCTGCTACCAAACTGCTGCTTTGATCAGCAGGGACCAGGCACGGTTTCTTCTCCAAATTCCTGAGAGAAGACGTTTCTAACCAGTGTGTACTAGGGTGTTGAATACAGGGCATCTTTTTTCCTTATCTTGGCTGACAGCCAATAAGTTACCAGACAGCAGGAGGTGACATCTCTAGTATGTCTTTAAATCTTTTCTCTGCCTAAATGGGAAGAAGCTATCTCCCTTATTCTCACACTAACTCATCTAGGGGGTCGAAAGATTCCTCTGCCTCAAGTGCTTTACACCCACATGCATTGATTCAAATGCAGTATCAGACATTTGTTTTTATACAGAATATATTTGAAAATGTTTGCCAATATAATTTTTTTTAATTATTTTTTTATTCAATAAGGAGAAGACATAAAAAGTTGGAACAGACAACATCTCTGGGGAAGATGCCTTTTAAGAAAATTTTGTCACTTTGAAGTGTGATTACTTGAAGTATTATAGCGTGATTTCACAGTGCAATTAGTATCATATGCACCTCTTCTATTAAAGTACCCTCTGTAACATATGCTGAAGTCATAAGTCATAATTCACTGTATCTCATTTTCAATTTACTGTGTCAGCAAATTTCAGTGACATAATGCTAGGGAGCAACATTTCTGTATATTTATTACTGTAATCATGATACTAAAGTGTGAAGACACCTTGCTAAAACCTATAACCTCTTGTAAATGGTGCTTTTTTGAGGGGGGGGGGAGAACACTAACTGACTAATATGCAATTCACAACTACAGGTTCAGTGACTGCTGTTCAAACCTACAGTAATTATTTAGGTATGCAACAGGCTCTGCACAGCAACAATACAAAACAGAGAAAGCTGGGAATTTATTTCACTAACTGTAGACATCAACACATAAGCTAACTGCTCTACTTTCCTTTGCTGGTCAATGGAGAGAATTGCATGCTTTTAAGGATTTCTCATATTCTAACTGGACATTTGGGAAGGTCAGATTAATTGCAACCCAAAATAGTCCATTCAAATGAGTGCAAAGGGAGCCTTGATTCACTAGGTTCACATGACCATGTCTGTACGTGAAACACCTAATGCCAGGTCCAACGAGAAGACAAGACATAGACAAAACAAAAATTCATGGAAGGCACCTTTTAAATGTAACTTCAGTGGAAAATCCAGACCTTCCTCCCTTCTCAGGTTACTTCCTTATGACTCCTTCTGCCATCCCAACTCTCCTTCTCATGAAAACAAATGTTTAAAAAAAATGTTAAAAAAGCTTTTATATTCCACTAGTTTTATAACCTAGCAATAACGTCTGGGCTTCCTGACAGGATACCAAGAAACTCTCCAAAGGAAGTCATGCGTAAAGAAAAATAAGGGGAACCGGAGAGATTAACAGCACAGTTCTCATGCTCAGGCTAATGGGAGATATATATGCAGTTCAAAAGGGTAAAACTGGCAATGGACAAGTGTCTTAGAAAGCTCAGAAGAATAAAGCAAACTAGAACAATTTGTTAATTTTAGTACATGCCATTTATTCCATTTATTACCTTGCAGTCACCCATCATGAAGGTGGCTGCTCTGGCAGCAAAGAGGCAGTGGTACCCCAAGGTGAGTCCTGCCACAGTATTCTTTACCTGTCACTTGATAAAGCACTGTCTTCTTGCCTATCTACTACACGTTTACACTATTCCAGGTCCTTACCATAATCCACTGTGTGATCCTCTTTCTCTTTTTTTCCCCTCTGTCTCCTTCTCTCTCTCCCTCTTTCCGTAAGAAAACAACTACTCATGGACTAAATTTTTTCCTATTATCCCATCATACCCATGCCCATACATCAGTTTCCAGTGTGCCCATCCCCATGATATTTAAGCATATTCTTGTACTGAGAAATAATCCATAAATCAACTCATTTTATATTTACAGATTTACTATGTCAGATAAGTTAACTTTGAGATATCCTCCATTTATGAGTAAAGTTTACCTGCACCCTTTCATATTCTTGTGATCTTGCATTTCTTTTAGATAAATGTAAGGTTTAAAGGTCAAAAGAGAAACAAGAAAAGCTGAACTGCATAAAATAAAGGGAGAATCCTTCTCTTAAGTAAAGAGCTACACAATCCACTGAACTCTTCCTGTTTGTGGAAGCAAAAGCAAATTGTTTCTCGCAACAAAGAATGCCAAATTTTGCATACTCTTGCAGAGCCTTTACCTGCTCTCAGTATATTCTATGGACAAATTTACATAGGTTTCAGTCATGCAGGATAATGCAAAGTTAACCAAGAAAGGAGTGGGACTGAAACCTGATTAAATTTAGTGTTTTCTAGATAAAAAAAAAAAAAAAAAAAAAAAAAAAAGACATGAAATATTGTTGTAGAAACAATCCAGTGTGAAACAGACTATTAGTCTATGACTGTAGAGAGACCATAAATGTTTCATTCAGTAGACTCTTAGCACAGAATTTTTAGTATCAATAACTTATGTCTTCTTTTTATTCTGCTTTCATTTTCACTGCAATTTTTGTCCAATTTTTCATTATGCTATGAAGCATTCTTGCTCGTTTTCTGTGTTGATTTGCAACAGCATTGCCTCATTAACAAATTACTGTAAGAGATGCTGTGTTCAGAAAGGAGTTTTTTTATCATCCTTTTATAATCTTCCCACTCTTTCTCTTTCTTCCCATCATCAAAATATTGAGGAAACAAGTATTAAGCTTTCTGGCATTTGCAAACTTCAGTAATCTACTGGGCTCATATATGGAAATGAAATAATTGAGGAAGGAAAAATAAGCTTCCAAACTGTTTATCAATGCATCATATTAATACCATCTGTCCCACATCTATGATGTCAGGCAGTTTTTTCCTTCTTCATTAAAGCATAGTTAGTTTACATGAACCGCTGCTTAAGATACTTGCTGGAACAGTTAACAGCTCACTCATTTGTTTGGTAGTTTTATAGGCCTCTTGTGCTGGAGCAGAGGTACAACAGCTTGCAATGCAGGAAAAGAAAAGACAAAACTACCCTGCTGTGCAGATTTAGTCAATTTTCACTGGCTCTTGCACAGAAAACAAATTGCAACCTCTCACAAAGAGTTCTCTCTCTGCACTGGCAGCCCTGACAAATGCAGACAAAAATGAGTAAATCAGGCAACTTCACATCAGGAGGAAAAAAATGGCTACTGCTCCAACAGCTGCTATCATAATTAAGAACAGATTTCATCACTAAACTCTTGCTGGTTGTGTCTGCAGCAAAACAAATACACAGATGTGGCACATTTGCATACTGAAAAATGTGCACCATGTAACTGAAACAAATTTGCATTTTCAGCTCTTAAATATTCACTTTTTAATATGAAACAATGGGGGTAGTTTGCATGCTAATACTCTGTCTTTGCTCATCAAACTCATTCAGTCAGTGTATGAAATATAATGCAACACCACTACCTAATAAGTCCACCCTTTGGTTGTGCAATCCAATACCACAATTTATTACCATGTCCAATAAAATACAATTTCAAATCTCTTTCTGAACTGTCCTCTAGCACCACTATTTGTAAATGACATGTTTAAAAAAATAAAAGAAAAAAAGGGGGAGAAATGAGAGTCTTCTTTTAATCATGAGATGCACTAAATTTATTGCTCCTTCATTTATCCGCACTTTTTAAAATGTCACCTGGCATGATCTAGTAGAGAAGAAATGCAACCCTTTTAAAGAAAAAAGGGTATAGCATCATGCCCTGTGAAAGTAGGGCGGGATTATTAATGTAACAGTGGCCAAACCCTCACAGCTGACACATGTTCATCAGAAGTTGCACATGGTATTTTGAGAGCCTCTCTTGCAACACAGAAAGACTCCCTGGCTTCTCATCTCCTCGCTCCAAGGATGCATATTTCTGAGTTACAGCTATTTTGCAGCTAAATAACCTGTTTTCATGCAAACTCTCACAATGTTATTCTGGAATTGTTTTCTCCCTGCAAATTTGTGATATTTAAAGAAAAAGGATGTGATTATTGGGGTCCATAGTCTACCAAACTGTTTACAGAGCAAATCTACAGATCCACTGATAATTTTAAGAACAGTTTCACCCTAGATGTATTTTAAGCGAGTCAGTCATGCCATTATACTTTCCCTAGTGAATACATTTGTTCAATTTAAACCTCTCTGCAGAATTAATTTAAGTATTGTGTAGAACTAGATGATTAAGTTTGAGCACAGTTATTTTTCAGACAGACGCAAGCCTGATCAAAGCAGCCTGAATACATCCTCTTACTGTAGGTATACAAAGCTCCACATACTCAGACCTGTTATGGTACTCATTTCAGAAGCTGATATGCTGTGTATTACAGATGGCAGGGTTTAAAACCTGCACGTTTCAGTGATACGAACCTTTACACAGAGGGGCTGGGGCTTGTAAAGCATTACTGTAGATATTTGCACACACATCTTTACATGCTTACAAAGAAGGTTATTGCCTGAGCACCAGTTTCTAGACAGTGGACATCTTTATAATGCAAATAATTAATGCCACCACATCATCAGTGCTATTTCACAGAAGTATGTAACTACCTGCACATGGTAAATGTCAAGACTTAATGGCAAACCAGCGTGCAAAGAATTCAGATGAATTCTCCATTAATAAAGAGGGGGCTACACAGCCAGGAAAACAGAGTGGTGCTGATGATAGGTACACTTTGTTTCTGTGTGTAGCTTATTCGCATTTTGCAGCAGGGGCCTCCAGACAATACAGGCTACAGCCTTTAACCTTCCAAATGCCTCTACCACTCTCACCCACTTGTGGTAGTGAGGCTATTTGTGCAGCCTCAGGGATAGCAGCTGACCACTTTCTACTGGTATTTTCTAGAAATAGGGAGAGCTGGCCGTGCCCTTCAGAGACAGCAGGAGATACCCACAAGAAGGGTACAGTGCCACAAGAAGGAGACAGTGCCAGAAATGGAGCCCAGATCTCCTGAACCTAACTGGAGCCACAGATCCATGTCCTCTCATGGAGGACTATTCTGATGCTGCACAAGCCAAACCTTTCCTATCTTGTTCTACTTGTCTATTCAGTAAGGGACACAAGAGGTGTCACATTGTCTGGGTAATGTTATGTTTGAGTGCTTCTATGATGCCAATACTGGTGTGCAGGGTACTAGACTTTAGGCATTGATAATCTGTCACATAAAATACGCAAAAGTCAGACAATGCAGCTCTAAGAGCTTGAAAAGTGCACAAGCAGGTGAATCTGTAGCAGTAACTCTGAACGCAAGGGACACCAAATTAGTACTTCTTCAATCAAAGCTGAATCTCTTCCACAAGCAAAATTCTTCAGCATTTTAGAACGAGCACAGTGTTTGATGAACCATGAAATACCTTTGCAATGAATTTTTTTTGGCCTGATATCCTGAAAAACACAGTTTTCCAAATCTGTGTGTAGCTTTATTCTTTGTTCTTTCATAGATATTTTCATCTTTTATTCTTGAAGAATGGCTGGTTCTCAAAAGGACAGGGGTACAGAAAAAATTAGATATGGCAAATGTCTTTTCCCATCTTTACAGCAGTTAACATATAGCAATAAACAAATAACCCCAGGATTTTGGGTAGCAAACAATATCAGAAGGACCTGCCATATCAATCAACTGTGTTTTTGCATATCCCTTATGTGTAGTTGTACAATGCAAATGATGTAGGAGAAACAGTAAGAAGACATTTTTGTGCACGTCTGGATTCTGTTTTGGTTGTCGAGCCCTCGTTTCTATTTTTTCTGGAAGATGTACATTTTTAAGATGAGTTTGCAAGGTTTCCAAGGGAACTCAGTTTTTTTTTCTTTCTTTTTTTTTTTTTCCCCACCTAATCCATGGATCCATGGTCCATTTTATCATAAAGGTAGTTCCAGTCAACTCTTCAAGACCTTTACAGTTGTATTTTTTCCATATTGTTTTCTTTGTTTTAGACAGTAAACAAAAGATAAAGTAATAAAAATCAAGAAAGTGTAGCAAAGGCTATATAATCATTGAATTTTCTTTCCTTGATGTGCTTAAAATTTTTAATTTCTTAGCAACCAGAAAAGTAATCTCTGCAAAACTATTTCCCAAACAGCACTTAAGTACAGTATTTCCCATTACATTAGAGCAACCAGAGAAAATTGTTGGGTCTTTCTTAATATCAGAAATCAGATAACTAAGCTCTGCTCCAGGACTTGTATGAATACTCCCTGGTGTATGGTACACCAACAGGAGTCAGGGGATGGTTTTGCTTTAGAAAGACACAAGCTTTGGGAGCTGGGATATTTACAGAGTAGATATATTATTCCAATGTTGTTTGCATGAAAGCCAATGAAAGTTTAGTTCAAATATAGTTTTCTCAACTTCCAAATTAAAATCCTCATGCTTTAAAAATGTTAATATCTTTAATCTGTTCGTGGTGTCAAGTTTGTTTTGTCTTTATGGTAATAATCAAAGATCAAAATGGAGACATGGGCTAATCAAATCCCGCCATTTTTGTCAGTCTCAAAATTTATATGCATGTTGAAATCTGAAACAAATATTTGATTGCAAGCTATTGGGTTGGAGGTAGCCTTCAGTCACTAGGTATTGTTGTTATAGTGGAAAAATGGTGGCATTAGTTTTATGTATTATCATACCACAGGGTAATGATCCTTAGCTCAGTAGTACTGAAATACCTTGACAACAGCAGTTGAAGTCAATGGGAGCAATGCAAGTGCATATAAAAGTGCAGTCTGCAGACCATTAGGCATAATTTCATCAGATCTTTATTGGAATAAAAATTGCACTTAAGCTTCTGCTGTTGTGTTGGCAATTTAGAAACACTCTATCTGTGTACATGAATTTTACAAAGTCCCTCTGCTAAACCCCAGATTAAACTACTGTTAGGGTGCATGGACTCTGGAAAAGTATTTGGATGAATTATTTGCATGCTTGTAAAAGATCAGAAAGTAAAAGGGTAAATCGTGAGTGCTGGTGGCATGAGGCCAGTTTGTACCTGTAGAGCCTCTGGTCTGTGGTACATGCAAATGCAATTTACATCCATTTTGGGCTTGTCAAGATACTGTTTTGTCAACCTCAGCACTGTCATTCTGACAGAGGGGAGGCATTCATACACATCTGCCTTCTCTTGAACCATTGGGGACCACTTATTAGAGAGAAATTTGGTCCACACGCCAGCATCACTGTGACAAGCCATGCCTCAAAGGTTATGCTACATAGCTAGCCACATTCTCTGTGGTTTTGCACAAGGTTTAAAAACAGATAATGCTTTGCTAAGAAAAGTCCCAAAGTCACCAAGCTGGTCACATAATGGTCACCCCCTCATAGGGATTGCTGTAACTGGCTTGCTAACAGAGACAGCTAAAGACACCCATTGGATCTCCCACCTGGGCACCAGGATGCATCGTAGCTTGTCTCTGAGGGCAGGCTGTGGCTGCCACCAGACCTTCCCACCAGCCTTCCCTGCCACAGAAACCAGTGTATTCAGCTGGGCGCTGAACAGAGATGTAGCCCCTGGCCTGGCAGTTGGCCTCCGAAACAACAGGAGCTCTGAAGCTTGTCATCCTTTTCCTGGTGTTTTATCAGAAATGCTTGTTTCATTGGAAATAAAACAAGCCAGAGAAAAATTGTAAATAATTTGCAATTTTCCTGCAGCTTAGGGGGAAATAATGACTGCTAAACTACTAGCTGACTTATGTGACAGGCAGCAAAGGGAAAAACATCCCAAAAACTGTTGACAAAAGAAAAGGATTCAGAGAAAAAAAAAAATCTTAACAAAATGTTTATGTTACTAAAAGCCAAGAAAGCAAAGGAAATTCCTCTAAAAAGTAGCCTCATGCCAATGTCAAAAGTCATGACAAACTAGAAATAAAAGAAAAACAAGCAAACAAACACAAAGGAAAAAATAAAAGGAAAAAAAAAAAAAAGACGTAGCTTTGTGTGGTCTCTGGAGGAATGAGACGATAATTGTCAACATCTTTATCATCTGGACACAGCTATCCCAACTATGCAAAAAAGAGAGGGCCCAGTGACCCTAGACTGAAATTAGCACAAGGCCATTATGCTTGTCCCCATTACTCTGTGGAACTGCTTTCTATTTTTATCTTTCAGTAATGCACGTGGGATTTTTAACACCTTGTGCCTTGAACCTCAGCCAACTGCCGCCAGCCGCCAGGAGTCACCGCAGCCGGCACGGCGGTGGCACCTGTAGCCCTGCCAGCCTCCTCCGGCTCGCCACAGGGAGCAAGCTCCCTTCAGTGAGCAATTAAAATTTCAAAGCCTGACATTAAGTCTGGAGCAATTGCACGCTTTGTGAAATGGGTAAATTTTATTTAGTGAAAAAAGAAAAAAAATATGCCACACCTCTTCCAGCTTGCCAAAGTCAGAAGAACTCCACCAGGAAAAGGTTGTCCAAGTTCCTGAGCAGGTTGCAGAGCACCACAGCAATTCTCTTGTCCCATATAGGTGGAAAATGGAACCAACAAAATGCTATTACATGGCTGCCAGCTCCATGCCCAGAAAGCCAAAAGTAGGCTTGATTACATAGGGAGGAATCAGTTTGTTCTCACGTTCACAGTATGTCATGCCAGTGGGGAAAAAAAAAAAAAAAAAAGGCAATTAGTGTGAGCTCCACATCATTTGGTTCAGCACAGCTTACTCAACACAAATGTCTTCATTTATTTCCTCCCCGTGCAATGCCTCCAGCTCACACTGGTGGTTCCCGTCTCACTCTGCACAGCTGCTCTGTTTCTTTCCACTGATCTCACAAGTGCACCCAGATGGATTCCTCCAACACCCTGCCCTTTGCTGGGACAGAAGTGTCCTCACAGCTCCAGAGTGCCCTTCGTTATCAGTAAAGGGAACACAGTGAGTCCTGGCTATCTTCTGCAGCACTGGAGCCACTCTCCTGTACCTCCATCTCCAGTGAGCGAAGCACCAAAGCGCCAACTGGCCTGTGATTTCACCTTCTCCCTCTTCTCCTCTTGTTCTCACTCTTCCTCCAAGTGTGGTCTTTGCTCACCCTATTAAGTCTTCCCCCTCCCGAATGCCATCTATGTTTTCCATTTGGGTACTTCTCTTCACATGGTCCCTATCTCCTTCCTCCAGGTGTGATAGGTTAATTTAGTTTCCAGGTTTCTGTTAACCTTTCCCTGCCTTTCCAGGGCTGATATACTCAATCACAGGGTATGCCTCACTGTGTGCTTGTACAGCACCCCGCATAATGAATCCTGACCTCAAGATTTTCAAAAACATTATAAGGAATTGAAGCTTCTTGCTGAATCCAATGGAAAACCATCCCACTGTATGCTTGCAGGAGAATCCTTGGGAAAGGAAGAAGACCTCACCATGCTTAGCATCCATCTTCAGTTTCCCTCTGCCCTTCGCACTTAACCCTCAATTGCAGTCATGTACCTCAAAAGCCTATCTACTCCAACACAGTCAAATTTTTAACCTAAGCATATCACGGTTTAATCAACATTTTTTTTTTGTGTGCGCCTACTACTTGTTACTTAATCTGTGAAATACAGTTCAGAAAAAAAATCCAGCCCATAAAACCTGTTGGTGTAAAGATAAGCACTTTATTTAATATCCAATTAAATGTGGTCACCGGAGAAATCACAGCTTATGCAACTTTATCAGAAAAAGATTAATCTATTTCAGGCTTAACCCAAAATGTCATAAAAGAACTCATGAATTTAGATAGGAATCCACTTATTATCCAAAGACATTTTCCTATTGAGTAAGAGCAGCCTAAATTGCTGCCTATATTTATACTTGGTTCAATCAAATTTCTGTACTCAGTAGCTGTCATTGATTTTTAGGACAATTATCAAACAAAAATGATGAACAAACTGGAGGAACATTACAGAGTCTTTTTCAGCTCCGCAGTAATCATTAGAAAATGCACAGCCTGCTCATTGATAACGGTTTAACAGCTCACGGGGTGACATCATCACATTTAAAAGATAGTCACACCCGGAAGGCAGAAGATTTTCTTTTAATAGCATTACAATTTGCCATTTTAAAGTTAATTGTATTTTGCTTGGTGTTTCAGACCGCATAGGCTGCACTCAAGTTACTTTCTTCATATTATGGGATCATGCCCAAAACCATGATTTTAAAATAAGGAGGCAAATAGTTGAATGTATTTATTTAAATTAAGCAGACTTCCTCGCCTGTCTAGAAACTGATCCTTTTCAGTTCATTAGTTGAATTTCCCACAGGGCTTGCAAAGGCACATTTCATTTCTATACTGTTTGGTTTGCCTAGTTGATTTATTTTAAAAAAATAAAAAAAAAATAGGAATTCTAAGTTAAAATCATTGAATAATGAGTATTTGGATTCATCTTTCCACATTAATTATTACATTTAGGAGGACAAGTATCTTACTGATAATACAGGAATCTTGTATAAAAACAATACATCGCAGTATCAGCAGGAGCAGCCGAGCAGCCGTCAGCTGCTGGGGCACAGCACTTATGATTTCTGTCTGCCAGGTCAACCTAAGGCGAAGGGTTCAAGTGCAATGGCTAAAAATCAGTATTAGCGGTGATGTTTAATGGCCTACTTAAAATTAGTTCAGTGATCCAACCCCACTCCACTCCAGTGCCTATCTATAGCCAGTGAACGGTGTAACTCTCGAGTGATTACAGCATGTTTGCTGAACTGCGTGTTCCCCTCTACATTGCAAATTCTTTTGCAGTCATTTAGAAATCTCAAGCTCATTTTCACAGTTGAGCATAGATGCCTATTCAGTGCAAATTTTGAGAAAAAATAAATAGATAAATAAATAAGAGGATCACTGATGCATACAGCGCCTCCCTGTCAGCAAATCACAGAATCACAGAACGGTTGTTGGGCTGATGTTGGAAGGGACTGCTGGAGATCATCTGGTCCAAGATGACCTTGTCAAGCAGGGTCACCATGATCACTTTGCGCAGGATGGCGTCCAGGTGGGTTTTGAATAACTCCAGAGAAGGAGTCCCCACAGCCTCTCTGGGCAACCTGTTCCAGTGCTCTGTCACTCACAGAGTAACAAAGTGTTTTCTCATATTCAGCAGGAACTTCCTCTACTTCAGTTTGTGCCCATTGCCTCTTGTCCTGCTGCTGGGCACCACTGGAAAGAGTCTGACCCCAAAAACATAAGCTTCACAGAATTACAAACCTAAGCTTCACAGAATAGGTAGTGGAAGTCATGAGCAGCCCATGCTCTAAATACACAAAAATCTGATCTAACAAAAGCAGCAATAAACCAAACTCATGGACAGACGGGAACAGTAAATGTGATCCAGAGTATTTCAAGAAAAATACATCAGGGCTGTATTTGGTGTGGTTTTGGGACAGGCCTGCGTACCACATCCAGGTAGTGAAGAGTCAGAGGGTGGGAACTGCTCTCGTGGGGTGCTGGCAAAGCTGACAGCCCTTCTGTCACCCCGATGGCAGCAGCAGCTCCCAGAGGTGGCAGAGCCATGTTTCAGCCCATGCCTTCCTGCTGCCCTGACCCTCTGTGTTGGAGCTCGCTCCCTGCATATACAAAGTCATCACCATGCAGAGCTCTGCGGTGAAGAGCAGCAGCAGGATTTGCTCGTCCGTGAACCTTCAAAGATTTGTGGCAGGTGCTTTCTAGTTGAACTTCCTCTGTGTCAGCTCTTCATCCCGTGCTCTTTATATAGCAGCAATTAGCATATCTGAGAAATCCCCATTCAGCATGTTTTATGGTCTCTTCTCCGTGTATTGAGATAGTTCTGTAAGTTATGTGCAGGGATATGCCATAACTCCTAATGTGCAACTGTCATGAAATCACTCACCTAGATTTATTCACTTAAGAGACGGTGAAGAAACTGATTCTGAACAGGATGCTAGAAACTTTAATTACCAGAGAGGAAAAATGAGTCAAGCACCTTGGACTGGTCAAGAAGCTCCTTTGATGCTCTAAAGGTATGTCCTGAAGCTAATAGATTAATGCAGTATAGCATTTATGAATTCAAATACCACCCTCTGCCACCGACCATTATTCTGCAATACTATTGCTGAATTTCTTCAAAGTAATAATGATGTCAAAAACAGCCACAAGTATTGCATCTCTGTTTCTGAACCAAAACAGAGACTGAATAAAAAAGGACTGTCTTCCCTCAAGCAATATCTTCTTGACCACAGGAAGTTCATACAACGTAGAATAGAAATATTCTTCCCTGTCAAACCGTGATCTTGCTACTGCTGAATTCAATGGCGAAAGTCCTATTAATTTTGAGTGGAGCATGATCAGTGAATAACTCAAATGGAAGTGGTAAACCATAAGTGACATAATCACTCAGGAACTGTCTCTGCCTCAAGTGACCTAAATGGTAGGAAGAAATACAGCAAGCAACATTAACTCAGACTTCAGCAAGCAGCCCTTGCTTATGCTTTTGTATAAGTTTCTTTTCCATTGCAGAAGTTATGGAACAGTTTTATATGCTATGCTGTTACACAGGGAGTTGTGTTGCAGACACCCAAGGGCAGAGCCAGGAGTTCAGTCTATCCATCTCTATTCTCCTCTTTGATACTGACTTGGGGTGGCACGGGTGCCATCCGCGAAGGTGTCCCCACCCTCCTGCACCTCAGCTGACTCCTCTGCAAATGAATTTAGTATGTTCTTGTCAGAGTTGCTGTTAATGCTTATGAAGGGCTTTGAAACTCCCATATGAGATTACAGTAGTAAAAGATGCATCGTTTTTGGTTTATTGATGAGAATGTAACAGGATATTATTATAAGAAGCTATAAACCTTCTGAGTGGGGAAAAAAACTGGGGAGGGGGATGGAGGGAAACAACCACCAAAGAGATGGTGTGGTTACAGAACAAGTGATGGTGCATGCTCTTCACAGGTACAAGAAAAAACACAGCAACAATAAACAAACAAACAAATGAATAGTTTTTAGGCCTTCCCAGCCATCTCTAAGATAGTGAAAGATCTTGCACGTGGACTTTATCATAAATTATGGCTGCAATGCCAGCAGCAATTTCAGTGGTTTTCTCAAAGCATAACTTCATTTTTTCCTCTTCAGGCTCTGACATAATTCTTCTCTTCTCAGACCGCCCCCTCCCCCCCCCCACACACACACACTCTTATGGGGCCTACATCTTTCTTGTGTCCTTTCATTCTGTATATGCTTTACTTTCCCTGCCTGCTAAACATTTGTGATTTGGTCCAAGAAAGACCTTCTTTATCCGCTTATGGTGTTTTTCAAACCATCCATCTCACATTGCTCTTACATGTAGTTCTCCTTTCCATGCCCTTTGCATATTTCAGCTCCAGACTGGTACTTCCAAGAGATCAGCAATTAACCAGCTAATAAGTTTCTTTGTATCAGATGTCCCTGAAATTGTAATTAAACTGAAGAAGGCTTCTTAAAATAATGCCTAACTGCCAAACCACGGCCACTCTATATAAAATTGCTTTTGACTGTGTTTGTAATCAATGATCTTCTAGCTGTCTTCTACTTAAGGTCTAGGAGTTGCAGTAGTCACATAAATAATCGCATAGTTCCTGCCTCTGTATTTGGATGCACTTGTACAATGAGCTTTAAACAAATGCCAAAATTTGATTAACAACAGATTATGCTGTCGGTGTGTGAATGCTAATAATCTCTAGCATATGCAAGAAAAAAGAAACCATCTTCAACATCATTTCAAAAGGGTTATAAAGCAGAGAGAACATTTCAAATCCCATCACTCCTTAAACAGGTATTAGGACACAATGATAAGAGTAAACAAGAAATGCTCTTGTTTTTCCTCTCTTTGTACCTAAACAAGCTTCCATTACAGCCATTTGCAGTAAATAGAGGAGTATACATATCAATTTTTGGTTCTGAGACAAAATGCTGGGTCTATGTATTCTCAACCCTATGGCTCACTGTCTTGAATGTTCTTTGTGTATTTATCTTCTGAATAAAATGTGGTGTCAAGCCACCTCACACTGGGCCTCCATATCTTAGAGAAACTTGGTGGTGGAGAGGGAAGAGAGTGGGGTATACATGAGGGAATTTGGGAAAGGAAATTCTTATCCTAAACCATGTACAAAGCAAGCTCAGCCTCTCTGGCATGCTGGTTTTAACTCAAGAAATAATAAGGGTACCATATTTCAGTACATGAGATTGTTATACATAAAATACAATTAAGAGATTTGGAACTACATGAATATGTAATGTACACATTTCTTTGGAGATGCATTTTTCTCCAGACAGGCCGGTGCCTGCTTTAATTTGGAAGCTATCCATTTTCATACAAAGTTAAGCAAGAGTGACAGGAAATCAGACGTCTATGTTATTTATCTTTTCTGAACTTGAGAAAAAAAAAAAAAAAAGAAAAAGAAAAAAACACCACCAAACCAAAAAACAGCCTCTGTTAATTACTTTTCTAGGAAGCTATTTTGTGGTACCACAGGGATAGATCTTCCCCATTCAGAAGTGCTACGGAAATGACAACTTTACGATGTGCAGGGTGAATAAAGTATGTTACATGCAGATATTTAAGGGTATATTTGTCTTCATTTACTGTAAGAGAGTATGTGACCAACAATAAAGAATTTAACTGCTTCTGGCCTGGCTGGGTGCATTTACAACAATTACTGGAGGTCTGACCTTTTTAACCTTACATATCAAGTGGCACATACACGTTATTTATTTAGCTGGAATTAACAGTGATCTGTGAAGCTCTTTGTATTTTCATTTGGTTCTCCTACTCATCAGTCATAACTGACCCCAGTGTGCATGTACAATGATGGTAGTTTCATGCCACTCTAATTTATGAAAGACGGGGGAAACTACAGAACAAATCCATAAAATCTTTTTTCTTGTATTTTCTTTAAAAATAAATAAAATAAAACACTCTACATAAACTGATCAAACAACAATAAAAAGCCATTTAACTACCTTTAAATCCTTTGTGATACCTTATAGATTGCTGTGAATACAAAGAGCAGACAGGAGTGCTCCACCTCATTATAGTTATTGGAAAGGAGAATGTGAGTCCCTGCAGGAGCAATGCAGGCTTGGACTCCACACCTGACTGCACACCGACACAGTGCTCTAGTGTCGTACAATGTGAGGTCTGAGAAGCAGTGTACTTCATTGGTAATCTGAAATCCCCCCTCGCTCTCCGCACATACCCTGCCCTCTCTAAGCACTCCTTTGTTGAGAAGCCACCAAGCAGATGGGGAGGAGATGCTGATCTGAAACTGGGAGCTGAGGAGAGTATCTTGTGCTTGCAGGAGTGCCATGCCATAGCGCACAGCCTCTGCAGCACATCCAGAAAAGGAAGGGTTTCTCCAACTGCTGAACACTGTCACAGATTCAGAGCAATCCATGCTAATGGGGCCAAAGGTGGAAAAGTGATAGCAGTGCCACCTGTTTCTGGCAGGATTTTTAATTACATCCCGTTACCATCATCATAAGTACTACTGATGGATTTAGAAAAATCAGACAAAACGTGCAATTAAAAAATGTTTTTGTACTCCTAGAAATCTTATTTCCTTCATCAATATCTTTACTGCTTACCAAAAGGAACCGAAGAAGCAATTACACAGGGTTGTGGTCAAATTTATGCATGCACTTTTGTATCAACTCCAGATCTGATTCATAAACCAAACCATCCTGTCTCATTGAAAAAAATAATAATAATAAAAGTAAAAGGAACACACTTTTATCACAGTGAACCATATTATTACATTTACTGAACTCTAGAAAAACAGCTACTAGTTTATCTTTTGAAAAGACGGGAAGACCAGTTTTATTGAAGGGAGGATCTCATTTATAAGGGACCCCAATGAGCTGCACAGAATATTTTTTTCAATAATTAGGAAAAAAAAACAATCTTGGGAAAAACTTATGAAAAGGCAGGTGTGTACATTAAGGGATTCCCTTGACAAATGTAAGTTTACATCCAGTTTCAGGAGATTTTTCTCTGATGACAGTCATCCTACCAGTTAAAAACAATGAGGGACAACAAGAGATTCACCATAGCAACAAATGCATAGCACACACCATATGGAAAGCAATGCATACAGAAAACTTTAGGTTTAAGTAAAACAATTCTTTATTTTCAAACCTATAGATAAGTTTAGCTAGTGCTTTCCCAGATTTAAAACAATAATAATAATAATAATTCAAAAGGGAGATGAAACTGTTTCCCTGTTGGAAACAGTAAAACTAGAGAGCTCTAGCAGTCAAGTAAAGGTATTTAAACAGCATTTTATTTCTACAACAACGACAATGCAAGAATAACTAGAAAAATTAAGCCTGATGCATTCAGCAAAATTGCCTGCACACACAGTTACTGTGTGCCTTCATTACTACAGATTGCTAGAAAGGGAGAGGCTTGTATCATAATTTGAAATCTATGTGGAAAATCCATCTTTGCACATTGTGGTCTCCACTGTTTTTATTAACAGTTTCAAACACTGCTCTGTCTATTTAATACATTCTTTCTCTCCAGTCCTAGTCTGTTGAACTCTCTTACACAAAAATGGGCAGTTATGCACAGCCCTCCCACGGACTCACTAGAAGGTCTTGAATAACCTACGACTAGCAGGGATCTTTGCACCACACTGCTCTTGTTGTCCAGTTCTTCCTGTCTAACGTGGGAAAACATCCTTTATTTGTGGGGAAGGTCAGCGGTAACATTACAGGGATGAATTGAGCTGTGTCTTCTTGTAAATGCAGCTTGCTAACTCTTTCCCATGAACATCTGGGAAAGAAAACATCTACAACTGGCTCATACTTACAGTACTCGAGTGCTGTGATTGCTAACTGGATTCTCAAGCACTGCAATTCTTCAATAAAGTTGATAAATGGTAGAGGAGTATCAACACTCTTAATTCTGTGCCTATATCTCCGGACTAGAATGCACCTATGTCTATTAGAATAGTGCCAGAGGATTTCTGGACTTTTTTTTTTGCTAATAAATTCAACTCATTTCTTCTTCTTCTTTTTCTTTATATATATATATATATATATATATATTTAAAAGCATCTTTAACTGCTCCTCTGCTTTCACTTTTGCCTTTCTGGGTCAGAATCATACACCCCAGGAATCAGAGAAAAAAAAAGTCTGGATTCAACTCCTGCTTGGATCCTCTTCCTGCAGCAGCCCAACAGGCTCTGTCACAGCAGGGGGAAGACAGCATCATGCCTTTGAGGAAAGGCACTTAGTCAGATCTCCCCTAAACCCTTTTCCTTGACACTGATTCCCAGTAGGTCCAGATACATGCTATTTCCAGAGGAAGCATGTGCCGATCAGGACCACCTCCCCTGTTTAATCTACACTGGATCTTGTGTAGTCAAATAAGGTGGAGATGCACTTGTGTTTTCACATGGGAACTTCCACTTTCAATTTTAAGCATGGACCTACTTATTGTCCATGCTATGCAACAAATCTCTCCTTAAAAGAATGCAATTTTGAACAAATTGATGATATTAAGTCTATTGTTGGGATTATTTTTTTCAGAGGGGATAAGAGGAAAGAAAAGAGATGGATTTTTTTGTTTGGTTGGTTTTGGGTTTCCGTTAATACATGGGGAAAGAACTGATAGGAAAAAAAAATTGCAGATTTAAAGAACACTTGCTACTGTGTATGCCAGATGCTGATAGCTATATATAGCCACTCAAACGAGAAAGACTGCAGAGAGTATCTTATCCAGGCAAATAGGAATTTGCCTGAGTAAGGCCAGGGCAAAAATGAAAAAGAAAAAAAGGAAAAAAAAAAAAAGATTCAAAGTTTAATCTATTTTGCATTACTTCTGCTGCAGAAGAAGTTGTGTAAGTACTCCATGAAGTGAAATAAGCACACGTCCTCATGATGACCTTATCTACATTTCACATAAACATGTTCACAAATTTAACAGAACAAAATCTATCCTTTTTACCATTAGACCACTAGTCATTTTTTAATACGACCTCGATTTTCTTACTCCATAACCCTTACAGAAGTAAGCAAAGGAGAGTAGATAAGGCTTCTTCAATGTAATAATAAAAATCAGCATGCAGCCCACAAGATGAAATTCAAAACCAGAGCTCAAATGTAAAGAACATGATTTACCATCTTAGTTTTTTCTTATTGTCTCACTTGTAACAAAATTGTAGAAATAAAAGGCACACGTTTTTCCTGTTTCCTTTCCTTTATACATTTCTCTTCCCTTCTATTCAGTACAGTGGGTTTTTACTTACAACAATACAATTCCTAAGTAGTTCAAAATGTGAAGTATCAGTACTTGAGATGACAAGCTATCATTTATACAGAGCAATATGATAATTTTGGAAGGACAGGGAGGTTGGGTATGGATTCTAATTAACACTGATGAACCTGGTTCCTAAAGATTAAATTCCCAAAGGAGTAACTGATACCTTTCTACACACAGGTCTATCCAAGTTACTCTCATTAAAACAATTAAAAAAAAATTATAAGCTTCAGTCTGTGTCAAGATATGAAGGCTTTCCAAAACTGATTAAAAATATTAAATGAGGTATTGAACTACATTAAAAATCAACCTTTTTCATGTATTTGAAAAGTAATGGTCTAATTTGTATCTAAGTGCATTTATTTCTAGTGAATAATAATTGTATTGCAGCCAACTTTGTGCCCTGTTTCTCTGAAAACCTCAAGGGATGTACAGAAGACAATTTTGTATCCTGCTGAAAACTCACACATACTGTGTGACATTGCTTCTTATTCTTCAGTTCTTATAGGAGGTTTAATTTTGCTTCATTTTGTGTTTATTTTTCCAGTGATTGTTCCTTCAAACTGATAAACACAAATGAAAGTGCATAACTATTAGATATACTGATAGATTCTGGAAAGCACCATAAGCTAGATACAAGTACATGGAAATGTGTGAATGCCTTTGAAAGGGGACTTGCAAATCAGAGCTTTATAACAATATATTCTTGTTTCCTTGTTTTCTCTGTCTGTGGAATCTGGAACTGCCTGTAGCCATATGATGTTCAAAATAAAACCAAAGTGATTATCACTACATCTGCCCTTTAGAAGAAAATCTAACCTGCAGGAGTTGAGAAAATGGTTATTTCTTAACATTCAACTCTCTACTTGGTCAGACAAAACCAGGCTACAGGAGGAGGATCCAGACAAAACCAGGTAGACAGAGAGCTAGGACTATAAATGGCCCAAAAGGTTGGACAAGTGGCACGAAGTCCTGCTGAAGATGAGTTCATAATGGTGTGTCCACACAGTCAATACTGTGACCAACACTGTTTAACATCTTCATTAATGGCCTGGATGAAGGGGCAGAGCATACCCTCAGCAAGTTTGCAGGTAATATAAAATGGGGAAAAGTGGTTTCTAGCATCATTCTGCCATCCAGACAGTCCAAAATTAGTTGCAGGGGTCATGCTGCCATCCAGAGGAACCTCAACAGGATGGAGAAATGGTCTAACAGGAACTTCATGAAGTTCAAAATGAAGAAAAGTAAATTCTGAATATAGGGGGGGGAATAACCCCATGCACTAGTACAGGCTGGGGTCTGACTAGATGAACAGAGGAAGACATGGAGGCCACATCTGAAGTGCTGGGGCCAGTTCTGAGCCCCCCAGTACATGAAAGATATGAACTTACTGGAGTGAGTCCAGTGCAGTGCCACAAAGATGATTGATTACAGGAGTGGAGCATCTTTCAGTAAAGGGAAGGCTGAGAGAGTTGGAACTGTTCAACCCAGAGAAGAGAAGGCTCAAGGGGATGGGGCAACTCAACAATATAAACACATCTGATGGGAGGCAACAGAGGAGAGGGAGCAGGACTCTTAGTAGTGGCCACTGACAGGGCAAGATGCAACTGCAATGAACTAAAAGACATGAAATTCCATCTGAACACAGGAATATACTTGTTTCCTGTGAGGGCAATCAAACACTGGCACAAGTTGCTCAGAGAAGTTTTGGGGTTTCCATCTGTGAAGATGTTCAAAACCCAACTGGACATGGTCACAGGCAGCCTGCTCTAGATGACTCTGTTTTAGCAGCGAGATTGGCCTAGTGAATCTCAAGAAGTCACTTCCAACCTCAATCATTTGGTCATTCTCTGACTCCTTTGAAGACTTTGTTGTTGCCTACACTAAGCTCCCAGAGTGCAGTAAGTGCCTTACCATTTCAGACATATACATTTTATTTTAGCATATATCAAGTTCCTTTCCACTATATCCCATCCCCATGCTCTTTGCCCCTCTCTTTCTTCCCATATTCTCCTGGCTGCCCTCAGGCAGATTTCTGCCACTCATTTCCATTTCCATATAGCTTTCCAGACACTGTCTTAGCCTGTTTGTCAGCCTGTTTCCCTGCATGACCGTCCTATATTACATCTCTTCTCTTCTGTCCATGCCATGGCCACTAGGGATACATGGTCTTTTCTGGCCATCACGTTTAGTCCCATCCTGAACAAGAGAAACTTATTCTTGCCTGCACAGGTTCACATAACTGTGACAGCTTTAGTGCTGAGAGCAGCTTAAAACTTCTGCCCCTAATGAGGAACAGTGGCCATTTGATGTAGAGAAGAAATTTCATGAGTTTGAAAGCAGAAAATAAAATAAAAAATAAACAACATGGAAATTCTTACAAAATGGTATTAGGAGATGTATGATAAAAAATAACAAGAATGGAAAAATGTTTTGAAACAAAAAGAAACATGATTGAAAATTAAAGGGAGGGTGGATTAGGCAACAAAAACATTTCAGTCTTGGTCAATACTTCTCCCTGTAGCAATAACAGTGGGTTACCAATTTCATCTTGTGTCACTTGGGATGGAAAATGTTAGAACAAATAAAATGTCAGGATAAAGGAAAGAAAGAAAAAAAAAGTTGGGCACTTTTATCACCAGGACTTTCAGCCCTTAAATATGAAATCTAAACATTGTCTTTCACTAGCTCAAGATTCAAATTCCAACACCACCCATAGGATCTACTATTTTCTTCTGAATGTCCAGCATCTTTATGATCCCCTAACCTCGTTTTTGTCTACCTCCTTCAACTTCAGCTAATTTTTTATATTATGTTATCAAATATTGTTTCAAAAATATTGCATCCCACAAGATCTGCGAGAAATTGGTGAACACTTAGTAGCTACCCTGTAGTCCATGCTCTCCTACCATACCCTACATTGCCATCAGTATCTAAGCAATTTAGTTTAAAGCAATGTCAAATATGTCTATATGTCTAGAAACTGCAGTATAATTTATCCTTATGCATCATTATGGATCATATACAACAAGTGAAAGCTTTTGTTCCTACTGAGGTAGGCAACTCTGGAATGCAAATGGTAAATCCTGAATTTCAGACAAGCAAATGATTGCCTATCAAAACCCCTTTCCAAACTGGTCCCTAGGGTATTGCATACATGTAAAGAGGGAAATTTGAAAAATTCAGACAATTGCCACAGGCTTCTTTAATTCTAACAATACTTCTCACTTGCAGATAGAAGCACAAGTCTGAAGGAGGAAATAATAGCTAAATGGATATTAGTATATGCCATTACCTGATCTATCTGCACAATTACAGCAATCTATAAATGCTAAATTTGCTTATCAAATTTGCTTAAGAGCCTAAAAACAACCACTTTTCAGGAATAATACATCACTTCAGAGTTGTTTGGAACTGACTGAATTTAAACTTAGAGGGGAAAAAAAACCACATAGGTATAATGCCTACAGGAGCTGAGAGAAGTAATTGCTTCCAGAGAAACTTCCTAAACCAAACTGAAGGGGGAATACAACAGTCAACTCCATTTCTGAAAAACAGGCATTAAAAGGCCAGAGAACTTCACTGAAAATGAGAGTTTTCCTCTCCTTTAACAACGCCAGAAACAGAAATATTAAAACTAAAAACAACTCAAGACACGCACAGCTGTCAAATAAGAGTAAATCAGTATCTCTGCTCTGAGACTGTCCCAGTGATTCAGTCAAATAGAATCATTTACTCCAATAAATACTATAAATTGTTTAAGTCATGGTAGCTCTATCAGTTCACAAAAGAGGATGTGACCATCTTTGTACTGACTTACAAGGCTCTCAATACATTCCCCCAAAAGAAATCATCCTTCATTCTGCCAAAACCAACCATTTCCTCCCCATTCAAAAAACTGAAAACCAGAAAATCACAGATTATACAAGCAATAAATATGGTGTCCTAATGAAGTCAATGGAATATGAAATAAATGAACGTAAAATAATTCCAAGCAGTTACCATCATAATCTACTGCTGATAACAGAAATATTGTGTAGAAGGTTTTTTAGACATGTTCTAATCTTTGTAGCAAGACTGGTTTTCTACAGATTGTGGTTCTTTAGGAAGAAAATCCCAGTCTTCTTATAAATCTGTTTGAAACAGAAACAGATACAAGGAACTAAAAGGAGAGTCTCGTGGCTACATTTTCATCTATTCTGTAGATCTCATATTGTTATGTAGTTTATTTAGATTGTAAAACTACTTTGATGTCACTGAGGATAGCAAAACTATTTCTTATCACAACCACTTCATTTAATCTTTGCCAAAGAGAAAAAAAGTCAACTAAATATGAACAGTTCAATGTAACACACAAGCCTAGCAAAAAGAAATATTAAAAATATCCAGACGTTATATATGGACATTCAGAAAAAAGAAGTCAGTGAATGTGTACTATTAGAAAGTGCCACCGTAGGAGGTGTTACAATCCTAAAGACAGTGAGCATTTTGTTTTTGAGATATCTTTACATTACTGTGAGGCTGCTATTTGCAATATAGTACGTCAATGTCAGAAGAGTAAGAGAAAATTTAAACATGCAAACTAAGACTTTAAAAATGTGTGAAGAGACAGATGCAGCTTGCAGTTCTAAGCTTCCATTCATCCACCTATTCAAGATGGGATGTCATGTCATAAAAAGCACCAAAACACATACCTCTTCTTGCTTAGGAATGCTGAACTTTGCTATCTTTGACTTGGTCCTGGCCGAATCAGGCTTGTTAGAAGGCACTCCCCTGTATGACTTGGTTGTCTCTGCTGGTAACTTCAGCTTTGGAGACTCATCAGGGGCCTGATCTTGACCATCCATCGGCCTTACATAGGCTGTTGGTTTCTGCTGAACCAGACTGGGTTTCGAAGCAAGAGACGGTGGAAAGTTTTGGACACAGTGCCCACCGCCGTGCTTTGAGGGCCTCTCTTGCGCTTGAGCTCCTCCTTCTGTGTTACAACTTAGCTTCGCAGGCTGCGGCACTCTGTTGGCGTTGTCACCTAGTGTGGCCCTCAGTGAGCTTTGCTGAGCAGCGTTGGAGGAGGAGGAGGATGAAGTGGGACTAGATGCATAGCGTTTTAGTTTCTCCAGACTGGATTTTTGGTTCGCCAGTTTGAAGTCGCCCTTGTGTGACTCCAGTGAGTGGTGCCCATGTTTGCTGGCTCTCTGCTGGCCCTCTGAAGTGGCATTGTGCCCAGCCTTCTGCCAACCCATTGTGGTGCTTTTGCTCTGCTGCGTGGGTAGAGCTGTTGGTGTGGAAGAAGAAGTGCTGGAAATAGAGGGAAGAGGTGGCGGTCTTGAGTCTGCAATAAGATGTTCATCGGGCTTGGGGAGAGATGCCTGAGGAACCCCAGGTTTGGGAACCCCAACAAGGTGGCTCTGGTTTGATCGGTCAGTTAACAAGTCTTTCATTTCATCATAGTTGCCCAGGGTATTCTGGATGCGATTTGATAGCTCATCCCCCTTGTTGGTCTGCAAAACAAAAAGTGAGAATTCCACAACAGTCAACGTAAGACAAACAAAATTCCCTGCTTGCTTCTGCTGAAATCCTTACTGAAGTAGCACTGCCTTATTCAGCAACAGCGTTGAGGGATGAAATCGAAAATCCTTATTGTCTCTGAAGACACTTGTCAACATCTTAAATCTACCCTGAACTGGAAAAGCTATAAAGGGCCTTAGAGTATATAAAAAAAGAAATCTATCACTGGCATCATGCTGTAGTTAAAATATATTACCTGGAAACTAGAAAATTTATTATTGCAACTCCACAGAATGGTTTGGATTAAATCTGACCATGATAAAACTTTTCCTATAGCCCAGTGCAGGCTCTCCTTCAGCCATGAATGAAAATATTGCATTCTTGATTTCCTTCTCTGCCTGCTTAAGTCTCCACATTGCAACTGGGAAGCCTCACAAAGCCCAGTGTAATTGTTGAATGAACTCCCCAGTCTAAGCCAGCCAAACGCTGTGAGGTGACTTGAAGACAGGTCACGGCATGATGGGAAAACTATAGATCATTACATCCCTTCTTTGAAAGTACTCTGCTGAGATGCTTACTCCAAGGCACTTGCCTCTTTGAAGAAAAACAAACAAACAAAAAAAACCAAACAGAATCCCCCAGATTCTTCACAATGCTCAGTGGTTGTAGAAGGGACATAGCCAACATTTCTCTGCTTTAAGATAAATCGTTGTTTTTGAAATCACCCATTTGCTTCCTGACTAAAGAGGCAGAAACTCCACAAAGAAATATAACAAGTGAAAGAAAAATACTGAGAAGGGTTGAAAAATATTTCTTTAAAAAGCCTCTGCAAGCAAAAGTGTGTATCATTAGCTTTTCTGCAGTGAAAAATTTTCTGAACCCTGCCAAGAATCAGCTGTGTGATGTTCTTTGCTTTACATTTTCAGAGGAAGATATTAATGAGCTGGTGGTGTTCTCCTTTCTCTCTTCCAGACATGGAATCTGGATGGGGAAACACCCATTGGCTTCAGAAGGCCAAGAAGATCTTGAGATGGATCTTGGTTTAAGAGGGAATCAGTTTCTTGGAGAAAGAAGAGGGTTTCTTGGAGAAAGAAGGGAGAGAAGAATACCTCCTTAAAGTTATATAAAAACATGAAGGACATAGTGGCAATACCAGTCACTCTGGAAATGTGAAAGTGTTTTATTATTTTTTTAAGACTTCCAATAAAATTGAATAATTCAGAAAAACTGTAAGGGAAAAGGACTGAAACTCCTTTTGTTCAAAATCTTCTTTAAAGGGTTTCCTAAAAAGAAACTAAGTCCAAGCAAAAATGCCTTGTAAATGTCGACAGTAGAAACAGTCTTGTTTTGCTTGCAACTTGTTCCCTCAAGTTTCAGGGAGAGTACCTTGCAACTACTGAAAATATTTGGCTAGCTTTCTGATATGCATGTAACAATGTTATCTAACAACATTTAATATATGTTGAGGGGAAGTGGGAAGGGAAAAGCTCAGTAATGTTGCATCTGAAACATTGCTTTGCAAACTTGCTGTAAGATGGATCAGCTTCTATAGCCCGATGTTCTCTCCGCATATGCAGCTGTTGTCACAAGGACAGTAACCTGCTACACAAAGAAATATGAACCATTAATTCACAGACAGCACGTGGCTTAAGAAGGGGATGTTTCTTCACTTTCTTTGAAACCACATTGGAGTCCCAGATAAAAGGTTATTACTAAAGAGGCTTCAAAAGCAGGAAGCATCATGTACTTCTAAAAAGAAAGTGCTGCAGATGCAATGAGTTGTCTAGTTCACAACCTTAACTGGGGTAGAAAACGTGGGCAGATTAAGAGGCACAGAAGGCATCTATGTGGGAGTGCTTGGCTGATACTGAGGAAAAAAAAAATAAAAAAAGACCAGCTTTAAAAAACGACCAGCATGGAGATCCTGGGCTGCTTGGAGGACAGATTCATGGCTATATGGAGCTAGGTTGATTGATCTTGAAGATGGTTGGACACATATATATGTGTCTCCTGGGGTCAATCAAATGGTTTCCACACTTAGGCATCTCCTTGACCAGCAGAATTATTTTCTTGAAAGCACAGAGAAGTTTTCTTTACCTAGTGGATCCCTTCTGCATTTCCTGTGGATCCTCTAACTTGTGTAGATACCTTGCAGAGAGATGCATTTGCATCTTTCCTCAAGGGATGGAGATTTGCCCTTGGGTCTGTGCCCAGCCTGTCTCAGCCAGCCTGTGCTTCAGGTTTCCTCACATTCCAGGAGTATGTCAACAAGGACCACAGAATGGAATAGGGCCCCTGATACAACTTGTCAGACAGCTCTCTATCCAGCTGCCTCTCGATCTGTGGATGTAAGAGAATTTATGTCTAAGTTTTGCCGCAGGAAGCCCAGCTTCCCTAAGAGAAGGTCCATTCTTTCTGACTGCTGTTTTTTGAATGGGTAAAAATAAAAGCCTAATTGCAGATTATCTGTAGATTATCACCAGCCCAGAGAATTTAGTAGATTTTCTTCTATATGGCTAAGATATGTATGTCATACAGAGATGCATCTTATTGATAGATGCCAGATAACCACAATAGCAGCAAACAGACTGAACGTTTGTATCATTGCATGGGCTGTCAACTGGTTGGTGTTGTTTATTCCTTCTGGATAAACTGGGGACGTCCTGAAGTGAGATTCTGTGCTGAGCTGAGCTCATCTGGAAGAGCTGACCTACATTCTCCCAGGAAACAGATGGGATCTGAGGTAACTTGTTATGAGCTTTAGATGTTAAAGTTTGTCCTATTATTTGCTCTGAAATACTGCTGGCTTTATTTAATCATTCACATAGGGAAAACATAATCACAAAATGAGTAAGTGGGAAAAGCATTCTGTGCAAACATTTCTAACTTACATTGCTCTATGTTCTGCTAAGTAAGATGTATCCATACATTTGAAGACTTGCAGGATCCAACAGTTCTAAAAATAAACCTGATGGTTGCATGGAAGGACATCAGAATTTTTTTTTCTTCATAAAAAAACTACACTGATATGGTTAATGAAGCAAAGTATTCTGTCCAGAAAATATCCAGAATGAAATTCCTACTTTTTTACCTCCTTTAAAAGACATTTCTAGTAAAAAGACACTGGATTTCCTGTAATCCTTCATAGAGGGTTGCTATGGATACTTTGAAATAAAGAGGATAAGGGGCAACCCAAAGAGTCAAGATTTTTCAGAAAATCTGATGTTTCAGGAGTAGTGAGACAAGTCAAGGTGAGAGAGGACACAAGATTTAAGAGATTTCCAGTCTGTCTTTGATTTTCAGATATGGCCTTCTGAATGGCAAATCCTCTGGCTTTAGCTCATGTTTCTCAAGCTGTGCAGAGGAATACTGAATTTGATCAGAGCTTGCAGTGAATGTCTGCTGTAGCTTCATCCCCTGTGGAATCATCTAAAACTTGTACACAGTCTTTAAATAAGGTAAGAGTCGGTTTCAGCTTTGCTTTTACAGAAAGGTTACTTCTTCTTCTGTCTCTCTGTACAATAAGATAAAAATGATGAAGGCATAGCTCTGCATCCCCACACTGAGAGCTCAGAAATACTCAGATGATGTCAGACAGCCCAGTAGGTCCATTGTCAGTGTGGACGTGACATGCAGAGTATCCCACTGCTGAAGTTTTGGTGTCCAACACCGTCAGAATGACTGGCCTTCCCAAGCAGCTGTGACTGTCATGCCAGAAGAACAGTGGTCAACTTATACAGCTGTCCTGGGCTTTGCCTTTCTCAGCATTTCCTTGAATAAGTCAGCTGTAGGATGGATCTCTGCAGCACCTTTTCTACAGGCTAGTCCAAAATAGAGCCATAG
Organism: Anas platyrhynchos; assembly: GCF_047663525.1. Lineage (NCBI taxonomy): Eukaryota > Metazoa > Chordata > Aves > Anseriformes > Anatidae > Anas > Anas platyrhynchos. Next base: position 140,330,526 of record NC_092587.1, read on the forward strand.
TGTTTAAAAGTGAGAAGTATGGATGAAGCCTTTATTCTGACCTCCTTGTGGGGTACCCACTGAGTATCCTCACTGCTTCTAGAGCATGCAATGAGTTTTTGTCCATTCCCATTACAGTGGATGGAATTATACTGTGGTTGCACACAAATGCCTTCAAACATAATAAATAACTCAGAAACTACTGATATGTCCATGATACATGATGTCTGTGGCAGTCAGTAACTGGGACATAGGTAGTAATCAAGGTGTGCAAAATATCATACTAAAAAATAATAAATAAATAAACTGTATCAGGGACCCAGCAAAAAGACGTGCCCTTTTTTTCTGAGGGGTCTATTTTGGACCTACCAAATGGAAAATTACTAGTCCCTGTTGCAGCGGAGCCCTCCCTAAATGCCAAGAGACAGCTAACTTTAGTTTTTCAGGCATTTTTCCATGTATTAGCCCTTGATTGGTCTCACAGTAGACTTTTTCAAGTGGAGCCGTAAGGAGGAGTTCAAGACATTTCCCATGATTTCTAAATGTCTTTGTAATGAATCTGAAATTTGGGCAGCTGGAAGTCAGCTTCAAGGCAGACAGAGCTGTCTTCTGTCAAGGGACATGGTTTGAAAGTGGTAGATCTTTCTTTTTTATTAGGGACTAGAAACGGCAACACTCTGGAAGGAATAGGAAGTTAAAAGCTGACCCTGAAATACAGGTAGAAACACGAAAGCACTGAAGTCAGGTGCAGGACCCAAATGCCAGGTCCCAAATGGGATTCTTGGAAAGAGGCACTAAAGCACCCAAAGCATCAAGGACAAGTGAAGCAGCATGGAAGGGAAAGGCTTCACAGCATGGTGGATTTAACAGCAGCTTGGGCATTACTGGAAGGTCACAACAGAAAATGCATGACATAGCTTTGATGCACACAAGCAAAGTCATAGGTTATCTAGGGGAGAGAAGCAGCCTCCATGGGATGCTGCTCTCTGGTCTACCCTTCACAAGGACTTGATTGGAAGCTTCTGGAGACAGCAGTTAAGTGCAGAGGATCCTGCTTGGCCCTCCTAACACGAGGTGGGGAGAGATGGTTGTGCCTCATCGCATTAAGTGTTTCCACAAGGGATAAAACAAGGAGTTGAGTTACTTCTGCCTTTGCTGAGGGCAAAACATGCCTAGCAGACAAATGTTGTTAGTAATGCTTATAGGGAAAAAAATCAAAACAAGATATTTCATCACATTAACCTTGGCTAGAGCATAATGTTTACTGTATGGCTTGTCCTTCACACACAATTCTAACGCAATTACTTTCTCCTAAGTGTTGCAGAAACAAGGCACCATCACCTTCACCTCCTAGTTTTAATGCCACCTCAAATATTGCTAGGATATTTCTCGTTTATTTCATTCTCATGCTGCTGAACACTGTAAGAAGCTAATATAAGAAAAATCCAATTCTCAATGAACCATAAATGTTCTATGCAAATTTTGTGAGGCTGGTACTTGTGGGAGGTTGCTGAGACCTGGACAATGCCTTACTGTAGGCTGTGATTTTATACTGTCAAATAAAAATAAATAAATAAATAAAGAGCCACCCAGACAGGAAGCATCTACCTTGTACGGTTCACTGAAGAGGGAGTAACTTGTGTTAAATGTGCCATCCTCCTGCTGGGCCTCCTGATTTCTCCTTTCCCATTCTTTCCTGCGCAGCACGTTTCTATCCGGCTCATAGACACTGCAGCAAAAAGTGGAATAGATTTTTTTTAGAGTTAAAAATTAGCGGGCAACATATAAACCACTGTGAGTTTAAAAGTGAAGAGCTCTGTTTTGCAGACAGATGGCAAAAATAAGCAAGAACATGAATCAGATGAATGCCAGTCCAAGCAGGCTGGGGAGGCTCAGGTCTTTGGGAATGCTGATGCTTTCTTCACACAGAGAATAGATAATTAAATTCTTACAGAAGAATAAAAAAGAAATCGCAGGGCAGGATCTAGTCTGTGCAGAACTTCTCTGTTTGAAATGTGACAAAGGAAATATCTAAGCAACTTTGACAAAGACTGAAAGTACTCTTAAGGCAGATGGTAATTACAGCTATGAGTAAATAGAAATTATGAACATATTTCCACTTATGACATATCCTCTGAGTGTTGTATGAGAATGCTCCTTTTTTTACATGGATGTGTTTCTGTAGTGATTCTTTCATTAACTAGCTCCCTAAAGAGCTGTTAAAACTACATGCTGTAGTGGTTTCCACAGTTAGGCTGCTTCTTCTGATCTCTGTTAATCAGCCAAGCCGTGAAACTACTGCTGAAACAATTCCTCTTTCTGATGGATTTGACACTATCACAACTTCAGAGCACGAATAAATGAATACTGGCATGATAGTGTGTGTATGGCTGGTAGAGTGTAGCTGGAGAGGAAATAAAATCACTGCACTACACAACAGTATTAATTTTTAGAAATGAATTAGTCTGGCTCCAATACAGACACATACAAAAAAACCTCTCCCTCCCCCCCAAATTATGGTATAATGCATGACATCATAAACCAGAGAAACCTTTCCCTAAATTTCCTCAGAACAACACAGGTTTAGACATTTCATGCTGTCATTCCCATCACACGGGAAACCAAGGCATCCAGTGTGGTTTACATGCTATTTCAGTAAAATGTAACGAGCGCGCCGATTGCCTATTTTGCCTAGCTCAGCTAATGCCTTTCTTCTGGCACTGTAAATCTGTAAAGAAGAAATATATATTAATGTCATGTAAGTGCACCATGTGTTAATAAAAAAAAAAAAAATGTTGCCTTGCTAACCACTTCCCAGTTTGCAAAACATATGTTGCATTGGCTACCCACGTGATGTTACCTAGCGTGCCTCAGGCAAGGCTGCAAAAAGGCCAACAGCTATCTGATTCTAATTCAAGACTTGAGAGAGCTGAAAATACATAGGATATGTTAGACACTAGTAGGATTTAGAAACAATGCCTTAGCAGTCAACAAACAAACACAAAACCTTATGTTTACTTATAAATGCTGCTTACTCCTCATGGACTCCTTCTGCCCTAACGACTAGGTTTCACACGAGGACTTATGAGGTGGGATCAGACCAGCTCCTGGTGGGCTCTCAGGTGACCCTCCTGATAGCCAGCTAAGGGCAAATGCCCAAGACTGAGCAGAATTTTGTTGCGAACACAGGATTTTAGTACAGCAAGTTGAAGACAGCTAACAACCACTTTTTTTTTTTTTCTTCCGCATACTGATGTAATTTTGTTGCTGTTGTTTTTATACTATATTTTTCGTGAGCATGTTATTCACACTAATACTCCCTCTTTAAAAAACAGTGTAATGAGGAGACGTTCATAGGAGTGGAGTTTGGGGCAGGAAAACGCCATCCTCCAGGAGGAAGGGACTAGCAAAGGCATCCCAAAGGGGTCCAGATAAGAGACCACGTACTGTGCACACCGCTGAGGCCAGGAGGTCGAGCAGCTGTCATTTACTCCTGCATGACCAATAGTCCTCAGGCATGACAGCATGCCATCTCCCTGTACTCCCATTGTTTAAGCTGGGATAAGAGACTTTCTAACAAACACCTCTGTGTTTAAAGTAAGCTTTATGCCACCAGGGATAACTGTTATTAGGTGTTGGTTTTTGTTTTTACTTTTTTTTTTTTTTCCTCTGAATTTGCAGGGATCCAGTTATAACTTCATCCTCAGCTGCCTTTCCCCATCCCCTGTTGACTCAGATGCTTTGCATTTGGATTGTAGCCTGCAGTCAAATAAAGATGGGCAGCTCCTCTGAGATTAATTATAATACTGATCCCTACCTAGTTTCTAGGAAGTAAACAAGTGCACCGATCTTCACTACGCCTCACACAAATTTAAAAATGCTGTGGTGTGATACTCCTGAAGTGGAGGGACTTTTTATCCCTTTATATGATGAAGACATACAAGTCTCTAATATCCCTTCATTTGATGAAGAACTATTTGATGAAGACATACAAGTCCTCAGATTTCTGAACCCCTTCCTGAATGAGACACTCACTGTTGGCCACACAAATCACAACCTGCAATAATTCAGAATGATTATGCAAATGGAGAAACAGTGTGACAATGCCTAATATGCCATCTATAAGCAGTAAGTCAAGAAGAACTACAAGAGTTGTATTCCTTTGGTAATACAGATGGCGAAATCTCCAGCATTTGCAAGGCTGCTCCTTATTTGCATGAATGTTGCAGAATCACATTTCCTTGAACGTATGTCACCAAATGTATTTATTTATTTTGGTTCAAGGAGAATGCTGCCAACTGCTACAATTGTCTTTATTGCAAACACTTCAGTTAATGGAAAATGATTCTTTTTAATAGTTTTCTTCCTTTTTTTTTTTTTTTCCTTTAATTTGTAATTTAAAACAATCCCAAATGCACATGTACCTTTTAACCATTTACACTATGTTCATCATTTCCATAGCTAAGCTGTGTAGTTCACAAAATATCTCCAGATTTTTTTTCCCCCATTGGAGCATCTGTGCATATGCATGTGGTGTACATATGTACATGTATGTATATATATATATACACACATATATATGTTATATGCACACTCACACATCATTTTATAGGTTAAGAGTTTTGGTACTGTGGGCCAAAATGTTGAAGCAGTTTTGCAAGTCAGGGTAACTAAAGAACATACAACCAGTCATCTCTCAAAAGTCAGTGTCATTTATATTTGTTTTATAGAGGTAAAACTCCAAATTGATTAATTTAAATAGATTTTAAATGGTATATTGTTATTTTTTAAAATGCAGTGCCTGTTTCAAATTCATGCTTAAAGGCCATGAACTGAAGCATGAGTGATGGGTCAAATACATGCAAAAGATATATATGACTAAATGTTATATTACAAAAATTGCACTATTCTGAATTTAGCACACTGCTTTAAAAAACACACTTTGATTCATCCTAGCCCTAAGATCTTCCAAGAGACATGCTGAAAAGGAAACATCTACCAGTTAATTATGTCCATATACCAGTTTCTCGGGCTCAAAGCACTTCCCGCACACATCATCCCAGTCACAGCAGCTCTACCTTCTCCGCTTCTCCCAGAACACCCTCAATAATTTCACTCTCTGGTGTTGTACAGATCAGAATGCCAATGGGCTGCCACACTTCTCAGAGGAGGCACATTTAATAAATGCCAAGCTGTTGTGATGGCTTTGGGAAGGCTCCCTTTCTGGGCACCTCCTCTTTGGTCATGGCTCCCCACAAGAGCTGCCTGAACCAAAGAGCTGACCTGTGCTGGGAGGGTGGTGGCAGCAACAGCCTCCCCACAGCACTGCCAGGAGTACCCACAGTTTTCTTCACGCTACGCTTGACATCAGAAGGAACCATATCCTTTAGTCCTTAATTAGAAATAGACACAGACGGCTCAGGGGACAGCCTAGGAGCAGAGCAATAACCTTACCTGAAATACCTGGGACTGGATTTAATCTCTTACAAAGTCCACGGAGTTATGTAGTCTCAGGCTAGGCTGAAAGCAATCGTATAAAAAGCCTAAAATTTTAAGTGTTGAGGATTCTCTTTCCCTCTTTTCTTCTTCTTTTTTTTTTTTTTTTCTTTTCCAAAGCACACTATTTTTCTGACTCAATTTGCCCTCCCTCAGACATCACTATTTGGAACAAGTGGAATAAAAAGGTCTAACGTCCATGATCACCTGGATAGAGACAATAATACACTAACATGTTCTCCTGTCCTTCAGCCATAGGGAATACCCCCAAGTTTTGCACTCCAAAGAAGATGTCACTTTAAACAAACTGAAGCACTGCACCTTTACTGAAGTATCACCCACTTTCACAGTTGTATTGTGGGCATTAATGATACTGCTCAATTTTTCCAGAAACCACAAAATCACCACATCCCCAAAGGGAGATTCAGAAAAGATACAGTCATTTGGCCACCAGATCACCATCCTCTAATACCTGGCAGCTTTGAGACAGTAAAGGGCCTGGGTAGGTAAACTGGGGGCAAGATCACTGGTGCTCCCCTTGCCTCCTATCAGTTTATTTTTTGTAACACCCCCCACAGCCTCTTTCAAACCCCCTATGCACATAAATATTGTAATATAGATATAGCAGAAGCAGCTTATTTATTTGTAGTTGATGTTTGTGACCCAGGAGTTTGATCTCCTTTGCCCCAGCAGCTACACGTTGTACTTCATACAAAACTTTCTGAAGTCTAGACTTATTAAAAACAAAAGCAGAGCTGATGACTCACAGTGACATGGAAAGATCTCTTAAATTAGCAAAATCCCAGTTCCTGTGGGCTTCTTGTGAGAAGACCTAAATGCTTCTTGCAAAGGCTGAGCTGTTTTCCCAGATGTTGTCAGCTCACGCCCAGACATCCTCACTTGGGCCCAAACTGACCCTTCCTTTCTCATTACCAGATGAAGAGGCTCCGTGTGAAACACCATCAGATGGCATCAGCCCCTCCCTTCACTGTGGAAATAATATCACTTCCAGTCCCCCAGGTGCAGGGTTTAACTATTCCCAGGGTGTGTGCAAAGCTGATCATCTTCCAAATGAAAACAAAACACAAAACCAATCAACAAAAAACAAACAAACAAACAAAAAACAGCAACAGCAAAAGAAATCCAAACCCAAAATTCACACTGCAAGTGACTAAAAAGTATGGCAATTTCAAGGATAAAGCTAGACCCATGAACAAGTTTTCTGTGAGGACACATATATCTTTTAAATGAAATTTTAGCACAGTCATTTCTGAATTATGTGCAAAGTTGGAACTGTTTCAAAACAATGAAAAAAAGCAGCCAATATTTCAAAAAAAATAATTTTAAATAGCTTTCTGATTATTCTCAACATTTCCCTGCAAATTGTAATCTGGCACATGATTCAACATACTAAATTTCAGGCTGAAGTGAGGATATTTTCTTAAATATTTAATAGCCTGTTTCTCCCCTGAATTACCACATTTATGCCAAAGTAACTAAAAAGAGTAACTCCAGGGAAAAACTACACCAAAAAAATACACCAAAATAAAAAGTAAATAAAATAAAATAAAATAAAATAAAATAAAATAAAATAAAATAAAATAAAATAAATAAAATAAAAACATCTCAGCCCTTATGCAGGACAGTGATTATAAGACTTCATTCAGAATGGAAATTAGGGTCTGAGTTTAATAGAGCTATCATTCTCATATCTCTGTAATACTTTAAAACACGAAAGGACTAGCCAACCTGGGACTTTGTAAGGGCAATAACCCCAAACATTTTTAGAAAACAGTCAAATTCTGACAATTTAATTACAACAATTCAAGTTATTTTTCTTGCTGAATTGCCTGACAACATCAGAGTGCCATCACTTAATGTCTGTTTTCTCTTCCACTGTTCACATCCATGTTTTTTTGCTTGCCAGTTTCTCAGTACCAATTCCATTTTCAGCTAAGTATAAATGATGCCTATTTGGGAACTAATTGCTAATGGGATACGGTGAGCCCTTAGAGATGGCAGCCTTACATTTTGAGCCGTAAATGTTTTCCCTAATGACACTTGAAGTATTGGTTCGATTATAACAAAGGGGCTGCCTTTGATGACCAAGTGACATAATCAATAAAATTCCTTCCTAGGTCGCAACTGATTTTATTTTATTTTTAGACTTTTTATCTCGCTTAAACAGCAGAAGTTAATTTGAGGATTTTTTACAGTATTTTTTCCCATTTACAAACAGAAATGCCGTGGGGTAAAGCAATTACTCTGATTTACTGTTTTCTCTTTGATTGAACATAAAGATGTAGCAGGGTCTCAAAAAAACAGTAACTTAGCAAACTGTGCTCCTACCCACAGACAGATAAAGTACCTACTTTGCTATTTCAAAGAGTTTACCTCCAGGCAGCAGCACAGAGCAAACATCAATCAATGACATGTGTCTAAGATGAGATTGATGTTTACTCTCACAGCTTTTCATCTTACATCCAATAAATTATTTTTCCTTCACCAAAATGCCTGGTTAAATTTCATTTTTCACTTTGCAGTATCAGTTTTAAAACTTCTAGCTTCCAGCAATTTTAAAGCTAGGATTCATTGACGCTTCATCTTTTACAGCCTGTTTATGATTTGTATTAACCATGAAACACTGCCGCGCAAACATGAATATGCTTGTATGGAGCTGTGCTGGGATGGCCACATGCTCAGTGGCAGGTGCGGGCTGTAAGGTGCAAGATTGCTTTAATTATGTGCCTGAAAATGCTGAGATGGAAACCAGAGGCTGCATTTGGAGGGTTAAGTATATCACATCCACCAAACAAATATATATTCAAATACATATATATATATATCCCACATCTGCAAAGTCAGCATCTGAGTGTCCAAGGCAGGTCTTTTGAGGAGCCATGCTGGGCAACTGGAAAGAGCCAAGAAAAGGCTAATTGTGGGTTTAGTTGTTATTCTGGAGGCACTCTCAAAATGTGAGGGCTTTGGACGTAACCTGACTGAATTTTAAATACGTGTTGAAATATTGAGAAAAACCTACGACGGCAATTGAGACTGGAATCTAGGTTGTTGAATCACAGCAGTAAACATCACAACAGAGGAACATTAAAAAAGAATCCAATTTAGTTCAACATCTGCTGGTGCAAGAACAGCTATTCCTGCTCTGCTACAGATAAAACACGCACATTTTCTTTCCTCAGCAAAGTTTTGCCCAATGAGAGGAATTGAGACATAATTCTGATTTTATATTTTTTGTACAGTTTCAGGAAAAAAATACTTCATCACATTATAAAAATCTACCAAACCATAACCACAATATACATAGATATCAAAAAAATCATCTTTCAGTAGTAACAGATAATCATACACTCAATGCCTTACTATTTCCTTTTTCTTTTTTTTTTTTTTTTTTCTATTAAATTCTTGTGCTCTTTTTTATAACCCTAAAACTGCTAGCAAAGCTACCTATAATGCATGGAGATCTAATAACAACAGTGTGTCAAGTGAGAAGCGGAACATTACTATTACCTTTAATTTCACACATTAAGACCTAAACTTTTATGGGAAAATTCGGTACACTGCTCTAACAATGTATTGTTTGAAAGTATATTAATATGTTAGAAATTCACCACTATTAATAAGCTTACACCTGGAATTAGCGGAATTAGCTTTTTTTTTTTTTCCTCCACAATCCAAAATTACATTTGAAAACTCTTAAAGTAAATGGAGAGTTTAGTTGTCAAGAAACAGATACTGCAGATGAGATAGAGGACACTATTCCTCTTGTTCCCCCATCCATATTTTCCATCAGGAGAGAAAAAAAATAGCAAGACCAAAGATCACAAAACAGGCAAAGCACAGTAAAGCTCTTTCATTTGATTTTGTTAATGTTACTTTTACATTATCGTTAAAAAATACAAGAGCTGAGGGCACTGATAAGGAATCCTTCTTTTTCTGCCTAACTTAACATTGCTAAATTCCCTGGGCTGTTAAACAAGGCCTTACCTAACTTTGCTGTTCATCTGATCCAGTTTTGTATTACATCCTTGAGAATGATGCCAAAGATGTCAGACACAATGCCCCACTCGTCTATTTTTTCTCCACAATGATTCCTATTGGCAATGATTTCCTATGGCATCCTTAGAATCATAGAATCATAAAATATCCCGAGTTGGAAGGGAACCACAAGAATCATCAAGTCCACCTCCTGGATCTACACAGGAACACTCAAAATTGGACCATATGTCTGAGAGCATTGTCCAAATGCAACTTGAACTCCAGCAGGCTCAGTGCCATGGCCACTGCTCTGGGGAGCCTGTTCCTCTTCATGAAGAACCTTTCCCTGATATCCAACCTGAACCTTCCCTGTCTCAGCTTCATGGCATTCCCACAAGTCCTTACGCATGGGAAACTGTTCCAGTTATCTTCTGCCAAGCCTGTGTGTGCATTTTTTTTGTTGGTGGTGGTGGTTTGGGTTTTCCTTGAAACTTCTTTTTTAAGCTCCTTTCAATCATATTTAGTCCAAAATTATATATATTTTAATCAGCTATCCAGTTCATCTCCATAGGGGATGTGCATACATAGGCAAATTATTCATATAGTCTTGGTGCACGTGCTGAAGAGTATATAGATTGAATCTTTCAATAAGCTGAATTTACTCCTGTTGATGCATAATTTCTAAGGATGTTCTAAACATTTTAAATGTAATGAAAAAATCTGGCCTTTTAAAACTTGTCTGATATTTTGCCATAAATGTTTAATACTTTATTCACAGTGTTTGTTATTGGCATGCTTGCAGAAAACTGGGCTTCAGACATTGAACATTTTCAGTAGTAGTTTCAATAATTTAAATAAACAAACAAACAAGCTTCCTGAAAAAGCTGTCAAAATGACTTCTTGGTATTTTTAAAAATATACATGTATTTAAAAAAAAAAAATAAACCTCCTTGCTCTCATTTTTCTCTGGCAGCTCAGACAGGGTATTCCTTCAATGGGGCTCTGAACAGTGATGCATCTATCCACAGCTAATTGCAGGACTGAGAGGTACACTGAGGTATACTTCACATAGCACAAATTTATATATATATATAAATAATAATTATAATTCAGGGCTTTGTAACTAGTAGAAAACTGTTATCAACAATTTACTCTGGTGCAACTTGATGAAGTAGCAAAAGCAAAGACTGTAATGAATCATTAAGGCCAGATCTAAGAGTATCTTGCCACTACAGAGGTAACAAGATTGTTAGAAAAACTTCCTGGCACAGTAGCAAAAAGAGCAAAACTTTACAGGGTTCCACAGATGATAAAGACTTCTTCAGTAGTTTTAATTTGTTTAGCTCCAGACCTTCTGGCACTGTTAAGAGCCCCGATGAAACATGGCTGAAGGTCATGCAGAGACTCAGTACCTAAATGTAAATGTAAAATAAAATCTTGTCTGTGTTTACATTGTGTGTTCTTTATTTCAGATCAGCATTCAAAATTATCTGATGTCCAAGAGGCTCCAAACTACAGCACTGGCTGCCTCCTGTGTGAAGTGCAGGACACAGCATTTCAGATCCATATAGTATTGTACTTTCATGGAAAGACAAAGTACAGTATTTCACTATGAATATGTCAGCTGGTAGCAACCATCAAATCTATGACTCATGAAAATGTCTATACATGTTTTATTAACTAAGCAACATTTCCAATTTACTCTTACTATAATGGATAATGACTGAAGGTTCATCAGGGTTAATCAAGAAAACGATGTAAATTTTATATTATATTATGTTTCACTTGGCTTAAAATGGATCTTAGGCGACAATCTTTTTTATTTGTTAAATCATGATTTACTGTGTTATGGAAACCACACAACAGCCCCAGTGTGAAACAAATAATGAACAAGTCAGTGTATAAGTCATCAGATTTTATGTATTCCCAGAAAATCACTTATTGGGAACTTCACTGGACAGTCACTGAGTTTGTTTTTTCTGTAGAAATAGAATTAATGTTTTGAGATGCCTTGCTTTATTTTTTTAAATTTTTTTCTTTTTTTATGGATAGGTGGAGACCTTACTGTAGCATGTTATATACTAAATAGTATTACAGAAGAATCATCACAATATCCAGATAAGGCTGAGCTAAATGTTAAATAGATGTGTGTTAACATGTCTACAGGTTAAAAATAAACTTGTGTGATGTTTATGACTTCACGTGCAGGTAAAGCAACAACCAAAGTTGTTAAACCCTGTGCCAGCTGCACAGATAAACAAACAAACAAACAAAAATAAAATAAAATTAATAATAATCCAGCAGCAAATGTCCAAAAATGAATCCACTAAAACCTCTGGTTTTGCTTATATGAGCACCTAATATATAACTCACTATACAAAGAAACCACGATTGTTTTTAACAATAGAATTTTGTTTGTATGAGTCTGAAAGCATAAAATCCTGTTAAGGGAAATTACAAGGTTCTGTCTTCATTCAGCTTTGTTGAAGTAGAACAATAGAAAATGGAATGACATATACACCTAAACCTAAATCTCAGCCTAAACCTAAACCCGAATCAAAACCTTACCCTAAATCTAGCTGTCTATCTACCTAACATGTATGCAAACAGCTTGCTTTAATGGAACCAAGTAGACCACTGTAAGAAGTCCGGGTTCATGAAAATATGATAGTTGTGTACAACTTCAGTCCAAAAACAATGAAAAAATGCTTTAAAGAGGGTGTTCCACCCTCCTTTCATAAGAAACGAGTACCAGCCAGATTTCATTGTACCATGCAACTAGCTAGCTTCTATAAAATACATTTTTTATATTTAAGCTGAAGCAAAATGAAAATTGCTTCTCAGTTCTTCCTTCAGAATGTGGACAATGTAAACTAGACTGAGGCTTATGCTTGACCAATTACAAATATCACCACTTGTTTTTGGAACCTGCATGATGCTGCACAGTGCACAGAAATCACAAGGCTTCACGCTTCTTATTCATTACACCCTGATCACCCTGCGCAGCTCTGTCATATTTTGACATGTAGCCAACAAAATTAAGAAGCAAAGTTAGACAAAGCCAGCATACCCATGCATAAAAGAGCAATTTATATCTATACATGAATAAAAAATCTTACTAAATTCTTACTAATTCTTACTAAAATTCTTTTTTAAAATGATGAAAAAGTTAAAACTTTCATATTCTGTGGCTGGTGTAAATCATGTATGCTCCTTACCCATGCTAACTCTAATTCTTTCTGCCTGTGAAGGCAACTACATCATGATTCGTGCTGCCCATCTTCAGAGTCACAGAGAGAAGCACCCAAGCACTCCTTTTCTTAAGTGACATGCAAGGGGATGAGTGTATTTTCTGTCTCTTTGCATCCAAAAAAAAATAAATTTAAACAATCTTATCATTAATGTTTGTGCCTTTCTTGACACTCTGTTTCATTTTTAAGAAGAGTGGTGGTGACATGACCATGCTACAAATCCAGGCCAAATGTAACATCAGGAAAACATGATAAAGGTATGTTTATATGATAAACATGATAAAGGTACAAAGCTTATACACAAAATATGCTGTTGTATTTTAACTCACAGAAATAGCGTGCCTGTGTGAGTGCCCCAGTTTCAAGCAGGTTAGAATGTCTTTACATATTTCTGAACTGGAAGGCAATAGACACAAAACCGACAAAAGATTACCCAGTAGCATTAATGGTGGGGGTAGATGCAGAAGCTGTTTCAGAGATGCCCGTGAAGAGACTGTGCCAAAGAGGCAGATGCTGTGTGTTGAAGGGCATCAGCCTGGTTCCAGTCCAACATGGGAAAGCCAGTGACCTGATGAAGCAGGATGAAACATCGTGTCCTCATTCTCCAACAGATGTCTCGCCCTGACTGTTTTTTCTCAGAAAATTTCGGTTTTAATGACAATAAGAAAAGATGATGACAGAAATACTGTATTTTTATTGTATATTTTATTTTAAGTCTGAGTTCATAAATGCATATTTGTGTCACAGTGAATTATAAGGATATCATTTACCTGTATAGTATAACAGTGACATTACTCAATGTTTCATTTTGAAAGCAGGAAGAGGTATCTAAGTTCTATATATTATTATAAGAGCATGAGGAAGAATCTGCTGTATATATTATTCTAAAGGCATGAATTTACATGCTTTGTAAATGTCTACAGCACTTCCATTTGAATCTTTTGTGGCAAAGATCACCTTTTATTATGTTAGGAAGCTTAGAAATCCATGGATTGTTTTTTTCTGCAAATTTCTGAAATGTTTTAAAGCATTAGGCTTCAATTTGACTTTTTCTCACTCTAGCATTCAAGCACATCAAATTTGTGTGTCCTCCCGAAAAGCACGCTGAAGTTGTTTTCATGGGAATAATTTAGGACTAAAATCCTCCTCTGACAGGTTGTGCATAAAAACTTTTTTTTTTTTTCATTTTCCTGTTTCAATAGGGTAATATAATACAACCAAAAGGAGTCAAAATGCACATTTTCTCACTGGTGAACAAAAGAACAAAGGGAAAACAAGGGTGAAGGAATTCTCCTGATTTTCCAGTTCAGAAAACCAGCAAAATGGTGATGCTTAAGGTAGGAGATCTGCAGCAGACAGAAAAGCAGGATGGGAGGAACCCATCCTGCATCATTATATTGCCAGATTATCAGCCTAAAATCCCACAGTCCTCTGATCTTCATTTGGTTAAGAATGGATAGGATTATGATGACAAAATTACCTCTATCCTGGCCATATAGTGATCCACGCACTTCATGGAAACTCATGTACGCCGTGATAAAATCAAATGCTTATAAGGATGCTAATGATACAGGTTAGATTTGGCTGCTCACATGCTCTCAGGCTCTGCAGACTTAGAAGTGATGACAATAAACCCCCCGCAGTACCAAATTCTTGTCAAGAAATTACATCTGAACCTCGCTGAAGGTGTTTAACATTTTAAATACGTAGGATGACTCTGGAAGCTCTACTACCACATTTTCTTCCACCAAAAGTGAACACATCTCTCCAGGTCAGAGAGATGGTGTTCCTGAAGGGGGCTGTAACACAGGTGAAGAGCTGCGTTACTCCACAAGCTTTGCCTGATGGAAGAAACCTGAAAAAACACTAAACAGAAGCCTGGCAGAGCTGTTTGCTGTTTTCTTTCACCCTGCTGGATGGGCCCACTGTGGGGACAACATGGCCTGGGTGAGGGTGGGAGAGAGCACAAAACATTTTATTTGACTCTAAGCAAAGTGCAGTACAATTCACACGTGGTAAATGGAATATCCCAGTGCACAAAAATAAAAAGAAGCTGTTATTAGTTAGAGAGTATCTTGTTGCTAGCATGCACTGTTAAACAGAAAGTTGTTACTACTTTTAGCCTTCCTTAAAACTTTCCAAATAACAATGTTGACATAATTTCTCAGTAACAAAGAAAATGGAAGAGAATTACTTCCTTCTAGATGATGGAAAGCAAAAGACTTACATAAAGATATAAATATATACATATATATGTTTAAATACAATTAAAAGAAAACAAGTTCAGAGAATTTCTTCAGTTTTGAAATTGAGACTGTTTCTTGGAAAACCATGAAATAGTTGTCATCATACCCATGCTCATTTTGCTGTGAACCAAAATAATATCTCAGCAACTCAGCAACAAAGGTTTGTCAAAGGTTTCTGAATTTTTAGATGACCCTGCAGAATATTTTGCTGCTCCTGATGTGTGAATACCTAAGCTACCTAATTTGATACTAAGAACACAGCACGATAAAGAGAAAGCAAATTTCATTAGAAACTCAGGAAATAAATTCTGAAATGGATAATGCACTAAATTAAAAGGAGTAGTTGAGCTGGGTAGACTTTAGTATCAAGTTGAAAATATTATTATTTAAACTTATTCATTTCAAATTAATGTGTTCTCTAACAACTTAAAAGCCTAGGTTTAACATATTATGACATATCTCGTTTTATATACACAGAACAGAAAAAATATGCTGCTCTGCATATCTCCCTGGGGCCAAATTAAACAAAACAGAAATTCCAGAACTTCATCTCCCTTAATGAATTTACTTGCTCAAATGGTAAAGAAAATGTGTAACCCTAAAAGATTAGCTGATTGTCTGAAGCTAAAGACAAAAAAAAACTTCATAGAGTTAATAACCTCCCATTTCCAGTGGGGGAACTGTCATATTGTGTAGCCTATTTAATATCCCTTGTCATGAAAGCTTACAAGGAGGAGCAATTTCTCTACTGCACATCTTCAACGCCACACAAAATTTACTTGTGAAACACCACAGGCATGTAAAAATAGCACGAGTCTTAAGGAAGAAGTACAAGGCTGTAGGTTCCCGGAACCTGATATGACCCAGAAAGTATCCTGCAGCAGAAGAACCAGCTGAATGATTCATGGTCCTTTAGGGTCACATTTTAGCAATCCAAGCACACAAAACATCTCATATCCTCCGGGTCTTCCTTTCACCTTCTTCCTATTGCCTATGCTGTTTTGATAACAACCTTCTCCACAAACTGGCCTGCGGCTGGGCCCTGGTTCTCAACAAATGAAACAGTCTCTCCTATTTTACCTACATCTTGCTTTGCAGGGTGGACAAAGTTGAGCCTTAACTGTGCTGCATCCAAAAGGTTGGTCATGGGGGGGGAATGGGTTTTTCTAGAATAGGGCGTCTGTCCTTGGGGCCTCTGCTGTAGGAAAACATGGTGTAGCCCAGAAGAGAACAGACAGGTTCATTAAGGAGTGAGGTATGGAAAAGGACTAATTGGGTTTGTCTAGTTCAGAAAATAAAAGACTGGGAGACACGCGTTAATGATCTTCCCACCTATAAAAACTTGGTGCAGAGCAGACAATGATGAATTGTGTTCTCTGTTTGCTAGGTCACTCTGAATTTGCAGAAGGGGAGATTTAGGTATGATTTTAGAAATGCTACCTAACTAAAAAAAAAAGAAGTGCTGGAAGAGGCTGGCTATCTACTCCACAGCTTCCTTCACAGCTTCTCTATGTAAGAACTGGTTGGTTGGTCTTCCTCCTACCCCAGTCCCCACCATTCAGCCTGTCACTGTTAAGGTTTCACCTTCTCAGCCAGGTTTAATCCACAAAATAAACAACAATAGGAAAACACCCAGTGAACAACACAGCCCCCTGTCCTCTGTCCAGGTGAGCAACAGTGTTTTACATTGTCATGTGGGAAACCTCTCCTCCGTGAGTATCTTCCTGTTAGCACTTAGCAAAATAAGGTGACTACTTCCCAGCAGAGAGAGCTGTTTCCATGATGAACATATATCAAACACAAATTAATTCTAAGCTGGGGGCCTATGGAAGTCCCTAGCACCTATGCAGCTGCTCCACAATCTTCTTGAGGGAATAATATATGCTAAAAAAGTTGTACTGTTATCAGTCAGGGTGACCCAGGTATGCTTGTCCTCCCTCAAAGCTGAGGATGGAATAAGGGATCTACACAGACAGGCATCTGGAATAATGTTTTGTGGTCACAATTTTAATATATACACTAAAGGACAGAGAAATTTTCTGTATTCAGTCGTAGAATACAGAAACTGATCTGTAACTATGTGAGAGCAGGAATATATTCTCCATCATCTCCAAATGAAGCATGTTTAGCTGCTACAGGGACATGCAGGGCATGCAAAAGGAGATGTGAGAAAAACAAATAGAGCTTCTAAAATATCTTGTATTCGTGATCGGGAACTTAATCTCTGATGCTAAAAATTCCAGAAGGTTGCTACCCAGACCAGCTTATATTTTCTATTAGAAATTTACTTTTGATCTCTCAAAATCTGTGGTGCCCAAAAAGTCTGAATTCTCTTTTACAACAACAGGGAAGGCAAATGACAGGCAAAGAAAAGAGGATTTTATGACCAAATGTCACAACTGGTCCCTCAGTCCCCAAACTCAAATTTTTAACATCTTCAGGTGATATAAATGGCATAACCCTTTCATGTCAAGTGTACTATTTTAATTTATTCCTGATAAGATTGGAATAAGATCCTAATTATGCCCAACTGCATACATAAAGCCAAACATGAAGTACAGGCCATTCAGAAACAACTCGGAAAAACAGTCATCAGTGTGGACTTCAGGGACATCCAGGATGTGACTGAAAACCACAGTTGGCAAGGAGCCAAACACCTCAATAGCTGAGCCCTGGAGCACAGGTTCACTGTACATGAAAACAGCTACTGTTTCACCTTCTCTCAGGATTTGCAGCTATAAGGCAAATGCAACCTAACAAATTCACTTTTGGAAATATGAGGTCACAATATTTGAGTTCTCCTACCATGTGTTGCAATTTATCATAGAATCATGGAATCATTTAGGTTTGAAAAGACCTTCAAGTTCAACCATCAACCTGACCTACTGAGTCCTACTACTAAACCATGTCCCTTAATGCCAAGTCCACACACCACTTATATACCTCCAGGAAGGGAGACTTCACCACTTCCCTGGGCAGCCCATTCTAATGCTTGGCCACACTCTCTCTGAAGAAATTCTTCCTGATATCCAATCTAAACCTCCCCTTGTACAACTTCAGACCATTTCCTTGCATCTTGTCACTTGTCCCCTGAAAAAGAGACTGACACCCTCCTCACTCATTAGACAATACAAATTAGACAATGCAGATTTCCTTTTCATAAGCAAGTTGGAAAAAAATAAAATAAAAATAATAAAAAAAAAAGATACAATATCCTTATGCCCAGCAGATATGCCTTTTTTTTTTTTTTTTTTTTTTTTTTTTTTTTTCAGGCTTTCAGGCTTACAATAAAATCAACAAGAAGGAGGAAAAAAATGTGCTTATGGTGCAGATCTACCATTTTGACATGTATTTGGGAATCTGATGAGACATCTTCTGTAATGTGGAAATCAGAAATCATGGCATCTTTTGTCACAAATTAAGGCAAGCAATTTTTTTTCTCTAGTTTGGATATTTTTGCTGTACCTGTTCATGGCTTCTATTAGCTGCCATCATAAAAAGAAAATATTGTTGGTAATATTTATTTGTAGAGACAAACATCAATGCTAAGCACTTAGCAGTACATTATGCTTTTTTTTGAGGATGCACTTGGGGGAATCAAAGTATTTTATTGCACAATAGATATCATTCTGTTTGCACTTGCATTCCTCCAAACTCAAACCATTCACAATGTTTTATTTCTGAGAATACATCACCAAGAACACTGACTCTGATGATATTGTTAAGTATTCAAACAACTCCTGCACATCACTTATAAAAAGAATGCCTTTGGGTAAATATCTCTGCTTTCTGTTTTTCTTTGTCTTTCCTTTGTCACTGCCCTTACATGACTTATTCTTGGAGGAATTAACCATATTCACTCCATTTACTGTTTAATAAAAATAAAGCATGAAAAATATTATAAGCTATAAATAAAATCATTTAGAATTTGTATAGCACTAATTTGTCAGGGGTTGAATAAATGTTAATTATACAGCTTTTAAAAAATCAGACTTGTTAATGTCATTTTTAATTTAGAATGTTACACTGTAAATGTTTTCCATTGTGTTAATTTACACCTGTTATTACAGCCTCCATTATTAGGTTTACACTGGAACAGCTACTTTGTGCCACTGAAATTTGCTTAAAACAGCAGAAACAATTACTAATTAGAAGGGCATGTTTACTTTAATTATATTTATTTCCTAGTCTAGTTTTATATGTAGCACACTCTGAAAGTGTATGATTCAATTAGCCAAACCCATTTATCTTAGGCAATTCCTCAAATGAGCATTGCTTAGAAAGACAGCAAACTCTTTCAGCACTACTTTGCTTCATAAATTTTCGTAGGTGACACTAATAAATACATACAGTGACTGGGTATCACTCTCTCTGTGACCTCAGTGCTTTCTCCCATTTTTGCTAATGCTTATTCAGTAATTGCAGATTACCAGAATTACATTTTATTCAAGCAACAAGACAAGCCATTTTAATCCAAGGTTTTAAACCACTGACATGGAGAACTGTCTTTAGCATTCATAAACTCAGAATCAATACTCAGATAAACATTCAGCTCATTCAGTTATCTGCACAATATGAAACTACAACAGACAGTCATCCACGGATATCCTGAGCCACCCTTATGTATTACACAGTGAGTTGCAAGTTTGCAAACCAAGTGCAATTTAAACTTCCTGGGAACAAAAAGTTAATGTCTTTATTCTTTACAAATATGAGCTTTTGAGTGTTTTTCCAGGGAAACTTGAATTATCTATCCACTCTGGCTAATTAAAAAGGAGGACAGCTGTAAAAATTCTTTACAGATGATTTCCCTGAAGCTCATCCTAAGTATTTTGTTTTAAACCTGAAGTGAGGATTAAAAAAAAAAAAATAAATCAAAAAAGGAAGAGTTATGCTTTTAATTGATAGTTGATTTTCCTAATCTATGTAAATGATACCGGCAGGCAGTACTACATACTGTTGCTTTTGAATAGCATTATTTCATCACTTGTGACAAAATTCAGTACTCTGAAGCATAAAGCTGAAGATACAATTGTACAGTCCGGGGGGAATCCCAATGAGATCTACCTCACAAGGCGCTCTGCCTCGTTCAACATTCAGCGATCAGAGCTGATACATTTCTGCTGCATTTACTGTTGCTGCATGGGCATAGTGGTTGTATGGTTTATGGTCCTTTAAAGCGTGCAGCTGATGCTGTCCAAATGGTGTTGATGGCTGTGTGGTTAAAGTTTCCCAAAGACTGGGGCAACCTCTCCTTGTAGAATGAAGTACCACAGCTCTGCATATCAGCAATGCTATGTAAAAGAAATGATCAAACACCTGGATTTAAATCGTCACATTTTGGACTGCTTGGCCACATTTTATAACTTCCACCACAAAAGGAGTTCTTTCCTATTTAAATTTCTCCTTAAGAAGCAGAGCATAACAAAAATGATGAAAATCTAAACCTCTAATAAGAATCAAGACAGTATCTTGTGTGGCCAAAGATCACAGACCTATCTTCTCTTAATCCACTGCAACGCAGAAAACAGTGTATAAATAGAAAGTCTGATGTAATTCAGGAAGAAAAAAAAAAAAAAAAGCTGCTATTAAAAAGTCAGCATTTTTAAAAAGCTAATAGAGATGTATCTCAGCTGAGGCAATTATTTTGTAGGTTAAGAGGAGAGAAATACTGCTGCAATTGAGGATTTGTCTTCACAGGGGCTGTTGAAAGTCAAGGCAAATCGGCTGAGGGAATGCAGTCAGTTCCCTGCCAGATGAGCATACATTATGGTAGCTTATCCCTCCTCCAAAAGGAACAGGGATCAACTGCAGCGATGAAAGCTCGCTTTGAGACTGGACCGAGCCAGCTCATGTATGGGTTCAAAATGTTTCAAAGTCTGCATTTGGTGCTTCTAGAGGAGTCAGTGAGGCCATCCTTTCTCTGGTGCTGCCCTTCCCCACGCCGCCTGGCAGCTGATAACAAAGGCTGGCTTGATGGACACCATCTCTGACCTTTCACTGACAGCACCTTCTCTTGTATTTGCATGCGGGACGAGGGGCGCGGGGAGGTTATACCAAGTGCACCAGCAATTTCCAATAGCTAACTATCTTTAATAATGAAGTGTAAGATAACAAATCAAGTCTGAGTCATAACTAATTAAAAGAAATGGGAATTGAAAATGAATGCAATTAGTCAAAATTTCTGAGCAGTGCCTTTATTATAAAGTCAATAATTAAACTGGAGAAATCAGTGTTTTGTAACATATTCAAGCCTATGCACAAGTAACTTCTGGCCTTTCCTCAAGTGTCTTGGCTTTGAATAATTCTGCTTTCTGTAGGATTTCTTGGATTCCTGTAATTTATTTATTTTTTTTCAAAGAAAATGATGAGCTGGACTTAGTTTTCTGGGCTGGTACACTGATGAAATGTTGACCATGGCATGTTGTTCCTTCCTCAGTAATTAGGCGACTCTCTTTGCAACAGCAGGGAAGAGGCATCATCAATTAAAACAGAAATAATGCTGGTTGCATTATTTTTTTTAACTCAGTAATACATTGACACGCATTTTTTACAGTTGTAATGAACCTGAGTTTGTAAGTGCTAGGCTATATACATGTAAAGTAGATGTGTACCTTTTATAAAGGAGCCTGTAGGTGTTAAATTGCAAGGAGACTTCAGAAGAATCTTAATTTATAAGAGAAATACATTGATGCACTCTAATATTTTCCTTCTGACATACACCTTCTTTTAAACATAGGCTGGCTCTTCAGATTGTTCAATGTGAATCCCCTGAAAGGGTTTTCTTATGTGCAAGAATTGACTAAAGAACAATGATACAGCTTTCCTGACCAAATATGCACCCTGGTCTAATTCTTTTTGCTCCACTAGAATGTATTCTGACAAAACTAACAAATAAACAGACAAACAAATAAACAAAAAACATAGAAAAGCCTGGTATTTTCCTCAAAGCTTGCAATGCTGGCCCAGATCAGAGCTTCTCACTTGCTTTTTTTCAGTACCCCCCCAGGTAATTTTACTGAGGTTCACTGAGTGGGCAGCAGCACACCAGTGGCCGCCCTGCCCAGCCACCCAGGCACTCTGCCTTGCTTTTGCAGCTGGAGGCAGCCGTGTACATAGCACTGCATTTACACTCTTCTCCCTCTCCTGACCCTAAAAAAAATATAAATAAATAAATAAAAAGAATGAGGCATGACTGCCTTTTCCAAAAGAAGAGGGAATGATCCAAAGATACTGCAAGAGGTTTGCAAATCTGCCATCCAGTGTAAACCCACCACCACAAACAGCAAGGCACAGCCAAGTGCTGTTTATCACTCCCAGTAGAAAGCAGCAAGATTTTAACCCAGCGTCCCAGGCACAGAGCTGAGGGATGTGGTGGGAGGGAGAAAGGCACTCAGCCTTCGCTTGGGGCTGTAGGAGAAGCGAGGACTCCGCGATGCTGTGCCAGTGATCTGACACTATCTGCAAGGTGACGCTGCTGCCTGGGGAGCCTGCCTGGTGCTAGCTCCTGCTGCTGTGGTGTGAAAGGCTTCAATTAGTGCTGGCCTCCGCATGGCAGTACTGCTCCCCGGGTGCAGAAGGAAATATCACAGGCTTCAAGCCCTTCCCTCTCCAAGGCTTCAGGAAAGAGTGCACATCATGGAGCAGCATGGCAATAAAGATGCAAACTAAAACACAGCCACTGATTTCTTGAATATTTGCAATGCAGGGGAGCTACACTGACTTTGTGCTGGCAGTAGCAGTCCACAGCATGCGTACGTGTGCACAGATATGCTCCCCTCCATGGGCTCGCTGGCTGCCTCGAGGCAATACTGCTCCATACGCACACGCTCATACGCAGGCACAAGCTCACACATCCACAGCTGCTCATTATGCACAATATGGAAAAAAATACAGAAAGCAGAGAGTTGTAAGAGACTGAAGGATGTACTCAGGATCCACAGGGTGGTAAGTTTAGATCCTGAAAGCCAAAGAAATGGCAAGGAAAAAAAAATATCTGAAATGTGGCAGTATTCAAACATTCCCTACATAAATGATTTTTTTTTTTTTGTACTAAAACTATTGCATTATCTTCCAAAGAGCTCCCACTTCAAAAAAAACAGATCTGAGTGCTACTGCAATGATAAAGAAACTACTGAAACAAAACTTTCAGGCTATTACAGTCCAATGGTGTTAAGATTCCCTTTATTCTGATTCACTCAAAAAACAAAAATGTGTACACAGTTGGACACCACTGTAAAATAGGTATATGTACCTATCTTTAAACCATTAACGAGCCTTTTTTTTTTTTTTTTTGCCATAAAATTCTGGCTAGCACAGAAAACTGGGCAAGCACCATGGACTCGGATGATTAATAATGCAGAAATTCCTCCGAATCAAAGGTAAACCAAGCAAAAATGACAAGCAGAAGGAGAAGCATCTTAAAAAAATTACCAGAGAGCTAGTTTTGGATCTAAAGGCAACACCAAGCCTGCCAACTTCTCAAAGAGGCTGCCAAGAAGCCAGATGCCATAACTGGAAGGATATTATCCAGAGTTTTACATCTGAGTCTCATGAGTGCCTTTGAAAAAGGACAAAAAAATGGATGCTGGCAGGAGCTCAACTGTTTAATTTCTATCCCCACCCTAAATATTTATTTAAAAGTTAAATTGAAACCATTGCAAAAATTAAAGACAGGATGTGTAAATACAATGTTAAGTATTTACAGTGACCCACAGGGGCAAGCAAACCCTACCAAAGCACTGGAAAACTCTATGGGAACATGGGTTTGAGTCCTGAGGTCATCCCAAACTCCCTGTTTCAGCTGAGCTTCAGAGAGCACACAGAGGTCCTGAGGAAAAACTAGTGATGAGGCATTTAATAGCCTTGGTGCCTGCCCCTGCAACTGGGTGGGCGCAGCAGGACTCTGTTCTGCTCCTCTTCCTCCAAGTACAGCAGCCACAGTGCTCATCCCTGACACACAATGGGCTCCACCTGCCACATTGTGGGTATAAAATGTGCCCCAGTGCAAGAGAGCTCAGCTCACAACAGGAGTTGGTACATGGCTGACACACAAGGACGATGCCTTCATTCTGGTTATGCTGTAGGCATGCTTGATCATATCATGGGGGACATGCTGACAAGTCTTGAGACACAAACCAGCTGTAAACCATCACAACAGTTCAGATGGTGCACAGCTTTCTCCATGCCCACACCTGAAGAAAGGTTAAATGCCCACACCTGAAGAAAGGTTAAATGCCCACAACAAGAAAGGTTAAATGCCTGCAAGTAACAGGCTGCTAGAGTCTTCGCTCAGTAGACAGACCAAAGGTTGTCCCCCACTCTGCAGTCATGTCTGGTAAAGTGCAAGGTAGCCTGTCAGATTGGATCCAACCTGTCTAATCAGAAAGTGACCATAACATTTGGATTTTTTAGGGTGAGTGATAAAAGATCTCTGAAGGCCTCCATCAAACCTGCAAGCCCAAACTCTGATTTTACTTCATTTAGCCCCAATTCTGTGAAGACTCGCACTTCAAATGCTTGAATAATTCCATTTAAATCACTGGAACCGGTCCGATGCATCAAGTTAAGCACTTGCATAAGGTCTTCTTAGGTCACAGTCTTGCATTGTTTATGCAAAAAACAATTTGTAGCCAGATTGATTTATATATTCTGCCATCTCTTGGCACTGAGCATTTGTATCCCTTGACATTAACTGGCATCTGTCAAACACTTTCTTATAGAAAAGTTATTCAGTCACTCAGGTTTGTAATATACAACTGCATATATTACTTGGGTAAAGGAAAGGCAGTTATTTTGATTTCTGCCATAAAATATGGCAGAAATGTAAACTATGAACTGCAGAACACAAAAAAATGCAGTGACTTTTTCAAATACTGGCCAAGCAAGCAGTATTTTACATGACAAGAAACAAATGTTCAAGTTCAAACTGCAAATGGAAGTGACCAAAACCTGCACCGGACTTGGAGGAGCACAAGGTTCTTCTCCCCAAGACTGTGACAGGTTAACATGTCCTATTATTAAAGACACCTGCTCTGCCTCCCCTTCTGTACTTCCTACAGGCTCGTTATGATTCGTTAGGGCTTTTGAGGGTTATTCTTTTAAGAAAAGACCAGCTAGTATCCAAAATAAGACCCGAAATACAGAACTATCCTAAATACCCCTTTCAGCTAGTTCAAGACATGTTTATAATGTGCACGCACCACTTTGCATTTACCATGAGGCTCCTCAATTAGTTCATCGGCAAGTTAACCTTCTATCTCCCAGCAAATATAATTCATGCTCATTTTATACAACACAGCATTCTGCTGGCTATTATCCATCATTTACAAGTGTTATTTGTCTATAAAAATGACACTAAAAAGTTGAAAAATGATTCTGCTCTGCCTGCTTCTGGATGTGTTTTAACAAATGGTACCAATGCAAAAGGCTCTAAGTCATGTAAGAAGCAATTAGTCAAAGAAGCCATAAATATTTTTAAAAAGGATATAAATGATTGCTTGCCAGATAGTAAAAGCTCTAAAGGTTGCTACATAATAAAAGACTGAACCTACACATACAAATTTGAGTAACTTTACCCCAGTGTGCAATCCCATTAGGATGAAGAAGGTAACTCAAGCAAGTAACGTTAGCCCAGTGAGTAAGTGTTTGTTCTAAAACAGTTAAAATAGTATTCCTCATTATTTATTGTTAATGAAGTTAATCAAATTCAGTGCTACTTACTCATGCATGCATTTAAATAGAAACCTGAACATGACATGCATATTTATGGAACAGAGATTGAAAGATCATTATCTGTAGGGAAGAAAATCCAGCAAAGAAAAGGATGCGCAAAATGTGTCTGTTATCTTATTAGAACACAAACTGTTTTGCTTTAAACATAAATATTTATTTGAATTAATTCAATTAACTTCAATAATAGCTTCCACACATGACAACTATAGCTAATGTATGAATTTTGTGTTTTCTGATGAAGATGCAGGCCACAGCCATAGCTACCATCAATCAACTGGTCTCATTCCATTGAGGTTAATGGAGCTCTACCAATTCATAGCAGTGTGTGGCTGGCCCATAGCTCTCTAATCTCTTACATTGAACTGAAATACTGCATCCTGCATCACTGAAACTCAAAAGAAGAGAAAATAAGTTGTTCTATTTACTTTTCAGTTAACAAATAAGGTGAAAATTTCACAGTTTCAAAGTTCTAAAATTTCACGCACTATTTTTCTATTATTTTTTTTATTTATTTAAATACCAGTAGAGAGGTTTAGAGACCAGACAGGTGGGACTGGCAATCCCAGAGAGACAGAAGGATGAAAAAACTTTAAAAGTGCTACTATTACATATTAGTGCCACTGGCATTCTGTACTCTCAGTGAATTTCTTGCTCTATGTATGGAGTGAAACATATAGCTAAGCATATGATTTCACTAGCTATCAGTTTTGAAAGAGTTCATTATAATGTGAGAGGGAAAAGACTCACTAGATTGCTAAATATATAGTAAAATATATAGAGAAAATATAGAAAGAAGGCATACTTCTGCATATTCCTTGGCCTTCAAAGAATGTCAGAGTAATTTTCTTTAAAAAACTTATTGTTCAAACATCTAAAGAGAAAGAAAAAAAAAAAAAACAGTTACCTTAAATCATATTTTCAAGTTCTAATGTGATTTTATTAACTCCTTTTTATTGCCCAGTTTAAATATTCTAATTGGCACACGGTACACTTACAGTCACTATATATCCATTAGATTTTAATGGGGTTGAATTGGTCCACAGTATTATGGGGCTGGCAGGCCTACTGCAGTCTCATCTACAGTGATGCAAGGTGAGTGGGGCATAAAAACACAATGGTTATTGCCACTGCAGAAATGGAAAAAACTTCCTCCAGAGTGGCTCTGTATGGATAGTTTTGCATAGATAAGAGCCAGCCTCCACAAGCACAGGTGACCAAAGTGAAGTCTACCAGAGCATGTAGGTAGCAGGATGAGCAGGTCTATAGAGCAACATCACTGTTGTTGAGCAGCATGGGGCTGCCCAGTGTGCATGCTGGGTTTGCATCCACTCCATTAGCTGCATGCCCTCCACGTGCTTCCTCTACAGAACACTTACCAATACGTTACTCTCCGTGGTAAATATGAAGCTTTACACACCCACCACTGAGATAACGATACTCTGAGTCATGACACTCCATGTAGAGAAAGAAGGGAAAGCTCTCCACAAGTAGGGTTTCTCTCTTATCTCTAAATCCCCTAAAATCACAGATACAGAGCATTTATGTGCCTAATACAAGAAACACATTTGTGCCTGATATGTTAGAAAGCTTGTTCAGGAAGGTTTATGGTTCTCCATAAAAGATGGCCCTGCAAGGCCACCACGACCATATTCCCAAGGACCCAAATTATGGCTATTTTGGGAGAACAAGAAGTTCATGACTGTGAGAAACATGGCAGGAAGACTGAAGTAGTCTAATATATATATTGAAGGAAAAAGTGAGGGATGGGAAGACGTATTTCTGTGAATGAGAAAGCCTTTTCACTGACACACTGTAGCTGCGTAAATGCTAGCCTGAAAAGAAAAAAACACATCCATCTGAGTTCCACGTGATAGTTTTTAATTTAATTCATTTCCTTGTGACAGGTTTAAAATGCCCGATGTTTTATGATACTTCAGAAATATTAATAAAAATCTGCAGAAATCTGGAGATCTTCCTGCTGCTACATAAATAATTCCTCTGTCTCCACTCCCAGGGAAGTGCAAAGGGCACACGAAGATTCATACCTTCTCCTTCTTTTCCCTCTCTCTGTATTTCAGGGTACTTCACCAAATTCAATGTGCAGAATAATGTTCTCAAGCGGAATCCTTTATTAAGTAGAAATAACTGATTCCACAAGTTTAATCACAGAATCCTTCTTTTATCCTTTAATTAGGAAGCGGTGGCTGTAGAAATTGAAGTGGCATGTGTACAAATATTTTTAAACACAAAGGAAGAAGCAAAGCTAGCTGAGCAATTTGGTAAGAAAGGAGGGAAAAGTCTCCCAGACCTTCTGTATTCTTTAGTTACAAGTAATGAGACCATTTCTATTTGGGTGGTTTTACACAATAAATTTTAAAGAGTAGTTGCTTAAGTACATCTAAAGGTTAAAACCTCAAGCAGCTAATCTGTATGTAAGAACAAGTAACTGTCAAATACTTAACCTTTTACAGATTAAAACTGTCTGCCTAACAGATGTGAAATCATCATTGTTGTAATTGTTATAAGTGGATATCTGAGCATTTTGTGGAGATAGATCTTTTTTCTTTTTTTTGAGCAGTAATTTTATGCCCCAGGTCACTCGCGTGTTCATGGCTGTGATAAAACCACTGCCTTCCATGAAAAGTTATATGCCAGGACTTTATAACTGCTGCACTGGTTTTCAGAACCAAAGTTATTGGTTGTAACAGGCAGTTTTAAATTATTATGAAATGAACTTGTAGGGTGACTGGAAATGTTTTATTGTTCGGTTGCTGGAAGTGGTTATATAAGTGAATTTTCACAATGGCATGGCCAGGCTATAGGAGGAGAAAAAGCTCCAACTTCTGATAAGCTGTAAGTGTTACTATAAAATACTCCTCTTTGTCCAAGTTGGATATAAATATGCTCAGATTTAGAATATGTCTAAAATGCCATTACTTTATCAGTTAAATGTATCAAAGCTATAAGAAAAAAAAAAAAAGTGCTTCTACTACAATAGGAGAGCATGAAAATGGTATTTTTTTTCCTATACTCTACTTCTAGACAGCAGGACAAACTAGCCAGAAACTCTTTAGCTGCCCCCCAAGCAGAATTATGTTCCTGCATGGGTCTATATTTAGGCCGGTGTCCAGCAACTAGACAAGGCATTTTCCTCTTCAGTCACAGTGAAATGTAATCAGACTATCAAGCAGCCAAGTTGGTTTATAAATCCAGTATGTTACATGCAAGTATAGATTCTGGCACGCAAAGAGAGCAGAAGACAGTAACGGTGAAAGCCTGGCCTTCAAAATGCTGCAGAGCACGCAATGGGGAGGTAGAGCTGCCTCAAGCTGAGGTCCAGCCTTTGGCCGCCTTTGCCCTTCCACTTATTTTTGTAGGTTTACACTATTTTATCTGTTGACACCAGCAGTCAGGATTCTTCCTGTGCTAGGGGCTGCACAAAACTTGGTGCAGGCATAACTGCCCCTGGCAGACAAGCAGCCATCTCCCCACTACCTCTGCTGAAAGGCCTGATTTTCTGCAGCAGGAAATGTCCTGCAAGCATCTGTTTTGGGCTCCAAGCCAATACCCGGCCTGCACTTTTTTTTTTTCCATGTTCCAAGTAAATATATTTTTGAAACAAGAAACACTTCTTTTTAATGTGGTTCTGCTCCACAGGTTGATAGGTATTGCTTGATCAGTGTGGTTCCCTAAAGAAACACAGCATAATATCACAGTGTCTTATCAGCAGCTCCCCTTCTCCCAGCAGTGACTTTGAACCTGCTAATTGATTTCAACCAAATCTGACTGAGGTTTCCAAAAAGTCCTATAGAAAATCAGGGTGTATCTGCCCAACACTATTAAGGGGAGTGTGAGGGAGGTTCAAGCACTAGCAAAGAGCTTGTGCAGTGGGTCCGCTGAGTCAAAGCATGACATACAATGTAGTCTAGTTTGGTTAAGTCCAGAGCTTGAGAAAGCTTTTTTCCCCTTCTACCTACATTGCTCATTAAAAATAAACAAATAAATAAAAATAAAATAAAATAAATGCTGAGTCCTGACAATGTCTGTGTAGAACCTATGAGTATGCAAAGCCCAGTCACTAAGGACTGAAAACTGAGGTTTTGAAAAGCAACAGAATTCCAACAAGATCAAATGAATACTTTCTTCCAAAGTGCTCTGCAAACAACCTCTTGCACCTTCACTTGTCTAAAAGGGAGATACAAAAGATGGTGCATCACCACCAGCAGCATGAGAGGTCATTTCCAGGACATGATGAAGCAATATGCACTGACCTGCACTCTGCATCAATGCAGTTTCTGTACAAGTTTATTTGTGAGCTGAACTTGAGCAGAGAATGCCAGCTGTGCCATATTGTAAAGTGGATTTGTCATGTGGATTTATCCATACTTTGTCCATTAAGTCACCCTTGGGAATGAGCTCTAGTTAGAGCTCTCTGATAGATGTGAAGGGTTTTTATACAGAAGAAAAATAAATAAATAAATAAATAAGAATGCAGTGATTCCAAGAGACCGGGGGGGGGAGGGGGGGAAGTATGGGAAGTATTATTAGCACATTCAAAGGCATCTGAAATATAAATTATTTGAAAGCACATCACTTTATATATCCTGTTAATTACATGGTTAATATTATGGAATCTGACAACTCCCTATAGACACCAGGACTATTGATGAGTTCCATTTTATGTTAGAAATTTCTCTCTTCTTGTGCAGAATTACCTCTTTAACCTCTTTCAGTCCAATAAATTCACATTAAAATGTGACCAGGAGTGACAACCTTGGGAGAGGACTAACCTCTCCCTCTATCATGTCATTTTAGCCTCAGTCTCAAATTGGTGCAGCACTCCCATAGCTATTAGCTCAGCTCTTCTCCTGCCTCCTGAGTAGATGAAACAGTATGTCTAATTAATTTACAGTCCTTAAGTACAAAGGTACCTATCAGCAAAACTACATTAAAATCAAACTACCAATAAGGTAATTGTAAAATCATAATTTTCTGGAATGTTTTCACTAAATACCATTTTAGCTTTGCAGCTGAATGTTTTCCAAAGTCTAGCCTTACAGCTACATGCAAGTCAAATATTTCATACATTACACTATATCTAGCTCCAGAGGAAAAAAAAAAAAAATGACAGATACTCTTTAATACAATGAAATGCAATTTAAAGCCAAGTCAATAAGATACTAACCTCTTATCCTCAAATGAGGGTTGCGTTATACATCATAGGTTAGAAGTTAAAAATGAAGAGAATGGTTCTTGCCACTCATAATTCAAAGACTGTTGTCAAAAGCTTTCTGTTCATAGAAATTCTATTGGTTTTATTCAGCTGGCAAAAACTGTGCAGTATTCTAAGCAGCTCAGACAGACAGCTTTTTTAGCTATATAGTTCAGAGCCAAATTTTCCTGAACAGCATAAGGACTTGATTCTACTAATGTATACATGTTGCACTCTACCCATTTCCAGAAATAACCAGCATCCATGAAAGCAGGCTGGGGTCTAGGGAGGATACACGCTAACAGCCAAATTCCCTACTCTGCTTTGTGATCCCAGAGACCATCCACAACCAGCAGAAAAATATTCCTGCCCTAAGAAGCCCTCCAACAACACAAGGCTCAAGGCAGAAACTCTGCTGCTGTTCAGTTCCCTACCTGCTTCTCAATGATGAGAAAATACTGGATACTGGTGGTATCCAGGAAACCCTTTACACCCACCGCATCTTCCCTTTCTCCTACAACACAACATAGCCCTAGGATGGGCCCTAGGCCTTTGTTGGTGGTAGAGCTTATGTAAAAGACTAAGAGAGGGAGCAAAAAGCTGGACCCGCTAGAGATTTTGCTGCTACAGTCCAGAGGTGGCTACAGGCAAGTGGAAGAAGCCTCAGGTGTGAAATCTCGAACTGTTTGGTGTGACTGGCCCTAAGGAATGAGCGACTGCAGCAGGAACAGAGATGTTCTTGCTGAAAGGAACAGAACAGGATGCTTGTTTGTCCCCATCTTCCTTCTAGAAGGAAATCATCTGCTACTGCTAATGCTGAAATCTGTGCATCATGCTCATGTCTGCACCAGGTTGGGGAGGATGACAGAAGTTGCCAATTACAGATAAAGGCTATCTTCAAAGTCTGGATAGAAGCCACTAATTTTGACTACCGTATAGTGACACCTCTCATTTTTACAAGAAATGCCTTAAATTTGGTATGGGCATTATGTTAGCTGTATTTTACATCTATACAAGCAAATTCAGTTAAATAATGGCACATATGCGTGTAATTTTCCACATACCAGTGCCAGCACCCTGCAGACTGTACAGCAGGCTACTCAGTTTACATCCTCAAGTCTTTTGCTTGCTCATATAGGCAAGCCCATAGTTATTGATATTCTTCTAGAAATCTGACCTGTTGTCTACTGGGAATTATTATGTCTCAGCAGAAAAAAATCTGAATAGGGGATAGTTCCTGTGTGAGAGCATGAGGACATGCATGCCTTTACCCTTACGTGCTGCACATGCCTTTTCCCCAGACACATACCTAGCAGGTGCAATCCAGATCATCATTTGTCACTCAGACACAAGTAATGCACTCTCCTGAAATATTCTAAATAGATTAGAATAGATAAGAATTATCTTCTGTCTTTTAGACCGTTTCAGCATTAACAAAACTGGGTATATTTTCTGGGTAAACATTCTTTGTCTGAAAATTGAAAGATAGTATAAATGTTGCTGTCCCGTCTGAAATAACATTTACCAGTCCTCACTTGAGAGAAGCAGTTGATTTCAATTAATATGGTGAGATAACATTAAACGTAATAAATATAATTACATTAAGACCTATAACCTTTCCTAAAAGACTTAAAAGACTGTGTGGCTGGGTGCAGAGCTGGGTACTCAGGTCCCAAAGACAATTCACAGTGCTGCACTGGCTGCCCAAACTCCCCATGCTGAGGATGGGGAGAAGCCAGCACCCAACAACAAGGTCCTCAATACCCAGCAGGCTACTCTGGGAGCCAGACCCTGTGCACGCCAAAGGCAAATGTCAAAGAGAACTTGGGTTTTGCTGTGATTAGAGTCCACTGAGAAAGCAGAACTCACAACCTGAGTCCCATCCATGTACTTTATTGGGCATTTAAGTCAGACGATGAGGGCACAAAGTCTCTTCAAAAAGAAAACCAAGGACACCGCCAAGCACACTGTTTTGATAACATCCTAGTTACAACTAAAAAAAAAAAAAAAAAAAAAAAAAAAACAAGCAAACAATCAAGCAAAAAAACACCAGCATAAGAAAATAAATGGGGAGCCCATGACAAAAATTTCTTCAGGCGACATCATCCCAGAGCTGTAAACGTGTGACATGTAGTACGGTCTGTGGGCTGTGTACATCTTGGGCATCTCCAGGCCCATATGTACCTGGGGTGTGGAGACTGCTTGTCCCCAGGTTGCCTCTGGGCATGTGCACTAGCAAAACTGGAAAAAGTGCATTTCTACCAGAAAGCACTGGTTGGATTGTGTAGGGTTTCTGCATTAATGATTTCAGTAAGATAATTCTGCCTACACTGTGTGCAAAAACCATTACACTGCACCTTCCTTAGAAGCTGTAAAGGCTGAAGTAAGGATCTGCTTTGATGGCACACAACCAGATAAATTAAACTCCTGGCATAAACCTGCAGCACTTGGTTAAACAAAGAAAATCAAGCTGTGGTCTCCAAACAATGCAGAGTTATTTCTGGCTGATGTGGCAGTCATTAGGCATATTAAATAGCAGCTATAATGAAAGGGATTTTTAGTGGTTCAGATAGGCAGCTAGTACCTTAGTACCCCATTCAGCTTCCAGCCTAGGTATGTATGTCTTCAGGCTGCTAACAAGCATCCTTTGTGGATTACGTGCTGTACTTTGACCTTCCAGAGCTTCTTGTATTTTCTTTAGACTGGAGACCTACGATTCTTCTGTGCTCCCTTAATGTGTGCTCCCCATAAGCAATAAAACTATGCCTTTTGCCTTAACTGTCTGACTTTCTCAGCAACTACATACCTTAGATCGCAGACTTCAGGTTTAGATGTCTTACTGTCTAAAGTACTTTACAATGAATGATCTACTGACTTTCTATCATCGTTAGAAAACACAGCCTCAGAGAGGAGTCTGGCTCAGCCCCTCTCCTTGTCAGCCCGTCAGGTGTCCCAGGCAGCAAGAAAAAGGGTGGAAGTGCATACAACAGCTTCCCAAAGCAGCACTCATTTGACACACTGTCAGTGTCAAATGTACGCTGCACGTGCCCTCAGGAAAGGTTCATCTGGCCCATGATGACAGGCAGCTCTGCGCATGTGGATACAGCCTGGAGGGGCAGAGCCTGAAGTGGAGCTTGACGTGTAGCACCTAACCCTGTGAACCTAGGTCTAGGAAAAGCATGGCTTTATTCATGTGATGCTGAGCCCAAAATATAACATCTTGCTTCCTGACAAAAACACAGGATGGACTTAGATGCTGCTCCCTACGAATACAGGCAAACTGCTTACAGACCTACTGCTGCGATGTTCATTGTAAGTGGTGCCAAAAAATATCAGAGCACCACTTCAGGTAAATACAGCCCCAGTGTTAATAATAATACTATTTGTTTTTATCATCACTCTGTGTATTTCTGCAATATCTTTCACTGCATCTGGCCTGTATCAACTGTATGGTAATTGAGTCTTGTCAGTAAAATTATGTAAAATTAATTTTGACACCCTTTCTCTGAAGTGTCTGTTCTGTTCTTCTGTGTCCCCAGAATGAAATGTTTTGATACTAGTGATTTTCTTCAATGAAAACAGCTCCCAAAGCTCTTGTTGCTACCTCTCTATATGCAGTACTGCTGAGTGTGTCATAAACTGGCTCCACCTCATCATCTGATTTCTACTTAACAAGTCCTTTTGTGTCCCCCCCAACTTTTTTTTTTTTTTTTTTTTTTTAAATCCTTTTGTATGTCTTGCCACTATTAAGGCCAGTTCTTGTTCACTTGAGTAAAAATTCTACTGATACTAATTTTCTGGTGTTCAAACCATGTGTCGCACACTACTACAAAAAGCATCAGGTGTACTCTTTGCCCATTGGGGAAAGATTGATATCACATGTACTGAAGACATGACCAGAACACATCCCATATTTTGTTGCTTTACTTTTTCTTGATTGCTGAGAGCTGAATCGTTGCAATTAGATCATATTCATGAATGTGTCATGCCTCACTATTTCATTGTGCCAGAGATTCATTAAAGATCTGCTCAATACTCCCTTCCTAATTTATATTTCTTCTCTGAGTTGCTTTGATTTGAGAAATCTCTTTTGCAAAAGGAAAGCCATCCATTGTTTGGACTCCAAACGGAAATGTAGGTGTTTAATTGGTGGATGTGGTTTTCATTATACTCTCTATCTCCACCACAAAACTCTCTTCATAAATTGTGACAAGTCTGTTGGCAGCCTGCTGCATCAGTCTGGAGGTAGCTGACTTGATAAGCATGTCGCCCAGCTGAAGAAAAACATGAATTCCTTCCAACTTTGCTCGGAATTGCTAATTAGCTTAAAGGCAGTGTCCTGCATTGGCACAGAAAACCACAGAGAGAAAGTCTCAGGGAGACTTGCAACTATAACTTGGTAGGGTCTCATAATATCTTAAAGGCTTTCTGGTTTATTGAAATCATGCTAACGTCTTTCCTCTGAATGTACTCCTTATTTACACACAAGTGCAGTGATTTACAATCCAGCACAGTCCCCAGCTACATTTCTATGCAGCCCATATCATGATGGCAAAGAAGGCTCATTTGCCAGAGAAAGCAAAAAGGGAAATATTCTCATTTTTATAAAATCAGTCATCCTGTGTTACAGGTCTGAGGTCCTTTACCCCTCAAATGAATGCAGAGGTGGGGGTGAAGGAAGCACTGATCTGGTCAGTTGCAGTTCTGCTGCTGCCTTTTCTTAATGGAGCTTGTTCCTCCTCCCATTCAGATTAAAAAGGGAAAAAGAAAAAGAAAGAAAAAAAAAAAGAAAAGAAAAAAGAAAAAAGGAAAAACTCCCATCAATAGAAGAAGCATCTCCAACAGGCAATCTGCACGTGGCCACACTGTTTTCCATCACATGGAGATAATTTCTACCAGGCCAGTTGACCTCTAGGGCCCATTTTAGTATCTCTACTGTGGCCTGATGTTCACCGCTTTTGAACATCTTCAGGCATGGGAGGGGAGCACACAATCACAGTGTGGGACTACCATGCTCTGATCCCTCTCCACCTGAGACACCCTGACCTCCACCACCCTCTGGAACATCCTTGTACATTCACAGCTTTTAAGCTACAGCTCTCCTATGAAATTAACGTTTTGATGCTAACTGAATGGATGCCCATACTCTGAGGTGATAAGGGCATTCACCTGAAACATACAAAACTTTTGTGCAAAGAAATCAAATGGCGAATAGATTTGAGCTTGTGAGGATTTGAGATATATTTGTCACAAATGCCTAAGCTATCAGGAAGAGCACCTTTGTAGGTGTGGAGTTGTTTTTTCTCAGGGTGATATCCTGGCTTGAATGGGTATGGGCACACTAAAAAATGATGCTCATGGTTTTAGTCTCCCAGATGTGCCGCCCCTCCGGGACATGCCCTGGAAATTCTGACATGAAAAGCAGAAGTCAGCAGTTTCGCCAGGACTCCCAGGCAAGCCAGTCACAGCAGAAGCCTGACATCCAGAAGACCTGGAAAGTGGCCAGTTTGTGCACAGCATGTCCATCCTGTGTGCCTGCATTCAGGTGCATCAGATTTATTATGCATGTGCAGATCACCTGATTTATTGCCATGGTTTATTACCAGGTGCAGCAAGGCCAGCATGTTTAGAGCATGTTGGATTTACTGCACATACACGGGACATCTGTGAGCATGCACAATCACCTTTCCTCCTGAGATGTACGAGGAGGAAATACAGCAACCGTACTCAAACTTCTGGATTCACTTTGGTTCTGCACTTCTCTGCATGCAGACAAAGACTTCTGGGGTAACATAAACACAGCTTCTTTAGCATACTCCTAAAGTGTACTGTGAGAAAACTTGTTTGTACTTTCAATCCTCAAGAGGGAACTGTGAGCACATTAAGGGCGAACTAGCAGCATTTCAATAGTGCTAGTCTGTTCCTGTACCACGGAGCAGATACATTAGCACCTAATGAGTTACGATGACTTGAGCTTTAACAGACGACTTTTCTTTCACCAACCAAATTACCGTATAAGCACCACTGAAATTTTATTAGCTGGTTTTTGCATTTGAATATGAGTAAAGGAAATGAAAACACTTGTATTACGTATTTGCTCAAAAAACAGAATTCCATTTTCTTTTAGGCAGAAAAGAAAGTGGGAGAGGTGTGTTTCCAATTCATTTCTGGAAGTGGGAATTAGGGTGCATTTGACTGGTATCCAGGTGTGGGCTCCAAGACACTCTCTGATCTGAAGCAGCAATACTGCAGCCGCACTCCACGGTAATACCACAATAGGTATGTTTAATTAGTTCCCACTGGGGCCACACATATTCTGATGATGTGCTGGAGTGCCCTGAAGAATACCCAATAGTTATCACCATTTCAGTAAGCTCAGCCCTGAGGAGTTTCTTCTCTTCCAGCTCATTTTCCAAGAGCTCCCAGCAAGAGAGGTTACCTGCATCTCTGCATACAGCCTCAGGGAACTCTCTCACAACCCCGTGACTATCCTTCCCTTCCAGTACCATCCCTCCTTATCCTACCTGGAGGATTAATTCACCCATCCAGGGGCTTTCTGCCTGCAGAACAACGCCTCATGCCTCCACCACACAAACGCCTGGCTTTGCTGCTGCTCCTGCAGCTGAACATGTTACCTCCGACAGCACTCCACAGCAGTTGTCCTGGGTTGTTCTGCAGGTTGCAGCATCATGTACACGGAGGCAGCATTTCTTTGTGGCAGCTGGTAGAGGAAGGGATTGCTCAAACGCACTCATTGCCTTTGGCCTTGCATGACCTCAGGCTCCAACCCTGCCACGGATAACACCACAGCACTGAGATACGCTACCCAACAAGGGAGAGTCCTGCACAACCCATGGCAGGGGGTTGGAACCAGATGGTCTTTGAGATCCCTCCCAACCCAAACCATTCTGTGATTCTTTAGTTTTCACACCCTAAACTGCAATGCATTACTGACATGTTTAGCATACTCTTCTACTGAGAGCTCTGTTAAGAGCATTTTTCTGCTGCTACACATATATCAGCTTGCACAATTGGACTTCACAGGAGAGGACCAGCTCCAGCTGGAATGCCGCAGCAAGCAGCCTTTCCTAGGCAGGATGTTTTGACTATGACCCCTTTTTCTTTACAGCTCTTCCCTGGCTCCCTCTTGTCCTCATCACCCAAGGCTCTGTGTGGGCTATCCCCATCATTATGAAAAGTTACTACCAAAAAAAGCTGTCTTTAATCTTCAATTGGTCCAGTAGGGCAATTCACCCTCCGAGTTTTCAACTTGCACCTTCAGGGTATCCTTGTGCTGTCACTCATGCTTGGGAGGAGCCCTCATAAACACGCACAAAATCACTTCATTGTTCTTTTTGAAGTTCTGGTAAGAAAGTTCTGGCTTTTTTCCCCATCATGCCCACGCTCAAACATCTGGCAGCACTGCCAGGCTGGTAGCTTGCTGTGCCCACTGTTTATTAGGGTGATTATAATTCTCTCCATCTTTCCTTCACGATCAGTTTTGCCTATATCCATTATGGTCTTTTGTCTTCCATTTTGTCTGCCAAAATTTTGTCCCACAACCAACTTTGTTCTGTGCCTGTACAGCACCTAGTGCAGCAAATATGTGTCCATAACCAAAGATGCAAAGTCCAATGATGCAATAACAAGGACAGCAACAGGCAGAAGTAAGGCATAAATTATCATGGGTAAATGCAGAGCACCTACCATTCTAGTTCATGAATGAAATACTAGTCATGATGGGAAGATGAGCAGTTTCATTTAGGGTAAAGATTTAAGCTGTTATCTCTTTTGGAAACCTTCAAAGTGGTTTAACTCATATCATCCATGCTCCAGAATAAACCACCTTTTATTATTTGGCTATTTTCCTTCCTCTTTTTAACACATATGATAATTTATACTTTTTTTTTTTTTTTTAACTATAGGTTACTTTGCTGCGTGTGAGTGTGTCAGACAACTCATTTTTCTAGTTACTTTGACAAACCTGACATCTTGCAGCTGTTACACATCTTGTTTCAATTACATTTCCAGATAAAAAGAATTCTTAAAGCCCTAAGGCTACAGATGGCTTCCTGGTGAGGGGTTAACTCCAGCTTTGGATTAAAGCCATTTTGGGGGTCACTCTTCTCAGGCTGCTCTCTTCAGTCTCCTCTTATGCCCTCCCCTGGTCCCCATTCTCATCTGGCTGTCTCCCTTATTCTAACCTCTGTTCCTCTCTGGTCATCAGGAAGAGAAGGTCTGGAGCACCAGCATCCTTCCCTGCCTCCTTCCCACCCCGAGGTGCCTGGAGGAAAGCAGGGTATCTGCCTCTCGAACCTTATCTCCGCACATCATACAGGTGGCTTACGGCAGGGCACAGCTGAAAGAGCACAAATCAGTGGAGTGACAACTCAGACCACCACTAATCCCTAATAAATTCTGTGCTGCCCCACAGACTTGGGAAGCTCTTGACAACTGGTGATGCTCTCAGCATCTGGCAAACCACTTGTGTCTAATTGGGTACCCTGAGATATTTACACTGTGCTTAATGGTTACAGAAGAGATTGATCACCCTATTCTTGGTATCTATCCAAAAAGGGTATATAAAATCCTTTGATCTTGCTAAGGCAGCAAAACATGTCTAACCATCAGTTATGTAAAGGTGGTTGTTATTAATTTGAATACTGCACAGAGAGGAAAGAACAGAAGTACCATATAATGAGATATATTAAGACTACAAAAGAATTAAGTGAAGCCGTTATGTTATGAATCATGATTTTATTGTTTAGCAGTCAACTCTTGATGTAATTCAGATAATAATGAATGGGCTAATTCCTTCCACCTTTATTCAGGCAAAACTTCCATTGACTTCAAAGAGAAAGTTGTCCAAGTCAGGACTACAGACTGCTGCATCTATCCCATTATTTGTAAATGCTTTTTGGAATATAAAACATTTCTTTATAATGGGCTATCACCAATAACAGTAACATTTACATAATAGAAACCTCTTACATAAGTGTCTTTTGTGTTCAGAAAAGACATTTTATTCCTATTGCAAACTGCCATATTAAAAGTTCCTCTGCAAACCCTAACATTTATTAACATATGGGAACATACAGAACTTCTCAGTGTATCATTTTGATCAGCTTTCCTTCTGCTCAATATTTTTTAGTTCATTTTACCATATTTTTTTTCCTCAGGAGAACATGTTATTTATTGATTATTAGCAAAGATATGTTTTATCATTGCAAATATTTCTCATTTTTATAGAAAACAATGTGCCAAAATGGGAAAATGTGCTGAGCCTTGTTACATTTTAACAGATGCCAGAAGTATTTGAGGAAATGAATGAACAAACATTCCTGCATCACTGTTTCTCTCCCTCTATAGTTCTATTCATAAGTTAATGCCCTATATAAGATGTAAAAATGGTACTTTTAAGCAATTCTTAAAATAATGGCTAAAAACTTGATAAATGTACTTCAGACTAATACCTTGTTTTGATCAGGGCAGGACTTTTCAGGTTTTTGAAAAGAACAGATTATTTTCTCTGATTATAAAGTATGTGCTTCCATCTGGAACTTATTTTGATATTGTGAATCTTAGTGCCTCAGAAAAGCACACAGAACAATGGATGGGCACTACTTGATTGTTTTAAATTGAAATTAATTAATTATGAAACAGCTGCAATAGTCTAAATTACTTATTTCCCCTTTCAGTGAAAATGAATTTACAGGCATTTGCAAAGCATACAAAAATAAAGACAGAGACAAGAAAGTCTGTAAGAAGGGAAGTCATGTAGAATTGTCTATGATCTGTGTTTCAAGAAAGTAAATAATTAATAGCTCCAAGGAAGCATATTAGAGATTGTTCTTTCTATTACACAGTCACACTGAGTGGTAAAATAATGCTTTAAATCTCAACAACAAATATAGTACAGGACTCAGTATAGTTTACCTTTCCAGATAATCATTTTTTCAGCTGAAAACAGCAATTTTTTCACATTACAACCAGACTGTGAGTTGAAAGAAGCTCTTCAGTCATTTAGTCAAGACAGATGAGCAATGAGTGTTAGAAAAGCTACCAAGGCATCAAAAGATCTACAGTCAAGGCCATTAAAGACTAGCTAATCTGCTCTAGTTCTAATTCTCCTCTAATGGGTTTCCTTAAATGTGCTTTACATCAGCTGTAATTAGTTCAAGATATTGCTACTTATATACTTCTAAGAACAACAAAAAAAGCTTGCATTTCTACCACGTAGTATGTAATCATGTTCACGCAGCCATGCGCCCAGACTGGTAGGTTCTTGTGCAATGCAAAGCCTTGAAGAGTGTTGTAAAAGACACCTTGCCTGGATCTACAAAAGCCCGTGCAGGTCTGAAAGGAACTGCATTTATCTATAATTTCCTTTCATGGGGTTATCTCTATGCCACTTTACCTCAGATGTTGCAGAATCAACTGTGCTAAATGGGTAGGAATACATTAATGTACATATATTGGAAACATGTACATTTTTCCTACAAATGTTGTGGTTTCAGAACAGATTTTCATAATCAGGGGCAGTGACAAAAAAAAAAAAAAAAAAAAAATCCAAACCCTAAAACCCTGAAACCTTGTCACTTTTAAGACAGAATATGACCAGTTTCTAAAGGGATTCACTCCTTCTTAATAAAGGGTTCTTTGATCTGAGACAGCAGCACTCAGATTCAATGACCAAGAAAAAATGTAGGCTCCTGTGGTCCTTTTGGACTGATCTACTCAGTGAAAAGGGGTAGGGATCCATAAGCTAGCTGCAAAACACATTGGTATATCCAAATACACAAGGCAACATGTTGATGCTAATTCAGATCAGTTGGGATCATGGTGGTTTTCTTGCAGGGAGCCTAAATAAATGGACTAACACACAATCACCTTTTGTACTAAGAAATTCCTGACAGCCTTCAAGTCTAACCACAAACAAAGCACATTGTAACATTAATTTACTCTTTAAACTGGTGACATTTAGTTAACTCAAGGTCATCATCCTCCAGAAAATGCTATACTCTCCTTGCCAAACAAAAATGAAGAAAAGCACACTTAGCTTTTATTGTTACTTTGTCCTTTAAAAACAGTTGATGACATGACAGGTTCCCTCGCTGACTGCTTCAGAAACAAAAAAATGTAAAACTGTTCCTTCTATTGGAAGAATACCAATATAATTCTCTTCTCCAAAGTATCTCTGACAGCAGAATTCATTCATTTTTTTCTGGACTGAGGTTCAACTGTCTACTGCACTTGCTGTTCTAAGACAAAAGACCAAAAAAAAATTCAAATTATGTCACGCCTTCCTGTAATCTAAAGATCTGAACCCTTGTGGTCAATCAGAAGTGGTCAATGGCATAGACAAAAATCAGCCTTCTCTTTGTGCATTGCTATGAGGTATGCACTGTCTGGCAATGACTGAGCAGAATTTAAATCCTCATTGAAAAGGTTTAGGATATCTGCCTATGCTCATGCATCAGTACAGGCTCCCCAAAACCTTTACAGTGATCAAAGCAAGGAAGACAAGGATAGAAACTGGGAGATGAATGGTAGGAGACAGTGCTGTCGAGATGACTTCTAAGTCCGAATCCTGGAAATGCATACTTCACCAATGTTTTTCCTTCCTCATCTCTCTGTCTGTCATATCTGCATTTTTCATACCACCATAAGGTCATCGTTCCCTGGCAGCTAGACTGTACCATCATAGCAATGCATGGAGTAAGAAGGCCACCAATTCCTCCCCAGTGGATTTCGAGAGTGATACATGCAATAAGAATTGATCACAGCTCAAAG
The DNA here is from genome assembly GCF_047663525.1 of Anas platyrhynchos. Taxonomy (NCBI): domain Eukaryota; kingdom Metazoa; phylum Chordata; class Aves; order Anseriformes; family Anatidae; genus Anas; species Anas platyrhynchos. The sequence goes on from NC_092587.1 coordinate 140,373,233, forward strand.
CAATCAAAACATATGCAGTGTAAGAAGATACTGCCCTTCACCCTCTATTTGTCCAGTCCTGCCATTCAGTCAAACTAGGCTGAGCCACAAAGGGCTCTTTCTTTGGGCCGAAACATGTGAAAACAACCACACGGAAAGACTGGATTACATTAAGAAGTTGTGTGTCTTTGTCCGATACAACCCTCTTGTTTTTAGTTTTAAATACTTACAGTTGTGGATCATCGTTATTGAGAAACAAAGCACGACAACAAAAAGCTTCTTAGTGGAGATTTCTGGTCCCTCCTGCATAATTGTAAATGTTTCCTGTCTGCTGAGACCACCACTGCTGCATTGAAACTAATTTATTTTTTAAAAAATACATAAAGTGTCTCTGAGGATAGGTTTAAATTGCATTCCTACTGTCACATTTCCCAGGATGCATCCGTACCCAGGTCCTTGGTACATGCATGCAGGTTAAAATCTTCCTAACAAAATAAAATGCAGTCAACTTAAGTCACTAACTGTTTGTTTAAGATATTGGTAAAGCTGAGATATCAAGCTGTAGGGGAGGAACTTAAATATCTGTCTCATGTATTTTTACCTCTGGAAAGACATAGAAAATGTTTAGCACAGAATGTTAGTAATTGCCATCGTGTTCATGTAACTGCTGTTACAGATCATTCACTCTTTCTCCTAAACAAGAATTCATTGCTACCCACAAATTATTCAGAGATTATATAGATTATTACCCAAGTATTCAACTACAAGTGTCCATTTTTGCTCTCTTGAGGCCTTAGGCAGCCACAGCAAGCGTAATCAGTGTCCTAACATTGATTTTAACAGACAGAAGATCAGTTAGTAGCCCCGGTGGTGATGTTGCAAACATTGTTTTCCATATACGGCTGATTCGCTCACTTTTTTCAAACATTTAATGGAACAGTGCTTTCCAGCCACCCCAAGATATTTGCAGAGAGTGTCCAGTTTCTGAATAAACATGCAACTTTCCACTAGAACACAGTGGAAAGTTTCAAAAGCCAACACAAAATGTCGTCTAGATGGTCAGATAAACCACCTCCAACACACAGCAAACTGGAAGTTGACCTCTTTGTCTTTTTGGGTTGGATTCGCAGCTGGGCCACCTCCATAGGACAGTGCCAGGGTGGCTGGGGCAGCAAGGCTCATGGTGGGTTTGGCCAGCGTGGGGACCTGTGGGTTTTCAGGGAGATGTCACCTAGGGAATCCAGCCCTGGGCAGTGGCTCTGAAACAGCAATTCCCATAAACCAGCAGGGCAGAGTTTTCAAAAAGCTAGTTTTGTTCAAAATCCAGGAAGCTTGCAGCTTTCCCTTTTCCTACTTTCAGATTTTCACAAAAAGGACCCTTCTGGTTTTCAGCTGGAATTAGCCTTACAGCTAAACAGCCCATACACAAAGAAATTGTCTTTGGGTTTCATAGAAAATGCTATATTTTCAAAATCTCATTCTGTGAGGATGTCACTTCAGAGTTACAATTTGTCGACTGTTAGATGGGACACACATCTCACACAGAATTTAACCTCCCTGTTTTCTAGCTGTATGTAATATTATTTTTTCTTCATTTCTATTGATTTTATTTTATTACTCCTATTGTTTAGAAAGTTATAACCAGACTTCTAGGTATCTCTGAACACATGCTGTGAATTAATTGCTGGAATTCTTTTTATCCATGTTTTGTTGTCTCCTAGTCATAAATATGATGCAAGTGGATTAATTTGTTATATGAGGTTAAAAACCTTGCAATTAAGCTGTTGTTTTTCTAATGACTGTACTGTGAAGTTGAGTATGATGTTGTTCCTAATACATGGATGACAAGAAAGATGTGCCCATAGCCTATATTCTGTGTCTATTTTTTCCTTAATAGCCCATATATCTCTTCCACTAGTTTTAAAAAACCTGGTGTTTTCCTCAGAATATTCACACAGAATGTGAAATGCCACATGCACTTCATGCCTCCTCTTGAATCCCCTCCACTCCAATAACCTAGGGAGGTTTCTGCCTTGGCTTCTCATGGAAAACACACCCAGAGCAACACAAATCTGCAAGTCCAAGTGTCGGCAGGAAAGCTCAAGGAGCTGTTATCCTCCTGCCTCAAACAGTTGTGCCTAGGCACTCAAACACTTCTCGGTGGAGAGATACAAAAACACATTTCCTGTCTAACTGATGTATCAAAATTTCATTTATCAGACAAAAACAAAATATAGGGATAAATATACATATACATATGTTCTAAGAAAGGTGACTGAGCATACTGCAAATCAGAGATGATGGGCCAGATACTTATCTGATATAAAATAGCAAAGGCGACTTGGTGGAGCTCTGTAGACTTAAAACAGATGAAGATGTGGTACATCACATCCAAAAAACGAGCACTCACATGGCCCTACAGATGTATTCTTAAAATAGTATTATTCAGCTGATACTTATAAAGTATTATGGCCATGAAAAAGCTCACTTCTTATGATTTATACTTATTATGTTTAGCACATACAATTTGTTCAGTGCTGCAAGGAAAAAAAAAAAAAAAAACTTGAACAATGGAAGCAATTCCTGACCCAAAGGACTTACAGCCTAAAAAACAGGCATTGGGAAGAAAGAACATGCTGTGAAATCGAAGGAAGGGAACAGTCTATAGTTATTACTCTTGTTATTGTTTGCTCACAACTTATAATCATCACAGAGAGAGCAAATTTTTAGCTGGGTTCTCAGTGAGGGGAAGGTGGTAACCATGAGTTGACACTGGGAGGAAGACAGAAGGGAAAACACCACAGCGACAGAAATGAGACAAATAGGATTTCAAGTGTCACCGAAGCTAGATAGAGGCCAAGAGCTAAAAGAAAAGAAATAAGGGACAAAGTCCAAGACATAGGCTGGAATAGAGCTGTAAAGGAGATGGGAGATAAAAGGAGGTACTTAATTATTTTTATTTTTTTTTTGTGAGAGGGACAAAATTGCTGTGTATTGTCTGTATAAGGTTAGGCCAGCCCAGCATCTTACCCTACAGAGAGAATGGCTTGAGTGACTCCCACCTCCACCCCAAAAACAGCTACTTGCTATTATCTGAAAATAAACATCTAGATATTCTACTTTGACTGAAGAAGCATTTGTAGAATTAGCTTTCTAAAATCATCCCCAGTAAACACTGTGCTACCTGGAAAAAAAAAAAAAAAAAGGAAAAAAATCTTGACTTACACAAATATAAAATGTAGTGACTAAAAGCTAGACAACCTGGGATCAAGAAGTTACAAAAGGTTCATTTATAAGACTGCTGGATGTCTAGCCGTTTTTTGTTAATAGCAACTTCCAAACAAAACTTTCATTGACTTCAAATGGAGCAGGAACAGACCCAAAGATAGCAAATGAACTAGTAATTCAATACAAGGTCTGTAAAACACACTGGGCCACCTTACACCGTGGCATTTGATATTGATCTCAGCTTGGAAGCTACACAACTATACATTTTTACATGACTACCCAACCTCTACAAAACTGATGCTATCTCAAAATATCCAGAAGTATCAGATGAGTACCAAATAAACTGTTTATATACTTGGCTTCTTTCACCTAAACAAACACTGTTTTGTTTGTGGCTAACAAACGTATCAAAAATTGTCTCAAAATTATTTTCTTGTTTGACACAACACTGTAAGTAATTTAGTAAATCTGCAAATTGGTTTTAATGAATGCGAAAAACTTTAACCTATGCATTTATCTTTCATGGGCACGTGAGAAGACCCTTCACTAAATGGTCTTCCCTCAAGCTAGTTCTGCGCCTAAACCTAGGTGCACAGTTAAGGAGCTGGCTGAATTTCGATTGGGATTTGTTAAATAAGGCAAATAACAACATGAATGCCTGTAATGCAGAACTAGTCCTGGCACTCCAATTAAGTCCTTTGGTCTGCTCATTTGCTTCTTTCTGTCATGTATAATATGCTTTCTGCTGTACAAAAGGAATGTATAACACCACTAATGGAGATTTTCCATCTCTTTTCTCTGGCGTAAACAAATACTAGGTGATAAGGCACTGGAGAATCCACCTCCTTAAGTCTGGACAAATCAAACTACACACACTGGAGTCAAATAAAAACATGCAGAAAGAAAAACAGGAGTTGGGGCTGTGCTTCAAAGTCATTAGCGCCATGTGTTTGGGGCAAACTTGTTAGTCAGCAGTTATGAAGCCCTCAGTGAAGTTGGGCTGATCATCCCTAAACGTTCCAGAAAAAAAGCTTACCAAATGAGCATGAGTTTTGTTTACACCACAGATTTTTATGTTCTGTTAAATTTTCTATTTGAGTTTGTACTCAGCTTTCACTATTTGAATTATAGTAGTTTTCTGGGAAGCAGAAGTGTTGTTGGCATCAACACAACCTGGAAAAAGTACTCTTTAGTAGAAAAGGACTTAAATATTCTCCCATTTCACTTTACTAGTTCAATACTATGTTATAGCCACAACACAATACATTACTACATTTTTGATGCTACAGCAGAGTAAAAGAAATAACAACACATATTAATTGGAGAGCAAATTCATTACCAGTATAAAAGTAACAATCAATGAGAATTGATTAGCATGCTACTGTTCATCTGGAAATCCCTTTCCATACTCTTTTGATTTTCCAAGAACATACCAAATAAAGAAAAGAAGCACTTTAGAACAGCACGTTAATATTTAATTACTGCACTCTTAAGGAAAACATTTGCCAAATATTGCCAAAAGTGGATTTTCAGTCATAAGTTAAGTGCGCAAAATGTCGTTATTACCAACATTCAAAAGAATAAAGGACAACGTTCATTCTTGCTGCCGAGAAAATTAAGTCTCTTAAGTGTTGCTCTTTGCCATGAAGTACTCGCTTGTTATCTGTGTGGTATATTTTATTTTCCTTTTTGGTAACAATCGCTCTCATTTGAAGGCACCCTGCCTGCAGTCAGAGACCAGCCCAGCATCCTTTGCACAGATGCTGCAGCACCTAGGTACCTTTACTACCACCTTTGTAAGTTTGCATTGCGTTGTGTTGTGTGTTTTCTTATTATTATTTTCTTTTAAATACCAATTGTAAAATTTTCAAAACAATGATTTGGAAGCATTTGCCAAAGCAAGTGCCTCAGGACAGGCCTCCAGCCCATGATCTTGGATACTACAAGTCAAGGCCATTGAGCAAACCATGGGGGGCCCCAAAACAATGCTGACATGAACCCCCTATAAGCCCCTGCTCCACGGAGGAGCTCTGGTTGAAGCATCCGACCTCCTTGCTCTGGACATGGGGATTGAAGCCGTGCACAGGGGTGAGAGCTTGGCAAGGAACGCAGGCCTGCTACTACACGCTGGCTTTTAATGTGCTCTTTGAAGCCCTTCTCTTGAACCTATCTTCTAAACAGCAACAGCAGAGGAAAAAAAAATCTATGAAACCACAAGATCACTTTTAACACCAATAGAGACATTTTTAAGCATGTAATTTAGCTGGCGAGTGGTTGATGTCTCTTTGGACTTGTACCTCATTTTTATGCTTACGGTGGTCATTTCAAAGTGGCTCCACAATAGTCAGAAGGTGTACTATAAAGGTTATGAAAAGCAGCAATTGCTAGACACAGTCAAAAGCCCCGGCTTTCCAGAGTTACATTGTTAGCTTTTCAAATTCAATATTTACTTCAACAGCTAGGTTACAGAACAGACTAATGAACATCACACGTTTGCCGAGAAAAAAAGCAAATTGCTCCAAAGTTTGCCTTCATTCACTGAGAAAGGGAAAAGCATTTGAATGCATGAAAGTATTATTTCCCCTATTCTTGTTTAATAGAAAAAAAAAAAAAAAAAGAGAGAGAGAGAGGAATTGAATTGTAAAACTGTGTGTATGGACTGAAGACTTAAAACCAGACCAGAGATAAATGCTATAGTTTGGGTAGAAGCCGAATATTGGTATTTATAATTGAAACAAGGACATAACCTTAACTTGTGTCATGGGCAGAAACACTGTAATTAAAAACTTTTATGGGGTAGTAACTAATTTTGCATTATACTTGCTCTTTAAAGTTCCCCCAGCAGTATAAAAGTTTTATGGGGCTGGATGCTCTCAACGTAGGCGTTTTCGAGGCGCTGCCATCGCGCAGCACGAGCTGTCCCCATCCTCCCGAGGTCTCTTTTGCCAGGAGCAGAGCTCACCCACGGGACCCTCGGGGCTGATTTTGTTACACCTGCCACCGCAGGGATAAGCGGGCGCTGCACCCTACAGACGGGCGACGCGGATCCCACAACACGTTGAAATTGAGAGATACAGGGACAGGGACGCGTGCCGCTGAGCTCGGGCGAAACTCATCTCCTCTCCCCAAAGTAGGCAGCCAGCAGGCTGCATGCGAGCTGCAGTCGCCTCCTCCCCGGCCCCAACCGTGCCCCAAAAGCAGCCCCGTCCCGACGGGGCGAGCCGTGCCGAGCCTCCCGCAGCAAACTCCGGGACTTGGCAGCGGCAGCGCCTCGGGGAGGTGATGCGGGAGGGTGGGGGGGGGTGACGGGGTTTGTGGGGTTGGGGAGGGGAAGGTGAGGGGTGGAGGGGGAGGGCAGCGCTTCCCACCTCGAGCCGCTAATGCCATTTCTCGAAATTGGCTCCCCTCCTCCCCGGCAGCCCCGCACCCGCCGCCGGGGCGGGCAGAGCCGTGGGGGGGCGCAGGGGGAGGTCAAGGGCATGGGGAGGGGGGGTTGGGGGGGGGAGAGGGGCAGGAGGAAAAGGAGGGGACGTGAAGGCAGCGGGAGGGGGCGAAAGGGGAGTGCGGGGGGAACGGGGCTGAGCTCCGGGAGCGCGGCCCCCGGGGTGCCCGTGGCGGGGGAGCACCGGGAATTAGCGGGAGGGGGGTGCAGGGGCCCCCGCAGCCCAGCACCGGGTTCACCTCCCGGACACTCCCCCCGGCAGCCAGGGGAGGGGGCGTCTGCCCGCTGCCCCCCTCGGGGGAACAAGTGGCGGGGGGGGGGGGGGACCTCCCGGGGTGCTGCACCCCCTAGGGCAGAGGCACCGCACCCCCTCACCGCACCCCCCCAATTCCTGCCCCCTCCCAGCGCATCGCACCCCTCCCGCTACGCGCCCGCCCTCCCACCCCAAATCATCGCAGCCCCCAATTACCGCACAGCCCCCGCTTGCAGTACCCCCTCCACCCACCGCACCCCCCCACACACACACACCCCTTGGCTCTTAGCTCTCCCCCTTTTCACCCCCTTTTCTCTCCCCCCCCCCACCCCATACCCGCACTCCGCGCTCACCACAGAGAGTCCAGGTCCCACTCCTGGAGCAGAGCTAAGTCGAAGCTGTCCATGGTGAGCGATGTCAGCGCCGCCGCGCTGCGACCACCCGGCGTCCGGGGCGCATCTTCGACCGCACCGCGGGCAGGGGGCGAGGGGCGCGGAGCACCCCGGCGGGGGACACCCCCCTCCTTTGCCCCTTTTCCCCTCCTCGCCACCACCAGAAAACGGAGTGGGGGGGTGATGGGGGTGGGAGGGGGGGAGATTAAAAAATAATTAAAAAAATAAAAATAATAATAAAAAAAAATAAATAAGAAGAAGCCCGCGGCGCACCGCTCGTTTGCAAGCGGCTCGGCTCGGCTCGGCTCCGCTCCCGCCCCGCTCTCCCCCCCCCCACCCCCCCCGAGCCTCCTCCCCTCCCTCCTGCGCGCCGGGAGCGCGGCCGAGGCGGCGCCCGCCCCGCGCAAGCTGCGCCCGCGCAGCACCCGCGCAGCGCCCGCCCGGAGCGGGGGGTGGGGGGGACACGAAGGGGACGCGGGGGGGGAGGGCACAGCCCGCGGCATTTGGGGGAGGGGGGGTAAGGGGGAGCCGGTGGCAACTTGCACCCCAAAATGTTCCGCCGGCAGAAGTTGGGATCGGGGTTGTTTGGGGGATTTGGGGGTGTTATTGTGTTTTTGTTTTTTTAATAAGTCCGCTCTGGTGTCCCCCTCGCGTGATCCTAATCCCATGCGTGATCCCGGCCCCACTCGTGATCCCAGCCCCACTTGTGATCCCAGCCCCATGCGCACCACCAATGCACCCATGGAAATTGGGGTGGCTGTATCGTGGCCATGGGGCAGGCTGTGGGCCTCGTCCCACGGCATTGCCAGCCACAGCCCTAGGTGCCCACGCAGGCCCTTGCTGCCCATGGGGCATTTCAGCCATGATCTGGGGTTGGGTTAACGTGCTTTTTGCATCCTCCTTGGATGTGAGATAAGCTACACCTGTGCAAATCCCACACTGATTCCTCCTTAGACCTGTACAAACCATAACACCCACAGGCTCCATCTACATGAAAGTCTACATCGATCTGCATGGCAGGTTACAGACCTGGGTGCACGCACCTCCTTCAAACACGAGGGATGTCTGGTTAGAAATGGAGGTGCCAGCGGTTGGTGCCTGCCACCCAATGAGAGCAAAAACCCAAAAAACTCCGTCTGTGCGCCCAGCCTGAGCGCAGCACTGCCTGTGGGATCTGGCTGGCTGGTTAGGGCAGGCTGTCCCATCTGTAGCTGCTGCCTCACATCAGGAGAGGGTAATGCATGTTACTTTCCAGAAATTCATGCTTTTTAGCTAAGCAGCGAGCGACAAGCTGCCGGAGAAGTGCCATGTCATCACAGAAGGGAGAAACAATGTGCAAAGCCCGCAGTGGCAGGAGGGGGCTGTTGGTGTGATGGTGCTAGCGCGAATATCCGCGGGGCCATCCTGTTCTGGGAGATCCCTGCTCTCGGAGAGCAAGCCAAGCCAGCTGGAGGCTGAAGGTGGTGCCCTGGCACGCGTGGAGCCCTGCCAGCCCCGTTTCTACAGCCTTCTGGGCCGGTTTTGGGGCTGTGGGGCTCTATGTTATTAATTCCCGAGCTAGCCAGGTTTCATTTCGTGTCGGTCACCCTGCTCCAGCTGCAGGCGCAGCTCGGGCTGCCGTGTAGACACGCTCCAAGGGAAAGGTTTGAAAACCCGTACGTCCATACAGCAGGCTCTCGACAAACCCTCTGAAAATCCCGAGCCACTCCAGAGCTGCTTCTGTGCCTCTGCACAGCCAAGGTGGTGCTGCCTCCTACTGCCAGAAGTCCCCAGACCCTGTGGAAGTGGCACATCTTCAGCCTGAGGGACCCGCGGGAGCTGGCTCCTGCCTGCTCTGCCTGCTCACCTTCCCGGTGGGGTGGAGAAGGATGTGGGCAGGGACAGCATGCTTGAGACACCCCCTGCCTAACCACGTCAAGATGAGGATGAAAAGGCAGAAAAGCAGGCCGCTCAGAGGCCACGCTTGATCCAGCATTAGTAAAGCCACTTGAAAACAGCCTTTTCTGGGACAATGCTCAGTGCGGCTGAAGACAGCCTGAAAACCAGGTAAAAACTCTCAGCACAGACATCACTTACGAGCGAAGGAGTGAGGGCGGCATATTTATGCTGACCTTTTAAAGCCACGGCCCGTGCTGCACCACTCTCCGTGCTTCAAGTGAGATTGTGCAACTGGCATCGCAGCACGGACCCGACTCTCCCACGGAGCCCCAGCTTGCACGGTGATTTGCAGCAGCGCTTAAATCACCCTCCAGGTGGAATTTAGGGCAGGGGAGGCTCGGGCTGTCTCTGCGGCCTAAATCACTGGAGGTAGACCCCCTTTACACCAGCAGCGGAGCTGACCGTAGGCCACTCTGAGAGGTGCGAGGCGTGCTGTGGTGCTAACAGGTGGCAGCGCACAAGCCCAGTGGAAAGTTGGAAGTGAAATTCCGTAGGCTAAATGCATCACCCAAACCAAGATCAATAGAAAAAAAGTAAACAAACAGCGTGAGCAGCACTGAGTGAATTAAATTTCAGGCGGTAATATATAATGATAGCAATATAGGCGGCTTGTTTTATGTTTTTAATATGTTTTAATACATGAGATTTTTTTTTCTTTTACATTTCTTGCATGTATATTGTTATTGCTGTGTTCTTTTCTTTCCCATCAGCCGTGATTCTCAGGCAGAGCAGAGTACATCAAGACTAACTGCATTGAAATGAATATCACTTGAAAATCTCAACTTTAGCAACCAAGTGCTGGCCTTGATGGCATTTTTGAAGCTCCTTGTATATGATCCCACACCAGCAGGTTACCCTTCCAGCCCTGAATTTTCCTTTTCCATGATGTGTCCCATATATGACAAAGCATAGCATGATCCTAACCGTGATGTGCAATAAATGAGCACAGATCTGGAAGGATCTCGGGCCTCTGACTGAAGGAACACATTTTATGCTGCCTGTTGCAACCCGTGGCTTTTCTGCAGTCACCAATCCCCCTCGATCACCCCTCACTGTGGGACTTGGTGATGTGGTTTGCAGCTCTTGCAGGGAGTGAAGCCTGCCTCTCTAGGAAAGCATGGTGTTGTATAAATACAAATAAACTATGTGCCATCTAATCCTGCTCATCGTATGTATATTCTTAAAGATTCACCTAGAAATTGCTCAGCTCCTTATTGGGCTCTTTCCAGTGTCATCAACTCTTTATTAAGAATAAGCAAGCAACCGTGCCCAGTCAAGCTAACTTTCTAAGAAGAGCTGAAAGCCTGTGAACAACACGTAATTCAAACCCATTACATAAAGAATGCATGTAACAAGAAAGCTGAACATCGTCTTAAAAGTTGACATTTCCCACTTCCCAGACTCTCTGTCTTGAGTGCGGCATAGCAACTGCCGGAGGAAGAGTAAAGATAATTTTAATGCAACATAAAATAAGGGGGAGGTGAGAAATACTACATTCTTCACATCCTGTGTGAAAAATCTCTCTCTAGTATCTCTTCAGCATAACCTACCTTTAAAACAACGTTCACCCGGTGAGCAACAAATTAATTCTCAGGGAATTCACAGGACCTTAGCCAAACGCTTTCACAAGCCAGGAAAGGAGTTCCAGAGGTACCATGAGATACAGAAATTTTTAAACAAGCTTCTGGTGACTAGCACAGGAAATTCCTCAGCATCGCTACAGTGGACGTGATTCTCTCCTTCGTTACCCCACTTGTGCCACACCAACCCAGACGTGCTCTTGCCCAAAAAAACTAATCCATCAGCATTTCCTCCAGAGGGCAGATCGCTACCCTGCTCAGAAGGAAGGCCATGTAAGCTGGGACATGACATATACAGTCCCTCGGTGGGTGTTTACATAAAGCCCAGACACAAATCTCTTCCAAAGGATGGAGAAGGCAGGAAGCATTATTTAGTCTTGCTCCTGCAACTCGTCACCACGCCAAGCAGTACCGGCTCCTCAGGGACACGTGCTCCTGAATTAGAGTAGGTGCTGCAGAATCAGTCCCCCGGAGCTTTGGGATGTGTTTTGTTTGTCCAGTGGGCTCTTAAGTAGTCCATTGAATATGTTTTATAACAAGAAGGTTGCTATTTAAATTTCAGTACAGCGCCCCACTTTAATTAGATACTTACAGGCTTAAGCTTAATGGAGTTTTAAACGTAGCTCCTTTCATAACCTCGCAGAGTTTACAGCAAGGTAAAACCACTGGATTATCTAGTCCAGCCAGCTGTATATCACAGCCTATCCAGTTTCACAGTTTTTTTTCCTGTATTGAGCTCAGTAACACACAGTCTGTGCTGTTGCACAGCCCCTAGTTTAGTATTCCAAACGTAATAAAATGCACATTCATAAATAATGTTACTCACTGGACAGCATTACTTCCCCCCGTACCTATATGTCTTCGAGCTGATAATGTTTCATTAAGTAACTGCGAAGTTCCATCACGGTGCCAATCGTTGCTTCAGCAGAGAGCAAAATGACCTCTGAATTGGGTTTCCCTATTCGTTTCCACTTGCAATCTGCTCTGAAATTCCTTAGGATGAAAGTTGTGTTTATGTCTGATAGGTAGCGTGTGCTGAACCATAACTCTGATTCAGTACAAGTGCTCCTCATCCCGGGCTCTTATATACCCCTTTATTGCATTATTATATGCTATATTCGTTAGACGGTTCTTCTCTAGTCACTACAGAAGATGCCAAAAAATTATTGTGAATGATTTCTCTCCCGCAAATATCATCACAGTCTATTTATACACAGTAGCTTCTGAGATTTGATAAGACCAGAGCATAATGTGGCATGGATACAGATGCTGTCAAAGCTCAGTTAACACAACATATTTCATCACCCTCCCACTTAACATGCGTAATACACAAATGGTTGCAAACTATCACTCTTTTAAAGAAAAGAAATATATGGATTTAATTTTTAATGATTTAGCTTGGTAATTAATCCAAATTATTAGTTAACTATTGCTAAAACGGAGAAGTATAATGGATTCCGTGGATAATGAAAATATTTATTATTTTAATAAGTTGCGTGGCTGGAAGTCTCAGTCAAGTCTCCGTCTGCCGGCCACATCCTGCTCCTGACTCGCATGCAGGACCCCCGCCGAGGTGCGTCGATGGCTGTGTCCCTGAACGCAGAAATATAAATCGCTGTTTCCGAGTATTGATGATGACATCTATCATGTCAGCTCCAGAATTGATCCGTCTTAAATTATGAGCCGGGGCTGAAGGAATTATGCCAATTAGAGACACACGCATTTCTTTCCCCTCGTTTTTCTCTTTCCTATGTATTTTTTTCCCCCACACAAAAGGTTTTGAGACCTATTTATGTTATCGCAGTCCTTCTGTTTGCCTGAGTAAGATCTAAAAAGAAGATGTAATTGCTGGACAGAAGTGCTATGAGGGCTGTTTGGGGCTCAGGGGAGGGGAAGGTCAAGTTTTTAACCTGCAAACAAAAGGACCGAGCCCAGCGTTAGGACTGGGCTTTCCCTGGGGGCCAGCTCAAACAAAGCCCTTTTGCTGGATGGGGGCTTTTTGGGCGATGGGGAGGGCACGACCTGTGGTGCTGGTGATGGGTAGGACCGGCAGACATGCACCCTGCTCCCAGCACAGCACCTGGCCAGGGGTCCAAGGGCTGAGGCGGATGCTGTGGGGCCAGGCATGGGATGGGGGCAGAGGGGAGAAGCGTGTTTTAACCTCTCCTTTATCTTCCCCGTGAAGGTTTCTGAAATTGTGAGCAGCAGCAGGTTTAGTTAAGCAATTACTCCGCACGCTCTTCTATCCTATGCTTCCTGTGCACTCTGTTCCTGCCTGGTAAACGACTTTAATAAACGCCCTCATTATCATTCTCTGCGACCGCGCTGGTTTTAAGGTTGCATCCTCTCAGAGCATCCTCAGAGCAGTGGCTCCCCAAAGAAAACCTCCGTGCTGGCAGAGCAGGCAGGAGACAAAGGCATCGGAGCAGAGCAAGCCCCTCGCCCCCCTCCACACCGAGCCAGGCAGGCTGCGAGCTCCCCTCCAGCCCGCACGGGCAAGACCCGAACGAAGCCAGCACCACGACATCTGGGAAAGATTAGGATGATATATATGTTTTTGGATAATTACATTTACAAACCAAAACAAGGAGGAGAGGCAGGTGGTCCTCGCTGAACAACCACAGGTCTTTTGTGTGCTCTCTGGGGGGCTCTGGTGTTGCGGTGAGCTGGGCTTGGGTACCAGCAGCCGGGATGTGCCATGGGGCGCGGAGTGGGGACAGAAGTACAGCTTCCATGCGGTTCCCATTGCCACCCTTTGCATTCCCCAGGTCACCTCTGGTGTGAAAAATGGGCTCTCCCAGCCTGGCCACCCAAATTGAACCAGCAATTGTAGCCATGGCCAGGTTTAAAACAACCCCCCAGCAGCTATTCTACCCCAAACCTGAGTGGAGCACTGTGCCTGGGAGGCAGGTCCTGCTGAGGAGCCTTCTGCTCCTCACCCTTCTCTTTGGCAAGACAAAGAAATAGTTTATCCTCATCATCTGGTTGGAAAGTGGGTGTAGATGTGGGCTTCCCAAAGGGGGTGCTCCCCTGAAGGGAAATCTAATGGTGAGGAACAAGAAAGAGGTGATGGTGGTAATGCCACCTGGGTGGCAAGGTGACTACTCAGAGGTTACAGGCACTTGAGAAGAAAAAGAAAAATTAAATTAAAAGTTTGGTGTGGGATCCTTTCATCAATTCTTAATGCCTCAGGCAGTGACAGAAGACTTGCCATGGGCACAGGTCAGTCCATCTCTGCTATGCTGAAACATCTCCTTTGCCTTCCTCCAGCAGCTGTGGGCTCTGGTCGGGGCCATGTCCAGGACCCTGGGCTGGCAGGATGTCTGTTGGGGCCCAGGACAGCCCTGCTGACCTTCCCTCACTATTTTGGTACTCAATGAACTGTGCTTCCAGCAAAGCCCCAACAAATGTCTCTCCGTTACAGGCTAACAGAAGCATCATGCAGGGGGACGTTTTGTTTCATGAGGGAAAGAGAGAGCCTTTTGGAAACGCAGGGAGGTGTTTAATGCAGCATTTCTGGAAGTCTTGGTGGGTTTTTATGTACAAAAGATTGTGTATCCAACTCAGAGGGCACAGACCTTAGAGAAATTCAAAGGGTCTTTTGAAAAGAGGTTAAATATATTTAAAATTTATGAGTGTGCACCCATGCAAATTGGAAAAGGAAATTAAACTATATCTGCAGAAAAGGAAAAATAAATCTACTTACATATGATGTAATTTAGAAAGTCAACTGTACCTTTGAATGATGTCTGGACGAATGGATAAGGTAATGCTGAGGAAGGCTTAATATCTGGGCTTAAAAAGCCGCATGGGGCCATAGGAAAAGAGGGTTTGCAATATACTTGTATACTCATTGTGAATAGTTTCCAGCAGAATGAAAACTATATGAACGCTGGTTTCGGCTGAGAGGGAAAGATACACAGCCAGACCAAGTTCATTTTTTCCAAACTCACCAGCGTTTTCTAGAGCCACACTCCATGTAACTAATTTGAGAACATGTGCACCAATATTTTTGCTTGAGTCTGTTTAGTATTTGCAGATCTCTATTTCCTCTGCTATGCAAAATAAACTTTTAGTCAAAATAACTGGAGTGAGAACAAGGGGAAAAAATGATGGTAGAGAGATGTAAAGCAGAAGGAAACAATTTGTGTGGGCATTTCAGAGAGAACCAAAGCGTTGTCATTGCTCTTAACGAAAGCAGCCAGCACCACTGACAATATCTTCCTTTCAACTCAGGCTGGAAGTTATCTGTAACCAGTAGGTCTATGGAGGAGACTCTTAATGGTTGGTATAAGGGTCTCCTGCCACCAAGAGCTGGCACAAGCAAGCCCCCAGGACAGCGGGGTGCCTGCCCCTACCCATTATTGCAAAGACCAGGACACCTCCTCCCAGGTACACATCGAGTGAAGAAGCGATGCCAGTGCACAGGCCAGCCAATAAAGGCTTCTGTGCATTATGCAGTTACTAAAGGTATGAAAATAAATCATTATGGAGCAAAAAAAAAATTTAAAAAAATAACACAAAGTTAATCTGGTGTTTGAAGCCCAGCCCAGTGCAGGGCACTACGATCCGCATGCTGCATTAAAGGAGGGGGTGATCTCAGCTAAATTCCTGGCGAGCAGGTATGCACCGGCTAGCACCGAACAATTGGGTCCCTGGGTGATAATTTTATTGAGGAGGCCAAGAAGAGGACGGACGCAGAATTAATCTTGCTGCACTACGCTCTTGCTGATGTGAGGGCGAGAGAGGACTCCACTCGGTAATGCTGACACCGCAAATCCCTTAATGAGCACTAAATTCACTTAACAAAACTCTAACTCCCTCAGATTTCTGACCGAGCTCGGCCTGCCAGCTTTACCTTGGAGTTTTCTACCTTTCGCTAGTCTATGCCATGAACCCGAGCATCAATAAATCCGGTACTCCTTTTTATTCGCTGTACCTGTTTATTCCTTAGTATATTTACCCTTTTATTAAGAGCTTCCACTTGGTTAAGACTTGTTCAAGTATAAGCTCAACAGGAAGCATTTTCCTTTATACTGTAATAACTCTATATTGTTGCCTAGAGGGTGACAGAAAGTAACGTAAGATTCATAAAAATATAACTGTCTGAGCCAAGTAG
Organism: Anas platyrhynchos; assembly: GCF_047663525.1. Classification (NCBI taxonomy): domain Eukaryota; kingdom Metazoa; phylum Chordata; class Aves; order Anseriformes; family Anatidae; genus Anas; species Anas platyrhynchos. The sequence continues at coordinate 140,389,164 of NC_092587.1, forward strand.
ATAGAATTATGGTAAGCATTAACCAAAGCGTATTTCTCTGTCCTATAGGGTGAAATCAGAACATCTTAATGTTTTCTTTCTTGGGTCACATAACTCTGCAAAGGAACACCAAGAGAAATGAGAGACTGCTTCTGCTTGATCGTTACAGTCTGTACCAGGCTCCTGAACAGGTTTGCAAATAAAATTACTTTATTTCATTATGTGTCATTTTACGTTTTGCCCATGCACCGCCCCACTGAGACCATTTGGTTTCAGACACTTTTTTTTTTTTTCTTTTAAGCTATAAGTAACTGGAATTTTAAACTCATTTAAACTGTAATTCAGGATGTTTCTCTTAGCCCCTTTTCAAGTTTAACCACTAAATGAGTGCATCCTTAGAAAAAGAGAAAGGCGTGTCTTACCCTCATCCATTTTATATTCAATGTTGAAAATTCCACACCTTCAAGAGGCACCCTGGTGGGTAAACTTTAACCTTTTTGGAAGCAACGTGGTGATTTCTGAACACAACTTTTTTTTTTCTGCTTTAAATTGGAAAGGGCAATGTAGACACACTAACTTTCAGTTCTGAGTCATGGGGGGGTGAAACAGCCCATAATCTCCCCAGTCCTATAGAGAGAGGAGCCACTAACCTTTCCCTGGCGAGGTGCAGCAGCAGGGTGGTGGGCAATCTCACCTGTCCCCAGCAGTGGGACCATGTCCCTTCCTGGGAATAAGCCTCAGGAAAGACCAGGGGCTAAAAGCAAGGAGGTGTCTGAGCCCTGTCCTCCATGCTCTGTGCTCCTGAAATACAGAGAGAACGTTTTGGGTCTGAAATCCTGTAAAGCCATATGTTCTGTGCCAGCAGCTGGACCAGCTCCATTAACATTAACAACAAGATTCCCAATAACATCCCACCATGCTGCGGACGAGCTACCCACGTAGAGCAGCTGTTTCCAGTGAAGAGGAAGCAAAATTAGAGTAGCAGCAGGATAAATGCCACAGGCAAAGTCGTGGAGGTGATATTTGATAGCAACCAGGGGTGGGAAAGAAACCTTGCACCTGAGAGACTGATAGAATAAAGGACAAACTGAAAGAATAAAGGATGAGATGGCCTATTATGGCATGTTGATTATTTCATTTCCACATTTAGTTTTAGCAAGCCTTAAAAAAGATGGAGTTAGCTACAGCAGTGTTGAGTAGACAGGATGGAGTTGAAAACTCTTGGCCATTTTTCACATCTCTAGACTTCAGGGTTCTGCTGTTTTCTTTGTTCTGGTTGTCTGGCAATAATTTAATATTTTTATTTCTATATTTATTTTAATTCTTAAAAAGCCAAGAGGTGGGGATATGTTGACAGACTGGAAAAGGAAGCTATTATTAATTAAAATTATTTTAAGTCTAAGATTAAAATAGTGCTCCTGCATATAAATTTGCTTCAATGAGCTGGACCCACAGTGATGTTAAATCACTGCATAAATTAGGAATTGTAGCAGATACTCTGGCTGGGGACTAGATGGTGACACGATTTTAAGTGGTACAGATTCTGTTTTCCCTGCATCCTTCCTATAGGCACATGCAGCTTAGATGCAAGTGGGTAATTACCCAACTTTGGCTTTTTTTTTTTTTTTTTTTTTTTTCGCTGTCTTAGGATGGACTAGCCTGAAACCCATGAAAAACAGTGGAAATTTCCCAGACACCTTGAGTGTAAGTTGGACCGGGCCCAGAAAGAAGCAGAGTATGGAAATTTAGGAGGCAGCAGTTATCTCTGTTGTTTGCTGGTAGAGCAGGAAGGGAACTCTTGCAAAATGCCATGCAGCCTGCTGTTCGTTATGTCTAACTAATGCATGCATTCACCACCAGTGAGCCTCTGGACAGATCTAGCTCCATCTGAAAAATCACATAAGGAGGAAAAAATATGCTATCTATATAAGAAAGCACATATAGTAGCAGCCCAAAGCACCCATTCTCCTCCAGAACCAGAGCTGATTGGTGCACCAGGCCAGTGCTATGCTAAGATGGGGGTCAGCACAGGGGCTATTGCAGCCAATCTTTGGGACAAGGTGTGCTTATTTACAACAAAGTCCACTATGACTTCCATCTGCTGTACATGGTCCCCAGGTGACAACCCGGCTCCTCTATAACTTCTCCATCCTGTCCTCTTCTTGTCTGTAATTAAAAACCATATGCACTGAGCTGAGGTGACTGCTGCTCTCCCCCCGAAATGATCATTACACTCTGGTGCTGAGCTTGTTCATGGGAGGGGAAATCTAGGGAAAAGGGGGCTGGGTGGATCCCAGAGAATACCAAGAATTGGTGGGTCTTGGGTCAGTCACTGCAGACACACAGAAATCTGGAGGCAACGTGCAGTCTGCCAGACCCCGCACAGTTGGGCTGCAGAGACCTGAGCCACACAGGACCACTGCGGTGTCATCTTCTTAAATAGGAAACGGAGAACAGAAAGCTATCCTCGTGCCTGGTGTGACATCCCTTGTAACTAACTTCTTCAGCAGAGTCTGATCTGCATTCCCACACGATCTGCAGGGCAACCTATAAAATAAACTGAAAGAAATCTGAACGAGAAAGCAGGAAAAGCACTGACAAATGTACCATAGCAGAGCAGTCAGCAAGGGCTTTGCCTGATGCTGCAGGATTGGTTTTTTTTTTCTCCAGCACCACACACTGATGCACAGGCAAGATTAAAAAGAAAAAAAAAAGGCAAAAACATTATGTCCTGACAGTGCTGATGCATGAAAAAATTTACTGAATCACACAGGGACTGACTCTCACTTCGTATAGGAAAACATGAGAAGCAGTTCAACCAAGTTCAGCTGAGTTACACCAAAATATGCTTGTACAGATGAGCTGATGAAGACCTCACAGAAATACTGGAAGACATTACAGAGCCATAGATCTGATTTCATACACAGCCCTTATGTTAATTCTCCATTTGGAGGGGCAGCCTTTTTCCATCCTGGGCTTTACCATCCCAGAAAGCAAGCACAGTGTGCTGTGTGATGACAAAAAGTGTAAGATGGCACTGCGATTCTTCACGTTTGTGACCACAAAGGCACGACAGGAATGGAGACCAAAGACTCTGCTGCTACCCCCCTTCTTTTTGGGGCAGGATAGCTGGGATGAGAGACTTGTTGAGGTCTCGTTGAGGTCTCTAACAGCCTCTGTGGGACTGGCTGCCACGTTGTCAGCCAGGATGTGTATCCCTCAAGCTGTTTATTAGCATGACTGTAGAGGAAGAAGAGGATTTGCCCCAAATGTCTTCTTATTTATGTTCTTTCCTAACTGTTTTATTATGCCTAATTTGTCATCCTTAGAGGATGCCTCTTATCATGTGCAAATTCTTTTTATATTATTATACTGACACAGAAATAATAGATGCCTGATTTACATTGTAATCTTCAGTAAGAGGGATGTTTGTATTTTTTGAAAGTGTTATAATTTTAGTTGCTTCTCCATGGGGTTTTTTGGCTTATGATTTTGTACTGCGATGTACAGAAAGGAAGGGGAGTTCAAGTGTTCATTAGAGACACCTCACAATGAGATCCCAAATTCTAGTCCCTCGCTAGGACACTGCAGTCATCAATGCAGACAGCAAAGCATTAAAAAGCTCTTAAGTAAATAATGACTGCGATGATCATATAGCGGGAAAAGGAGTAAATTTTCAATTCACTGGGGTTAATAGTTAGATGCTCAATTTTCTAAACAAAGATTACTACCCCTTCTTACCTACACTTAATACGCAACCACAACATTAAAGCTGAGATAAGGAGAGAGATAAAATTCACAGTGGGAAGCTCCATACAATGCAGCATTTACAGGCGTGCTTCCACTGTGCAGCTGAATTCTTTGGTGCTGTGCTGAAGCCAAAAGCCAAATCAGTCCTCCTCCACCCTGTAGGCTGACCTCAGCCCACGTAGCACGGCATGACATGGACTCCAAGGAAGTTGTCCTCTTTCCTGGAGCAAACAGAGCCCAAGGCTGCTAGGAAAGGCACCTTTATACTAGGTCTGTGACAAGCAGCAGTTTTTATCTCTTGGCAAAATGTGAAATGCTCCTTTCCCAGGTAAGGTTGCCTATCAGAATGTGGAAATGAGATGGTGCACTGCCTGGTGTCGTGTGCTGCCACTGTCAGCATTTGGAGTGGGGACCCGTGGCACCCGATGGCACTCTGTGACACCTCAGCGAAGAAGAAAACATCTAGGGGAAGTGAAGCTAATTTGGCAACACCTTTGTTCTGTGGGACCCGATCTTTTCCCTGGCAGTAAATGTATCCTCTCCCTGCCAGTGAAAATAACAATACCGAAGAGCAAGGGCCTAAGTCCAGCCAAAGAGTAATTGGAGATCAAATGAAAGGGCAAATGGTTAAGTTTCATTAACACTCTTCTCACTAAGCACTTCCCCTGCAGTGCAGCTCCTCCTGCATGTGAGGACAATATGGGATACCAAGGACAGGGATCCTGTCCATATTTCTCCAACATTACACGCAAAACTGGCAGCATTTTCATTTTCACTACAAAAAAAAAAGCTCTTTTATCTTTCATGTAGTTATTTAATGTCCCTCCTTTATAGGCTTTCCTTTGGAATCACGGCACAAATGATTTTACTGGCTATCTGACTGTCATTCTCTTTAACACAGTCTGTGGTTCGCTGGTTGATGATAGCTTAAGCGGAATTTAATTGGTAACATATTGTCAGCTGAATTAGGGGCCATATGATGCAGATTTAAACCTTGGTAATTTTTGCATAAAGAACAATCTGTCAACAAATCACAGCAAGAAAAACAGCCATAAATCAGTTTGTCAGGTTTATTAGTAATTGCAGAAGTTTTGTTGTCTTCTTTGACTAGGGTCTCTCTTCAGTAGCTCTGAGATGTTTTTCAAGATGCAGGTAGCTTTGTAGGAATGCGGATCTTACACCTCCTGTACACACGCATGTACACAAGCATACAGCACTTGCAATTGCAGAGCACTGGAGATAATGACCTAGACAGCTCCTCCAGCCCTGTCTTCTTGAATAGATCAAACCACAGCACCACACACAGATACTCTATTGTAGTCAGCCCACATGCATTTAACCATGTAAGCTGAGGTTACCTTCAGAGGAGAATGTTGTCCTTTCGCTATGCCTTTGTTTTAATGCTGACTGATTTTGCATCATTATTCTTCTCCTGATAGGTTCACATTTTTTTCCTCCAAAGGTTGGTGTTAACATTTTTCTGACTAGAAGCTGGGATTTTGACGCTGTCCTTTTCTTTTTTCTTTTTTTTCTCTGAAATCCTGCAGTTTTGAAACCACTTTTCCAACTTTGACAATATTTACTCTTGCACCATGTTTCCGTTAGCATGGATTGTCTTACAAGTCATTGGGCTGGTTTCATGACATGAAACCGCCAAGGGCAGCTTTATATTGTTATATTGCCCAACGTAACACAGAAAAGGAAAGGTTTGCCCATAGGACCTCGGGGAAAGGGTCTGTCTGTCCCATCCTGGAGACTGCAGAAACACACTGAGTGTCACACATCTGCTGGGAAGGGATTCCTGGGGTGTCCTAAAGGGGACCTGCAAGCCACCTAGCAGACTCCTCTCATTTTGGGGTATATACAGCACATACAGTCACTGTAAAGGAGCTCCCACTGTGACAAATGCCTGGCATGGGAGATCTGGCCCCACACACACACCGTTCCTCTCCCCCTCTACACATCCACTGACCCTGCTCATCCTTTGATGCCAGCCTACATCTACTGAGCAAAAGCTGTCCTCTGTGGTAAAGGTGCACTGGGTCTCTGTTTCAATTCATGTCTAACAGGATTAATTTTTCTTAATGGTCAAGAATATGCAAAGTAAGTCCAGATGAGGCACTGATTGAACAGATATCCAATGGGCATCATTATGAAAAAGATGGGCAATCACAAAAAAGTGCCCCATTAATATTTTATTTAAAAGGATGCCTTATGTATTGCGATTACCCTTGGGTGACAGCAACTGACAGAGCACGTCTATCACTCATGATAAAAATTGCACGATGATCTGCACCGCTGTTCATAAGCATGATATAAGGTACAGTAGTTGTTACAGCAGCATAATGTTCATATGCAGTAACAAATATGCTACACAGAGACATGCACATAATTAAAACGACGCTCGCTGGCTTGCTAGCACCGTTTGCCAAAGAATAAGTTGCATGCAAGTGGATTTGCATACAAATGAGATACTGTCAGAACAATAATGGGACTTTGATAAGACCACATACTCATGTCATTAAGTCACTTCAGTAGCTAAGGAATATTTAGTTAGCATTAAATGAGGACAAAAGTTGATCGTTTCCCCTCCCCCCCATATTAAAACAAAAGCCAACAACGCGCATCCAGTTAAAAATACTAAGACATTCTTAAATTGCAAAGATACCACTGTTAATGCCATCTTTTGAAAGTTTTATGATGTACTGTGGGATTAAAATTGCACTTTTTAACACAGAAACCAAACGTATTTATTATTACATGCTATCATCACCAAGCCTCCATGTCACCTGTCTGCTTGGTAAGTGTGGCTGTGGTATGGCATGTGATTTTTTAGAATAAACAGATTTAAAGACATTTAAATTCATACTTATTTCAGTTGTATGCTTAATTGTAATTTAATCAGCGTAGACTAAATACATACTGAAATCTTTTGGTGAATCACTTGCCTCTGAATACCCTTTTTTTTTGCTGTACTTGGAGACCTCTTGGAAATGTCTGAACTTTGGACTTGATCCAGCTATGCTGAAATCAATGGGATTTTTTCCATCGACTTCAGTGAAAACAGGTCCCTTGGGAATAGTCTGAACTTAGATGTATTGCTCTGCTTAGCTGGTAAAAAACCTTCCAGAAAACCATCTCATGGCAATCTCAGGGTCTGTACATCACGTGTTTTAGAAGTAAACAAGCTTACATTAATTTTGTTTTTTTTATTTACAGGTTTTGCCTGTAAATAATCAGAGGAAAAGTTAAACACTGAAGAAGGAACTTCTCAAAGGAGAAGCCAACACTTAAAATAGCCTTTTGCTGGTGGTGGGAGACCTGCTCATCCTGTACTGCAGGAAATGGTCTTGCATATTCGTTAACTCCTTTTCTAACTTGAAAAATGGTGCAGGAGTCACTCAGAGGAGGGTAAAAATTAATATTAATGATTTCATTTTGACAGGAATGAACTCATTACCATGCACATTTCCAACGTTTTTCAACAGTTAATTTTAGCTGCTGAAAAAGACCTCTCTTTCTAACTGAAAATATGGTAATTTCACATTAAAAACTGTGTATTAAGAAGTCTTTCTTTGCCAAAGTTACAAGCACTTGACAGGGTTTTATAAACCACACTGAGTACCTCACAAACTTTCAATCACACATTATAAGAGGACTAAAAAATCCAAAATTAAAATCAGTTGCCTGATTCGAGTTTTGTAATATGTATTTTTTTAAAGTTACTGCTATTATGACAAAACAACTAAGACATATGGAAGAAATACATCAGCTTGTAAGATTCTGTAGATTCTTTTAAGAAAGGAAATACAATACTATGCTATAATAACTGCCACTTCCATTAATAAAAGATACACTGTTGTGTTGGCAGATAGAACAATTAGAAGTTACAATTAAAAATTAATAATAATAAAGTACCTAATGTAAGGCAAATTCATGTTAAGATGAATATCTCTGTTTAATCTCTGGCACATTGAGTTTGGGGCACTATTTATATGGTTTGCCAGCAATACCTATATTTGGCTGCCAGTGGGCTCAGGGGGTCCTGAGAAGCTCTAGGTGATGTTTGAAATACATTTCTCTCTCCTTTGTTCAAGATAGGTAGACAAACAAATCTGAAGATTTTGAAGGTTTTGAAACAGTACCACTAATAAATTGGACATTTTAATCCAGCAAAACCTTCCAAAGGAGTCTTCAATGCTTTTGAAAGGAACAGCATGAAACCTCCTCTGTTTTGCTCTGGTCTCTCAAGGGCAGTTGGAAGAGATGGAGGAACTCACCTTCACTGGATTCACTCCTTCCCCAGTTGCTGCCTCTCCCCTGCCCTGATGCCAAACCTTCTGCACTTTCTGCTTCTGTAAAGACAGCCTTGCAGAGCCTGGGGCAAGCCATGCATGAGCCCTTTCAGTGCAGTGTGTGAGCTAGGCATGGAAAAAACAAGGTAAATAACTCCCTCCAAATGCTGTCAAACTCACAAAATACACAGCCTGAAAAACAAAGGAGATTGCCTTCATTTCCTTTCCATTCTAATCATCTTCAGGGCTATTTGTAACAATAGTAGGCATAACACTGCCAAGAGCAAATGTGATTTCCAAGTTGGAGTTCCTTTCATAAAATGGATTAGTTCAATTTTCCAGATGTCAGACAGGTGTGCAGTTAAGTATATGCTGGAATTCAGTTTTGGTGATTAACACTCATAATGACTATTTGGCTATGACAATCAGATCCTTATTTTCAAACCCTACCATGTACTGTTCTAGTACATTTACTTCACTTATAGCCACCAGCCAAATTCAAGATCAGCTAGAAGGAAATTAAGAACCAATTTATTATGCTTGTGCTGTTTGTACTACATTCATCATCACTAGAAGGAAGTGACTGTGAAAAGGAAGGGTAAAGAGGTATTATGCCAATACACAGAAAGAAATGAAGATGTGTTGCTCAATTCCATGCAGTGGTATTGTGAAAAAGATGGAAGAAAATGCATTTGAGATTTCCCTGTGTCACTTGCATCTCTTGGCCCTTTGCTCTGCAGAAGTTACTCACTTCCAGAGCAACACTACATGCTTACCCACCCAATCTGAGTGGTCCAAAAAAAAAAAAAAAAAAAAAGCTGCTAGTAAGTAGCTAGGATGTGGAGTTATACAGGTGAATATTTTGGAAAGGTTACTCCTTCCAGGAAAAAAAAAATATATATATATATATATATATATATGTATATATATATATATGTAAAGATATATATATATATAATAAAAAATGTTTCTATATCACCTTCTCTGACTCAGCAACCCTTGCTCATAATGACTTTCATATTTAAATGCCTCTCCAAGGTTACCAAGTACAACATCTTCTCCAGATGGGCATATTTTGTTAAAAGGAGGCAGGTTTCAGTAACAGAGGCTTCTGGCAATGTTCAGGTGGAGCGACTGACCAGTTACTTACACCCAGCTGGAGAGCTGCCCAAGCCAGTTTTGATAACTGCATTTTGCACTCTGATTCAGGGCTGACAGCATTTTCACAGGAGCTTGAGATGTGTCTCTGCTGAAGCTGGGAAGCTCAGACTTACACAGCTTTCTATGAGACACAGAGGGCTCCAGCCCATCAAACCCTGATTTAAGCACATGCATTTTGGAGGGACTGAACAATTTCAGAGGAACTGTGAGTCAGGACACACACAAAGAGAGCTGATCACACCACTAAAAGATTTGCTTCTATATCTGTGTTTAATTCTGCATTTGGGTTCTAAGCATCTCCATATACCTTCATACCAGACAGAGTTATTGCAAAACCGTAACACTTCAAGAAATTAATTAACCTGTTGAGCTAGAAACAAATCACTTGAAAAAGTGATTCCATGTGGTCTTGATGTCGCAATAGATTTGTTCTCAAAGGAACTGCTTGTGTGCTTGAAATCATGTAGCTGCTATGTCATATGTGGGAGAGTCTAGTGTTGTGGTTTGTCTGTTGTATTGCCAATACTGATCCTGAAAGTATTGTTCACTGATTGCTGGATAATTAGGTATTGTTAATAAATCAATAAACTTCTTCAATCCTGATTTGGTTTAAATTACATAAATCGAGTGTGGTTTTTTTGTCCTACAGCAGCCAGAATCTGAGTGTACTGATAGGCAACAACATTGTGACCACTCAATGCAGCCAGGTAAAAGAAGCTCACAACAGTTGGTGATGAGAATTTTCAGTATAATAAAGCAAGTTTCCATCCTAGCAATGAAGTGAGGATGTAAAGACTAAATCTTATAAGTGGTCACAGGAAGGAAGCAAGAGATGAAAAGACAATTTGACTTGGAAGCATGGCAAGTGTTTTTCCAGGCTTATGAAGATCACATTTTGGATCTTGCTCAGTCTGTCAGCCCCACACAGTTTTAAATCTGCTTCTAGTTCCAGGCAAGCAAGCCTTCCTTGGGCACTTTCTCGCATGCTTCTCTCTTTCACAAACACACCTACACAACATCTTGCTTCTTGTCAAGCTTAAAAGCCTTTTCTGAGCTTTCATAGTACTGTTCTACTTTGCAGATGCCAAAATACCTTAATTTGACCCTGTCTCTCGATGGATTCTTAAAAAATGGCTTTACTGGCATTTTAACAAGGACCTTTGTATAAAGACCAAGTAAAGATTTCTCAATGTTTGTTCCACTTTGCAATTTTTATTTTTTTTTATTTTTTGCCTGGATATTAAAGCAGTATGGTTTTTGTTAAAGAGCAGAATTAAGACTTACATCTGGAAAAGTACCAGATGGAGTTATTAGAAAAAAGTAAAATGCCTTTTCCAATTGAAGAATTGAAGGTATGAAGGTATACATTAGAAAATAACCTCTTCAGTTAGTCTTCTCTCTCTCTTTTTTTTTTTTTTTTTAATTTTGAGGATAGTGTCAGATGAAACATGGACTAGTTCTTTTCTGGGTCAGGCTCCATGAGAGCGAATTGGTGTAGGTGGAGCCAATAATAACTCCAAGGAACACTGTGAAAGCAACATCACATAAAGGTCTCTTAGCACCTTTGAAGAGGGATTATGTGTCAGATCTCCTTCATTATCATTGCTTGTTTGAACTATATGAGCAGAACTGGGCCTTGAGAGTTCCAATAGCAATGTAGGCCCATCTTAACCTGAGCTCAATGTATTTCTTTGTTGCACTAAAAGAGTACTTCAGAAGCTTGCTGGACCAGATCTCATTGACTAGCCCAAATTCACAGAATTGACCCAAAGGTACCAAAATGATCCCAAATCAAGCAACAGCAAGGCTGACAGGAAAGGGTTCTTTGCACTGAACATCTGCTGTCACTGGAAAAAGATTCTTGGGAATCTTGAGAGAGCCTGAAAACTTGTCCACTTTTTCCAGTGATGTAGTCCAGTGCCCGACCACCCTCTGGGTGCAGAACCTTTCCCTAACCCCCAGCCTGACCCTCCCCTGTCCCAGCTCCATGCCATCCCCTCGGGTCCTGTCGCTGTCCCCAGAGAGCAGAGCTCAGCGCCTGCCCCTCCGCTCCTCTCGTGAGGGAGCTGCAGGCCGCCATGAGGCCTCCCCTCAGCCTGCTCTGCTCGGGGCTGAGCAAACCAAGGGACTTCAACTGCTCCTCATATGTCTTGCCCTCCAGACCCTTCACCATCTTCATAGCCCTCCTTTGGACACCCTGTAACAGTTTTATGTCTTTCTTATACTGTGGCACTCAAAGCTGCACACAGCACCCGAGGTGACACAGTAAAATATCACACTGATGAATATAGCCCAGATGGAAGAAATCCATGGGGCTTTTCACACATTTTAAGCTGTGAACCCATTGAAATGATTTGCTGGAACAAGTCCCCAGAATTTACATATCTCTTTCAGCAAAGGAAAACAATGTTAAATGCTGAGTTTCTTAATGAAGTCAAACAATTAAGAGAACAGTATAGTCTTAAAGTCAGTGTGCAAGTTCAGCCAATTATAATCCTAAAGCACGATGGTGAAGCCAGTGTTAATTAGCCAGAGAAGGGAGTCATCAGGTTAAATTTACATCTAAAAGAGCTACAGTAGAATTCTGTGAACAAAAAGAAAAAATGTTTTAAGTTATGATGTTCTTGAATAACCAGAATTTGGCAGTCTGTAGCGTCTTTGTTTGTTTGTTTGTCTGTTTGTTAAAGCTAAATATTAAACTAACTCTCTCCCATTTAAATCAACTTTTACATTGGCTTTCCTGCAAGTGTAATTTTGGATGTTGTGAATTCTTATGAAAATGAAATGTTGGCAGATAATTAATCTATGAGGTACAGCACAAAAAGAGAGACTATGAAAACTTATCTCTTTTTTTTGTGCTACACTTTCCTACCACTTTCCCACCATTTAATAAATTTCAGGGATATAGGAAATGTCTTCGAGCTTCTGGTTGAAACACTAAACAATTAAATGAAAAAGCGAATGCATATTTTTATTCAAACTGACATATAATATTTAAAAATGTCTTGAATAGTAATGTCTAGGACAGATTGAAAAAAATATATATACACGAGTCCCCTTCAAAAACAGGTGAACAGTAACAAGACCCTTTTGTAGGCTAATAATTCAAAAATGAGGCACACTTTTTCTATGCTGCCCATGTTTTGGAATAGATGTCTTCTTTAGGTCTACATCTGTTTTTCAAAACACTTATCTATACTCTTCTGCATCAAGTGTTTCCCAAACACAAAAAAATCATGTTGTAGAACTTGAACTGTGATAGAGTGAATATGCCAATAATGTCTAATAATCAGCTTTGCCATTTGAAGTTGTTTTGCATTAGAAAGTGCAACAGCTTCCCCTTTCTCTACCATTTTTTTCCATCATAGAAGCTGTTTTTTCAAGATCACACATTCAGTCAAAAGCATAGTTCAAACAAACTGGGTGACTGACCCAACACCACATTCACTTTCCAAAAAAAGTGTTTTCATGTTTGTTTCTGTAGCTTGTATCTAACTCTTTATCACTTCACTCCTTTCATCCTAGTAGTTTATTCAATCTGACACAGCTTCAGGTTTTTGTTTTTAGGTCTTTTTTTTTATACTTTTATTTGGTGCAGCTGAGAAAAACGTCTTACAATGTGTCAATTTTAATATTTGCTTACTCTACCAATGCACAAACGGGTATTTTAAGGTCTGCCCCTGGGGAAGCAGCAAGTGCAGTTGTTGATGCTGTACCACACAGTGCCAGTAACAATATCTGGGTGGCTGGGCTGAAGGTTGATAAACCTACCTGCTTCCTCAGCCTATTCATTCCTCCCCCGCCTTCATCCTCCTCAGCTTTCCTTCAGGAGAAACTTGATGCTGCTGTCACAGTGAGCTGGGACTCATCCTGGTCAGGGGACTTCAGCACCTTTAAACGTACAGTCTGGTCCAGTTTAAGCTGGTTCCCAAAAACAAAGGAATTTAAACATTCTAAGGAGTGAGCAAAATTTTCTTCAAACATAGAGAGAGTCAATGAGATGTGGCATTGAAACAGTTGCATTAAGCTTTTTTTTTTTTTTTTTTTTTAACTGTGAGGTGAAAGGCACTGTAGAAATGCAAAGTGCTACTGTCACAGCTGTTCTCTGAGTTGGTAGGGGCACCTGACTCTTTCCTTCAAGGCAAAACACATAGCTAGGATTTTTTTGCTCCTGTGAAGACTGTTGCCATATCTTATTTTACATGTAGACCAGATCTGAAGTTGTTTCTTTTTTAAATGTTTCTATAAATTGGTGATGTAATCAGATGACACTTTAATAACTAGCCATAACTTTGCCTACTCTATATTATTATTTCCATAAAAATGAAAATTAAGGAAATTACTGAAGGTTTTACATTTGAGGAATATTTTTTTTCTTTTCCACTGGTGACTTTTCAGCACTATTAAGTCATAAATCACTTGAGTTATCTGGTAGTTTGTCTAATACTTGTGAAAGTATAAGCCTTCTAAGAGATACTTTGGTGGAGAATTCCTTTTTTTTTTTTAATTATTTTTATTTTTTAACTGTTTATTTCTTGCCCCTTTATCTTATCAAATCATCAAATTAAAATTCCCAAACTGATCTTCTGTTCATTTATAGCACATCACCTCTGAGGACAGGATCTGGGGACTTTTCAGAACATGGATTTTTAATAAGCCTCCATCCACTACATCAACAAAAAAATATTTACAAAAATAAGACACATGCAAGCGAAGTCTGAGGCCTTGCAAACAACTGCTAGCTGCTATCAAAAGTCTGCACAGAGACGTGCAATTTCTAGAAAACATTTGAACAACTGATGCTGTAGGGCAAATGGATTACAAAGGACAACGCTGCAGTCAAAGAGAAAGCGATCACAAATAGGTATCTGTATGTTGTGCATGTGCATCAGTATGTACATATGTATTTAGGGGATATAGAAACACATTTATGTAAGTACATGCATATTAACCTTCCATGCAATCCTGTCATTTTTAGGAATTCAGTATGAAAATATTATAAGATAAAGGTAACATATTGTCATCAGAAATTCTTTGACATGCATAAAATTAGCGTTTAAGAGATTTTAGGGTAGAAGTAAATTTTTCTGTTGTTGAAACCTGGTTTATGTAGAATTGATTACTATTGCTCAACTGGATTTTATAAAAATGCTTCTTTTGATTGCAACAGAATGAGACATTTGATATGATTTAACTGTGAATTTCTGACGGGGTATTACTGTCTGAGATAGAGTTGCCTATTCTTGAGCAAGCAAACTACTATACGATGTTATGTTTTGTGCTACTGTGTAATGAAATGCTGTAATTGATATAGGTTTTTACCACACTGACTATCATACAGTACAATATAAAATAAAGTACCAGAAAAGAACAGCATTTTTCTAATTCTAGATGCTTATATAAGCATTTGGGATTGTTGCATTTTAGGGAAGTGACAATTATTCTCTCCATATTCACTTGATTCATGAATAGTGCAATTTCCAAGCATTTGTATGTGGTTAACAGTGCTCAGAGAAAAAGCACCATAACAAACAGTCAAGTGGCTATAAACCAGATCCCTCCATGCTGACAGACTAATTAATCTGATCATTCTTCAACACCAGTGTTTGTTATGTGAGCGATGGCACTGAGCGGGTAGGCAGCAGCTAGCAGCAGCCAGCTACAGTGGTCACCTATAAACCAGTTGTCTGAGGGCATCATGCTTCTCTCACAAAAGCCAAAGGCTAAATCTTTACTGATCCCATTTTTATGTTAGTATTATTTAGAATATTGAGCACCATTGACTCAGTAGCTGCCAATTTCCTACCAAAAAAAAAAAAAAATATATATATATATACAAGTGGAAAATTTGCTCCTCAAAAGCCAAATAACCAAATTCCTAAGGACACCTGCAAGTGGTTTTGTCTGGCAAGAGGCTCCCAACCCAAGACGCATTCAGGAGCTGAAGGAGGGACCTGATCTCCTCCTGTCTCTTTGGCAGACACAAAATGAGCTCTACAGAGCCTTGTAGCCTCCTGTGGCAACACCTAGCACAGTTACAAGTGCAAATAGTTAGATGTGAACCAGACTAGTTTGGTGTTGAGCAATCTCGATTGAAAGGTCCTGCTGTAGCTTGGTAAATGCTCAGCTTTTTTTAAGGAAACCTGTGAGAAAAGTATATGTAAAACAATAAACAAAACAAACAAAAAAAGCTGCAACCAAAAATGCTGCTAATGAAACAGCAAATATTGTAAACATCATTGAGGTGTGTTTTTTTTTTAAGTCATTTTAAAATTTCTCAATTCATGGGCAATCGTTCTCAAAACTTGTGCTCCAGGTCACTGCAGCAGGCTGGTGATTTCTTTGCCATTTTAACAAAGCATCAGGTACTAAGACAAAAGAAGCTTGTATTAAATTCCTATCATCCTGAGAACACAGCAAATTTCTAGCAATATGCTGCCAGGAATAATGTGAAAAACATAAAATCGAGTTATAATTTTTGCATTTATTTATTTATTTTTACAAAATTCTCATTAAATTTCCCATCACATTATGAGCAGCAATTGCTGCTATAGAAAAGCAACAACCTAGAGCATCAGATATTCTCTGGTGGATCTTTCAGACCCAAACCTGCTTAGCTTTTAAGATTAGACAAGATCAAGCCTACTTAGACAAGGAAGGCCATCTGTTTTCAAGGATCCAGCTGCTATCCCTTCAAACACAACTCGCTGTGGACTCCTATAATTTATTAATCCCAGGATAAACCTGTAAGTCTGCAATATCATTATTTGACTTCTTTATATCATTAGCTTGAACATGTTATCAACTGCTGTGCAGGTAACAGTCAAAAAGCTAAGGAGATTTGTCAACCCTCATAATTAATATCTCCCTTCTTTTAAGTTACCAGGACTCCAGTTTAACACAGACTTAAGCTTATGCCTGACTTTCTGCGTGTGGACAGTTCTGGTGAGCATATTAAAGATTGGCACGTGTTTGTGATTGCTTCCATACCTGGGACCCATGTTTGAGATTTTCTTGCCTGTCCAAATTTCTTTCTGAAATTGGTCCATACAGGCATATGCATAAGTGTATGAGTTCACTGTTTTGTTATTTCTAAATTTGCTCTTTCTTCTTCAGAAAGGGGGAAGCTAAAAAACCCACTTGACCCATGTGAAAATGGTATTTTTTATGAAACAAAGCAAGTCATGAATTATCTCAGCCCCCAAAATTTATGTGATTGATTTAAAAGTGAAAATGTCTTTTTCTCAGTCAGACAACTCTGAATTGGCTAAATGACTGGATGGATGTTAATAAAACTTCCCTTTTGTCTGCAAAATGATGGTGTCTGGTCCCAGGTGGAGCATGATAAATCAATGCAAAAGCTACTTTTCTCAGAAAGTTAAAAGTGAATGAAAATAAGGGTTTAGAATGTAAGTGCCACGTTAGTTGCATTTCAGAGTGTAACTACCATGATGGCATAATCTTTCTGCTAAAAGCATATTTAACAAGATGAGATAAATATAGCTTTTTATATATGCACAAGTGTATACCTGGCAAATTCTAAGATCTGCAATCCTTACAGTGCACTTTCCAGGGAGAGTATGAGGTAGCCTCTCATTGAGGTTAATTATATCTTTACCAAGACCATCACAAGAAGTGGCACAGAGCTATTCAACCTTGCTGCCTGAGCAGTGATCATGCTGTGCCACCCTCTGTGCCTAAAAAGCAGCAGGATGAAAGGATAGGTTGGATGTTCCCATTTTTAGGCTTTTTGTTTCTGGGACTTCCCAGATGGTTTTTGTTTTGTTTTTGAAGAAGTGGAAAGCAAGCGTTTAAAACATCTTTTGTATTAGATAATTTCTGTTTAATTCCTTCATTCTCCCTGACCTGTTTGTAGGTGAAGAACTCAGGTTGATGCTTTCACTGTCACACTCTTTCCTGTCTTTCTCTTCTAGCTCATGCCCCTCTCCCACACTATTTTGTTTTAATACAATCAGGATTTTCCAGCTCACTGAGGATCCTCAGGCCGAGGATGCCAGGACATTCTCTGTGTCTACAAATGTGGTGATATGGCTGGATCTTTAACAGTAGTGGCAGGTAACTCCACCTTTGCAGGAGGCTGAACAAAATGCTTTTACAATTTCTTTTCCTTCCTTTTTTCTTTCCTTTCTCCTTTTTTTTTTTTTTTTTTTTTTTTTTTCTCCTCATTCTCTGTCTTTGACTGGAATATGGGATTTTACAAGAGTACACAATCGTGGGAGCTAATGTTTTGGGTGAACTCAAAACACTGAAAAGCTGCCTTTAAACAGGTGAAAAACTATAGCAATCACTAAGAATCCACCTTAACTAATCCTTTCCAACATCCTGATATCAAAATCATTTGATTTGTGGTTAGACCCCATTGCTTCATATCCAGTGCGATACAAGGCAACATGGAGGAATTGCCACTGGTTATGTTGTTAATTTCTGTTTGCAGAAGGCAAGCAGCCTCCTCAATTTATACATCATTTCCTGACACCAAATGAAAGGTTCTGAAAGGTTTACAAACTTGGTGAGACTCAACAGAGGTACTGTCACTGTCAAAGCACAGTTTAAAAAACATTTTATATAATCCTTATTTTATAAAATAATCTGTCTGGTAATTGTGGGCACTTGACATTTTTTTGTTTGTTTGTTTAATTGGTAATAAAAATTACCTCCCTCTGAATATGTACAGTGCCTCTAACTGTTTTGGCATCAAACCCATAGCTTGAAAAATAACTAGGAAAGCCTAGGACTTGAATGGAGTAGATCAGGGTTGCACTGTCTTGTTCACATGCCGTGAGAAGTTACTCACATCGTTACTGATGGTTACTCGGTGCCTGCGTACAAAACCCTAGTGCTGACACTTCCTGGCTTTTCACTGCTTGATTTCACTGCCTTCCCATTCATTTAATACCACAACTTCCCTTTAAAACCATATGAAAAGCAAAAAATGTCAGATGGGGGAGGAAAGCTTGTCTCTGTAAGGAACATCTTCCAAAGATGACCTCCGGATCCTCAGCATAACAGATAGACTTTGCAGATACACATGAGCCTTGCTATATGGGGACTAACCACACTTTCCCATGTCCTTTTCTAAAAACTCCTGAATGATGCCACTGTGAGAAGATAGATCACAATCCACCAACAATTGCATCTAAACTTTTCCTCCAAATGGGTGCAGTCTTCTAGAGATGATCTCCAATGGGTGCAAAACAAGATTTCTTTCTGTTGCCCAAGGCATCTTAATAATACCATTATACTTATAAATCCAGTACCTTACACGTATACCTCAGTAGGTGTAGGTCAACATAGCTCCACTGGCTTGTCAAAGTGGTATTGATTTACTCCAAATAAGCATCTGACTTGGAAGTCAAAGGAGCAGATGTACAATCAAGCAATCTTGTTCCCTGCTATGTGATTTTTGCTACCACTTAATAAAAGTGATAAAAAAAGCACTAAGAAAGCGTATTTGTTTTATCTTTCAGTGATTATTTTACCTGGTAATTGCAAACATCCCGTGTTAAGTCTAACAAGAATTAACTTATGCTTTGGCAAATACTGGTGGTTCCCTTCATGTTCCTCCCTGATAAAGGTAGTCTGACTTTGATATTGCTTAAAGCAGTCATAGCCTTTGTTCTTCAGAAATGATAAAGCATTTCTAATTCTGAGTTTTATAATACTACAATACTGAGAGACAGATTTTATCTTAATAACATCTATATTATGATAAAGAACCAGCTACATGACAGGAAAGCGAACATTTCAGTTCATCTACAATTCTCCATCACATCAAAAGACACTACATGTGAGAATGATATGCTAAAACTTCCCATTATGCAGTTTGGAAACACATATATTTATTCTAAAGGAATTGGTATTGTTAACAGTAACCTCAGTGGCTGATCTAGATAATGTTTCCCAGCCAAAATTGATATTTTAATTACAGTGTAATAAGATACTGATCTTATTTCTGTAAAATCTTCCAAGATATTTCTGTGAGCAAGATGCTGATTATAAAGAGCTGTTCCTGATACAATAATTGCAAATAATAACACAAACACTATCCCTCCCAGCTATGTTGTGACACCTGAAGTGCTGGTATTTAATGCAACCAGTGATGAAATAGGATAAACTCAACAAGAATTCTATTTCCAGAAAAAGGTAATAATTTCTGCAAAGGAACAGAGAATAGGACTGAACCACTCCTGACTCCAAAGAGAGAATTAGTCATTTATCCTATATAGAAAAAAATAATAACCCAAGTCCGCCGTATATTCCAGGAATAGAATATCTGAAAATACAGAGTAAACCATATGCATGTGTGCTTCCACTTAATATGCACACTGGTAAATGCATGCTTATATTTTAAAAGCCCTCTCTCCCACATACACACTTTCATTCATATAGGTGAACTCTGTACTCATACGTATTTATGATGGGCCCAATTCTTCCTACCTTGGTCGTATTGAGAGGCAGCTTACCCTGCAGTAGCTCCACTGAAATCAAGCAGAGATAATGCTCTTCAATCTGAGTATGGTGGCAGATTCCACCTATATATAGCATGTCTATATTTATCTCCATCTTAAGTGGTTAATTTAGCTCTGTATCACTGAATTAAATATAAATTATCTGCCAGCACAAAAGCAGCTTGGGAGCAATTACCGTCCCCTATCTCCCCCCACCCCAAATACGCTAAATATCAATGTGTAATATGCAAATCCTAGGGTTTTTTTACACTAACCAAGTTGAATTCTTAATACCAGACAAGAAGAAAATCATAGCTTAACATACACCAGTAGATGTAATAAATAATGAACAGCACTAACAGCTTAACATCATAAGGAAACAGATGGAAAACTTCCCTCCAGAGATCATTGCATCTAGTATTAGAGAATGAGTTTCTGGACGTGCACAGGGTGAACAGTTCAAGTCTGAATTACAATGAGGTTTGTAACACTTTTTTATTATAAATGTAGGAATTTCATGTCTTCCTTTTAGAAACTACTGCTATTATAGCATTCATCTGTTTCACTGAAGACGTGAAAAGCAAAAGGCGAAATCTTAAGCTGCTAAAGCGTGCATAGCACAATCAAATCAAGATCTCGCTCTGGGAGTACCTTCACTGGGTTTGCAGAATACAGCAGGGCTACAATGCCATCATCTGTCCAGGAGAAGAAACAGAACCCAGCTTGGGAGCTAAATCTTTACTGGCAGTGTTCATCCACGCTACTGGAAAACCCTAGCGAGTCGATAGCTATCAGATTAGGAGGTGAATGACTATTATATGTTTAGAGAATTATAACGAATCAGACTCCAATCTGCTTCTCTGATACCATTCCCTTTTTCTCATCAAGCAGCTTTATTGCGTGTTCAAAGTGCCTTTACAAACTGTGAATGCTCAAAACAGAGATTTCTCCGGAAAGTGAAGCACAGTTGTTTAGTTTGAATAAACCAAGCTGGAAAAGTGAAACAATTGTCACATTTTGCATACATTTATTTGCCTTTAAAAAATAAATAAATAAAATGTGGACGTAGCCCAGCTATAGCAAGATGTCATGCTGCCCATCAAAAGCCCATTGCAGCAGAGCATGCCCAAGCCAGCTGAGCTCCTGTCTGCTCTGTCAGCTGTTCGATAACGTTGCCTCCAACATCAGACGGATGTGCAGAACACTTTTGCTATTATTGCTTAAGATATATAAGCACAACTGAAACTCGTATTGATTTTGAAGCCAAAACTTCTAGATGACTAAAACTCTGGGGCAACTGTAGGGTCAGCCAGAACACCTTTGGTAATAGGGTGAGGAGCGGAAGCTGATATTCTCCTGACAAACCCGCTAAGCTTATAAATGTCTAGCACTCATTACGTTATAGACAATGCTGGCCAATAATTTCAGGTTGCAGTTCCAAGACACAAATTACTTCCAAATGCAGGACTACGCAGAAATGAATGGAAGAGGTCCAATATCAGAATGTAAGAGACACCAAAGACTTATTTCAAAAATAAGACTACTCAATAATTTTATATTGCACAGTTTGATACTGAATCAAATAACTCTCCATTACAGCACCTTAATGCAGAGACGCACAGTTACAGCCCACTGCAAGCCAAGAGCTAGCAATGTACTCACAGAGACACTGAACATAAAAAGAGATAAAAAATGAAAGAAGTGGAACAACTTTGAAAAACAAACAACAACAAAAAAAATCCAAAAACTTCATCCCACTCTTTTGGGATGCTGAGACAGCTAAAAACCTCTCCCTTTGTCTGCACACCTGAACGCCATCTGAAGAGATGGCGTTCAGGTGTTGGGTGCAAGATCACAGGGCTGTGGGCCAAGCCAGCCACTTGCCTTTGACCTTAACTAGGTGAAAACTAACATGTTTTCTCTGCTCATCACCTAAGGTCCTAGAGGTACTCCAGGTCACCATCTTCACAGCATGCCAGGGTTTCTGGAGTATGTTACCTTCAGAACATGTGAAATTTCTTTCCGATTTTCCCTGGTATAGCCATCTCTTCCAAGCAAAACTCATGTGGTGTTGCTGCAACATCTAGGACAGTACCCAAATGATCTAACATGAGGAAAAAACTTGGGGAATATGGTGAGTTGTAACATGCTGGCCTGATGCTCAAAGCAAAGATTCCCTTCTTCCTTGATCCTCCCCTGCATTTGCCTCTATTTGATGCTCTCTTCCCCCTCTTCTTGCCTTTACACAACACTGCCTAACTATCCCTTCATAGCTTTGAATAAGAATAAAAAGAGAGAGGCATTTTTCTTTCCCCTCATCTTTATGGTTCCTTTACTTTTGTTTCTCCTGTGGATTCAGAGACCGGTTAAAATTTTTAAATGCAGATTTGGGGACTTTGCAACAGATCCAGAAGAAAGTGATTCTCAGGAGCTTGTCCAGAAACCCTGCTTGGCACAAGAAGAAAAATTTTCCCCATTACATTTGAGGCTTTTCAAGGAAACCACATATTTTGTGTCTGAGGTTTGCTCTTGACCTTTCTCTTTTCCTTAGGCTATGACACATTACCCCACAATGGCTGGATTTATCATTTATTAACTTAAAACCCGTTAAAAGTAAAGTACTTCTTATACAGTTTTGGGAAACCCAGGAAGATGAGGAACAGGGATGACCAGAAAGAACACCAGGGAAATCTTTGAAGGCTGAAAAAAAATACCACATCTGTTAGGGGAGGGAGCTTGATCCTAAGCAGAGCCTTGCTTCACCTGACTAAGAAAGTGGTGTTTAAGTCATTAACCAGGTGGATTTACACCCTCCAGCATACATTGCCGCAGCCAAACACGTGCATGCTGTTAGGCTATGGCTACAGGGACTGGAAAACCAGGAAAAGGGCAGAAGCCAGAGATTTGTGCTTACATGAGCAGTTTCTCTGTGTACAAGCACCGCCACTGGATCCTTCATTCTTTTGCAAAGAGATGCCAAGAAATGTGAAAGACTGAAAAAAAAGAAAAGAGAAGCCATCAACAGTAACATAGAGGAGGAAAAAGTTCATGTTTTTTTTTCTTTAAAGAAGGCCAAACTCAAAGAAATTAAGTGAGATGCAAAGATGCTAGACTTTGGTAGAAAGGCAGGAAGGGGAAGAGTTCGGGTCATGCGGCATCACTGATTCATCTCTCCTTGGGCATAGTTGGGTATCTGCTACTCACGGCAGGGATTTAACGTTAGCAGAAGTAACCCTCGGCCTTCCTGCTTTTCCCCATTAAAATGAATAAGGTCATGTTCCTGTTGACCTTGTGCTTCACTTATTTAAATGCTGACAAATTAAGTACATGTGAAAACAGTTTTGTACTAGTTCAGGTCCGAGCCATGCTGAGCGGTTGGACAAGGGCTGACCTACTTAATGCGGAGAGATGGGTATTTATCCAAGTACAGGATCTTGACCCACTTTCATGCTGGAACAGCACGGGTACAATTTATTGAATATGTGCTCATGTTGGCTTTGTAGTCTCAGATCAATTGAAAGTGTTTAGCAGCTATTAAGTCACAAATATTCCATGCTCCTGTTAATAAAAATACCAGTGTGAACCACTTATGGAGTTCTTCATTTTCAAAGCTCTTTACTATTATTATCATTATTATTAAATATTTATATTACCATCAGGCCCAGAGGGAATAGTCAGGATTAACTCCCTGTAGCACAAGGTTCTCAACAAACACACAAGATGTAAATACTAGTTAATTTATGTAGTTATGAGGCATGTTGCTTCCAAGCTACCTTCAGCATGCTGGAGTGGTGGATTGCTCTATGGAAAAATGCATAAAATTTGGTACTTATTTTTTCCAAATTGTCCTCTGAAGGCAAATACCTTTTCCCCACTCATCCACAATGACTACACAAGGAGCTGGGGAGTCTATGCAATGCCTGTATGAGACCAGACTGAGGGAGGTGTGCAGGCATGGGAAGAGGCAGCAGCTCTCCCTATCCCATCTCGGGTACGTCTACACCCAAAAAAAAACCAACCTGGTGATGTGTGAGCCACAGGTGGCTTCACCACTGGCTGGATGAGAGGTGGGAAGGGGGCAGCCAGGAGGGAGGTGGGGGGCACCTCTACCTCCAGCACCATGGGTCTCCTTCCATCCTCTCCAGCATCTCTGCCCTGTGCACCCCGAATGTCACTGCTCCCCCGTCACACATTACAATCTGCTGCATTACTTCAGCAACCCATCCTCCACATGCTGCCAAGAGCTCTGAAACCATATGTCACGACAGGTTTATTAGTCCAAATTTCCCCAGGGAGCATCGCCTGCCCATATGATGTCCCTCCGTGCCGTGCTTTGCATGCGCAGCTCTGAGTCACAGGTAGCAGGACAACGTGTGAGAAAAAAATAACCTTCTGCAGGCAAAAAGCTTCCCAATGAGCATGCAGCGTAAGTTGCTCATGTGCACCACTTATCCCACTATGTCTAGAGAATAAATTATGCTCACGAAATTTGCTCTCAATGGCCTCTTTCAGATAGTAGCAATGAGCAAGATAAAACCTGCCACTTTATGTCAAGTCACACTCGTCGAGTGCAGATTTAGCAATAGTAATACTTATCTTTTATGTAGCACTTTACATTTTCCAGTTGCTGCACAGAGATTAATTAATCAGTTGGACATACATAAGCCGGGCCTAAAGCACATGTTGAAGGACTGGCAGATGCTTGTGCTGCCACGACTGCACAAAGGCGACCAACCCTCTGACCAGAAAATGCAAGGTATGGTGAAAAGGATTGAGACATGGGCAAGGTATTGAAATTTAAGTGGGACCACGGGGGCTCAGAGGCCTCACTCATCTGAAAAAAATACATGTAAGCAAGCATCCCTCATTCTGTGGTACATCCTTTAGATTCCCTCCTGCGACTGGCTGGGAATTAAGAAATAGAGGTAGGTGGGTTTGCTTCCAGCTTTGCAGCACCACATTGAGAGGTCCTTTTGCAACAGCTCAAGTATTCTCCTGCCCATGCTGTCTCAGCCTGTTTTGGGCTTTTTCACAAAGCTGGAGGAGGGGAAGGTGCTGTTTCTACAGGCGGTGTGAGACCAGGCCCCCTGCCCTGCCTGGCTGCCCCGCTGCTGTCACGGCTGCTGTTTGAACATTTCAGACATGCCTTCTGAACTAAGCCAAGCCTGGATAACTGGGAGCTGGAACGAGCTCAAACATGAGCCAGCAGATGAGGGATCACATTGTTGGCTGAATCTGTCATGGACAGTGAAGAAAAGCACTTGCAGTGGAGCGCTTCTGCCCTCCAGACTGGAGCGTGGTAGCGAGCAGCTTGAAGTTTCACAAACATGTAGAGTTTCATCTCCAGCTGCTTCCCAAGCCTTTGAGTGTTTCTGCAGCCCTTCTTCCTCCAGACCACTCTTGAAGCTGCACAGAGGCAGCCTGATGACATGCGCTGTGATACACCTCAGCCTGTCAGAAACCAAAAAAAAAAAAAAAAAAAAAGGAACAACCAACCTATACAAGAAAACACTGACATTTTTATACTTAGGGACTTTCTTTCTTTTGTCATCCACCTTCCTGATATCTTCAGAAAGTGCAGAAAGGCATTAATATGCGCATGTGTGATTGCTCCCACGCGTGTGCCTGTCATACATTTGCTACGTGGAGGAAAGCCTTACACTGAGCATGTGTAAGACGCTCAGATGTGCTAAAACTGAAGCACTCAACACAGGCCTTGAAAGCCTCAGTTGAATTAAGTGTCAAAAGAGTTTTAAAATTAATACAAGCGAGGTTCCTTTTATTTGTCTCTCGGTTTCTGAGTCCTTAAGTCATAATTTCAGGATATTTAGGCTCAGACGAAGGACTAGCAGTCCAACCATTATTTGAAGTGGAAGATGAGATTCTCCTGCAATCAAAAGACTCCAGCAACTGAGATTTCTTTAATAGTGTCAATTAGCTTGAAACTCCTAAAAAAAGAGCTGGCAAAAACTCTCAATGTGACATTAAATTTTCCATTTGTTGACACTATGCATGTTTACATTTGTATCCACATGAGCTTTCTTGCATTTAATTACCGAGGCTCTTCTGTCACCTGCAGGCGTTTTCCCATCTTCTTGCATTTACTGCCTCTGAAAGCTTGTCTACAATAGGGGCCACAGAGCTGCCTGCAGCTCTTAGTGGTGCCCAACTCATGGAAATTGGTGATTTTGCACTGATATCAATGTCCAGGCACTCAAAACCGTGCTGTTAGGAGATGGAGGATTAAAATGTGTATGTGAGCCTGTGTTGTGACGTTTTTCCAGAGCCAGAACTCTAAAGCAAAGCCCCTTAGGTAATATCCATCCTGCAACTGTTGTTTCATATATGAAGAAAATAAAATCCACCAAAAAACAAAGGGTCACTTAAAAAAACCTGCGAATCCCCTATGTCTGGCCAAAACAAATGTTCCTCCCCTCTTTTCTCCCTCATGTAGAACACCCCCCGCCCCCCCCAGGGCTGTCAGTTAAATTTGGTAAAGTCCTTATTATCACACTTCACTACATCTCAGTATGAATGAGGAGAGCTGTGCAAACACTGCAGCTATCTTTTCTTTATTACAGCTGCAGCCACTCCCCAGAGACGTTATTAATGTCCACGGCTCTCGCACAGAGCCGGCGTACGCTGGCATCTGATTGCTATTCAGATCAGCAGCCCCGCGCAGCCTGTCTGTGAACCAACACATCAGTAGGTACATAAAGGGCTCTTGCTGCGGGCTGAACAAGTTCCTGGGGCCGCCGCCGTCAAAAGATAATGGCAGCATGATTGCCAAAATTTTGTGGAAATTGTGCTAAGCCAAAGCAAAACAAAACCCAAGGTAGGGGATGAATTTTTCCTGTGCAATTTATTATTTATCGCTGCTCAGCAAACGCCTTTGTTCTCGAGTGCAGTAGTTACTCTCCATTTATAGCCCACCTGGGTGTGTAATTTGAAAAGAAGATATATTGCTTTTTGGGGAACTAAGGGGTAAGCCTCATTCCCTGTGCCAGGCCACCCTTATGGCGAGGGGCAGCTGGGTGAGGAATTAAGGTGAAGAGCCTTGGGGTGAGGCCTTGGGGTCTCTGCAGCTGGTGTGTGGAGTCACCTCTCAGCCATGTTTCATGGACTGGGGAAAGCACCCAACCTGCCAAAAGTGGAGCTGCCCACCAGTGGCTTTGAATTACTTACTGGCTTGTGCCAGGAGCAAGTTAAGTGGCCACAAAAGTCAGAATCCATGGAGAGGACATGGGCAAGAGTCGTGGGCCTGCCCTGTCTGCAGTCACAGAGCCCCGTGTCCTACTCCCAGGCCTGTGCTTGGTTGTGGTGAAGCAGGCAGCACAGCCATTACGTGTCTGTTCGATCTCTGTGTAAACCCATCCTCTACGATATAGCCAAATCCTTGGCACAGGTATGCATGTGGCAGGTAAATACAGGAGAAGGAAGTAAAAAGATGGTTAGCAAAGAAAACCTGAGCAAGGAGATTCAATTAAGGCAGGAAAATCAGGGTTCATGTCAGTAAAAGACTGCTGCTTGAGGAAACATGAGAAGAATGCAAATGACCTCGAAGCCCCCAGCCAGAACCTTCTGCATGACCTGCTGTGCTGTTCCCAACAGCATCCCAGGGAGTCACAGGTGCCCTACAACAGCAAGCCATGAAAACAAGCCATTTTCTTGGATAACAAAAGAGAAATGCAGCAGACGGTTCTGTACATGCAACCCATAGACACTCAGGAGCTGTTCTTGGGAACACAGAAAGTGAGCAGTGTCCCCAGAGAGGGACAGAGCCCACGGGGAGCGACCCAGAGCTGTGGTCTCTCACACGTCTAGACATGAGACGTGCTGAGCTGTGGTGTGTGTGCGTGCAACTGCGGTCCTCAGAGGATGCAGGAGAAGCCCACATCCATGCGAGAGTGCATTTCAGCATGAGGCGAGCTTGCCGCTGGAACCAGAACAGACAGGAGGAAATGCTCCTTCCTCCACATTGACTGATGGCGTGCATTCATCACTGAGTGCTTCTTTATAACAGGCTCTCGGTCTGTATACAGGTCAAGAATGAGACAAGTAGTCGTATCTTCTCTTTTCTAGAGCCTGCATGATAAGCACGAACCGTGAGTCTCATGGACCCATTTTGCCTCATTAATGGACACATCCTGTTGGTGAGCACCAGGCATCTACCCCACTCAGCTGCTTTGGGGTGATGCTCTGGACTCATGAAGAAGATCCACAATAGATGCCCACTTTTTAGTAAAGGCAGATTTTTTATTTTTATTTTATTTTATTTTTTTCCCATGGATCAAAACCCTGCCCTGTTCTGCATCAATATTAAACTGCCTTTTCTCCCTCTTGGTATAGGGAAATATGCTCCCCATGGGAGTCCTGAGAAGGCTTCCAGAAAATCTGAAAAAACTGTTTTATCTGCCTCATGACTAAGATATGCTGCATCTGGATGCTAAAAAAAAAAAAAAAAAAAAAAAAAGTGACTGGAAGTATTGGACAGAGAATATTTTCATTTGCATATCCACATCGTGAAACCATATTATGTTTGCTTTTAAAGGCCTTGTAAGTCTTCTGCCCGATAAGAAGCACAGATGTATAAAAGTGACTTCAAACCTGAGGAAGAAAAGTTTTGACAGAATTCCTCTTGCTGTAAGTGAAGAGCTGTCCGTGTTTCCAAACAGCAATAAGCAACATGCAGATTGAGCTGTTATTTATTCATAATATCATTTACAAATATCACCATGTCCTCCTTGCAGATGGTTTTGCTCAGAGAATAATGTGTATTCTTGGAAAAGTTTTATTTGTTAGGCACTTTGGTACAATTACTTGACCATGTACAGTGTGGCTGAGTTGTGCATGAAAATTGATACTTTCCATAATGGTGTTTCATTGCTAGTGATTCATTGGAGAGGTGATGCTGTGATAATTAGTGCTTTATGGCCAAATGGGCCCCACATTCTTCAAGCAGTCCACTTCCCTAACTATGATTTATTTAAGTGGTTGGTTGTTGATAGCCATGTAAATAAATGCATGCTAATGGAGCACAGTGACATTGCTTCTGTTGACAGGTTTCTGTGTCTCACCATAAAGCAGCTGAAGAACTAAATCTGCATATACAAATCCATAATGGTTAGGGGCTTTTATGTGTTTTTACGGGAGCAGTTTTGACTGAATACACAGAAAGATGCAAATTTCTCTTCTCCTTCAATTTCTACCTCCCAGGCTGGCTTCAAAGCTTACTTTTTAACTTCCTTGAATATTTGGAGAGGATGATGTCGGATGAATGAGCACCATGGTGCATCTGCTGATGGCCTACTGCTGTTGTGGAGGCTGGCTTCCCCCTCCCACTCCATTAGTGCACTTTTGTCAGCTACGTGTGCTATATGCTTTGAGCAATGCCCTACCAAACCAATTCTGCATGGTCAATAAAAGCAGGGATTTTGCCACAGACTGCAGCGGGTGCTGGAGGATGCAGGACATCCTGTCCTGGCTGCTTCCACTGGCAAAGGTCACCGTCCCCACGTCCTTGTAACCTCCACTTTGCAGGAGGTTACTGCCCTCACATTTACCAGCTGAACTACTCTTATAAAAATGAGCTAGAGAAGGTTTGTCCCTGCTAAATCAGATTTTGGGGCTTGGCAGGGGCTGATTTTGATTTTGATTTTGGGGCACACATGAGCTGAGAGCTGGCAGATCCAAGGGGAACAGAAGCTGGGCAGCTTCTTCAGGCATACCTGATGCAGGCAAAGAAAAAATATCAGCTATACCAGCAGCTTTACAGGTTTTACTCCCCAGCCCTGGGACCCCCTGGTGGATCTGTGCAAGCCCTCCCAGAGGGCTTGTAGGATGGGGTGCAGTGCTGGGGCTGGCACAGTTCCTCCACTCTGCCATTCTCTCATCACTGTGAGACAGCCAAAATAAGGGCTCACAAGCACTCCTCACTCAATCAGCTCAAGGGGAAACAAAATGCAAAGTAGCTCAAAAACAACAACAAACCCCCAGAATTTTTCTGTTGCAATTATGGTGCCATATAAACACAACTTCAGCTTCACTCTCTTCAGTCTCTCTGCTTCTGGAAACTCCCGAGACATGCGTAATCTTATTGAGAAAAACCCTAGCCCCACAAAAGTAATTAGCAAAACTCCTACCCATTTCTACAAGCAGAATTTTGCCCACCCTGAGCAGTTTTTGTTTAAATCCAGAATTTGAGCATGAATGTATAAAATATAGTATATTATTATAGCTATAATAAAAAATAAAACTACATTCATATACTTAGGAAAAAAAAAAAGAAAATAAAGGAAGGATATTTACTAATAGAACACATAACAGTTTACATCTGCTAGTATAGTTGCAGGGAATTAGAGCAGATGTTGAAAGTCTGTCATCTTTTATTTTGAAAGATATTCTTTCAGTACATGTAATCTGGCGTGTCAATTAAAATGTGTTCAAGAGTAAATTTCTTCTTCAGCATCATAAACTTACTGCGACATGGTGGCTGAGTCATGCTTGTCTGAATCAGTTCAGGTTTTTTTTTTTGCATTGCTTTAGTCAGCCTTCGTTCCCTGCGGCCACAAGGAAGACTGGTTGCTCAGTGATGCCCGCCTGGAGGGCACAATGTGACAGTCAGAGGCTGACAGGCAGAGTGGGATGTCCTTCCCCTTAGGTAGTCATTAACCTGTGTTGTCCCCAGGGCAGAAAGCTGCTTCTTCTCAAGGTGGAAATAGTAGCAAGTTCTTCTCATTGCTGTCTTTAAATGCTCAGTGTGTTTGGTGAATGTTCCCTCTAACCAGGTAGAGGAAGAGGCAGTAATGCAAAACGTGGCCTATTTTCAGACAGGCTAGATGCTAAAGGCCCATACCTCAAGTCCCACCTAAATACCTCTGTGGACTTGAAGGTACCTAAATATCTTCCTGAATTTCAAGCTGCAGGACTTCATGCAGCCAACTACTCATCCCTTTCTCCCTTCCCTAGTTAATTCTTTGAACACTCAGTACTTTAATTGACCTCCAGAGGTCCTATCCAGTCCCAACCACTCTGTGGTTGTGGTTGAGTTTGAGGTTGGATTGTGTGTGTGATTCAGCCTGGAACAAAGGTGACTGCCCTGACCACCAGAAAAACCTTGTTTGCCTTAAAACCACACACAGGATTCAGAAGCCTCTGAATCTCCCCAGCAGACCCTGCTGCTGTCTTTGCAGAGTCTCCTACCATCTCCCTCACCTGCATCAAGGTCTGCTCCATCTGTGTTGCTCCCAGGAGATGCCTGTCTCAGCTCCTCAGACTCTGGTGCGAGGCCTGGCAGCTCCTCCTGACACCTCCTGCCAAGGTCAGTATTGTTTCTACATTGTCGGTCATATTGTTTCTCGATTTTTTGATTTATAGTTTTATTTATTTGCAGAGCTAGTCCTTCTCTGGCATTTGCTGTTTGGACTTTTCCCTGTTAAATGTTTTTTTTTTTGTTTTTTTTTGTTTGTTTGTTTGTTTGTTTGTTTTGTTTTTTCCTTTTTCTTTCTTCTTTTTAGGCCATATCTCAAAGGCATCAAGCAATTTGAAGCCCACCCCCAGCACCACAGAGGATCCTCACCTCTTGCTGCTGTCTGTAACCGCATCTGGGATCATTCTTGAGTCCATCATCATCATCATTGCTCTCACTGCCAAAGACAGCGAGCAATCACAGAGCCCAGGCAGCCTCCTGCCGAGCCCTTCTTGATCAAAACTTCCATTTTGATAATGAGCTAATCATCAGCACTCTCCGAGTAACGCTTTCCAAACCATTTTGTGCCCACCATGCCGTAGATCTGTCTCGACCACACACTTGCTGTGTTTGCCTGTGAGCACTCTGCGCGAGACACCGTGACCAGACATGCATTTGCTTCTGTCAGCGAGATCTGTCACCCTGTCACACAAGGAAATAAGAGCGGTTTGACAAATCCATGTTGGCAGTTCCTCTTTCCACGCTCCCTTCCAGGTGTTTGATTATTCGCTTCAGCATTTTTACAGGAGCTGGGGTTGCACCGATTGGGGCACGCTTCCCCAGATACTCCTTCCCCCTGCCTCCAAGATCTCTCCTTTCCCCTTTCTCCTTCAGAAGATGTGGAAGGAGCTCAGCATCTGCAAATCCTTACAGAAAATCCCCAATGTCTCTGAAATTACAGCCCCCCTCCCGGTTCTTTGAGTATCTTAACGTTTAGATCATGAGGTCTAGACAAATTTGAAAGCATCATATTTATTTAGAAAGTATGTGTTAACCTGGTGCTTTGAACTTGGTTGGAGGGCTTGTTTATTTTCAGTGTTATATTAGTTACATAAATCTCTTTTTTATGTTCCTGCATGAAAACTTAGCTGTCGACTAAGGCTGTACACAAAGACTGAGTCACTTCCTTTGAGACACACTATGTTAAAGCATGGGATGAGTGTCTGAGATCTCCATTTTGTTGTGAAGAGCTAAAATAAAGAAATCTTCCAAGAGCAGCTGGCAGAAAATATTTGTAATGAGAGCTGCCAACTACGAGAGGAAAGTGGCTTATTTATATAGGGGCACCACTGAGACAGACTGAAGAGACAGACTGCGTTGGATTTAGAAAATGAAAATCACCCAAGTGGACAAGGCTGTAAAAACTATATAATATAAAAAATGAATCCTGTAACCCAGCAGCACCTGCATCTGGCAATCTCATTCATGCCTTCTGCAGGAGATAAACCTTCTTGGTCTATCAAATAAACCCCATAATTACATTGCTTAAGTAGGATATTAAGTGGCATCATATTAAGTCATTACATGACCCTTGTCATCATCAGCCCTGCCAGGCAGCGAGGAGAGCTGTTGCTCCCTGCTGATTTCTCTGGGTATCTATTTAAACATACTGTGGTAATTAGAAACATCTAAATAAAGCCTTGCCCAGGATTACGAGGGCTGAATGGAATAAGCCTTTCTTTCTTGTGGCTACAATGTCCATACCTGCTGCTGCTGTGCGTGCACACGTCTTTGCCAGTGTCCCTCGTCTGACACGATCCGAAGCTCTGTGGGGTAAGGAAGCAGAGAGGTTCAAAGGAGGCGTCCTTTTCCTGCTCCTATTGATAGTGCCTCTGCCACTGGTGACAAGGATCTTTCCGCAGGGCTCAAAAGACAAATCTGCTAATTCCTCCTGCTTTACTCCTTTGTGCCTTTCTTTAGAGGGAAACCTGCAGGTTTCATAAACCAGCTTCTTTCTAGGCATCCTTCCTAATTAGCTGAACCGCCACCATGAAATGCAATACAGATATTGATCACTATCACGAATGTTGCTTTTCTAATATTCAGTGGCTGTGAATCAAACTGTGTCACAGATGTGAATTTCAATGGCAAGGTATATCTGAGTGCACCCCCACAGATTCGCCTGCCTTACAGTAGCTATAGCTGAACAAAATGAAAAAGTCACTCAGGTTCCTGTCCTTCAGCTCTATCTAAGCAGTTATTATTAGTGCAGGAGCACTACTGGACACCTAGTCCTGGGAAAGGTTTCCTCTTCTGGGAGGAGAAACCCCTTGCTGACCAGGAAAGGTGACTGGGAACACACTGCCAGACTGGATTGCCTCCCAGATTTAGGAAACTAATGTCCCAGAAAGGTTTATGCTCATTTTTTAAAGCAGCACTTCCAGAGTTTGTTTTTCACAACTGTTTTTCAACAGATCACTTCCTCACTTCTCACAGGAAAACCACCACAACAGGGATGGTGTCTCTGCTCTCTGCTGCCATCCCTACTGCTCTCCCACTCCCCGTATTTACCCCTCTGACACCCCAGTTCAGGTTCTGCTGTTCTTTCCAGCTGTTGTAAAAAGCGTTCAAGAGCAAGCTCACAACAAGCTGTGGTTCACACTGCTGTCATATGTGCGTCCCCCACACACCACCCCTCCACCCAGGAAAAGATCACAGGTGTCAAGGATCTTTGTCAAAAGGAAGGTTTCATGATTTTAAGATGCCTAAGGATATGTCAGAGACGCACAGAGGATGCCTAAGTTTAAGGAGAACTGCAAGATGTGTCAATAACAGAAGCAGCATTATACTTCATAGCAAAGGGCTAACCCCTAGTAGGCTGTAGAATGCAAGTAATATGAATGATTTTGCCTGAACTATTTGAGACAATTATATGAAAAGGGCTTGTCTGAGAGAGATTCTGGTACTGATGCACTGCCTGTTAAGAACCTATTCCCTTGCTGCCCCTGTCACGACTGGTTTCTATTGCAGGTTGGGGTGAGCAAGTTCTGCTCATGAACTGGTCCAAACCAGGCTTGAGGCACTACAAAATTTGTCCAGTGCTTTACTCAGTGCTTTACAGATTGCATCTTTTGCTAGCAACAATGGGAGACACTCACATAACCACCGGTGCTTCTCAGTGCAAGAGCTGGTCTGGAACTGCTCGCCAGGGGGCCTCGCCTTCCTGAAGTTTGTTTCTCCCGAATAATCATGATCCTCTGGAAATACAGCGTCTTTTCTTCAAACAGTGTGCCTTAGTGGGAGCAATTCCCAAGCAGCTATTGCGAGATGATTGGTAGCCTGCGTCGGTTATTATAGCCGGTGTGCTCGGATAGATAACGTCTGTAGAGGTGTTGACTAGAAATGCTCTTGGACCAACTTACCTGGAGGTTAAGGAGCAATTTTCCTTGGTATGGAGTGGAAGATTTTACCTAAGCGCTTTCAGTACACACACAATTGATGCTGAAAAAAAAAGAGCAAAGTCTATTTTTGTCTCCATAGACAGTGCCTCAATCATGGTATAGAATTACTTTGGTCCAGCTATTGCCTGCCCGGAGAAGGACCTATATTCATTCCACCTCCAGGGTTTCCATTAACACAGCAGTTACACTGTTATTTGGGCAGAAAGCCCAAGTCAAAGCACTGCTTCATTTGATCTGCATCTGTCCTAAAGTAATATCCCTCTGCTTTTTCCATCCTGTTTCCCTCTGAGGAGGCCAGCTGCTGTTTTTGTGAGGAATGGCTGCCTCCATTTGACAGCAGAATACTTTGAAGCACTCGCGCTAAGCAGGTAGCGCTGCTGCTGCTACGAATTACTGTCTACAGTGCATTACAGTGACCTCCCTGCCTTTCTTCTCCATTTCATATGAGGACCTAAAAAGGAAAGAAGCCCTTGTGTGCATGGTAATCAGTCAAATATGCTGCCTTTCTGAGATTCTTTCACGATAAGGGAAAGCAATTTTGCTGAAAGAGGAGAATGCTCAAATAGCTCAGATCCTACTCTGCCCCAGCATGTGATGTGGAGGAATTTACAGTCAGCCCTTCTAGTTTGGGGTGACAGAAAATCAGACATTCCTGAGGTCCTGGTTAAAAACTTCCTTTTCTCCACCAGATTTCACTGTTTGGATATCACGCTAGTACTTTATATAACCTCTTTCTAGGGGAATTCATGGATCTGATATCCTAATGGATGCTTTTACTTCTGGCAACAATTTCACAAATTGTCCCCAGTCCATTCGTCTTTTAAGTTGAGAAAAGGCCACCTGCTAGGACAAGGAACCTGTAACATAGTGAGATTGTCATCCACTACCAAAATAAGTAACAGAAAATTTCAATGCTTATTTATTTATGGGTTTTGCTGTGGTGTCCCGAGAAACTGTGATCAGAACCTTTAGCATGTTCTTGTAAGTCCTTCTAATTGAAATGTCTTCATTTGCAAAGCTCATTTTTTGGCAAGGACAATGTGGGATAGTCTCTGCATCCTCAAAAGACTGGATTCCTGTGGTGAATTTAGGAATGAAAAAAATGTTATCTCAGTAGATTCATTTTGAAAGGCATATGAGGGAGATATTATGTGGAGGAAATTTATACCAAATGACCTTAGTTTTTCTCTAAGGGAGAAATGATGCCTGCCTCGCAAGTCCTAAACAGAGATTTACCTATTGCTAATGATAACAGTGACCTCTTGTGGCGAAGCTACAAAACTCAGCTTTGTACCAAAGCAGCTGAGTCTTATCAACACTTTGCTGAAGGAGCCGGTAGCTTTTGCAGAGATGGGGTCAATAAACACAGCAACAACATCTAATAGCCACTGGAAGGTTTGCCAGACCTCTATTGTCAAAAGCTCTGTATCTTGCAAAAAGTATGCCAGCAGCTAGGAAGAGATTCTTTAACTTCATATATAAAATGAATAGAAGAAAAAGGAACCAGTGACTAAAGGTGGTACAGAAATGCTCCAGGTAAGATTGCAAATATTGGTAAAGACATTAATGCTCACTGGAATTAAATGTGATATGGATAAGGAGACTGAAAATGTGGAGACAGAAATCAATGCAGGAAAAAAAAAAAAAAAGTATGGCTTTTTATTCACTTAACTACAGAGATAAAGTAACTTCAATCCTGAAAGCACACTTTTTTTTTTTTTTTTTTTTTTTTTTTCCCTATGGTGGACGGTGTTTTTTATGCTTCTGTCCAGTTAGAAGTGTTACCTTCTGGAAGAAATGGAATACCAATATTTAAGAAGTATAATTGTTTAGGCACCTACAGAGCTATCAAGCTGGCCTTAACAGAATGTAAGACTTTAGACTAGCCCTAGGTTAAGGACAACTACTAAAGACCTGGAGTAAAAGGCAAAATGGGATAAAATCAACACAGACTAATCAGATTGCTGCATCTACTTGTTCTAATAAATTAATTAATCTCAATTTTTCTTGACATTGTTCAACATGGGATCCTTCCAATGAACTTCAAAGAGATGGTGATGAATAGACAAATCACAAGGCCTTTGGGTTGCAGTCACGACAAGTTGGAAAGGAATTATGTGGCTGGAGATGGTGTCACACTACAAAGAAGGTACTTTGAGTACTGAATAACAAAATGATACATGAGGCAAAAACAGATTAACAGTGATTTATTGTAGAAACAAAAGACTAGTTCCCAGTAAAGGGCATATCTGGGTAACAAAGAGGAAAAGTAAAGCATTACGCTGTTGCTAAAGCTCAAGTTGGCTAGATCTCTTGCCACAAAGAAATCAAAAGTTGGGTCCATGCTGCACACTGGTCCCACATTTCCCTGTCATGACGTTGGATGTCTCCTTCCTTGGACAGCCCCTCTGGTTCAAGTGTCAAAAGACTACAACTAGTGGCGTTGCAAACTGTATCTTTATAATATACCAAGGCTGGGAGTCCTTTTCTCTTGTTGGTGAATTTTGTCACCTGATTATTTTTGGTTCTGAGAACTGGAAATGTTGCCTTTTGGAGCATGCCTTGTTTCAGGTCGTTGGGAATATGTATTTTTTCAGATTGTTGTTCCCAGTTTGAATGGAACAGTGCAAGCCTATTCTACAAAAAGGAACTGGACAGCACATTTGCTGAACAAGTGCACCTGCTAACCTGCATTCTTTTGTTCTGGATTGTGTAAGTCACTTAACTTTGCCAATATAGGTCAGCAAAGGGCCTCACCAAAGGTGGGAGAAGATATCTAGTGTCTTTTCTCAAAGATCAGTCTAGGGAAAAGTCCTTCCTGTTTAATAACTTCTGAGGTTTACATCAGCAGTGGGAACATTTCATAAAGCTGAACAACATCAGTACAAAGGAGGACAAGAATATTGTGCTTGAAGACCCATAGGGCTGAACTAAATGGACATGAAACTCAACAATATAATATATTCTTGGGAACTAGCAGTAAAATGTTATCTAGAAGTTATGAACTGATGCTTTGAAATCATGAAAGTAAAGAAAGAAAAAGAAGCTTATCATAACCCACCAACAGCATTGGGATCCATTAAGGGGAGATTCAGTCTTGAGGGAGACATGTCCAGTACAAGTGAGGAAATACGGGAGTATAATACAGTGTGTATTTCTAGGCATGTATATTAAAAACACAGCAACTCAAAACAGGATCAAGTGCAGAGCTGGACTATTTGGACCATGAGGGAAGAGGAGGGAGGTGGTTTACCCATCTCAGCAAACAGAGGGCTGAAGAGGGTTGTGGTTTGTCTGCACGATTACAGTTGAGCTGAAGGACACAGAAGGAAAAAATCTGCAAAGCATGTGCTAGCCACTGAGCCTAGAAGCATTTCACAGTCTTTGCCTTGACCAGTCAGTGCCTGTGGTAGGTAAGGGATTGAAGTCCCATGATAACGTGAGTAGCCTGAAGTGATTGCAAACAGTATGCCATGAAGAAAAGAAGGGCTAAATACCCCTTCCATATATCTCATGGAGTAGACATAAGCAATAATTTATATTTATGTAAAAAAGCAATCTGGTTCATGAACAGCAAATAGAACAATGCCCATGCTTGGCTGAAATGAGCAGTCATTTGAAATGTGAACCAGTGTTTGTTAATGGAGTTTTGGCACACGATGACAGTTTCAGTTATTAACACTGGCTGAATGATGCCAATGCTATACAGTAATCCCATAATCGGAGGGTTTATAGCAGAGGACGGGACACACAGCAAGCTTTGCAAAATGATGCTGTGGTTACTTTCTTTATCCAGGGGATAGTTATTAACACTAATAACATCACCAAATAAAAGCAATGCGATAGGTTTGCTTTCTGATGTTGACCATCCTCTGTAGCTTTTTGCAGGACCCCATGAAATTTAATTGACTGGTAATGGATTTTTCCTTTGCTTTATTTTACAGTTACTTCACAGGGAAAATAGCACACATATACAAATATATATTCAGCAAAGCAGATATCTGATAAACAGCCTAACCACAACACACTCATATTTGTTTTTGTACACATTGTACTGAGCATTGTGAAACTGGGACACACAGTACTTAAAGCATTATACTACACCAGGAGACCATATTCCATTACCATTTTCACTTGGGGGAGGAAGGGAGAAAAACACTGTTCATTTTGCTTGTTTGTCTTTTTCTGTAATTACCTCTTAACATTCATCACTTAATACAATTTCAAAATCTCCACATGTCTCAAAACCTCTCTCTCAAGTTTCAGATACAGCAGCGCAGCATCAAGGCAGCTTTCTGTGCTCCCTTAGCAGCCAGGGGATCAACGTTTCATCCAGCTAGTGTCACCATCCCCACAGCTTTTGATTGGGCCCTCTTGTCATTAATCTCCGTCTCTGGCCTTCAGATGTTTAATTACCTCTCTTGAAAGCGAGGCATGGTCATTTACAGTCTTATCATTGTCCTCCTCAAGTCCCTGGGTCTCCCACAGCACAATGGTAGCCAAGGAAAATGAAACCCATGCTGCAACTCACTCACACAGGTGTTCCCTGTGAAACTCTGACAAGGATGAGTTTGCTTCAGAAAAAGAGGTCTGCTCCCAAGGCAGGGGGTGTGGGTGAGAAATCCTAAATGGAGCAGTGTTTATTTGGCTGTTTTTCTGTGTCCAAGACATGAATTTGTCCTGAAGAGGGAGGCTAAGACATGACGTCCCTGTGATTCCTGGGCAACGTTTCCTCATAGTGTGCAGCCAGCATCGAGGAGCCAAAACTCCAGGCAATGCTCGTTTGTCAGAGGAGCATCATCAAGTCCCACTGCTTGGCAAAAGGACAAAGGGAAAACTGCCTTAGCCAGGGCAAAGAAGCAGGATGGACACAATGGCAGGACAACCAGGCTCCTGCCTGGGAGGATACAGAGATTAAAATAGTGCTGAGTCACTCACATGGCTGAAGGCTAAACTCACAGCAACTCCTTCCCCCAAAAACAACGTGTCTGAAGAAAGAAAACAGCAGAAAACAGCGGTACAACATGTAATTTCTGCTCTCATGTCTGGAACGCCCGCTGGTGCTCAGGGAGTCAGTCCAGGCTCACAAGAGGTTGCCGTGGGAGCAAAAAAGAGGAAAAAAACACAGAACTAGGGCACAGGAAGACAAGAAGGGTCTGTCAAACTGTAAGGGACACGAAGGGAAGGTTTGTTCATAGGTGCTGAGGCAAAAAAGGTGATGATGCCTGGTCTGCATTGCTCTCATGTTTAGCCTTAACATGGAGATTTTTTAAATCCCAATACGAGGCACCTTTCTGCCACTGCTGGCAAGTACAGTTGGAGCCTTTTAGAAGGAGGGGAGGGATTAGTTCATGGTTTATACACTCTGGGTATGCCTTAACCACAACAGTGGGCAGCAATTATGACACAGCCCAGCTCGAAGGCATAACGTTATGCACAGAAACAGCCGTGGTGAGACACAACGCCACGTGTGAGGGGCTGGCGCAGTGCTCTGTCAGCCTCTTGCTAGGAGGGGCTGAAGGACAGGTCCAGGGTTAGGCCTTGGTTTGGGTCAGCACGGTGCAGATGGATGAATTTTTGGGGGTGCATGAGCTGAGAGAAGCAGGGCTGACAGTCCAAGTCTGGTGTTTGGGCTTTGGGCCCGATTTGGGCCTGCTATCAGGGCTTTGGGCCATGTTCAGCAAGGGGGAGGTGGGTCATGGGCTTACAGCTCTGTCTGTAAGGATAAAAACACACAACTCAGTGGCTCTGTATTGTTTAGGAGGGTCTGCAGTGAGCTGAGGAGTGGGTAAAAGTTGTCTGACATGGTGAGATGGCTCAAGAAAACCATGCAAGCTCCTGCTTCTCTTCAGACTCGCTCTCCTCCCCCAGTGCCTTCCTTCCCCTACAGCTCCTTTGCCTGCTGGTACAGGGAAAAGAGAGACAGAAAAGGTGTTGGAGAAGGAAAAGAGCATACAAAGCACTCATAGTTTAATAAGATTTCAGAAGAAAAGTGTGCAACTCTTATCTTGAGAGCAGCTCGGAGGAGAAGGACTTGGGGGTGTTGGTTGACAGGAGCTCAACATGAGCCAGCAATGTGCGCTTTCTGCCTGCAAAGCCAACCATATCCTGGGCTGTATCAAAAGAAGTATGACCAGCAGGCTTAGGGAGGTGATTCTCCCCCTCTGCTCTGCTCTTGTGAGACCCCACCTGGAGTGCTGCATTCGGCTCTGGAGACCCTAGCACAGAAAGGACACAGAAGCATTAGAATGAGTCCAGAGAAGGGCCATGGAGATGATCAGAGGTCTGGAGGGGGAAACAGGCTGAGGGAGTTGGGGTTGTTCAGTCTGGAGAAGAGAAGGCTCTGGGGAGACCTCACTGCAGCCTGCCAGTACCTAAAGGGGGCCTACAGGAAAGCTGGGGAGGGACTCTTTGTCAGGGGTGTAGTGATGGGACAAGGGGTAATGGCTTTAATCTAAAAGATGTTAGATTTAGATTAGGTATTAAGAAGAAATTCTTCTCTATGAGGGTGGTGAGACCAAACCATCCTATGATTCTATGAAAAGCACTTT
Organism: Anas platyrhynchos; assembly: GCF_047663525.1. Taxonomy (NCBI): domain Eukaryota; kingdom Metazoa; phylum Chordata; class Aves; order Anseriformes; family Anatidae; genus Anas; species Anas platyrhynchos. The sequence continues at coordinate 140,430,018 of NC_092587.1, forward strand.
CAGTGAAGAACACCTTGACTGGACCTTGTTCTCGTGAGTTTTCCCTCTCAGACCCCAAAGCATGGCTGCACCAAGAAGGACCCAGGACAGCAGTCCCAGCTGCAAGAAGTACACTCGTGCTGGCATGGTGTGGACCCCCAGGTCTCTGCCACCAGCCTTCTCATCCAGCTGGGACCACATCCAGCCCACAGCAGCATCAGTGCTACTTGTTGAAATCAACGCATGCCGGGAAGTCCCTAGCATTTGTTCTCTTTTTATTTTCTTGTGAATACCTCTTTCACCAATGTGTTTTGACTGGGTCAGCAGCTTCAGTGGAAGAGAGATGCCAACAGGAGTCTGCGGTTGGTGATGGAAAGGCAAGATCCAGAGGACAGGCAGAAGAAGCCAGCAGGCAATCTAAGCCCAGATCTTGGCCAGAACAGGTCCAGGCTGTGTAGAGTGAGACTTGGGGATCTCTCTGAATCTCCCAAATACCAGGTAGCAACTACTACTGCAGTGCCTGCCTGACAACCCTTCCACAGTCTGCTGTCACCTGATGCTCCTAGAGATCAGAGGGGACCTCTACCACCACCTTCCAGTGGTGGCTTAAAGGGGTTTTAGTCTGATTAACATCTATGTTTTGTGCATCTACACTTTCCTCACAGATAGCAGAAACATATTCTACTTAGTGAGGGTGCTGCAGGCAGATTTCTCCCTACCATCTGTTCTGCTTTGCTAGCTGCCTAGCTTTCTCGAAGCTGTGGGCAGAAGAAACAGCAAAATTGCCTGTTGAATAGAAAAAAAAAAAAAAAAAGGCTGCAAATATGCTTCTATCACATAACACAAACTTTGCTGCCAGCAGAAACAGCCTCTGCCATCCCTCATTTATTTTGATGAAGACACAGAGGTAAGGCAAACAGTGGCATCTATCCAGCCACCTTTGGGTGGCTTATTTGGACCTCAGTAAGCCAGACACAGCCCTTGTGTGCCTGTGATGGAGGTGTCTCTTTTTTCTTGATGGTAATAAGTCCTTCAGGCTTACATGGATGAAGGCTAATTATGGGAAATTGCGGGAGGAATCTAAAGGAGTGAATGACTGAGCCTGTACTCTGTGGTCTAATGAAGGTCTGTGAACCAAAAAAAAAAAAAAAAAAAAAAAAAAAAAGAGAGAGAGAGGGAGAGAGAAAGGGCCTGGAGGAAGAATCCTTTCTTTTTGTTTCTCTTTGTTCAGCTCCTGATGCCTGCCTCCCTTTGGTGCCTCTTAGTTTCTGTATATGAAGAGGAAAAAAGCCAACTGTAAGGCTACTGCCACATGGCTTCTTCCAAAAATCTGCCTTTATTTTCCAGCATTCCTCTTCCTGGGCCCTAAGGTACTAGAGTTCACCTGCAATACAAGGGCTGGGGGGCACAAAAGGAAGAAAGGAGCACCTCCCAGGGAAGTGGTCAAGTCCCTATCCTTGGGGATGTTTAAGAAAAGGTTAGATGTGGTGCTTGGGGACGTGGCTTAGTAGGTGATATTGGTGGTGGAGGGATGGTTGGACCAGATGATTTTGGACATCATATCCAGCCTTAATGATTCTATGTAATATCCTCATCCAAAACAAAACAGAATGAGTAGTCCATCATACATCCATCAGCCAGCCTGTGGACATCCTTGTCAAACGTGGCTGTGGATGCTGAACCTTCCCATGGGTTGAAAAAAGATGGCCTAAAATTTATGGAGGAGAGATCTATTGAGGGCTCCAAAATGCACGGACATTGCAGCTGGCTCAGGAAGTCTCTTCAGTACTACAGGATAGGAGATGAAGTGTTCATATTGCCCAGTTCCCCGTGTGTTTGTTTTTGCTTGTTGTTTTTGTTTGTTTGTTTTGTTTTTTTGGCTGCTGCCAGGAGGAGGGCACTGGGCCTGACAGATATTTATTCCAGACCAGATTGGTGTTCTTCTGTTCCCTTTTTGTGCAGCGTACTGCAGGCTTTTTGGGTCATCACCAGCCCTGTATGCACAAGCCTGAGCTCATATCCTGTCCTCATGTAACATACACATACCTTAGGACATTTTCCTGTGATTTCAGCCAAAATTCATTGCTACTTCTCCAGTCCTCCACTGTTTCCCCTTCCTGCACAGTTGGAGGACCAAGACCTTATACTCTGGTTAGGAACACCAAGCCAGAGCACTGTGAAGCCTTGCATATGTGCTCATCTAGGAGGTGCAAGCTAGGATTTCCTACACCAGCATCATATCTGAAGCCAGACAGAGCTAGACTGCCTCCCTACCAGCCTTAATCCCAGCTGTGCTCACCCCCTCCTACACTGGGGGTCCCTTATCATGAAACTTCTTGTTACCTAAAAACAACCATCAAGGCTCAAAATCAACCATCTCTGTACAAGCAAACTGGGGAGGGCTGAGGAAGGCTTTGCAGATGCAGCTCAGGAGTTAGCACAGCCCGGGGACTGTTCCCAGCAGGCTGCTTATGTGCAGCCTCACATTTTGTCTGGGAAAGAGGGTTTAACACTATGGACACAGGCTGCTCTGTGCCAGGCAGCATCCGTGCCAGGGAACAATCTCACACACAGTTCAGGAGTAGGGGCACAGCCAAAACCTTCACGTCTTTCCCTGGATTCTTTCTCCCATCTAAAATGAATGGACGCGAAGCAACAACATGTCCTTAGCTAATCCTCCCTGAGTCCTTTGCGTCCTTTTCTCCTCTGGATATGTTTGCACGTGCAGGAGCTGTTCCCTGGTCTTTGCCCGAGCGGGTGCATGTCAGACGTGAGAGCCGCGCGCTCGTGTTCCAGGACTGACTCCAATCCCATACGTGCTTGCAAGCAAACTGACTCCCGAAGCAGGGACAGATGACTCAAGTGCAAACTCAGAAATATTTAACTCCTCAGTGCCAGCGGATTTTCCAGCCCTGAGCACAGCAGTAACCGAGCACTGAGCTAAAGGCAAGCTGGAATCAGCAGCTGGGTCTCTAAAGGGGGGTAGATTTCTCTGCTAAAAAAAGAGGTACACCTAGGTAGGCTGCCTTGTAACTGGAAGAACACCAGCTCTTACTGATTCTTTAGTACATATTCTTGAGAAAGAATTGCCTGTTATTACCCGTAAAGATAAAATCAAGAAGCCTGTGCACTGCAGAATTAACGTGTAATGACAATATTTGAAAAGGTCGAGCCAAAACTGACACTTACGCAGAGTCAATTGCTGCAAAGTAAACAGGAAAATTACTTGCCTGAAAGCACCATCTGGTAAGGAGGCACCTCTGCGAAACCAGGAGCCCAAAATTTAGGCACAAAGCTGCTGAATGCAGTCTTGCAGCTACCTACACAGCAAACAAAAGAGCCAAATATGTGAAGAGAGGGAGGTACAGGCTTTTTTATGATTTGTTTTAGAAAAGTGTGATCGATTTGTGCCTCTTTAGCGAGAGAAAAGATGACAAAAATAATAGAAATGCTGAAACGGGACAAAAAATAAAAAGAGAGAAAATAAAAAAACCTCCATGCACAATTAATTTGAGTAATTTGCTGGTATGCCATGGCACAGAGGTCACAATGTTGCAGGGCTGAAGAGAGAATGGGCAGTTTTTATGAATGCCACATCTGTCCAGCATTACTTGTTAAAGATTAGAGCCTCCCTCAAATTCTATATACCAGGAGAAAGAGAAGGCTATTTTGAGACATATATAAGCCTCTAATTGAGAAACTGGGGAGAAATATCTTGCCAAATTCTTTTCATTTTTCCCATTCAAGCATTTCTTGTACTTTTTGGGCGTCTGGTACTAGTAAGCATTGAGAAAGGACATCTGAATACCATCCAGTTCTCATGGAAGATTTACAGAGTCTCAGCTCTGCCTGCGGGACTGAATGTGCTTAATTCTGAGCCTCGTGGTTACACCTGGTGTGGGAGCAGAGCACGAAGACAGCTGATCCAGAACAACAGGGAGTAAAAGAGCATAAAAACTTACTCCAAAGTTTCATTTCTTCCATTGTGGATGAATGTTTCCACAATACAGTTAAGCTCTGGTGATGGTGTACCTTAAGCCTGGATGCTTCAGCATCAGCCATTCCCCTGGAACTGTTCTGGTGACACTATGAACATGGTGCTTGAGGTTAGGGTGCTCCCCAACGTGTTCTCCTGCCCTCCAGACAGAGCAGAGACAAAGAAACAAAGAACCGAGAGGAGAGGGGAGCAGTCTGGGATGCAGAGACATGGCACACACGCTCTGCGAATTCTGGCTTTGGGTAAGTAACTTGGATTTTCTTTTAATCACTTTATTTGAATGCCAGTCTCCACTGGAAAACCCGAGCTGCAGAAACTAACTTCAGCTCAGCAGCCTTGTTACAGCCTTGTTGCCTGTTCTCTGTGACAAAGAACATCCCCACTGGTTTAACCAGCATTGCTACATGCCCCACGTGTTGGTGGAGGCTCAATCCCCACGCAGCCTCATGGCCTTCCCTGAACACTGCAAAACACTCACAGAGAGGGAATGGGGAAAACATAAGGGTGCTGGCTGTGTGTCAATGTATGGCCTTGCCTCCTCCTGTCCAAGGAGAATGGTTTCAGATTAAAGAAATAAAGTTGGTATGGAGCATTTAGACATTTTCTGACGCCGTGACTGCATAGGCACAGCAAGTTCATCAGCCAGAAACTGTCTTTGGTTAGCCAAAGGCATCCAGCCAATGCAGCGAGGTGCCTCAGACACCAGCAGAAAACACGAGGTATTTGCTCCAGAGCAGGGCAGAGCCTAGGCTCAACGTTAATTTATCTTTCCTTTTACAACAAAGGACACCAGATTACATATTTCTCCCTCTTCCTCCTTTAAAAGCATCTTTCTTTCTCTGTCAGATCTGCTGCGGCAGGATACGAGGTGTACTGCTGCCTGAACCTGCTCCCTTAGAGAGCAGCTTGGACCCAAACCCCAGCGACTGCTGAGCCAGCAACATTTTCTGAGGGGCTTGGTTTATTTCTAACCTTTTACACCTTCTCTCCCTTGAAAAGAAAAAACAGAAAGGTAAGGAAAGAACAAGGGGTAGTGACAAGCAGGGGATGGGAATCACAGAATAGAGCATGACCGTGACGAGTGGTGGGTCTCCTACGTGGTCCGTGGGTCAAACCAAGGGTGAGAGGCCTTCATGCCACAGTTGATGTGAATGAGCTGAAGGAGCTGTGCAGAGTTGTCTCCCTTTGCTGCTATGATTAAGGAAAAAAGTTACGCTCTTCGGCACTGGCAGTATGCCATCCTCGGGTCTGAATGGAAACCAGGAGTATAATTTGAGAAGAATTTTTGACATAACGCTTCCAGTATGCTGCCTGCCCCTTTTAATTGCCCTTATCTTGAACTACCCACCCTCAGCTGAGACTATAGCATATTTTTCCCGGGACTGACTGGTGACTGTAGTGACATGCCTACCCGTAACTCTGCTGAGGATCTCTGCAGAGACAGGTCCGTGCTCAGTACCTGAATGCCTTAGAGGAATTTGTTGGAAGGCTTCTGCACACCGGTAACCTCCTTCCACTGGCTAATCATTAAAAGTGCAGGGCAGCAGTTTCAGCTCTGCCTCTGGAATATACTGGAGCGGGGAACGGGGACCAGAACCATTTCCCTGACTTGGTCTGCAGTAAGTCTATGGCCCAGTAAGTCTTGTTTATGCATACTGGCCCAGCCCTCAGGAACAGCTTCTGGTCCAGCTTCCCTTCAAAATCCAGGTCCTTTCAGGAGCCAGGCTCCAACACTGATTTTGCCTCAAAAGAGAAGCAGATATGTATTAGAACAAAAACTCAAGCATCATTTAAAAAGAACATTTCTTCTGTGGACACATGACTTCCCAAACACAGCAGGTAAGGCCAAACCCCGCATACGGCAGCACAGAGCTACAGGAGCTGTCAGCAAGTGATACTCATCTCCATTTAGAAACAACACATCCCTACCCTGTAACGTAAATGTGATTAGAAACATGTCTGTCTTTCAGCTGTGTGTACTATACACATTCGTGAAATGAACTCAGGAAAGTGCTGGCATGGATTCATACATTTATTTTTTTTCTTCCCCCACAGACGCATAGCCTTAGATTTTTTTTTGGTCCAGATTACTCATTTTTTTAATTCTATGGCTGAATAGTAAACAGCTTCCAGCAAGTACTCAGCTTTCCAAATCTAAGTGCTGCTGGACAGAACCAAGTAGTTATTTTGGGTTCCTGCTTTGATGAAGTGAAAAAAAAAAATGCAAACAGGGTAACACACCACTTAGGTTTACATGCCCCAGGAAGGGCATCACTCTAAGGCTCATGGAAATGGGCATAACTTGATACTGTACCTTTCTACATCATCTAGCTAAGGACATGCAGGACGAAATAAAAATCCTAGTAAGATTTAAAATCTTTATGCAGTGATTTTACTTCCACTGATCTCAAAGTTGAGGTTTGCAAGTATCCAGATAATGAAAGGGAAGCTAGGTCAGTCACCTTTCCCCACATCCTTCCTTTGCCTTCCTCTGGTTTTGCCTTCCTCTGGTGAAAGGAAGAATGCTGTTGCCTGGTTTATCAAATCAGCTCAAGCAGCATTTACATGCGTGCTCCAACACACGCTTGCAACTTATTTTAAGTGTTCCTATGACGGATGTTTGCTTGAGCACTTAGTGAATACAGGCACAAAGGCAGCATGAATAAGGCTGAAGTCAATCTGTGAGGAAAAAAACAATGAAATCTGTAAGTCAATTCAGACCGATTTTGCTTGGCTAGCACTGAGAAGTTGGGACACGCTTTCCAGAAACTTGCTTTGCTTTCTCACAACTGCACTCTGATGCTGCTGCCCAAGGAGCCCAGCCCACACGCCAGAGTCCTTTACTGGGTGCACCCAGCCACACCTACTGACCTGTGGTGGAACCTCACTTAATCCCTGCAGTGCCATAGAGCCATTTTCTTTCACTGGATTTTGTCAATAGAGCGTTTTGCATCCTTAATTATAACTGTATTTTTTTAGGATTTATTCCATGGGACCAGACATGGTACATTTCATACATACCTAGCGGGTGGCTGCCCATGGCAGGGGGGCTGGAACTAGATGATCATTAAGGTCCCTTCCAACACAAGCCATTCTATGACTCTATGGTTCTCTGACTTGGGGCTAAAGAATACCCATTTCTCATCTGAGCAGCTGCAAAACAAGAAGCCAAGTTTCTCCCTTCAGAAACACAACGAACAAGCTTTGCCATAAACTCACAGGCTTATAAATTCAATCTGTTTTATTCCAAATATCACATAAATTAAATACATTTCCCATGAATATTGCAAATATACATGAAATGAACATTGCAATTTTTAAAAAAAGTTTTGGCTTTGCTTATGCAACAAGAAGTGCCAAATGTGGTTAGAACATGAACTCCTCCGGTATTTACTAGATACAAAAAGGTGCAGATTAATAATTTATATTTATACATATGTACACACTCCATTTCATAACTAGCTTTAAAACAGTAAAAAAATGGTTTCAAGTTTATCTACATTAAACATACTCATTTAAATCTGGTCAGAAGCCCCAGATAAGAGTTGATACAATCATTTCACAACTGCAAAATTAAGGCGCTACCAAAATACCAGTTCCACTAGTGTAAAATGTAATTGGAATAGAGAGTGTACAGCTTTCTATTTATCAATTTAAAAGTGGACTGGAGAACAAGGAAAAAGGAGCAGTAAGAAACATGACAAGATCTACAGGTTAGAAGTACAAAGAGATCTCGATGACTATCAAATGAACATATTAAAATACAGTAGATAAAAGGCCTCAGTGGCAAACAATTAGTATGCTTCTGAAAGACAAAAAAAGGTTAAAATATATATAATTTTGTAGCTTGAAGCTTTACAGGTGAACAACAGGTGTAGAGGTAGAGGGATTTTTTTTTGTTGTTGGCCTCTTTATGATGTATAAAGAAGGGCCACATTCACCACAGTGAAAAGACTCATCATATACCCCAGCATCCTTGCTTGGACAGCAAGCAAGAAAAGTGTAATGAGCTAGAAAGGCAACAAATCCTGTCTATCTCTTCCAGGAGCTCAGCTCCGTGCTTCCACATGTACCCTGGTGACAAGTTACACAAAAGCGCAGAACGGCCGTGACGCGGACACTTTCCCCTGCCAAGAGAGGAACGAGATAGCTAGCTGGTCCAGTGAGGTACTACTGGATGCTGTAGAGACTATATGGCAGAGATAATTTGGTAACAAAGAAACGGATACTCTCCCTTAGAAAGCGAGTACCACAGGGTAGTGGTGATTTTTTTTTTTGTTTTCTTAAAGCTTTGCTATTTGATCAGCATTCAATGTTTTGGAAGAAATGTCAGCTTTGGGCTGCTAATGTGATTATCTGCATCCACACACAGACAATTCCGAAGTTGTATCAGTTATCCAAAACATCAGCCACTGACATACTCAAAAACCGCTTTAAACCTCGACTAAAAAAAAATCCCTCTACAGTTCAGCTTTCTCACCGATAACTATCACTTCATTAATTATGCACGCCTTCATGAACACAGTAATGTCACTTTTCATGTAAAATGTCTTTACACGTTACAGAACAGCAGTAAACAACCTCTTTTGTTCTGTAGGGTTTCCTCTCAGAAGTACCTCAACAGTAGGTATCTTGAAAAATCACTTTCGCAAAGAATATTCACATTAGTTACTGAGGCAAAGCCAAGAAGACACTAACTAGCACCTTGATTTTTTTTTTTCTTAAACGCACTCCTAAAAGCAAAATTAAGCACATGTAAGATCAGGGACCAGCAATATACAAATACCATCAGTGTCCCTTGCAGCCAAACTATTAACACTCAAAACTAGGCCACACACATGAAGGAACGAGATGAGTGAATCTAGAAGAAATACGCAGCATGGAAAGGGATGGGAAGAACAGGAAGTTGAACAGAAAGGATTGCAAGATCAGACAGTCCATCTTCTGGTCTGAGAATTAGTTTGTAAAATCACCCTTCGGTAGCTGAACTGACAGTGGGCTGAAGACCTACTGAATCCTGACATTTCCTCCCCCGTACACAGAGCAATTCTCTCAAAATTGCTTTGTATTTCAACGCTTTCTCTTCAGCATCTTCAAATCCTGGAGGAAATGCACTCAACTTGAGTTTTAGTATTTTGGTGATGGTAGCAGAACTTGCAGAAGGCTACTGTAGAGGTTATTACATCATTGGTTGTAAGTTATGCACTTCACAATTCAGAGAATATACTTACAAATTATTTAAATAGAAAAGGCGTGTTCAAGGTAGAGGCAGTTACAGTACATTCAGGGTATGTTACAGAAACCATTTGTGGTAGCCACTTGCTGAAAGGAAAAAAACTCTGTATTTTTGTTTCCCAGACCACACAGGTTATAACTACAATACCCAAAGAGAACAGGTAATTACTTAATTACTGCAGTTGAATGCAGTCTTCTTCCAGAACTCATGTGCAAATTGAAAAAAAAAAAAAAAGTTTAAATACATCTTCATTGACAAATAAGGACAAAAGAACTAAAAAAAGAAACCAGGCACTTTGACCATTTAGGTAAACAGCCATTTCATCTTACCAGACTTCTGCACATGAACAAGTCTTTAAATTGGTCTTGCTACGCTTGCAGCACATTGAGATTCAAGTCAACTTCTTTCCTGTTGGTAGTAACAATTCTACTTATAGGAAACGATGCCAATTGAATTGGTAACACTGTTAGTTATTTCATTGGCAATTGAGCAAACGTTGATCATTTGACTGACAAGCGATCAATTTCATAGCTATGAAAATTAGATATTAACAAAACATCATATAAAAATCAAGAACACAAATGAAGGTTAACACCTGACTTGAGCTTGCATTGAAACTTGCCTTTATAGTGTTCGGTTTGCGCCTCCTTTCACGGTGTTATTGTGTACTGATTTCCATCACATACAGCAACTGGTACTAAACTACAATACTTTTGGTTTGAAACACGTTCAACAGAGATCATTCCAACGTAACATGAGGTTGGCATGACACCGCAGGCAAATGGGAGATTGTGTTTTATCCTCGTCAGTCCCACTTGCAGAACACATTTGAAGAAAACTGCAGTCTGCCTTCCTAGTACTTGGAGTGAAATCATTATTTCACAGCAGCGTTCACCATACTTTAGGGAGCCGGTTTGATTTGAATTTAGTGATAAGACCAGCTAGGATTACTTTGATTTTTTTTTCAAATAAACCAAAGTACACCTTTCCAGACATTTGTACATACTAAATCCGCTACAACACATAAATCACAACACAAGGGATTACCTAAGGCTACTGAATAGTGTACTTATTCAGTAGCTATTATTCTTTCAGATAAACATCCTCAGATGCCTTGACCACAAACGGCTTAGGTTTTTTTTCCTCACAGACTGCTATTTCCTGACAAAGAGAGATGTGGGTGTATGACAGACTGCCTACCAGTTCACTAACAGAGCATACTGCTCGTTATAGTCCTCATGCATACTTCCGCTGGGAAGCACAGCTCCTCTTCTGTTCACTACCTTCAGGGATGTCTAGGAAACACCTCTTCAATCCACTGTCGAGCTTCCTCTTCCTACTAAGTGGAAATCCAAAGCACACGTAGGCCAATGGTGCTACTCTAGTACTTAACTCTCTTACAGGCTAGAAATATTAACTCTACCATAGTACTTTGAAGCAATTATCCACATCTATCATCTACATTCTAACTGTAGCACAGCTTTGTAGAGGCTCAGATTTCACCAGGACAACAGGAGAGAGTGCAAGGTTTGGTGAATACCCAGGATAACAAACCGATGCAACTGATGGATGCCGGACACAGTCAGAAAGGGCTGTTCATTTTTGAAAGAACCTTTGAAAAGCCAAAAACAACCCCTCCCCTTTTGTCCCCCCCCCATACAACCTGTCACGAGATGCTTTCAGTGCCCACTCACAACTGAAGTCCATGTTATCTGGGTCTTTTGCGAGTCACAAATATCAACACGCGTCTGATGGCGATAAGGCGATCTTTAAGGGAAGTCATAGCCAGTATCGCCAGCTGAGCTCTGTTCTCCAGAGGCAGCACTGCCAAGAGCCACCAGTACCAGGCAGGACCACTGGGGTTGCTCTGTAAAAGAACGGAAAGACATTCAATCATGTGTTCAGCAACACTGCCTGATGAAGGCCACCATCCTCCTTCCCACCTCTTATTTGTTCAAAGCCATTGTAAAACAAAAACCAGAAACTAAGCACTTAATTTCAGGTGCTCTCCTTATCTATTTCCTCCTTTAAGGCTGATCTTTTTAATATATCAACTTACATTGACATATAATAATTGTTTTTCATATTTAATGCTAAGAGAACAAAATTGGGTAAATAAGAGTTTAGAACATATGAAAATACAGCAAAAATCTCTGTCAGAAAATACCTTGGTGTAAAAACTATATATAGAGAGAATAAGAATGAATACGTAAGGATTTATTACCTGCGGCTCTGGTTCTTTTCCTGGCATGGACCCAAAATGATTGAGAATTTGCGCTTTCATATTGTCTTTAAGAGAAGTAAACCAGGCAACAGCTTGATCATAAACTGAATCATGAAGGCGGACAAGTTCTTCATATTCTGGTCCTTCAACCTTATTGTTAAGAGAAGGGAGATGGAACAAAACAGATGTGATACTACGGAGTTCATATGCTTTCCCAGAAGCAAGTGAAGCACAATAATGTAGTGACTACAGCAGTTCAAATGTCCTTATCTAAGCAAACTGTACCCAAGTCTCATATTTCAAACCTGTGATGGTGAAGTCTTTTTTACCCTCCCCTACATGTTCTGAAATGACATTTCTTGGAGAAGTTACTGCCTCATTAATAACCCTGCTAAACATTGGCACTACGGAACAATCTGCCCTCTAATCCTGGGTCATCATATTAATCATCTCAAACCCACAACCTCAAGTCCCAGTCACAAAAGAACCTCTGAACATCGGTACATTGTATGGTAAAATGAAAGAATTTCTACTCCCAGCTAGCAAAAGGACAGGGATTCTACAGCATTTAGAAATCTGCAATGCTTTCTAGAAGCGTTAAGGTCATGGTAAAACAGCTAAAGAGAAGGTGGAGGAGGGCAGACACATGAGCAGGCAGGAAGCAGGGAAAGCAGATGATTTCCCAGTACAGGAATGGCCGTAAAAATAAAAGACCCTCGTTGAGGCAAGGAGTGCTTTAGTTGCACAGGTCCGACTATTAGCCATTAGGTAAAAAAGAAAAAAAGCATCAGCAAAAAAACAACACTGCTATTTGATTTTTTCTTTTAGATCTGTACTCACTAACGGTGTGATTCATCTCTACTACTCAGACACACATCTGAGCTAGCTGCTGTGCATGCCCTTCTCAGGCAAGGAGAAACAGTTCTACAGGGCAATTAAGCTAATCTTAAGGTAGGTATCTACCACAGAGCAAGTAAATAGGCAGCTTTGGACTGAGACTTCTCACCAAACGTAACAGGAACATAGGGTGCTGAACTCAGACATCAGCCTCTCAAGTGAGATGAGGTAAATCTCACTAATTATAAAAAGAGGTGGGTCTCTGGCACCATCTACAAAACAATGTCTTTACACCTATGTTCCACCACCCTTCTCTGGGGATCTATACACACAGCAGAGCCATTGGTGTGAACAAATTACATGCTTTGACCTTTGACCTGCCCTGGCAAACAACTGCATCATCCTGTACAGGCTGGAAGAGCCCTACCAGGATTTTAGACTTGCACTTCAACTACAAAAGTGTGCTGAAGAGCTTCGTAGCTCTTCCACACCAGAACTGATTTCATCAGTTGGCACAAGATCACTACTAAACTCAGCGTTAAGAGATATCAAGGCTTTACAGATGTGCTCTGAAGATGATCCAGGAAGCTATAATTAAGCAAGGCCAAAAATTCATACTTTGGCCAACACCCATCACAAGCACCTCACTTGATACAGGTGTCGTAAGAGGACTTGTTTTTAAAAACTACTCCCCTCCCTGCACTTCTCTGCTCTCAGCCAGCTTTGACGGATGCTTGCACAGGCACAGCAACCGTATGTCACTAAGAGCTCGTTTCAAGAACTGTCTCCCACACTTGGCTTGAGGTGGTGTTCTGCAAACCAGAGCTGGGAAAGTCACAGAAAGTCTGCCAAAGCTAGAAACAGATATCCTGTGCTCAGGGGAAGAAGAGAAAAGCCAATTCTCCACTAACAGAGGCATGTGTTCTTAGAAGGGTGACAAGCCCCTGTCGATTTTAAAACATGACTCTGATGTCACCTACATGTCATGACAAATCTCAGCACCTGGGTATCAGAAGCTACTTAGAGATTCGCGAAGGCAATGCAACACTTCAAGCAGAGATAATTACAAGGATAGAAAGGAAGAAAGGGAAGTGTGTAAGAGACAGGCTAAGTTTGTTCCATGGTTGTCAAAATAGAGCTACAGTGTTTATAATGATATTGGTTTTAAAATAATGCACAGCTAACTTGAAATGCAACAAGAAAAGGCTATTTAAGTGAATCCAGCAATACATGGGTATGAATAACTTTGCACCATAGATCACCTTTTTATCTTCAAGATATTCGATGTTTGCTGTGTTATATCCATCTCGCTGGCCATGGCTTAAGACCCTAAAACGACGGACACCAACTGTATCAACAACTGAGCGCCCATCAGGAAAAAACTTTACGTCCCTGATCTCTAATATACAGCCATGATCTGCAAATCTGAAATGACAGAAGGGCATAAAAGTGGAAGTCATCAACAAGCGTTTATACACATCAGGACAAATACTGGGCCTAATGCACCACTTTTTATTTGAAAGAGGTCCTTGCCTAGGTGACAACACATTTTTGCTTATGCACATCAGCCACACAACCCCCACCCTTTCTGCCTTCTTCCCTCAGAGGTCCAGGGCAGCAGCACCTTCAGAGCCTAAGTATTTAGGGGAGGTAGAGAAGGGACAGGAAAACTAAATGAAGCATGTTTCATGCTGTGAGTTGCCAGCTGCTAGGGGCAAATTTACCGGCTTTGCAGAGAAAACAAGATGGGTAAAGATACCATAAGGAAGTCAAGAAACTGAGAAACAAATGCAGGGCTGGGAGGGCAATCCCCCTACTCTGAGGTGTAAGCAGAGGATTACAGGCTTTAGAAGGAAAAGGTTTCTACACAGCAAGACTCTTCCTTGCACTTGTATCCTTTACGTTAACAACAAAATAAAAAACCCACCCTCTTTATAAAAGCACAATTGTATCTGTTAGATTTAGTCAGCACAGGTTTCCACTGCATCCTCAAAAACCTGTTGCATGTTTCTTTCACTTAATTTATCAGGCTTTTACCTACTCTGCGCCCGTGCTTTAGTTATTTCATTAAAGAAGCTGATCCCACAGCCATTCGTCACCGTGACAGCTGATCTGCCAGCGTTTGCAGCCTCATACCTCAGCTTACTGCTAACCAGGAGAACGCACTGAATCTAGCCTGATCTCAAGATAACAAATCCCTACGGGGTCCAATACACATTTCATCAGGGAAATGCTTGTCATATCAGGGCTTGGCCATTTGTGACTCTGGAGCAATGAGGAGAAGTGACGTTTCTGGGAAAGGACTCCTGCTTCTACTCTGCTAGAATTCATGGTTTGGGGAGGAAAAATGCTGTCTGCTGTGAACAACCCCTCTCTCCTGGCCACTGCACTACGCAAACAAGAGGAGTACAGCTGCACATCACTAAGCCCCATGCACTCGACTGCTGAGATTACAAGAAGTGAATTTATTACAGCAAAATCAGCCTAAGCACTATTTAAAACAGCTCTATGGACTAAATGGGCTAAAAAACAGAGGAAGGTAATGAACTGAACATGCCCTGTCACCCTGTCTTTCAAGGGAGGCACGAATCTCAGCCTTCCATACCCATGTCTTAGCAGATGAGGCAAAACAAGTTTCTCTACTTTTTTATTCCCATCTGATTTCGCAATTTTGAATAAACAAAATAATTTCTTTACTTGTGTAAGAAGCTACAACAGCCTGCCAGGTGACTACAGATGAAGGCTTCCTGCGCTTCAGTGTTTTTGATTTAACTGAAAGTTACCATGCTTAAATTGTTTAAATATTCCAGTAGCTCAAAACAGACAGGGCATACTAAGCATATCCAATCATACTGGTTGCCTTTTAAAACACCCTTTGTGGCACTACCGAATAAATATGTTTGCGTGTTTTTAGGATTGTAATGCCTCGGCCCCCTGCATGAGACCTGACTCCAAGTAAATCTGACATCACTGATGTCGTAGGGTCATTTTTTTTTCCTCACAAGTATTTGCTTGTATTCAGCTGAAAGCTGAAGCATCTCCTGTGTTCTTACTGCCACCTTCATGCTCTGATCCAGGAGGAGAAAAGATAAAAGAAGCCAACAAACTTGACAAGGAAAGGCTGCCAAACCTGGATATGACTGCCCTTCCCTCTGCTCCTGCCTTGATCACCTCCTAAAATGCTGCTCCTGAGGACACTTAATGTGTTTTTAAGGGTTCCCACACTGGCAGTTCTGCGTTACTCTCTTGAAGTCAAGAACTACCTACTCTTATCCTGTAAAACAAATCTCTCTTAAGACCACCTTATTTTTTTTCCAGCTTATCCTCTTCCCCCCCAAAAAAAACTATTACCTATAAAGGGCTTAAAAACTGAAGGTTTTCCTCTAGACTTTTACCTAATGATTAGTATTTAGCCTCTATATAAGGAGCTGGAAACCTACCAGTATCAGAATTCACTGAAAAAGAATTAAAGGTAGGATCATATAGAAAGACAACGTAACCCACTCACTGCAGAGTTTAGACATTGCAACACAGCAGTAAAGACAAACATCGAAAGGCAATGTTCAGCAGCAAAAAAGGCTTCTCAGCCAAGGGTATACTTTGTCTCATTCAAATGATTCTGCCTATGCAGGAAAGCTGTGCAAGGCTTGGATTTGTTTGGTGTTGTTTGTTTGTTTTTCACTGAGCAGACAGAGGAGCAACCTCATCCAGACTCAGCTTTCACTAAAACAGACAGGCTAGAAAGCTTTCCAAACACATACACAATTCAGTGCTATTTTTGGAGCCCGTAGTAGCAGGATGAGTCGTATTCTTGCTATCCATGCAACAGGGGAGCAATAAAAAAAACACATTTTTGTGTCCAAAAGAATGTTTGATATGCTAAGCTAAAAAGCCACCAACGTCTGTAATGGTTTGTACAGGACTGGAAGGAACTACAGGGAGACAAGTATACTGTGCTGCAGTACCCCATCAGCGTGACAACACTGCAACAAAGGACATTCTAGCTCTTCTCCTTACCCTTTTAATTCGTCAGCTAAGCACATGCCAAACTGTTTGGTACCAGTCTCCATGCATCTTCTTATCATTAGGCGATAACGAGGTTCAAAGACATGAAGTGGGCAAGGGATGGTAGGGAAGGCCATGGTGCATACGAAGATGGGAACATCTTTATTCAAACTGTAAGATAATTGTTTTAAAAAGTTCAATTTTCTCCTGGGCACAGCTATATACAGCATAAAGCCTTAATACAACACTGGTTCCGGTGGTTTCCTTAGACTCATTCTTTGAAAACGCGTATCTGGTTGTGGTTTGTCACATTCACCAAACAAACTTTCTGTTGATGCATTAAGGAAACAATCCATCTAATCTACTTTTATAGAGGAGAAGTCAGGAAATAATAGCCAGTTTCCCAAAAGTGTACATACAGATGCATTACCTAAAATAACACATTTAAAGATTTTTGGTCGTGACCATGTATAGTAATACAGTATCTAAGAACTAATCACATTCAAAGCAAGGTGCTGGAGAATTCCAAAGCTCGGTAAAGCCCTTTAAGTTTGAAGGCTGCTAATCCCCATATTATTTTTTTAAGGCTTAATTGCATGTTTTGTTTTTGTTTTTAGTTGAGTTGTAGGGTAAGACACTGCACATCACTGACATAGCTATGAATCTTTGAACTTCTCCTGACCTGAAGCATAACACATTTATAATTAGGCTTCTACTGCCAGCCAAGCCCCATTATAACTTGCAAAGCTGATATTATAATGATTCAGAGAAATAAAGCAATTATCTTTATTTTAAGAATAATGTTGCGCCTCTCTACCATACAAGCTTATTAGTTCTGTTTATCTGCAACAACCATGTCAAAAATAAGAAATGTGGCAGGTTCATTTTTACAAATTCATTAATCTTGTGCACTGTAATAAGCAAACAAAAAGTTTCCTTAGCAATTTAGATAAAAACATTTTCATAACAGCAATCAGCAGTAAGAGAGCCTACTTTGATAACTCCTTCATTTCTTCCTCATAAACTTTCTTCCTTTCAGATAATTCCTCTGGCAAGTAACGGACTATCAGTTCTTCTGTAAGGACGGTCTTTTTGTAAGTTCTGCTCGCCAGAAACTGCAAAAAAGTCAACTCTTAAGTCTGATTACGAGAAGTCAGGTTAACATCTCTTCCACCCAACTCACCCCCTTTCCTAAGGGGAAACAGCACATTAGCTCTTGATTGTACGGGCTATTCCACATATCCAACTTTTGGGCATCAGAACTTCCACTTTTGGGTACGTGGCTCACTCTAGCACCCATTAATTTTACCCCCATGCCCTGCTTTTGGCAGAATTTGTACCACTACCAAGAGAAGGCAGTTCTTCCTTATTTCAGCAGAAGATGCACATATTCCTTTTACACAAGTCTGCCAGGTTACTGCTACCCAAGACACTACGATACATATTATGTCTACTGGTGCACAAGTTTTGATCAAGGAGGGCTCAACTGTTAGCAGAGATACAGACCGGAGAGGTGGTAGGAGCAAGGCTACAGCTGGGACTCCTCAGGCACCAGCCTGACTCGATGCAGGGTGTCTCTGTTCCCTTAAGCACCAGCAAATCCCACTTTTTTACCCCCAACAGGAACAACGAAATATATCCTGGAGCAAATGAGGTCCGTGCACAGCTTGATGCTGTGGGTACTACTGCGCTCTTCTGTAAGTAGGGCACAGAAAACCCCCACATACATACTTTGTGAAGAACATGGTATTGTACTTCCTTTGTTAAGTGGGGCAAAGACATACTTACTTCTGACAGCTTTTCTTTGCAGAGTGGGCAATGTGGATTATGGTCAAGGCAACGCTCAAGGCATTTGAGGCAAAAGGTGTGTCCACAGGGAGTGGTAACAGGTTCATAGAACAACCTGCACACGAAAACATGGAACAAAAATCTAAGCTGCCAACATAAACAATACAGATTCCGAACGGTGGAAACGAGTGACTAGACCTCGCCATCTCATCCTTTCCTGCTTTTGTATAAATCATAGGTGACATTTTTCTCCAATGACATAAAGAGGTTTTCATTTTTAGAAGAGGTAAACAAAGTTGGTGCCTAACGAAGATTGCGTCTGTAACAATTCATCAGATGCAAGTTTAAGGAAAAAGGAATGAAGCAATGATTTAGGTATTCTTTGGCTGGTTTCCCTTCTGACTGACACTGTGAAAACATTTTTCAGAAGCTAGAAAGGCTTTCAGGTCTTAATCACAGGTCAGCATAGCCATACCTCATGCAGAGGGAACACTCAAAGTCCGACGCATCAACAAGAGTTGTTGGTATCTCGCTTGAAGCGATGACAGTGTTTTCCGGTAAAACCTCTGCATCTAGAAGTTAAGATGATAATTACAGCGAATATTTCAGTATTACTGCAACTTCAAATACTAAGTTGTTTTTCCATAAACTAATTTCTCTCTTTATTTGAAACAAAGCTTCCAAAAAGAAAACATATTTTCCATTTAGGTTTTAGACTTTCTGGCAGGAAATTTTTTTGGAGAGCAGAGGATGATGTCTATGGCCAGAGAAAGCATTTTAGAGCTGAATACCCATGATTTGCTTCTCCAAAAATGGTTGTTTTTTCAAAGTCTAGTTTTTAAAATATTCTGCTATTGCTTTCCCACCACCACCACCACCACTCCCACATCAGCCTGGCCAGATGTTTTTAAGCATGTTAAGTCCAGAATTTAATTTGTTTACACACAGTTAAACTATTTCATCAGTGTTTATTATAGATGTCTCAGCAGGGGTAATTTTTCTTACCAGTATAAAGAGGCTTACACTCTGCTGGACTACCCTGCTGCGGAAATCCCACATTTCAGGCGGCTTCAAATTTAAGGACTACTGGAGTTACCTGAGCTAATGCAGCTCTGGCAAACAGAAAGCACAAAAAATTCTGCCCATCCTGTTTCTTGAAGTCGGTGTGTATCGCTGCAGTTAACACACCTGAAGTACACAGGCCTCAAACTCCACAGCAGTATTTAAGCTCAAGAGGTATCAGCTTCAGCTTAGGTTTCTGATGACATTAATACAAGCAGTTTCTGCAACTTTTTACAGCCCACATCTTTGCTGCTTAGCAAGAGTTGCAACAGAGCTGCAAATACTACCTCCGTGTCCTTTTTATTAACCAAACTTTTGACTGTGAAAAAAAAAATGCTCAGCTTTTTATGTTAAGTTAAAACACTGGGATGTTTTGTTAAAGGATAACTTATGCTCAGCATCTGGTTTATCTCGAGCACAGACAGGACAGGGGAGAGGGCACTAGCGTGGCCTACAAAGGAAAACAGCGTTATCTTTAACCTACATCTTCCATGTTGGCCTTTAGTAACAGCAAGAACCTGTGTCACTCTGCAAATAGTAGCACAGCATCAGGATCTAGCACAGACCAGAAATTAATGGCCATGGGTAAAATGCGATCTCTGGCCTTTGCTGTGAAGATAGAGGAGTGTCAGGTTTCACAATCTATTTACCGAGTCTGCAGTTCACAGAAAAGTACAGTGTTTTTCCCTTAACACCACCACGATCAGAAACTGGCTGTAAATCGGTAATTTGCAGAGGTGGTAGGCAAACAGCAGCACTTGAAGACTTGAGATATTTCAAGGCATCTTGGTCAAGGAGGTATGTTTTTTTATTTCTTCTAAGGGGAAAAATGCACACTAATGCGGTGGAATTTTGAAAGCCCCTTTAAACCAATTATTTCACTGCTCGGTGCAATATATTTCCTTCAGCTTTTTTTTCCCAGAGTAATAAAAACACTTCAGAGGTCTTTGTTGGAAGCCTGAGAAGCATACCAACTGTAAGCACAGCTATCAAGTGACAGAAAACTGGGTGGGCTTCTTATCCTTCAAAGGGCTTCTTTGTTTGCTCGGAAAATTTCATGTAAAGTTGCATGTGACTCTTTCTGATGCCAATTAAAGATTAATTTCTAGGCTTACTGTATCTTTCCTGCCTATAGAAAGACAATGAAATGCACCTATACCTCTGAGACCTAGAAAACTGAAATGCTGCCAGCAACACAAAGACTAAACTGTTAGTGGATTACACGTTAGAAATGCCCTTTTTGAGAAAGAAAAATGCATTGTTCACTGAATGAATTGAAAACTGCTCTGGAATAATGTAAACAGTATTTGAACTTCAGTGCCTTTTACATCTTAAACTCTACATGTTCTAAAAAGACAGGAATGGCTGAGTAACACTGTTAGAGCAGAAAGGAACATACTAGAAAGTATTATTCCAATTCATATAAGAAATGTTTCATTTACACCTACAAAATGGAGAGGAAACAATAGTTTATCATTTTTAAGCATATGCAAAAGAAATCCCCTTTCTAAGCCACAGCACAAACCTTTTTTAGGGATCTTATTGGGGACATCCAAGCTTTGTAAATCCCTCACATCACCGGACAGCTTTCTTTTTAAGCCAGCCCCAGGTAAACTGGAGAGAATAGCTCCCAAAGACTTCTTGTTGTCTTCAAAATAGCGATCCAGTACATTATGAGCAACAGGAGAATCAGTGCTTCTATATACATCAGATTCTTGGGACGGGTTCTTTGTTAACCTGAACACAGTATCCTAAAAAAAGAATTAAGAACAGTTATATACAGCATGAGACATGCTTAGTTTTATGATTATTGAGTTACATACATCAGTAAGAGATTAGTGTCACTCTACTGAGCATAGAAAGGGACGAAGGTCCGTATCAAACAAGGCCACTCTCAAGTTGCATTAAATGAGGACACTTCTCTATGGCTCCCATCTCTACAAACTGTATTCCTATCATATTAAAATCTCAAGTGCATAAAAGACATAGAGGGAGAAAAAATAGAATTCATTTTCACGGGAAGGTATCACATTATTTTGTGAAGGAAGCGTTGCATTCTTTTATTTTTTCTGAGGAACTATGTCCCAGCAAGAAGTACAGCAGTAGCCAAAGAGAACAGGCTTACCATGAAATAAGTGCCTACAACAACGTCACACAGACCAGACAGATCCTTATGTTACTTTTGGTATTTATAGGTTGAATACTTTTTACTTTACCTTTGAGGACCCAGCAATAGAGCTATCTTCAGCAGCTGACTGCGTGTTTATGCTATTCAAAAATGCAGGTTTCAATCTCGTATGGGATGTTCGACTAGAGAAAGGTGCTGTTAGACTATCATGCACATTTTCAAAGGCTGGGAAAAACATCTCACACATTATCTAGTCAATTAGAGAGAAGAAAAAGAAGAACAATAAAAATAATTAATTTACGTTGTGTAAACACAGGTAAACATGCTCTGGAGCTCCCGAACATCAAGAGGCTTGCAACAGCTAGATCTTGCATTCCCTGATGACCACAGGAAACTCATGTGGCAGTCCCCACCACAACCACAGACACATCCCAAGGTCCTCTCCTCCCCAGGAACTCTATGTCCACCTCCCTCCCCGAAGGTCTCTGCTCCCCATGAGCAATTAGGGTGGCAGCCAGTTGCGTCCTGCCCCTGCTGCTGTCCCTCTCCACTCTGACCCTCAGAACCCTGCCTCCAGAAACCTTCAGACCATGTTTTTCTATCAAACTCAGTTAATATAGATGTCTGAGTCCTCCTCACTCTCTGCATCCAGCATGTCACTGCTCTACCTTCAAACAGCTTTCACCCTGAGCTAGAAGCTACGTAGAGCCTGCTCCCCCTCTCACTGGTCCCCACCAACCACTTGGTTGAACCCCCATTTCTTTTTTGAAAAAGCTGCCTGTATGAACTGTAACAGAGAACCTGACTGGGGTCAGTGAGCAGGGTCCCCCTTATGGGGTGTTATACAAACACCTACAGAGACCATCGTTTATTTTTCTTTCCACCAGGACAGGAGCTGCCCTTCTCAACTCCCTGCCATTTCCCACATGAAGAGGTTTTCTGATGGGCACTAAAATTAGGAGCTTTGAGCCTACAAAATCCAGGTGTACTCAAATCCTGCTGAAATACTGCGAGCACCATCTATAAAGAAGAGTGGCCCAGCCTAGAAATTTGCAATGGAATCCTCAAATACGCAATCCCTGCGATGGAGGCACCACCACAGAGCAGTGTGATAGCCAAGAAGCACATTTGATACCTTTTGGGCTTCTTTCTTCATTGAGCTCCATTCAGGATTTAAGGCAACGCAGTAGAGAAATTCCTTCAATGCTTCCTCAGTCCTTTCCAATCCAGAAAGAGCTTTTGCTTTCACATAATGGCCCTGTTCACACAAAGAAAACATACAAACCCAAGGTCATTTCCGAGGTGGCAGCAAGACACCAACACACAAACTTGGCCATTCACTCCATTCTGACGATGAAGAACCAGATGTTATCCTGATACCAATCTCTTCAATCCTTGTGACTTAAGGAAAGCCATTCCCTTCTGCTGAAGGTGTCCCCAGGATCCCACAGCTGTGTCACCCCCAGGCAAAGACACCGCTCCTTTCCTTAGCAGAGCATCTGATGCAGAGCAAGGAGCCGTGTCTGTCTCCCCAGGGACTGAGACTAGCACATATCCTACAGGGCTCCCAAACCCTGGAGAAGGGTTTCCACACACCAGGGCACTCTGAACAGTAACAAAGCTACACCAGAAAAGCAGTGGCATGGTGCAGGCTGGCCATGGCACTGGACAGAGCAAAACAATTTCAGGTGTAGGACACTCACTTCTTGCTGGGTGTCTTGCCAGGGGAAAAAGAATTGTTCTATTTTATTTTGGGTGGAAAACAGCAAAATATTATGAGCTTTGGGCAGCATGCCAGTGCTTAACCTGAAATCTTTTAGTCCATCCTACCTCTTCAAGTCATAGAGTGACACACTTGTGGCCAACAGGTATGATAGTCAGCCTGGGGACAAGTCCTACTTTGCTTGTTACTGGCGAGAGAGCAATGTCTGACCTCTGAATTTTTCCCTGTGGGTATCAATTTGCAGTTCAAATCTGACTTATGGAAATCATTTCCTTGAAGATGGAGAGAAACTAAACGTGTATGTAAACATTTGTGTCCAGGTTCCTAGATAGAAGCATGTTCTGCAAACTCCAGCCCACCTCTGATTTACACAATTGTCTTTAGGCTGTGTCTCTTGGACTGGTCAGATAAGCAGATGTATTTTTCTGTTCTTCACCCTAATGCCAAAAGATCCAGTACTATATAATCTCCCCCAGCAGGTACACTTCCTTTCACCCTTCCAGTACAGCTCTTCAAGCTGAGGCCCGTTACAATCTTTACCTTTACACTGTCAGAAAGATAAGAACGAAGCTTGTAGCAAAAGAAAGTAGCAGGCACTTTGTAGGACAGGCTAATTACCATACATCATTTGGTGAACTGAACAAGCAGTCTCAGTATGCAGCAACTTCTCAAGACAAGGACCGAGTTTCCCAAAACACAGCAAAGCAGCAGCCTATTTATTCCAGCAACCAGAAAGCACATTTCCCAATAGGAGGCTGGGTCAAAGGAGCACTTGGAGCCTGACCTGATTCCCAAGAAATGCCCTTTGGCTTCTGGGGACTGCGATACAGTTAGCATGCTGGAGGCATGATCTGCAGATCTGCATTTTTTTCTGAAAACAGTAAGAAGAGAGCTACTGCAGAGGCCTGACCCTGATGGTTTTATTTTGAGACTTGCACAGCCTCTGTAAGACCTTTCTGAGGAGCTCCTAACAATCCCAGCATCTCAGATGAGTTTACTCAACTGCCCTGGAGAGGCTACAAGGCAGTTTGGTGTCTTCCTTAGGGGCTGCAAGAAGGATTTCCTTGTCCACGCTGCAAAATGAGGGCTAATCGGGGCTGTCTATAGCAGAAATATCTCAAGATCCAACACCAGAAGTTACACCGAGGAACAACAGACCTCTGCACTTATGAGACCACCACTGCACTGCCACCTTCCCTCTCCTATTTTCACATTGTCATGGGAAGCACCAGATTTGTAGGGCAAGACCCCCCGGCCAGGTTCTCAAGCAAGTCTCAGGAAGGGCTTCTGTTTCTATCTCCCACTTGCAAAGCACAACTGGAAACTTCTCCCCCACAGAGCCCAAGACTTTCACATTAACTGAAAAGAAACAAACTGGTCTATTGCCCTACTTACTGCAATGGACCCAAGAGCTTCAGGAACTCAGTGAGCCATTAAATTTGAGTTAGCAATAAGCTAAAACGTTCTGGTGGTGAATGCTCACCTCCCAGGAGCTGCTCTCAGAATGTTTTTTTATTTTATTGTGGATTTTTTTAATTGATTTTTTGCTACACAACACGTTTGAGCTACTTTCTGCCACTGGATGGTTGAAAAGTCATGAGATATAAAACAAAGCAGAATTCCTGGATAACGTTAATTCTGGATCACCAAAGCTTCTGTGGAAATTCTGACACATGCATACGCAAGCAAAATGTATCTGTGGTACTGCTGGTATGCCATGATGACAAATTTCATTTTTGATTAGCATTCTTTGGAGATGCGATTAACGAAATCTTTATCCGCCTACGACTGACACACATCAAATTTCCATGGATTCAAGGCAAACAGACAAGACGCTTCAAGAAAACATTTGAATGTGCTTAATTCATCTCCCTCCACACAGAAACTCCATCAGCACTGCCTGAGATGGGATCCCTGACTTGACGAGAAGCGATCCGAGATAGAACGTCAAATTTTCAAGAGCAAAATAGGAGGTGGGGGGAAGATTGTGATCTGCCTTCAAATAGAAAATGCTTTAATAGGTGACAAAACAGATATCCTTGGAAGACAAGTGCCTAACTTGTCAGAAGCTAGATACTTCATATGGCACTTGTCTCACCCTGCATCCCACCCAGCTCGAACAGAGAGCTAGCTGCAGCTCCTCTGCTGAGGCTGGCCTCCAGGAGGTTTATGCAACACCTTCTCGGTCTTTGTAAGGCCAAGGAGAAACCAAGGCCCACCTACGATCCTTCCCTACCTCCTCATGGCACGCTCCCTCCAAGCCCAGTGGCTTTACCTGGCCAAACCTGTGCTGCAGTTCTGTCAGCGATGGGTGAGGGACTGGAGGCGTCAGCCTAGGTGGGGCGAGCTGTTGGACACCCTGCCTACCCTCAGGCAACAGGCGGTGACTACAGGCACCACGTGCTTCTCCATTCCTCCCACAACACCGCTTCTGACACTTGCTTCACACTGTCTGCAACCACTGCTCCTCGCAGCACCTCATTCAGTATGAAAAAAAACCTCCCACCGCACTAAGGTTCACTATGACACAAAGGTGGGAATCAGACGTATGAACGCTTAGTACCAAAAGAAAAAAGGCAAGGAAATCCTGAAATACGATCTAGGATACTCCTCAAAAAACATGGTGGCCAGGAGGCTTGCAAAGCCCGGGGCACACCACCCCAAAGGGATGGGTGATTCCCTGTCAGCGGTGACTTGTGGACCTGATTTCTGCTGCCAAGCCACAGCACAAGCTCAAACAGATCAATGAGCACCAGTACAAACAAATTCACGTCACTGGCTGCCCATCACAGAAACCCCACGCTAAGGACCTTCCACTGACTCATCCTATGAAGGGCTTCGCTTTCAGTACATTTCCAGCCCTGATAAGGCCACGATGCTCTGCCAACAACCTCAGCAGTGCCAACCCCACCACGAAGGGAAGCCCTGAGAACAAGCATCTTGTTCTCTGCAGCATGCAAGCGCCGTACCGCAGGCCAGTGGGGCTTGTTTCGGCAGAGGACGTCCGCGTCGTGGAGAGCTTGCTGGTAGTTTTTCATTGACGTACAGAGTTCTGCTCGCTGTGCTATCAGTGAACACTTGCAAGGAGCTGCAAGACAAAAAAAAAAAAAAAAGGTTACAAGAAGGTTAAAAGAAGCACTAGCATGTGTTAAACGCGGTAACCTAATTTCAGCCAAAGTAACCTAAAAAGCACAATTGCACAATCATTTATACTCCCCTGTAATGAATGGAAAAAAGGTAATTCTTTCCTAAAATATATTCCCCTCAGCTTGAAGCAACCTCTGCATTTTATCTAGCAGAACAGATTTCATAATCACACATAAGATGTCACCTGCTCCCTCCCTCACCTTGCTTACATGATGTTGAAGCAAGGGGGGGAAAAAAAGCATCACGTTTTTCTCCCTCCAGTGTAGTTTTGGTGGAAAGAAAAAACGATGTGCAGAAATCACCACTGCAGAACTTTATCTACAACAATCCCAGAAGCCATTCATTAAAAAAAATGAATGCAGCTGACGAATTTCATATGCTTGCCACCAGTTCACCTTGCCATCCTCACAGCGGGCAAACCTCCTAGTGATCAGACATTCATGAACTGTTTTCAGCTTGCACAGATTAGAAACATCTCAAGTCCTTTCCTATGATCCCTATAACACATTTTAAGGTGGAAATCTAGTTCCAGCATAAAGTTTCAGAGAAGTACAGAGAAATTGAGGCTGATCCATGTTCAGTTTGTTCATGCAAACCTGCAGACAGCATGCTCTGCCTGCTCATCAATGTCATCAACTGGGTATTAAACCACATCAGCCCCCTTGCCATCACCTCACAATGAAGCTTCACCACATGAAGCTTGGGCACACACAGAAGTGCCTACAGACATACAGTAAGCGTGTAACTGGTACTAGTGCCACTGCTCACGAGGTTCAAGCGACTCTCCAGAAGGGTTAGCTCACCACCACCCTAAAATCCCCTCCCTTCCCTGGAGATCGCACTAGCGCTCGTGCAGCAAACCAGGTCCGCGTGGTTGCGCAGTGAACCAGACCAAGGAATCAATTGACTGAAAGCTAATGCAATGAAAACAAATAAATAAAAAGGTTTAAGAGGATCACTTTCCCCTCAACTGATTCACTGTGCAGCCACACAAATGCGAGCGCCAGGACACGGGATGACAAAGAAAGCAAGCAAGCAGCAAGGACTGCTGCCTTTTCTGGCTGTCGCAGGGAGTGATGCCAGGTTTGCTAATTGCAGGGTGACAGACCAGGGCTGGTGCTGCCCCATAGACAGCAAAGGCTGCAGACTACAGCTAAAACAGCTCTATAAAAGCTCGTTCACATTGTGTTTTGTCAGCTGTTGGCTTTTTTTTCTTTTAATATTACGCATGCAGACTGCTGCAGCGATCCGCGCTTCTAGAGGATAATTCTGAAGATGACTGCAAATTGAATTAGATTGAAAACAATTAGCCTAATACCTTCAGAAGCCAGCTCTTTGCTTTCTGCCGCTCCATAGATGCTCAAATACACGATTATCCAATTTAGTTATCATTTAATAGTCTGTGTCTTCTGATTGTATTAAATCCAGATGCGTACCCCGCCTGTGTTTCCATCACTGCATCTGCTGCGTGGCATTTGTGCCAAGTGCACTGACGGGGGTAGATGGTAGGGCTCCATCAGCTAGCGTTGGGTGGGGTATTTTTTGGCACCACGGAGGGAAAGGAAGCTTTGCGAGATTATTGGGCAGGCAAACTAGTTTCCTGCTTCTGTTCACTACTGCAGTGCTGACATTTCAGCCGTGCTGACATTTCCTCATGTTTTTCGGCGGACAATTCAGAGCATTTCATGCATTCGGCAGACTCAGAGAACAGCTTCATCAGTTCTTCCGTGGGATCTTGCCTCAATTGCCAAAGTTTGTGTTTTAAACAAAAAAAAGCCACTGCAGAGCACATGGGTGTCGCAAAGGCTGCAAGTCTTGCTGAAAGCAAAGTTCACAGGCTCCCAAAACACAAAGGGAAAATACCAAAAAAAAACTAAGCCAGACCAGAAAAAGCAACGTGTACCAGGGCTCGTTCCTGCACTGACAAAGCCTCCATCAGAAAGCGTAAGGTGCGGCCCATTTTAATGAATAACTGGCCAGGAATGTTTAGCTAACTGAGCAGGAGAGAAAGGGAACGGGGGGAACAAGTTTCCAGCTTCGCTCAAGGAACAGGATTTATGAGAATACAGCATAACAGGTTTTCTAGAGGGAGGCTAGGCAGCCAGACGAGACTCAGCAGCTGGAGCGCTGCCCAGCCTCCTTCATTCAAGTTCACCCCACTCGGAGGCAAGGCGGCGATGCCCGCCGGCACGTCCCGTCACCGGCACGGGGCTAAGGGCCAGCCCGCAGACAGCCAGCACCTGGCAAGGCCTGGGGGGGTCTTCCAGCACCCATCCACTGGAGCAAGCAGGGTGGTGGCAGGGCTGGGCCACGCGTGGTCTGCAAACCACGAGCTAACAGCTATCGGAACCGTATTAGGTGATAAAAGGCACTGTGCGGCAGGAAAACTAAAACAAACAAAGAAACAACGCCACAAAAATCCAAACAAAACAATGCTGGGCTATGTGATTTGCCAAGGTTAGATGGATTGAGGCATCTTTTTCTCGATCAGCATAACCGGCATCAAGAAGAGCTGTCCCAGCTGGCTGATGCCAACTTAGCTGCAGGTAGGTGTGAAAGTGGAAAGAAAGAGCAAGGACCCCGGGTATAGCTTAAATAATGGCTTAGATTCTGCCAATCCTCTAAATTGAGTTGTTTCACTCTCTTATTTGTTGGGGGAAAAATATTAAGTCAGAGGAGGTAGATTGAGAAGGCTTGAGGACATGCAGAGTTTGTGAGCGCTGCTAGATATTGGTATACTACAAAAAGCGTCAAGTTTATTTAAAACAAAGCCACGAAGTCACACAATAACCAGTGGTTTGCTTTAAGATAATGTACCCATTCTTTCTGATGGAGGTTAAGGAATATTAAAGAATAAAAGATTTCTCCTATGAAATGACTCCGTATCTCAGGCCAAATTAAAAAGGCCAAGCGCAGAAAACGTTACTGTTTCCACAATACCAACAGATGGCATTTCCTGAATCAAAGTCTTCTGGGAGCCTGCAGCTGCACAGCAAAATTTATGTTCTTGTCAGCATCGTGTATCCACCGCTGAGGCTCCCAGGATCTGTGGCTCCGGGCAGCCAGGACACAGTCTTCCTAGGAGCCACAGGTCCTGGGAACCTTCTCAAGTGGCATCCTCCTTCCCAGCCTTTATCCTACAGCATGAGATGATGCCTGAGCACCACCCAGCACCGAGGGGCTCGGTGGCTCTGCGCATCCTGGACCCGCTTTGGGACAGCCAAATATTACCAGCACAGAGCGTGCTTGCCAGCTTGTTCAAACACACGCAATAGCCAGCTCAGATTTTCCAAAAACGTTAGCTTTCTACCCCTCTTTGTGAATTCAGCCTCAGCTCCGCTCACACCACCTTTGCACTCATTTGCAGATGTCTGCTAGATTGCGCTTCTACTTACGCAGCAGCTAACACCCAAAATTACTTTTCCAGATATGCTCACGCCTTCGTGTTTTAAAAATACTACACTGGTTGAGTTCAGGAGTCTGGCATTGAAGAACATCGCTCCCCAAAACCTCCGTGTGCTAAAAAGAAAGCAAGAGCAATTAAGAGTTCTCCAAACAGGACGTGGATGATAAGAGGTTTTCTGCAATAAACTGCTCCTGAGATTTCTTCCTCATTTTGGGAATGCAACACAGAAAAAAAATATATATATAGTTGAAAGTTGCTACAACTCCCTAATCTTTCTTATCTGACATTTCTTCCTAGAAGAGTGTTTCATTCAAATCTACTTCAGTCCTAAGCATGTTTCCTAAGCACATGAGCAAAACTGAAAAAGTGTCATTACAAAAACCTCTGAGTTTCTCTAGCAAGAGTCAACCCGTACAGGACTTTATGGGAAAAGCTTTCCCACATTTTACCGTAACTCCAACCACTGGAGAGAGGAAGAAATTTGCCTTGCTCTCGTGTTACGCGTTCACTTCAGAACAATTTGGTAGCGAAAGCTTTTTCATAAGCTTTAAAAATAATACAGAACATCTATTTTCATTTCAATTCCAAATTAGTAGTATGTATTAATTAACTGAGTAACAATTTCGTTTTTCTCCTCCAGACTTCATGCAAGCATGAGTCTGCTCAAAAAACCCAAAACAGCGTGTGGGGGTGTGTTGTCTGGTTGGGGAACAAAGGCAGGAGCACACTTGATGAGATAATTAACAGAAGCAGCAAAGACACTCGGGGCATTCAAATAAAACTTCAGTCTACAACAAAGATGAAAAACAAGTTCAGCTCCCCAGAAATGAAGAGGGATGACGAGCATGATGCAATCAGCAAACCCACGGTTTCTCACTTATCAGCCCACATTAAATGGATTACATAAAGGCTTTCTGAACCTCATGGCTTTTCCTCCTTGCATTTTTATTACTGTCAGTCTTCTAGCACGTGGAAGCAAACTCAGACCCTGGAGAAAGCACGCAAGAAGTTGTAACAGAGGGAGAATGCAGAGGTGGGAGCTCCCTTCTCCACCAGCTCGTTCTTGCAGCCAGGCACACTTCAGCTGGTTTGGAAGTGGGCACTTGCTAACAGCACCGTGCAGGCACACAGCTGATGGCCTGGACAGGCATGGGGGCTTCAGCAGTGTCCCTTTATAAAGGGCACAAGTTACCGTGTGCAGTTTTGGGTGACAAAATACAAGATGGACATAAAAATACTCGAGAGTGTCCAAAGGAGGGCTATGAAGATGGTGAAGGGTCTGGAGGGGAAGAGGTATGAGGAGCAGTGAGGTCCCTTGGTTTGCTCAGCCCCGAGCAGAGCAGGCTGAGGGGAGGCCTCATGGCGGCCTGCAGCTCCCTCACGAGGGGAGCGGAGGGGCAGGCGCTGAGCTCTGCTCTCTGGGGACAGCGACAGGACCCGAGGGGACGGCATGGAGCTGGGACAGGGGAGGGTCAGGCTGGGGGTTAGGGAAAGGGTCTGCACCCAGAGGGTGGTCGGGCACTGGGACAGGCTGCCCAGGGCAGTGGGCACAGCACCGAGCCTGACGGAGTTCAAGAAGCATTTGGACAGCACTCTCAGACACGGCGTCTGGTTTTTGGGTGGTCCTGTGTGGAGCCAGGAGTTGGGCTCAGTGGCCCTTGCGGGTCCCTTCCAACTTGGAATATCCTATGATTAAAGAAAAAGCTGAGTCCAAACATGACAGCTATCAGTAGTTCCTATGCAGCCAGAATACGACCCTGTATAGGATCAGATAAAGTGACCCCAGGCCCTCCCCAGCCCTAACTCAGATCTATCTCCAAGATTATACAACTCGGCAGACTAAGACCATTCCCTTCCATGAGCTTTCTGTCGTGCAGAAGCAGCACGCTACCTCACAGCACGATTGTGCCACAAACACCTATTCCCACCACACAAGCAATGCTGCCAGACGGTCAGCAAATGAGTTTACAAGCTGCAAGACTGCTGCGAGAAGCGGAGGCATGGGTACTGTGCTCCTCCACTCACAGCAGGTGCCACACAGCTGCTCTAGCACTGGGTTTACCTGTCACAAGCAGCCTTCTTCCACATTCACACTGCCCAGAGCTTGCATAATAAAAATACATAACCTCTTCCTTCAGGTTCTGCCTGTCATACAGTTCTATTTTTTAATCTTCCTACAGATATCAAGTTATTTGCCTTCATAGCTGTAAGGCATATGACTAACACTGTTTGAGAAGGTAACTACCTGCAGTGAATGGAGGTGTGCATTACACATTTCCAAATGCCACTCCAAACCAAAATCTTCCTCTTCACCTACACAGGGACTAGAAAACATGACATATGAGGAGGGGCTGAGAGAACTGGGGCTGTTTAGTCTGGAGAAAAGGCTGAATGTAGATCTCATCGCTCTCTACAGCTACCTGAACGGAGGTTGCAGTGAGGACAGTGTCACCTTCTCAAGGGACAAGTGATAGAATGTAAGGAAATGGTCTCAAGCTGCACCAGGGGAGGTTTAGACTGGATATTAAGATAAATTTCTTCACAGAGAGGGTTGTCAGGCACTGGAGCAGGTTGTCCTGGGAAGTGGTGGAGACATCATCCCTGGAGGCATTAAAGAGAGGTACATGGCACTAAGGAACATGGTCCTGTGGTGGAACTCAAGAGGTCAGGCTGATGGCTGGACTTGGTGATCTTGAAGGTCTTTTCCAACCCGGATGATTTCATGATTCTGTTGTACACTTGGAGTGCCTGAATTACAGCCACTACTTCACCAGCAGCATTGAAGCTACAACCCTGTCCCTTTCCTCACAAAAATACAGGAAGCATCCACACACTTTCTTCCTTGCCCTGGAGCATGCTTACCTAGATAGCTTCTGGTTTGGGGGAATGGGAGACATGAAGACACTCCCTTGTATTATCACTTTGACTGAAGAGCATGGGTGACAGATCAGCTAGGCTATTCTGAAGAACATATAAATTTTAGACTGAATTAACTTTTCTCTGGACCTCGGTTCTTTGTCTTCTGCTGTTGAGAACACCCTCCAGAAAAAGAAAGGCCCAGACATAAGAACATAGATTTTTTTATATGCTTGACAAAATGCTTCGGATTCCCAGTGGTTTTATTTCGGGCTCAGTGAGTAAGTTCTCAACAAGGAAGCTCTGTATATTATTTAAAGCTGGACTGTCATCACCACTCAGCACAGCTAATCACTCCTCCCCTCATTACTCAAGAGAAACACTGGAAGAGAAGCTGTAAGCTGCCTGGAAGAAGTGCTGCCATAAAGAAGGTACAGCTAACTTCATGCCCAGACTTTCAGATTGTCCCTCTAGCTTAATGAAGCAGAAGCATGTCAGACCAATTACATTAACCTACGGCTTCGTTTGCATTCCCACAAGCATAAAGCCAAGGAGAACCTTGCGTACAAACTGACTGCAGTGGTGAATTTCAGGGTACAGCACAAGTCCTCAATTCAAGAAAGTCCCGGCATACAGCTAAATTAACAGATTACATTATCCACACCTCCTATCAAAATCCTAATCCTTCCACATTTTTGCTAGATGGGCTCCACTCTTTCCCACTTTTGATTGCTTGAATCAATACCTTCTCGCCGCAGTTTCCACTCTACCCTTTGGACATTTGAGCACTGCCTCAGGTGACGTACCCCAACTCCATCTGTGGCTGCTTGGCATTAGTATAATAAAACTACTGAGCACACAAATGTGACTCATTTTCAATGTTTGCTAGCTCTCACAGCATTCAGTTTGGGGTTCAGGTAAGGTTTCCTAACAAAGCCCTTTCTTGGAGAGGATAGCAGCCTCAGAACTGAAGTACCCTCTCAAATAGCAGGTACAAAACAGGATGATAGCAGATTAAAGTAGAAATACAACAAGCAAACATAACACAACACAAACCCAAGAGGTCAAACCCTTAACCGATCTTCAAAACACTCTAGTGAGTGGCCAAACACCCCATACAAATGGGCAGCTGCGCGAGGTGCACACGAGCCCGTGATTGCAAAGAGACTCCAGACACTCCTTGTGCCTCTCTGCCAAGCGAGGCCAGACAATTACGTCTGCCACGATCACAGAGAGCAAGATCGATTTACAGCGAGATATGCTGTCATAACAGGACCTCACAGGTGATTACCTAGCTGCCCTTTTAGCCACCATCAGTGTAAAAACTGCATTTCTACCAGCTGCTTTTCGAGTCTCTGTAACCGTCTCTTTGTCCAGTTAAAGCTTATTTCAGCCGAGAATTGCTGATGCTCTGCAAGTTGCAAAAAGGACCTTCTCGTTTCTCAGTTACTACCCCGCTGCTTTTGTCCTCAGAGCAGATCATATAACACACCTGTATAAGAGAAGAGGAGTGGTGAAGTATCCTACTCATTTCCAGATTAGGAAGCCCAAGTCAGTTCCATACACGTCTTCTTCCACAAGCAAAAGACACCTTTATTTTGAACAGTAAAAGGAAAAGAGAATATGCTGCTTGAAGAGACTTGAGCAACCCTAGAGAGTGAATGTATACATGTGAGAAAGTTTCAAGAATTTCGGAGGCAGTTCAATTATGTATGAGAAATTACATCTAGATAACATACACAGGGGGCAGGAGGGGAAAAGCTATCCTGAGTAGTACAATAGGTTACACAAGCAACATTAACTACTTAAAAAATAAACCTCAAAAACTGTCTAGGGTACTGCACCATGCCTCCTTCCCTTGGTGACCACCACGGACGTGCTCCTGTTCACCATGCCAGCTCTCACATTGCCCCTGGTCCTGCAAAGCCCCTGCCTTCTGCAGGCCCTCTGCAAGCAGACAGCGCTGTCAGAGATCCAGCAATGGGATCTAAGCTTTAAGCTGTGAGCTCTTTGCAAATCAAGGGTAACATGAGCTGCTGCTCCCAAGCACTTCACACATTTCCAGCAGTGTCATACATGAAGCATTCACTACTATTTTTCAAGCACTACCTCAGTTTAAAAAAAAAAAAGAGAGAGGGGAGGGGAGCCTGCAAAATATTTTCAGCTTCAAAATAACATCCACCCTATTCAACAATTTCCAGGTAATCTCAGTGTCTACTTTTCCACATTTTTGTGCCCATGTAAAACAGAAAAAACAGGTTTGGGGGACACACTTAATTTAAGCAGATTTTACAAAAGGATGGTAGAGGTTTTTTTTTAGCACGGATCCTCCAAGAAGAAAGCATCTACTATCTTTTGCAGCATGTAATTTCAGAAAGACTACCTCTCATTCTTCATTTTGAAGACATCCTTCCCTTCAGTAGCTATAAAATTAGATATTCTTTTGATAAATTATTAAAACGCCTGAACTATTTGCCATTCCAAGAGTCATGACAGTCATCTTCCAGCTCCCCCACTTTGTGTTTGTTTCTTTTATGTAATGGCTGGTAGAAAGTCGAGAGGCTTATTTCTTTACCACTGGAAATCAGCAGTGTTCCCAAGACACTGTGAGGAAGGAAGATTTGGTCAACCTATTTTTTAACTACATCTGAGAGACAGCTGACCTTATCCTTGATAGCAGCCTTCTAGAAATAGTGCAGCGACAAGAAAAGACTATTAAAGCACAGTAACACACAACTCAAATATATGGTCTGCGAATGATCTCTAGCTGTTTTCTTTGAACAATGAATGCTTCTTCAGTGCAAGTACATCACTAAGGAGCACAGGTCTTAAGAAAGCAGTGACGGAATTAATAGAACATGTCCTATCGCATCGGTCATCTTTTTAAAAGATTTTTAGTGCGGCCTTCTACAAACACTTCAGCAGCTTCCCCTGGCAGAGAGGAGACTCTGTAGTTTCTTTGCCTCTTCTCGCTCACAACCAAGACAGCAAATCCTTCACCCACCCCTCCTGCAATGTGGCAGCACCAGGAAGCTGCCCTGGACCACGGAAAGGAGGCTGCACCATCTCTTTTCCACCCCTATCTGAAAAAACAAAACAAAACAAAACAAAACAAAAAAAAAACACACACACTTCAGAAGCAGGCTTAGAAGGCAAACACCCCAGCAAATCATTTCTGGAACACGACAACACACTTGCCCAAAGCCTTCTTACTCATCGCTGTAATCACTCAGCCCAGCTCCAGGAATGCTCTGCTCTCGGCTCACCCACGCCGTGCTCCCCGTGAAGCAGTATTCCCCCACAACTCCGCTTTTATCCAGCAGGAAAACCCAAGGCAGCTGTTCTTGAATCAACTTGCACCGGAGCGTCGCTTAAAATAAGAGAGCCTGTAGCTGTAGCAGGTTGAGAGCCAGTATAGGAGGTCAAGAGGTGCAGCAAGACACGCTTATTTTTCAATTTACAGCACAGATGCTTTTACCTCCTCCCTCCCATTTAACAGTTACTGATGTAAAACCATTGCCAGCCTGATAAATCAGACCAACCTGGGGGCACAGATGTGAGCTCTGTTAACAGACCCTGCCCCTGGCTTGCAAAGGGGCAACCTGACACTGGCCCAGCACGCTGGAAGAGACACACTCTTCTACAGCGAGCAAAGTTTGGGCTCCAAAGCCTGTGCTTTGTTAACCTATTTTAAGTCTCAAAGCCAGTGACAGTGAAAATGCATCCTCTGTACTGATGTGGAACTATAGGGAGGAGGGATGGAAAACCAAAAATACCTCTGACTTGCCCATGTACCTACACCAGCAGCATAGCACAACTGATCTCGTATGCAAAGACATTGTCGTGAACAGCTGCACGTACAGACCAGAGGAGATGCGATGGGACAAGGCCAGGTCACTTTGCGGATGCTCTACCCCGATGTCCCCATGGAGGTGAAGCACAGCAGGGTTGGGGAGTGGGCACTGGCGCTGAGCAGCTGTCCGAAAAGGCTGTATCTGCTGGAGAGCAGGCACGGTTTGGCTCGGGACGTCGTCCTCACATGCCTGGTTCTCCCTTTATGGCTCTTTTCTGCTGCCTCCCAGCCTGTCGTTCCCCCCCCGTAATTGAATTCTTACCAAGGGAGAATTCAGCAGGCGCTAGATAAATTTCCATGAATGGCTTTACCACAAAACAAATTAGTGCTGAGTGGCCACATGAAGTTTCCTTGTGTATCGGGCCAATTTCTGGTGAACCTCCACTGGGATGAGGAGAAGGGCGAAACGTCTCTCCGCTGAGGTTCAGCCCAGAGAGGCAGCGCCTCCTCCACCCACCGAAGCCCAGGAAAGCACCCACAGTTTGTTTCTCGCCGTGTCCTACAGCTTGGGGACAGCACACTGCCCTCCACCCCTGGAGATACGAAGGTGGACTCCCTGGGGGGATTAAAAATGAAAGTGCTGGGCAGTCTGAGCATCTGTGTGCACCGGAGATCCCCCCAGGAGAATCCCGGCTCTGCTGAAGCTGGTGCAGGAGGCTGGAGCCGCCACAGGCTCCGAGCAGGCGTTTTCAGGCTTATTTACAGGAAAGGCATGGGATGCTAATAGGCTGCCTCAGTAGGAAGAAAGGCGCAGAGGATCGGCAGCTGAAGGAATGAGTCACCGCTACCCAAATCCCCTTACGGTCTCTCTGTTTGTTTGCTTACTAGCATGCTCTCACCCTGAGAAGAACGCGGCCTCCTTCAGATCTGTGCTGAGTCTAATTTTAAAGCCAGCAGACTAGCACAAAATGTGCAACGAGCTCCCGCCTGGCCTGCACGAGACGGCCCATTTCTTGGTAGATACCGCTCCCCGAGATCGAGCCGCCTCGCCGCCTCCCTCCTCCAGCCAGCCCTGTAAAAGGTGCACCCGTTACCTGGGAAAAGCCCCGTTCCTTATCTCCCCATTAAGCAACAGCCACCTGCTACCTCAAACCGGGATTCGCTTCCTACAGGAACAAAAACCATGCGCTCAAAAGCGCATCCTTGAAGTACCTGTTAATTTGCCATCAAGATCTAGCCTCCCTCCACTTGAAGCGTCTGTAGGCTTGCATACCCACAAAACAGACATACTGTCCCCAGACACAGCCCTGTGTAAGCCCATAGAGTCAGAGGACAAGGGAGAAGAGGAGGGTGGCAGGGAGGAAACCCAGCTCTGGTACCCCTGCCTCATTTCCCTGGGGAGCAGCCAGCACGCCGGGCAGTGCCCAAGCAGCAGCGCTCGCTACATGGCACGGAGCTTGGCACCAGGGCGATCCAGCTGGAAACCAATGCTTCCTTTCAAGTGGCCTGACACGTGCTTGCTTTGAAGGAGCGGTAATTAGATACCTGGCAATAAGCAGAGATCTACTCCGAGGGCTGCGGCAGGGGAAAAGCCAGCGACTTTGTTTAAAGTGGTGGAAGCGACCAAGCTGTGGGCTCCTCAAGGGGAATGGAAGGATCAACTCCTAAAGCCATTTTTCTCAACAACAACAACCCCACACCTAAACCCACAGCATAATCCACCAGAACAAAGACAGAAGCAGCGGGGACACCGAATCTGACAGCTGGGGACAGAAAATGAACACAAGCCATCTCCACTGGGAAAAGGCAACAGACAACCTGAAGGCCGCGGCCATCTTCTCAGACCTGCAACTAGGAGCAGATATGCCAGATGTGGACAGAAAGAAGCGAAGCCCACCCCAAGCAGCCTTTTACAGCCCAGCCTGCTCACAGCAGGCTTGGGGGACCTCAAGAGTTGGTGTGCAGACCAGAAGGCACGAGGCCACAACCAGAACGACAGAGCCAACTGCGATGTGGAAAGCTCGCTTTGAGACGACAGCTGCTGTCACACCAAGCCCCGTGCAAGGGGCAGAGCAAGGAAACATGAGTAAAAATCCCTCTGAACCTCACATCAGGAGGCCTGGAGTCCTCCTAACTTTGTACGGCGATCGTACAACCCACACAGCCGTGTGCCTTTCAGTCTCAGCTCCACTTTTGGAAAAGCAACCAAGACACCCACTGCTAGGACTCCCGGCAGCAATGCCCGCAGGTGGAGAAGGCCTGAAATAGAGCCGGGCTGACAGCAGCGTGGCCTGTGAGGAACCACAGCGGGTACACCTGGGACATGAGGGAAGGTCATGGCCTGGGGGCACCTGCCCTTCGGCTGTGGGGACTTGAATCTGCTCCTGGGAAGCCACCTCACGGCAGCCTCCACTTTTAGGGTTTCAAAAGCTAGCAAGACGCCCACCATCATTCTCAATCATCATTTAACAACAACAAAAAAAAACACATATGAAGCAGCTTCAGCCTCGCTTATGCAGCAGCCAGGGCTGGGGACACGTGCTGCAGGGACAGCACACACAGACCCCGGCCCCACGCTGCGTCCTCCCCGCACGTGCCCTCCAGCTGCACCTCCCTCTCCCCGTGCCACTAACAACTCTCTGAAATCCACATCAGCCTCTCGCTTCACCCACAAGATGCAGTTTTCCCCAGCAGCAGGGCCAGAACCCAATTACTTTTTATTTTTTTATTTTATTTTTTTTTAAGAGACTGCCGTGGTGAAAACTCACTGCATCCAACGGTGACCTACATCAAGCCTCTCCCCTCCCTCCGCTTCACCTTCCTCCCCGGGCTCTCTGTCCTGCCCTACTTTAACAGAGATTACTTCAGCTAAACCGTGTAATAGTTTTACGGAGAGCGGGCGAGGAGCGCGCGGCACTCGCCACATCTGACGGCAGAAGTGGAAAAAACAGCACAGCCACCGACCAGCTCCGGCGGCCAGCCCCAGCTGTGGGGTGGTGGCCTGCCGTAATGCACACAGCACTTGCCGTGGCAAAAATAAAAATAAATGAAGCTGTGCCAAGGCGTAACGGTGTGCTTCTCTCCACGGCGTGTTTGTTTCTCTCTGTAGCACGTTTCTCTCCACCCGCTGAACAATGGGGAAGATCCCGGCCCTTTGTCCCTGGGTGACAACACCAGGAGCGAGGGAAGCAGTTTTGCTGAAAGGAAGGAAGGAGCTCTCCCACCACCAGGGAAAAGCACCATTGCCTTCTCGTTTCATTCGTCTCCAGGTGAAGAGATCCGCCCGTGGGATTTCATCTCCGTTAGCACGGCGGAGCCTCACTCTCCCCCTCCTCCCCAGCTGAAGCAGACAGATGCCCACGACGGGCAGCCTGGGAGATCCTGAGGGGTTTGCTGAGATCCCAGGGGGGCTCGCCAAGATCCCAGGCGGTTTTGTCAAGATCCCTGCTGCCCCCAGCCCCATTCCTCCTCATGCATTTTACACACTGCTCACGCCGTGCCGCCCCCCGCCGCGTTCGAGGCGAGCAGGCAGGGCGCACGCACACACACCAGCACTACTACCAGGCTACAACCCTGTGAGCAGAGACCCAAAGCAACCCGGCTTGGGCAAACGGGGGCTGCCACACGTCTGGGTGAGTGGGACACAGCATTTTTCTCCACACCCTGACTCTTTGGAGAGCGCCCTGCATGCAGAACTACGGTGTGCACATTTGTCCGAGGCGGTTACGCTCAGGACACAAGAAGCTGGTGCCTACGGGTTGAAAGATGA
Organism: Anas platyrhynchos; assembly: GCF_047663525.1. Lineage (NCBI taxonomy): Eukaryota > Metazoa > Chordata > Aves > Anseriformes > Anatidae > Anas > Anas platyrhynchos. Next base: position 140,469,968 of record NC_092587.1, read on the forward strand.
ATTTTTCTTGCCACAGCATAAGATAGGGAGATTTATGTCCAAGCCTGGACACCTACTGATGTTTTAGTGCTTCCGACAGACGCTGCTTGCTGAGAGCACGGCCGCGAGCGAGCGGCTGAGCGCTCGGGCACCAGCTCCTCGCACGAGGCCGTGGCGGAGCCCAGCACCCTGCACCCTCCATCCAGGAGACCCAATTTCCCCAGGACCACGGCGGGAGGGCTTTCTAGAAGCGCTGCACCATGAGTCATCAGCTGCGGGCGGCTGAGCGCGAGGCACCTTCCCCAGCGAGCACCGCCACCGAAATAACAGCAGCGGCACAGAAATAGCAGCGCCCTGACCGGCTGCTGGGGTGGGTGGGTGGGAAGAGGGGAGAAGGGGAGGGGGGGGGACATTTTAATTCCCCAAAACTTATTGCCCAAACTTCTCCGCTTCCCCAGCCCTCCCCTACTTTTTGCTTTGGGGAAGGGGGGGTGGGATAAAAAGGAGCCTGGCCGGCGGCTCACCCATCTCCAGCGCCTCGTTGTACTTCTCCAGGGCGGCCGGCAGCTCCTGGCGCTCCCGCAGCGCGTCGCCCTCGGCTCGCAGCCGCCGGGCCCGGCTCTCGGCGGCGAACCACTTCTGCAGGAGGTTGCCCAGCACCACGTTGACCCGCGGCCGGGCGGCTGGGGTCGGCGGGGAGGAGGAGGAGGAGGTGGAAGAGGAGGAGGATGAGGATGAGGAGGAGGAAGGCTCGGCGGGGCGGCGCGGGCGGTGGCAGCGGCCGCAGTCCCCGGGCTCGGCGCAGCGGCGGCAGTGGGTGTGCCCGCAGTGCAGGGTCACCGGCTCGCACAGCAGCCGCCGGCACAGCGGGCAGGCGAACAGCTCGGGCGGCCGGCAGCAGGCAGGGTCGCCCAGCCCTTCTCCTTCACCACCGTTTCCACCTCCACCTCCACGCCAGGGCGGCAGGCGCAGCTCCTTGTCGCGGATGCTGAGCGCGAAGCTCTCGGCCAGCTCCCGCAGCTCGTCGGGCCGCAGCCGCGCCAGCCGCGCCGCCGCCCCGTAGGCGTCCAGCGCCTCGGCCATGCGGCCGGCCCGGGCCAGCGCATCGGCACGCCGCAGGCACAGCCCCCGCTCGGGCTGCGGCAGCTCGGCCAGCTCCGAGCCGTAGATCTCGGCCGCCAGCTCGAAGTTGCCGCCGCGGAAGGCCTCCTCGGCCACCTGCAGCATCTCCGAGCACGGCCCCGCCGCCGCCGCCGCCGCTGCTGCCGCTGCCATCGCCCCGCTGCCGCTGCCGCTCCCGGCCGGGGGCAGCGCGCAGGGCCCCGGGCCCAGCTCCATGCCCCCCCCGGCCGCCCCTACTCCATGCCGGGCCCGCCGCCGCCGACTCCTCCGGCTCCTTCCTGGGAGGGGACGGCGACGGGAAGGGAAGGCGGAGCGGGCCGGGGGCGGGACGCGGCGCTGCAGCACGGGGGGGGGGGGGGGGCGGCGAGCCCCGCTCCGCCTCCCCCCCCCTGCACCGCCCCCGGCTTATGCAAGGGCCGCCCGGTTGTGTAAGGAGCCCCCGGGCCTGCCCACGGCAGCACCGTGACCGCCCCGGTTCCTCGTCCCCCACCGAGCTCCCTCAGCCCTGAGTTTTGTTTTTTTTTTTTGGGGGGGGGCATTGCTGAGGGGTGTCCCCCCCCCCCCAGCCCCTGTGCTTCCCAAGAAATCCGAGCACGTGTTCTCTTTTTAATAAAAAAAAATAAAATCCTAATAAAAGAATCCCCAAATATATAAATAAATAGATAAATAAATTCATATTTTTTTTTCTTTCCTGTAAGCGGCAGCGCTGCCACGGCTCAGCTTGGTGTCTGCGCGCCGTGCTGAGCGCTGGCTCGCGCCCCGGCAGCGGCAGCAGCGAGGGAAAGATAAATGCAGCTGGAAGTTAGTTAAATCAGGCGTGAGTCAGAAAGGAATCCGACTTGCTCCGCAGGAATAACAGGAGTAAAAGAAAAAAAAAATAAAAAAGTAGGCAACGTTTATTTTAGACGCAGCTGTAAACAAAGCGTCTGGAGGAAGCGGGAGGCTGACAGCCCGGCGAGGTGGTGCCGGTCTCCAGTCATTTTTTGGGATGCAGCCGGGCTGGGCAGGCTGTGGTGGACTTTGCCTCTGTCCTGCAAGGCCTTAAGGCCGCTGGTGAGGGCCTGTCAGCCCATCAGCACGCCCCACTGCAGGCGATGCCCACCGGTGGTTTTGGCCTGCCTGCAGCTCTGCTGCGTCCCCAACGTGCCCGTTCTGCACTACGAATGCTTCTGACACTGGTTCTTTGAGCAACACTCACTGGTCCGACACTTGCATCACCTCTGGGGCTTGAGGTTTCCATCCAAAGTCACTGTTCATCATTCCCTTTCTCAACATCTTCACTTGACGTCTTTGCCCCTTGAGCCACCCACCGGTTCCCGGGACCCTGAGGAGGAGCAGCAGCATTTTTGCAGATGGCCCCACCCGGCTCTTACGAGGAGCCTCCCCACAGCCCTCCTGCGAAAGGAGGCACCGGGCCAGCGCGTCCTGCCATGCTGCTTCTCCCCACGTGTCTCGGCACCGCTCCCCGACAGCCCTTCGCCATCCCTCACGGTCGAACGGTGCCGGTCAGGCAGGGGATGTCCCGCTGTGCATCTGCCACCTCACACCAGGGTGGCCGCGGCCCTTTCCTCATCAGCACCTTCCACGCAGGGAGGCCGCGGCTTTATTTAGCGCCGCGATCGATGGCCTCGTGGCGTGCAGCCTCTGGGTTTTTTGAAGGCATCTGCTGGCGAGTGAACAAAATTACCTCGCTGGTTCAGCGTGGCAGCTTTCTCTCCTCACCCCTCCCCGCTACAGAACTGCTTGCCACGGGGCTGTGAGCATGCCTGCTTCTCTCTTGTCCTTGATGCCTGTTTCAGGGGCCACGCTGTCTTCTGTGGGTCTTTCTGCTCCAGAACATGACATGGCTCCAGGTGTTAATACTTTGCAGGTAGGAATGATTTCCTAAAAAACAGTGAGAAACGGAGAGCAAGAAACTAAAGCAAAATGATTGATGGTCTGTGATTTAAAAGCTCATGCTTCTCACCGAGACTATTGGTCGTATGCCCAGGTTATTCAGCCGAGGTCAGGAAACGTGACGTGGGAAAATCCTGCCAAGAAGTTCCCTCGGAGCAGGTTCCCGGTGACACAGCCGTGTGGCTCACAGCTCCTTGCTGGGTCAGCAGAGAGTGACTGAGTGCAACAGCCACAGAGCAGAGTGGGCTTTTCATAAACCACCTGAACGCCGATCAGAAGTTGTAATTTTTACTAGAAAAGAAAAAAAAAAAAAAAGCTGTAACTGTTGCACAGGATCAAAACAATGCCTTCTGCGAGAGATGAAGGACCTCCTCTTGCACTCATGGCAAAACGTCTGCTGGCTTCTTCCTCAGCACAAAAAAAAAAAAGCAAAACCCTTCCCCCAAATTAGCCTCTGTGTGACCAGTTGTTAGAAGTGCTCCCCAGTAGGTGCTCAGTAGTACTATTTTTTTCCTGTTAATAGCAGGCTTCCACCCTGGATTAGCCCCATAATGCTGTATCAAGCAAAACACAGTGGCAGAATTGCCTTCCAAGGGGAGGATTGCAGGTGCTTGCTCCTCTGAGTCACTGTTCAACACTTCAAAGATGACACTGGCTTCCCCTTACGTTTGCAGCCTGACTTCTTTTCAACTTCTTCCTGAGGCCCAGCTTTCCCCAGATTTTCCTTCGGGGTAGAATTTTCCCTGAAGGAGAAAGGAGGGGAGGAAGTGAGCTGGAAATGAGCGCTCTTACATATTTGGAGGGCATTTTTAATTCCTCTAGCACGTTTCTATTCCGAGATACTTTGAAGTGTTAAACTCCGGTTTGTTTTGATGTTCTTGCGGAGGAAATCTGTCTTTTATTGTCTTGGAAAAGCTTAATTAAGGAAGAGTGATAGCGTATAATCAATGCACAGGCACACACACGCGTTAACACCACACTAAAATGTTACTGAAGTTGTAAAGTCAAGCACATCAAAATTAGGATAGAGCATAATTAATGCCATGTGCGCTTATTTAATTTGCCTCCTCCGTGTCTCCCTTAACTGATATGTTGTTTAATTCATCTGTTCATCTGTTTTTAATCCACTGCTTTCTCTACAGGACACACACCTCTTGCAGTGCGCGGGGAGGACGATATGCAGTTGATGGGCGTCCCAGCGATATCTCATCGGTCACCGCACAGCCCCCCGTACTTTTCAATTTGTACCAGTCATACCTAGCTGCAGGAGCAGAATTACACATTTCCTCATGTGCTCTAGCACAAAATTGAGGGCTACGGCACTGGAATATGTCACAACTAATTTCATATTTACATTTTCCACAAAAGCATGAGTCAAAAGGGATGAATACCACCGCCTCTAACAGAGGGGGAGTTGAGGTACACATGAATTAAGTCCGGAGCCGCTGCTAATTTGGGGCATTTGGTTCTGGGTATGTAGAGCTTGACATTTCAGAACAGGATTTTTCAGACATGCAGACTCAGTCAGAAGCAGAGTTTCCCCTGGTTGAGCTGCAGTTGGACACAAGTACTCAAAGTTCAGTCAGAGTTTGGTCCTCGGCCTGAGCTCTCTTAAAATGAGAGCCCTACAATTAGCAATCCCTCTCTGAAGGCATGATTTCAATGACTTACACTTTGGCAAACAGAGAGCCTTCAGCAGAGTGCAGAACCCTGCTCTCCCAGCCAGCACTCGACTGCTTTTCTCTTTCCCTAATCACTGCCTCATTTATCACAAGCTTTCCAGCTTTCAAAAGAAAAGGTCATTCTGTGATTATTTTTACCACATTTTTTTGTCAGTTTAATGAATTTGCCCTAGCCAAAATAGCAATAGTACTACTCTTATTTATTTATTTATTTATTTATTTATTTTTATGAAAGCCTTTTTTTTTTTTATTTTTTTCCAGAAGCATCATTCTTATAAAAGAAGCACAGGGTAGTGCCAGTGATGAAAAAGGTGCTAGCTAAAAGCTCCTGCTGTAAACATGATGAAGAATCCCCCCGCCCACCCCCAGCAGAAGGTTAGTGTGTTTAATCCAGATGCTGTGAATCACAGGGGCTGTTTCTGGAGGTTCTCCTCCTTCCTTGCAACACCCCGGGAGACGGATCCTGTCCTTTCAGCGTGACACGCGTGTATCGTGTACGAAAGATATTACTCTTAACTACATCCTGCATGGGCTGACAGGAAGATTAAACAGATTATTAACTGTCCAACAAATCGTTAGCACATCCTATGATGCAGAAGGAGTCAATTAGTCGAAGAGCACTACTGGACTCCCTTCAGATAGCTGCCATGTGGAGCAAGTGGCTCCTCTCTCCGAGATAAGCGCCCATTTTCCAATGGAGGAGCCACAGGGAAGGGCAATGCCAGCAGCAGCCCCCAGTGGGCTGGGGAGCAGCTGCCGTCCCAAATGCTGTGGCTGTGGTTAGCTCGATTGAAATAGGTCTCTCTCCCCTTCAACTGCTCTGTTATTCCCTAGCGTAGAGGCAGGGAATTTTTCAGTCTCGTTGGGTAAGCCACGCGTCAGCTTGGATTTTCAGAATATCCCAAATACTTTCCATTGTGCTGGTTCACACGCCTGGTGAAATAGCAGGACCTCTGTTTTGCTCTGCTGCTGGTGCTGTCAGGGCTTTCGGAAGGCACAGTGCTCGAGCAGGACATCTTCTTGTTGCGACCTCCACCACTGGGTGCACGGGCTCCATTGCAGGGTGCTCTGCAAACAAACCCGCAGTGGAAAATGGGTGAAATTACACCAGCATTGCAATCTCTTTTATTTTAAGTGGGGTTTCGCACAGCCCAACCCTGCTCCTGCTCTGCTCCACGTGCTTCAGCTCAGCAGCATCTGGATCCAGCTGGGAGCTAATGGCCCAAACACGTACCCGGCGTGGGTGCTCCTGCCAGCAGGTGTTGGGTGGCACAGGGGACATTGAGCATCCTCCAGGGCCTCTCCTGTCACTGCTGCACAAACAGGTCTCAGGCAGCTGTGCTGCCATGGAAATGCAGATGGGATCCATGCATCTCAAGGTACTGTCCTGCAAGGACGTAATTATCTTCTCAGATGTTTTATCTCAATCTTGGCACACTCGACTTTTGTGTACATATAGCCTTATACCCCGCTTTTCACTTGGTGCTTTTTTTTGCAATGAGGGGCATCTCATTTTCTGACTGTTATTAGCAAAAAAGTACCCTTGATATGTAGTATTTCACCCCATTTCAGAAGGGGTTCCCCTGTAGCTTGACAATGCAGGTGCGACACCACAGACCATGAAGCCTTCCTTGAGGCCATGTGCTCTGAAACACTTTTTCTAAGAGTCTGCTTTGCTCAAGCATCCTACGGCCATGGTTCCCCATGGTTTGTGTGATGAGGCTCAGGACCTACCCTTGCTAATTAGCAGCACGAGTGTTTTCATGTGAGGAGTGCTCAAAGGCACAGCAGGACCTCGGGCATGAATTTCTTTCCCCACTTTAATACTCTTAGCTGTTGGTTGCTTGCAATCCAGCATGAGCGAGGTGGGTAACGTCAGCTAGATGTGAGACACCGCTCTGCCCGCAAGAAAGTCTCTGGTCCTGTTTTGATCACTTCTTCACTGTGAGTCAGCGTATGACACATTTTCCTGAAACTCCCAGACATTATGCGTACAAAATTAAATGTGGGTCAGATGAGAAATACATTAGGAAGATCTGACAGTGCCGAGGCAGAAAAGAGATCACAGTCCTCCAGGTGGAAGGAAGCTCGGTGTTTCATCGCCCCTGGAAACCACTGATCACCCTCCTCACGACCCCAGCTCAGGGAACACCGGGGATCCACGCTACCATGCTACAGCAATCCTGTTTTAATCCTAGAGTGATTTCTAGTGGGGTATTCAGCGTAGGCCCTTCACAGATTGCCAGTCACTTTGAACCTCATTGCTATAACCAGCTCAAGCATGAGAGGCCTCCCAGTGTCATCCCTGGCCCTCAAAGCGTTGAGCCTACAAAATGCACAGGCAGGTTGGGGGATAAAAACTGGAGAGCACATAGCAAAATAACAGCATGCCTGTTACTCTTTGCCAGTCAAGAGCAGACAGGACAAGGCAAGTTTCCACCTCCTGAACAATGACTGTTTGTCTTTTTTTTTTTTGGCAGAGGCAAGCGTTGGAAGGGGAGCGTAGTGGCTCTTCAGATTTTGATTAAAGGCTGCCTTTGGGTCACCGTAGCAGAGCAGCTGTTTCAGCTGAAAGGTCAGCCATTTGGCCCTGCAGGGTGCGGCCGAGGGGATAAATTTCCAGGGCATCTCTATTTTTGAGTCAGAGCTTTAGGTTTTTCCATCCAGCGGGCCGGGCCAGGGGTTAGGGTTAGGGTTTTCCATCCAGCGTGTTCAGGGCAGGTCACTGGATGGTCACTGGGGGGCTTGAAGGGGGGCTGGCTCCAAGTGTCTCAGCTGAGAAGAAAGTTGGTATTTGCTGCCCCGGGGATGAAAACCAGTGCTCTGGGCTTCTCTAGGAGGTGCTGAGATGAAGAGTGAGGTTATGTGGTGAGGGGGTTCCCACCAGGGAAAGGTCCTGTTTGCCCCTGCCTTCAGCCAAGGAGAGCCAAAAAACCTGGCAAAGAGGGATGAATGAAGTTATGGAGGAGACCAAGAGAGGTTTCTGCTTGTGAAGAGGTGAGGCGGTAGGAGGACACGAAGAGGAATAAGAGAATAACCAACAGGGCAGGAGGTTTCAACAGCTTTTTAGTGAATGGGCACCTCAGATAAAACAGAGCCAGTCCCGTGGGAACAGCATTGCTGAGACTGGGAAAATAGCACAGGAGTGTGAACAGATGTGAGGTCTTGTTTAGAAAACAGTGCGGAAAGGAATAAAGAAATAAAGACAAAGTGTGAACATTAGGGCCAAACCCTAGGAAACCAAGGCTACAAGTCTGAATAACAAGAAGCACAATGATACAGGCAATTGTGGTGAAGTGTGGAAAGATCTCGCCTGTTGGCCATGGCTAGCTACCCACCAAGGGATATCAGGAGGACATCAGGGTTTCTCTGAGCTGTGGGGAGAAATAAGATAGTAGCCAAAGCTGTGTTTGGGGCTGACATCACCCAGATGTGCTCTGGAGAGGAAAGCTGAGAGCAGCCCTGAGGGACAGCATCCTCCTGCCCAAGCACAGAAGGGACTAGGACCTGAAAGAAATGGCCACGAGGAGACAACGGTCATCAAACTTCCAGAGATGATGTTATAATAGCAAAACACATCATAGAGGGGACAAAAAGAGATTAGAAGGGACCTAGGGAGAGGAAAGTAAAAGTTGGTGGCTTTACATAGCACACTGACCATGCTCGGAGGTGAAGGGCAAGGAGGCAGGAAAGGCAGTGAGTGCCCTACACAGAGGGGCTGGTCAGTCTGTTGTGTGGTGTGTGCAAGAAATGATGTTTTCCACATAGGCTGGTGAGAAGCTGAAGGAAAGAATAAGGAGAAGGATAAGAGAAGGCAGGAGATGAGAGGCTGCAGTTGCTGGGGAAAGAGAGGCTGAAGATGTCAAGCAATTATAAGCTCCCATGGCAGGAGCACCACAGAGGCCGAACCACAACAGAGTCCTTCAAAAAGGGTTGGGAGGTCTTCCTGAATGTCTTTTTGCTTCAAAGAAATTAGCAAGATTCTGAGCAGAGAGGATTGTGAGTAAAAAATACTGAGTTCAGCTTCAAGACCAAAAAGAGGGAGGAATGGAAGAGGAGGAGAAAAAGATAAAATGCTTTGTTTTATTTATTTATTTATTTATTTTAAACCTGCCTCCACTGGAATAATGTATTACTTACTTAACAAAATCATGTTAGGGAATTGGCAGGCAAAGATAAGGTTGTGTGTGTGTGTGTAGGTTGGCTCAGATGCACCAAAGATAAATCCCTCATGCTGCTTTACTCAATACCTTCACCCGGAATAATAGGGTGTTATCCAGCCAAGAACTGATCAGGTCTAAGATTGATACAGATTTTAAGGAAGCCAGTAGTAAAACTTCAATCTCTTTAATGAAATAACTGAAAGCAGCTCTGTATATCAGAAGGACTGTGCAAGCAAAACGTAGGTATCAACTCTGTCACGAACAATGGACACTGGCTATTTTGTGAATCGTGCTGTCTGGTAGCTAAAGGAGAACTCTGGAAAGTGAATGCCACTGTAATAATAACACTATCACCCCTGTTAAAGCTAACAACTTGGAAAAAAAGTAAAACAAAGAGGGAAAAGCACTTTCGTGATTAATTTCAATTGCGGTGCATTACCTAGCATACAGCTTTCCCGAACAACAAACCTTCAGAAACTGAAAAAGTACAAAAATAAGGATAGCGAGTTTGGAGCCCTTTTGATTCAAAGTAATTTTTAATGAACGCAGACATGATCAGGGTGAGTAAAAACACGTCAAGGATCTCTCTTCCACTGAGATTTTTAGTACAAGAACTGTTACAACCATTAAGGTTTCCAGTGGAATTTGTTCTTAGCAATGAACGGGTCTAAGCAGAACCAAGTATGGCTTTCAAAGGTGTGGGAAGCTCGTACGTAAAGCTCATTCTTCTACTCACACAACTGGATGAGTAAAAGTCTTGTAGTTTCTCAGTCAGAAGCACGTGGTACTCACTTTTAAGAACCACCAGGCGATGTACTTTAAATAGTTGCCCCTTTAAAATCATAGGAAGGACTACCAACAGCTGACTGCAAAAGCTGACCATGAATTTCTATGTTAGCACAAGAATAAACCCTTCTCCAGCTCCTCCTGTGCACGACCTATAGTCTACCTTGATTCTCCTTGAGCACGTACACACGTCAATTTTCTGCTTTTATGAATTTTGTAATCTGCAGACTTCATGACTCTCTTGTCCCTTCTAGCCGCCTCTGCTCCCCAGACTGTTTGGCTCAGATCCTCTACAAACTTTATTTAGACGGCGTCTTTTAACTTCCTTATTTTTCTAGGTGGGGTAGCAAGCCCAACCCTTCAACAAAGCCAGCAGATTTCAAGTACCAGGGAATCGGTGTCAGCTAGCCAGGTAACGTAACCCAGACAAACATCACCAACGACTTACAGCCACGTTTGTGACTAATTAGTTCCGAGGTGTGCTATAGCCAGCAAAATGGATCATTTCAGCCTGAAATTCAAACTGGGCCCTGAGAAAAAGGCTTGCAGCGTCTGGAAATCTAATCCTCGCATCTCTGTTTTGTGAGGTCAAGGAGAACAAACAACAGTGCCGTTCAGCGTGAGTAAATGCAGGTGATTTCCAGAAAGATACAAGCTGCTGCCAGACAGCTGCAAAATTAAATGTCTTCTCAATAGCATGCAAGTGGTTTAGATTTATGCCACGAGGGAATAAAATCGCTCCTAATGTTTCTCTTGTCCCAGACTCGGCCAACCTGATTTGATTCTTAAAGCAAATTTCTGGAAAGAGGGCTAGAGAAACAGTGTTGCAATTCATTTTTTTTTTCTTTTTGTCTTTTAATTTTCCCCTTTCCATTTCTCTTGAGCCCATGTATCATGGGGCTGACATATGAGGTCAAAGAAGCTGAAAAGCTGACAATGCGTTTGCAGTCCTTGCCAAGAACAGAGCTTTGCTCCGTGGAAGGTTACATGAGCTGTGACGTATGTGAGAAAATTAGGGAAGGCAAAAACCCCACCATTCAGGTCAGTCCCAGTTCTTCCCACCTCTGATGAGCATTATAGTAATGTCCACAATCCTCCAGAAATGATATCACATCTAGTCTCCTGGCTGTAGCAAATTGAAGCATCCCAAGTTTTGACAGACGAAGGCTGAAGAAAGTGTGGACTAGAAATAATAAATACTTAACTGTGATGATAATTGAAGGTAATTAACTGTGAAGGTAATTAAAACTAAGACATTTTACTAAGGGCTGTGATGAATTCTCCATTAATGGACTTCTGTAAATTCAGGTCAGAATCCTTCCTCCTCCTCCTTCCTAAACGTGCACCTTCCTAAACGTGCACCCTCAGTCAACACAGAATCATTTCGGGACTATTAATAATGGCTGTGTGATGCAGAAAGTCAGAGCAGATGGTTACGGAGTCTCTTTATAATCTCTGTACCAGTTCAGGAGACAAATCCCTAGCACAACTTTTTCCTAGCCCCTCTGCACTCGCTCTGGTTGGACACAATCCGTGCCCATGTTTGGGTGAAGTTTCACTTGGGGCTTGTGCAGCGGCATTAATATTGCCCTGTCTTCACCAGAAATCCCTGAATACATGCCGAAATAGCAAACACTAGGCACAGGAGTGGTGACAACACTTGACTCCCTGCCAGAAGATCTGCAAAAAAGCATTCACAGCAGGACAGCTTAAGAGTATTCTGACTTAATTTAGAACTCAAGCATTTTTCTTAATTAACAAAAACGACTCTTTGTTTCCAGGGTCCGATGTTGGACCTCCTCCCAGCCTGTAAAACAAACCGAAAAAAAAAGATCTACCCCATAGGGCCAATGAGCAATAACGGTAGAAGCTAACCACTACACATTTACAAGGATTTTCTCCACGCATGTTTCATTACCTTCACACCTTCTGTGCAAGTATTATTAACAAACAGAGGGGGTTGCTTTCCTACCACACACTGAACGCCCCAGTTGCTACGTGGGTGCCAAGCGAGAATCAATACAAGGCTTAGCAGCCATCATACGCTCGCTGCGTGCTTCTGAAACGCACAGCACACGCACGGTGCAGCTCAGGTACACGAGCAGGACTGTCCACGGGTAACACTCGGCCCGTAGCAGTGGCTCTCCAGGTGAAAAACCTGCCAGTGAGTCAACAGCGTGAGCTGTCAAGCCGGAGGAACTTCCTGACAAGTGAAATTGCTGTTTGCGTTTTGCTCAGCACGTCACGCCCAGTGTATGCCACTTTGAAAACAGCGTGTGAGCAGGAGATCACATTGCCAGGGTAAGGAGGTGCTCATGGAAAAACAAGGTAAGGAGGTCAGGAGAACAGCTAAGCGAGCGTTGTTGCGTTTGTGCCTCAAATAGGGGATCTGAGGTCCAGGGGGGCTGGTGAGAGAGAACATTAATCACCTGGAGAGGAAAGGTTAGCAGCAGACAGGACCACGTAAGTCTCCCTAACACACTTGGAATGGATGAAATTTGGCCAGCATTTCACCTTCTGTGTTGACAATGTCACGGAGCTGTAACAGGCATGTTCCATAGGTTCTTCCTCCTCTGTATAACTCCTGTTTTCGAAAGGAAAAGGAGAGAAAGACAAAGTAAGAAGTAAGAACTGTGCTTCTGCCTCCCCAGGCCATAATCATGAAACATTTAAGGCTGCAAAGGATTTCTGGAGGTCACATACTCCAAACCCTGCTGAACACAGGGGCAGCCTCAAAGTTAGATCAAGAGGCTCAGTCGAGCAGGTTGCTGCATCCAGATAGGTTTTGCATATCCGATAGCCCAGTCCTCAGGCTTTTCAGTGCTGCTCTACCATCCAGGACACCCAATTTAATGCCAGCCACAAAACAGCTGAAGGTGCGCACCGCCTCATCACCTGAAACCAGTGACAAACATATCGACTGACACTGACCCTTGTATTGACCCCGTGTGGCTCTGCGTGTTACGCCGTGCCGCCTGGACGTCCTGCTGTTGATTACTTACCTCTGAGTCTGGCAGTTCAGCTAACTTCCAACCCACCTTCCAGTTCCTTCACCCGGCCCATGTTTCTCAGCTTTCAAGTGAGGATCCTGTGTGAGGTCACGTCAGAAGTCATTTTAGAGACGAGACATATTACGTGCACTGCTATCCCCGTGTCTTCAGAGCCAGTTGTTGCAGCACAGAAGGCAATCAGGCCAACCAGGCATGATTACACATGGTAAATCCGTGCTGACTGATGCTGATTGCCACCTGGCAACTTCATGAGCCTGAAAATGAATGCCTGGGGCACGTGCTGTGCGATCCTCGCTGCCCAAGGGATTGAGGGGAGGCTGGCTGACTGTTGCTCCCTAGATCCTCGGTCATTAGCATTATCCCTCTAGCCACCACGCGGCAGGTCTCCATGATTCTCTGTAGATGATCGGCAGCAGCCTTGCACTCACGTCTCCCTCTGAATTAATCCCATCCAGCCCCAAAGATCTGTGAGAAAAACACCTGCAGTACATTAACACTTCTGCAGTGCACTAATACACATATCATATTGGAACAGAGACAAACTTTTTTTTTTTCCTGAAATTCAGATCATACTGAAGGAATTTGTGTATCGTGGCTTTATTTAGCGCGTGCTTTTCACATATTCACCACTAGAGTGAACCAGTGTGACTGTCCCTCAAGAAACACACCCAGTCTGTCACTGCACACACTTACCCACACCAACACCTTCCTCCCCAAATTCCTTAAATGCTGAGGCTGCAAAGTCAAGGTCAAGAGTTAAGTAATGCTAAAATTAGAGCGGTCTAAACAGGTATGAGCTTACAAAGAGGTATGAGCTTACAAAGAGATACTAGGGCTTTATCCTCACTGGCAAGGACAGAGTCTGACTGGACTGGATGTGCAGAGGAAGCTGCATCCACACTCAAGGCATTTCCCTTCAGACTAGCTCTAGCTTGGCATCAAGGGGTTGTTCAAAGTAGGACACCTCAGGTGATCTTGGATTCAGTTCAGGAGCCCACCTCTGGTGCCCCAGGACCAAAGCACACGAACCAGAGAATCAAAGCAGGGTCAATCCTGAGCTTCATTTCAAAGGCGCGCTCCCGACCTGAACTAAAATATTAAATAGACACTCTCTAGAGGGTCAGTGATTTTATACCCTCATAGCCATCATTAATGCAGCAGCACTGGCCTCTAGGGAAATGTGCATGCTGTCACACGATGTGATAATGGTGACTACAAGGTGCCCCACGTAACCCCTGGGCTGCCAGCAAGTTTTCCTGCCAGCAATTATGTTCCTAAAATGCCAATGAGGTGAAGAAACACATATTAACCCAGCTTTATAGGTGAAAATCTGACATCAGAAAGCCTAAGGAAATAATGGCCACCCATTTTGGAGTTTCATCTGAGTTACCTGAAACCTGGTTTAATTTTGTATTCAGTCTATAGCCTTGACTGACTTCAGCTGCAGCTGCGGACAGACAGCGCTTGTGCAAGTCACATCCCAAGGTCAGCAAATGAGGAACCTGTCAGTGACCATTTCTGAGAAGTCAGGGTTAGATCACTTACTTAGCATCACACAAAACTTTTGTGACAACTGCTGACAAGATTGTAAGATTATCTTTGTCCTCTCCCCTCTCTCAGTACCCATCTTCTAGCTGCTGGAACAGATCAAGCAGAACTACAGGATCTTACTCTTCTTCACGACAGGAGCACCAATCTCTCCGGTGCAATGAATGAGACGTGGATTCTGTGAAAACAATAGCACGTGACAATGCAACAACAACTGTGCTAAGGACAGGGAGGGCAGGGGAAAGCCACCACTTGGGTCTGGCACCGGGGACTGCTGCTGGCTCCTGCAGTGAGGAGCAGTGACTGATGGAAGAGCTTTCTTCACCATTTGCAGGCCGAGACAGGTCATACTCGCTAGGAAGAGTTTAGACACTAGGGCTTTTCGCAGTTTGTGTGGCCTGAATTCTTCAGACTTGCAACTTCTCCAGTGGCTTTAGCACACAAGCAACAAAAGCACGTTTCAAGCAGTGACCTCACCTTCTCACTGAATGGTAAGTCTGTTATCCCTTGCAAATAAACAAATAATAATAATAATAAAGGATAGCACAGTGAAGTTCATTTTTTTTTGTTGTTGTTGTTGTTGTTGTTTTTTGTTTTTCTTCCCCTCCATCAAGGGCACAGCACAACCTAAGTAGTTGTCACAAATGGTATTCCCAGAAATGGCACAACCACTTCAGCCTCTAACAAGCTAGCTTAAGGTAGGCACCTGCTACAGGAGATGCCAGCCTGATTACATGCAAGACTACCTAAATTATAGGCAATCAGAGCCAGAGATTTAAAAAGAAAGTATTTAGAAAGCCTAATTACAGCTGGCACTCTCAGCAATACATCCCATATAGGAAACTGCCTCAGCCAAATGCCTAAAGACCGTCCTAACTTCCTCAGAGTTGCAGACGAGGTGCTCTAGGATCCAGTCCCACTTGCAGAAGTCACCACAAATAACACATGCATTGAACAAAGCAAAACCCAAGTAACCCCACAGAGCCCAAGGTTCCTGACTCTCACCAATTCCTGCACTCTCCTGTGTATTTAAATCATATGATATTCATGGAGACCACGGGCTAGAAACCGAGAGGGCACAAGAACGGGCAGCAGAAGAAGGATTACTCAGCGCTTTAAATCTTTCTCTGCCAAGTAAAGTGCAAAGCAGACTTAATACGTTTCAGAATAAAATATTGCGAAGAAAGCCCTCAACTACATGTTAAAGTTTCCGGTGGCTAATGAAAGTATCACTCATCGTCTGGAGCACTAGGTTGCGGCACTGATTGCAAACACATGCACCTCTGATCGTTTGTGTGCCAGGGCAAAATTAAAATAATGCATCAAATTAAGCCCCTGACAGTATTCAGTGCAACCCGCATTAGCGGTAAGCGCTGGCAGCCTACATGCTAAAAATTCACCCTGCGTGATTGAACCCAGAGGTTACAATCATCTTTTAAAAGTATCTGCTGATAATGGAGCCATTAATATTTTATTCCTGCTCCATCTCCTATAGGAGCTTTTCACCTTCTCTAAACACATTACAAATATCTTTAATACTCATGGCCTTATAGAGAAAATATTGTTTGCAAGGTGCAGTCACCAATAAATCTGATTTGATGCATTGTCCCTCCAGCAACCGCTCCTTCATTTCTGACGACAGCAGCACCCGTCCACAGCAAGTGCTCATCATTCCCCCTGTAAGGGACGGGGAAGAAGAGCAGGACTGAAGCTTCGTGATTCATTTTGAGGAGGCTGTACCTGTCTGAGCAGCATCGGCAGAGCCTGCAGCAGCAGTGCCTCACTGAGGTTCTTCCTACCACAAGGATGTCTGCATGCCTGGACCACGATGAGGGTTGGAGTCAGCCTGGTCAGCCAGGGATGGGATCTGGATTTGGAGCAGAAACCCAGTTTTGGTGTGCTGCCCTACCTCGCCCTTGGATTAGGGAGGGAGGACAGGGGCTCCCAGAAACTTAAAGGAGGCACAGTAGTCGCAAAGGGTGCCACTACATCGCTGATCAAATGAAGCAGTCACTCCATGATGCTCTTCCTTCTCTCTTTTCCTACCAAATCACACTTGTTTGTGTCAGACATCCAACTCAGACATGGACAGGGTGTAGCACCGTAAGACTTACACCACAGAAATAAAGTCAGGCAATTAACTTCATACCACTGTCTCCTTACAAAGCTTCACGTTTCTTCCAACATCTCCAGCTACAATTAGCTTGGGCTAAAGAAGTAAAGAGGCCGGGATGACAACAGCTATATCCTGGCATATGAGAGTGGGATGAGCGTACTCAGCCGTGTGAGATCAGCCCCATCTGCCTCTGCTCACCCTCCTCCTCCTGGTCAGGTCTCCCACCCCTCGCACCCCAACACCGCTCTGCTGTGCTCACAGCCACGGTTCACTGGCTGGAGAGAAGAGATGGGACTTGAAGGATCAGAAGGGATGTGAAATCTGCTGCTTCAACGGGCAGTAGCATAGCACCCCCATGTTAACTTGCTTCCTTCGTATACGCCAAAATGGCATCATGGAGCCTCAAGGTGGGAAATGTCCTTCTGGTTTCTGGCCAGCTCAGACTGGGTTCTCTTCATGACTGAGTAGTCTTTTGGCCCTCATCCTTGTCTAGATATGAGCTTCTCCCATCACTCCTTCATCTTCCCCGGTACAGTTTTAGAGAGCAATAAATCCCCCTCTCCTTCCTTAGGCTCAGCAGGCCAGCAGCCCTGCTCTCCATGCAGCAGGTAGGCCCTTCGGCCCACCTGAAGGCTAGTGGCCCCTTTCCACATCTCTGCTGGATCCCCCGATCACCACTGAGGAGAACTGGAAGCAGGGGGCAAGATGAGGTCTCTCCATGGCCTTATTCACCACATTCACATTCGTGGGATGCTACTGGCAATATTTTGCTGGATGCATGCAGTCAGGTGGCAGCTTTCTCAAAGCCCTGTTACACCACGGGCATACAGCTCTGCATCGAAGTCCACCGTGGCTTCACATTGTCCTTCTGGCCTACCGATGGACCAGCTTACACACTTTCCTTAAATTTCAATGTAAAGTGTTCAAGTCCAAAGCAGTTCTATCAGAAACTGCAGAAAAGAGGCCCCAAAACAACAGAAATATAAGAACTCTGCAAATAGTACTCTTGTACAGGAGATGACAGCACAAAGTAAATCTGCTATGCTGTATTTTAAGCCCAAAATCCATCAGTAAGAGGATTACAATAAAAAAAAGGTATCACTACCTAAGGAAGTGATTTTTCTCTATCAGGCAAGCAAATATACGATAGACCCTTCCTTACCTGGTGACAGCAGTAACACACTGAAGTTGTTTTCCATCAGAATGGTATTTCAAAGAGCTTGTTAAATCAATTGTAAACCCACAAAAAAAAAAAAAAAAAAAAAAGCAACTTACTGAAATGACTTACACAGAGATGTATTCGAACAGCGTGCTGAGATTAAAACCTGCCTGAAGTTCTGTTGTTTTCACTGGTCAGCTTCCAGAAAAATGAAATTAACGCCGTCTGCTACTCAAGAGGAGCAAAGCAATGCACTGCCACTGCTTTCATTTTCATGAAAAAGGTGGAAAGCCCCTGCCCCAAGCTTCCCCCTCTCCTGTTTCTTACTTCTAGATGCAATTCTAACACTTCCAAATCAAGAAAATGACACTGAGACACCAATGGGTCCCAAAAGTATCCAAGCAAGAGCATAAAAAACAGAGCAAATGGGGTGGAACGGTGAAACAGATGTGGAAGACATCTCCTGCTTTTTCCTTTTTTCTTGCTGCAACTCTTTCCCTAACCCCTTTACTCCCACATTTCTCAATGTGTAATTTTAATCACAAATACATACCTTGACAGGCTTTCTGGCAAAGAGCTAGACTGAAAAGACAATGAAAGGAGGAGAGATGCTGGCAGATGAAAGCAGCTTGTGAGGCAGACAGAAGCATACACGTACAGACGCACTTTGGAGTCCTGTTTTCTTCAGAATGTTTGCTGCATCTTCTTGCTCGCTGCCTTTTGAAAGGAACAAAAGGTAGGCAATTTCAAAGAAAGATGGAAAGAGGGGAAAGAGAGTAAGTGCAAACAGTCTACTCTTACTCGAGTCAACACTTAAAGCAGAATGAGAGTAGAACAAGCAGATCCAAGAAGAAGCTGCTGTATGGCACATTTCAGATTTACTTGTAAAACCTTACTGGAACTCATTCAAAACATAAGAACAAAGCTTCCAAATACAGAACAGAACAGCAATAATTTTTCCTTAACTCAATTCCTGACTAACACATGAAAGACCTAATTAGTAGCTCATGCAATCTGGATGTTTCACCACCAGCACCACAAGCGATTGATAACAATTCTCTGCTCTGAATTTCCTCTTTGTCCACCCCAAAAAATTACAGAGAACATTTTGTATTTCCTACAGCTTCTCCCACCCAGCTGACAGGAGAAGAACGACGTGTCATGCTATTGCGTATCACCCAAAGACCTCCTAGGGCAAGGGAGAGAAAACTGAATAAAAAAGAAAGGCTACAGAAAGGAGGAAGAAAAAAGAAAGATCAATAAGACAAAATGTTCTCACTTCTTAAATCCCAGTAGGTGTCTAAATTGTAGTTGTTGAAAGAGCTAGTTATTCCACAAAGGCTTTTTCTTCTTCTTGTAAGCTTCCAGCATAGCCATACACTATTCCTAGATGAGATCCATTTGTTTCGGCATGGCTGGGAGCCTTGGCTGGGTTCTCAGTATTAAATAGCTTTCCAGAGGGTATGCAGGTGCTGCATGGTCCATGTACACCCTGTGTGAAAACTTACTTTCATCCCACGAGCTGCTGAGAAATGATTTACACAATCCCAAAGCAGTGTATATGGCAGCTAGGTGGGTACTGCATTTCCAAGTGTGTGACCTTCAGGATTATTTTTTAATTACTTCTTTTCCAGTGTTTTTCCCCCCTTTTTTTGATTTCACGCAGACATTTACAGCGCATACTTCACGTTTTAGGTCTGCCACGTGCATTTTGTCAGCAGCAGCTTCTCGGGTGTGCAGATACACAAGGCACGGGAGCACATTGCTTTTCTAACACTTTCTGTAAAGCTTCAGCAAGTTTCACTCAGCGTGGAGCCCAGCACCTCCGGGGGCTTTGAAGCGAGTTTCGCTGCTTTTTTCAGCATTGCTCATCCAGATGTTGTTTGGGTTTAATAATCAGGAATCTCTACCAGCAGGGTTTCTTTTTATTACACGCAGCTTTTTTCCTTTTCACTCCTTCCTGGATTGAAAGGGAAAATAATGACTTTACAGTAGCTAGCCCTGAGAAGCACCATCTCTGATCTTACACTGGCCTGCTGCCACCAGCAGCATGACTAAAGCTGCTCCCTTCATAGAGGAAACTTCTGCTGCTGCCCAGCAAAACAGGCTGCAGACCTTTCAAAGGCGCTCTGGTGGCGATGAGACAAGGCACCCCAGGCTAGAGCCACACACAGGAAAACCAACCAACAGCTCAGTTGCACGCAATTGCATTAAAAGCCCAGAAATAGAGATTTATACGAGGCTGCACCGAAGTCAGCAGAACACATCGGCGTGAGGGAGGGAGGGAGTGTTCTACCCTCACCAGCCTGGGCATGGCAGGCTTTGCTGCTAAGAGGATAATTTAATTCCAAAACCTTCCCCACAGCAGCGGCCCAGGAATGCATGCAGCTAACTTAGGCAGAAAGGGAATTTTCCACCACCCACACGCCTCTCTTTACCTTGCAGAGACTTTCTCAAGTGCAAGCCATGAAGGAACCACAGCAGCCTCTGCAGATGATACGTACCAAGCAATTAGCCAAGACAAATCTTCAGGACCCAATTCCTACATCGAGTTTCCTTTACACCCTCACATTTAAAACAAGCACAGGTAGAATTTATACCTCCTTTTGGGCCCCTTTGCATTGCCATAATAGGATGGGGCTTCAGTGTAAATCGCTGTAAGACCACGAAGTAGAAAGATCATTTACCCCACTGTTAATTAAGGGGTATCAGATACAGACTCACTGACAAGACATCCTTTTTCATCTAAGAAGTAAGCTTAAGCAATCCCTATATAATCACTCTTTTCTTCACAAACTCTCTGGAGCGCAGATAAGATCAAAGGTGGCTTTCCCAGCCAACAAACATATTAACACCTGAAGGAAGAAGCGATGTTACAATAAAGCCAGAGCTGTCTGATGGCTTCCTTTATCTGACTACAGAGCAAGTGCGAGCAGCAGGGAACTGTTACCCTCAGCACAAACAGGGCGACATCTGAGGAAATACTGAAGTAATGAATAGAAAAACAACAAGGTTACCTGTGAAAAATATGTATTTTCAGGACACTTTTGAACTGCTCCTTCTTTCAAGGAACAGTTCCCCAAAATAAAAATTTGCATGTGTATGCTAACTACAGAAAAACATCTTCATGGCACATGATTTACAAAGCACACTTCTGATAATCCGTAGCGTGAAGTTAAAAGAAAAGAGGACAGCATCACCCTTTAAGCTGGTTCACAGGGAAGTAAATTCTGGATCCACTTTTACTGCAAAAAAGAGGAATACACACATTAAAAAAAAAACACCTTATGTCAAGAAGTATTCTTAATTTCATATGGCACATGAAGATAATGGAGCCACAGAAAACATTTTAATCCACTATTTTGGTCTTTGCTAGCTCAGACCAGAGGGCAGACTCAGAGCATGAGGGAAGGAAAACTGAGAAACAAGTTCAGTGATGAGCAGAAGCAGCGAAGCTCAGTTTCCTGCTTGTACTTTTCCTAAAACTAATATACAGCATGGACTCTGATGTGCAGAGAACACTTCTCTCCTCTCCTGTTTTTGGGAAGATGGCTGCAATTTGTTCTCTCTAAAAACTCAATCTTCCTCCGCAAAGCATGTTTCCAATTTGCTAAAGGATAGAAAAGCTGCTGAGAGACAACAAAAAGAAACAGGCAGATATTCACAAGGTAAGGATGCAAGTTTGTTTTCTGAAGCTGTAACATTAAAAAAAAAAGAGAGAAGCAACAATCCAGGCCACCAGTTCCAAAAATATGACATAAATACCACCTGCAACTTGAAAGCAGTATGCAAATGATGTCCCAACAGCATTCATACATGCCACTGGGACTAAATTTGTAAGTCTTGAAGAAAGTCCAATTAGGTTGAAACAAACTGCAAGCATTTAATTCATCATAACTAGCAGGGCAAGCACTTCCACCCTGACCTGCACCAAAGCTGACTAATTACTTCAGCCACATGAGAAAAAAAACAAACCCACAACTGCTTCTAGAAATAAAATATAGCTTGGGAGGGTACCACCGAAAGGAGAAAGTTCATGTCTGAATTGAAGAAAAGGTGAGGAGCATGCCAGGGCCAGCCTGAAAAGCAAAGGAGCACAGATCCAGGGGGAGCAGTGCACAGGACATTTTGCCAGAGCTCGTTGCATCATGTGGAGCTCTGCCACATTTGCTGTCAAAGGCCCCAGGGAATTCAACTCAGAGAAAGTCATTAGAAAAAAATGTGACTTAATACTTACCTGGCACCTTCCACCTGCAATTTTTAAGCAACTGATACATTAAGTAATTCATCAAAGAAAATAAAACCAGGTACAACTGTGTTCTGTGTGATCAGTAGCTTATGCTTCCAGAGGAAAACAATTCTACTTTTATCTTTATTAGAATTAAACTTTAAGGCCTGAATTCACTATACATTATTCACACTGTTACATTTTAAATCGGCAGAGAGGTAATCAATCAGCTCATTAGCTCCAAAATGCATTTAACAATACATTTTGCTAAGCTCCCGTATTAAGAAAAACACAGAAAAACCTGGAGCTGTTAACGTCTCTTTATCATTGGTTAAGAACTAACAAGTTAGGGCACTGTAACTGCTGCTGCTGCTTTTTCAAAGAATAAAACAAGAAAATCTCACCTTCCAGTTACGCCACCTTGGACTATTCTCTTGCTAATGATGCTCGGTCAATGAGTCTCCCTAATTTCAATTTGTCTGTCGAGATCTCTCTGAACTCACATCCAGCCACAACATGGCTTTGTTTTTGTGGACATCAGTTTGCCACAGCTTTCCTTTTCCACAAGTGCAAGAGGCTTCCTCGTGTTGACAGAGGGAGCTATCAAAAACATACTGTGGCTGGATTCAAGAGCAGATTCCACAGCACTGACCACCACTAGCCTTTCCAGCCTGCAATGTTATACTGATCTGAAAAGCAATCCTTTAGGACCAGGATTTTAGAAACAAAAGCTCGCATGCACACTTGTGACAGACCAGTGCCTGTAATTCGGGTATGTGGTCCCTCCCGTGTGCTGCAGGATGAGGCGGCAGCACACTGAGTTTTATTGCTGGTGAACTCAAACACAAGACTTCTCTTTACCAGACACAATGCAAGCACGGGCAAATATTATGGCTGCACTCATTCAGTTCTGTTTGCTTTTTTTTTTTTTTTTTTTATGTATAAAATGTGCACAGAAATTTCAGTGACACTCAAACTCCTGGCAAGTTGCCACTGCACCTATTGGTAACACAAATGTTGGGCATTTTTAACCCAGGACACCATGACAGTGAATAACTGGAGAAAAAAAAAAACAAACAAGGATTCAAAGGATACTGCCTCCTTCAGCAGTTGGGAGATGAGTTTTCAGAAAGAAATTTTCTGTTCTCTAAGGTACTGAACACTGAGCAATGCAGGATATGAGAAACAGGTAGATCATTAATCCAAGTAACTCTAGCAGCTCTTTTACAGGGTATCCTGCTTCTGTGGCTTCCTTATAAATCTTAACTGTTAGAAGACAAAATAAGTTAAAGTGTGTGATATTTAGAAATCACCTTCGATTTCTGTACGTACTCCCACAAATACAATTAATTCTTTATTTTAAATTAATTATCCCTAAGGTTTCCCTAACAGTTTTGTATTTCCTCTATGCACCACTTGCGTCTGGTGTTCTCTAATTTACACAGCTGGGATTTAAACAGTACTTTGAAAATCAAAAGTAGAACTATGAGACTCGTCAGACCAGTAGTAAGTACAGTAAACACTTGACAAAAATAGAAAGACAATTGGCTCTGGAACCAGCCCCTTTATGAACAGTTCTGGAGCTTCAGTCAAATTAGGTTCATTTTGAGACAAACAGAAATGGGATTAGATCAGCATTACTATTATTATAGCAGCCACATGACAGAACCTAGATGATTTTACTTGTAAAGCATTCAATCAATTTTTCGTCCTGTACTGGCCTTTAATTTTCATAGCTCATGGGACTACATGCCTTTCTCATGAGCATGAATCATCAGGTTCACCCACATGTCAGAGTTAACCTACAATGAAATTGCCATCTTTATAAATACTTCGCAACGTTTTTAGAATTGCATTCTCTCTGGGAAAGAGAGGGGGAAGATCATCACCCACTCATTCTTCCTCTTTTTTTTTTTTCTGGAGGAAAGAGGGGAGAAGTAGAGCTCTGTGTTTTAGATAACAGACTTCATTCCTAACAGATTGCAATGTCACATATTGAAAATATGGTCAGTAAACAACAACTATAAGCCCCTAATTGTTCGTATGACAAGTATCTCACTGAAAAATGGAGCGACGTCAAAAAGCTGGAAAACAAATGGTCGTTCTCAGCTCTGTCAGTGTCGCAGCTGGTATTCACCCAGGTTTAGATTAATCCATTAGACGCTTCTCCGGAGCTCATCCCAGGTGTCAGTTAAGCAAGAAATCTGGCTCCCGATAACCAAAGAGTTTAAAATCTCCTTCGAAGCGAGCGTAGAGGCGCCTTATGTCCCTCTTGCTAATTCCTGAAAAATAGCGCTCTACTTTTGTTCTGTTGTACACTGTGATGCCTGGTGGAATCGTGGGGTACGACACCAGATGGTCGATGCCAGCTGCTTTCAAGATGTATGGAGCATCGTCCTCCAGGGTTTCGTGGTGCCCGATCACACTGTACGTAATTTCACAGGGGGCACACAGTTCCACGTACGTTACCCAGTGAATGATGTGATCGCCAAACTGAACGTCCAGCCAGCGGTGATTCGGGTCGCCCAGATAGCGCACAAAATCCTCGAACTGCAGCCCTCTGGTCTCTGTGCGATTCTTTCTGTACTTACGAATGATGCCAGGAGCGATTTCATGCCGGTACCAAGGTTCAAAGCGAGGATTGTGCACAAATTTGTCTTTAAACGCAGAGATAAGTCTTTCAAATGGATCTCTGACGATAAAAAACTTGAAGTATAAATTCAGTCTAAACAGAGGAAGAAAGAAAAAAAAAACAAACAGAAATTGAATAATTAAAGAAATGTAAGATGCGTTTAGCAAAGACTTATAAACCATATATAAACTCTGACCACAGAGAAAACAATGTAAATCCTATTCCACTTGCATAGCATATCAATAATATAATCAATAGGACTTCTGTATTTATAACTAACAGCTTTTGTATGCAGTACAGAGTGTAAACAGTGCTTCCTAGTTTTCACGTTTTATTGAAACTGAGGGAGCTTAGTTTGTCTCAACATATAAACATGAGACCAAATCTTCTATGATGCTGAAAGCTCTGAATTCAAGGTATTTAATGCCACGAGATTAACCTGAAAATGAAAAGCGAAATACACACAATGACACAGAAAAAGTGGTGCAGCTAAATGCAACAGAGGGTTGCATTTTTCAATGGCAGGTAGTTAGACAAATCACTGCTTCAGTACAAAAAAAAAAAAAAATACTGAAGTTTCATCATGCTTTCAGTAATGTCTCAGAATATCATTGTTATCAGTAAATAGCAGGGAAAGGAGATAAGGAGATGTAAAGCTCAGTCCTCATTGAAGTAAGCAGACGGACACTTTCCAGCCTCAACAGGCACTCAAATCAATCTTCAAGTTCTCCTGACTTAATCCCAACCAAGCAAGAGTAGAGGTGAGCAAACTAGATCAACAACACTGGACCATCAACACCACGGAGCTCTGCTAGCTGACACCTCGTGTAGAAGGTGCTAACTCTTCAGAATGGCTCAATATACACAGCAACCACGCAAGCACAACCTTGCAAGTGTCCGCTGCCAACTTGCTTCCTGTTCTCTTTCCATGCTGTCACACCCTGTGGGGATTATTTATGGAAAAGGCTCTACTAGAGATGAAAGTAGACAGAGTCAAAATCTAGCCAGAATAATTTAGAAGATTCTACTGCAGAGAAGTATGTTTTTTTTTTTTTCTCCAAGAAGAACTACAAGCACTCAAAAAGGAAGATAATATGTTTCAGCTGAAAGGACAACACACTCAGGATACGGAGCAATAACTTTTTAGACCTATCCACCTCAGTCCTGGCAAGTGAATCTGACTGTGATGACAATCCTACACGTTAAGAGCCAAGATTTGCTCTACAAGTGTTCAGGGTGGAACTTCTCACTAAACCTTCCCCCCTCTGAAGGTGAATTAAGCAACAAATAGGTATGTGCTGAACTACAGACACCCTATACCCAGAGGGAGTTGGCTGGGTTGCCTAACTACATCAACAGCTACCTCGGTGTTCCCCTTCAAAGCCAGTAGAGAGGTCGCTCCATTAACATCCAAAAGGATAAAAGAAAAATACAAGTGGCAGAACAGAAACCCCACTGTCCTCAATTCCACGTGTGGACTTCACTGTCCTAGTGACTGTTCATCCCACCTATGAATCCAAATCTGTGCCACCCCCCTGGGAAGCCAGCTCTTACCGTTTTTGAATTTCAGAGTCACTGAAGGAGGACAAGCGTGGAAGGCCATTCTTCTCATGATCGTGTACAATGTTTTCTGGGATGTCTTCTATGGAAGAATATGCTCCTATACAAATTGAAAAGAGAGAGCATGAGAATTATTTCAAGGGAGAGGAAAACAGAGTGAGCACCAGCAAGCAAGCCTTTGGCAGAGAGCTCTCTGGTTTATCTGTTTCCTGTATGTTTAGTGTTTATGGTTTCTATATTTAAAACTGTTACATGATAAGAAATTCCAACTGTAAACCTGAAAACTTACAATTCTTAAGGGTACGTGCCATAAAGATCCAAGACCACATGGCTTGAAAACCCTCAGAAACATGTTACAAATACTTCATCAGCAATTATACCTAAGCCTAGAGCCCCCCACCTCACTGTTCCCTCACTCTTTCCCTCTGCCCACACATACAGAGTAAGACTTCGAGAATTAACTCCAAAGAAGGAATGGGATTTTTGGCTCAGTTTCTACCAGCAGCAAAAAATAAATGCTGTGGGCTGCTTTTGGAACTGTGTCAACACAAAAGCACTTTGCTGTCAGGATCCATGAAGTTCCTTTAATGACTACACTGTACTCAAACAAAAATTCCAATCATACAATATTACACAGATTAAAAAGCACCAAAATTAACAACAGAAAGCCTCCAGATACTCTTTTTTTTTTTTTTCCAAGCACATAAGCCGACAAGAAAAATAACATCACTAAATTCTAATGCATTAATTTGAAGATCCTGATCCTTGAAGTTATAATGACCTTGAGAAATATCTCGTGTGGATGCCTGGACTCAGAAATAAGCCTTCAGACAACAGCATCAATTCAGAACCAACCTGCAGCAAGAACAGGCTGAAACAAAACAAGCTCTTCAGGTAAAAGCCTCTATGGCATTCTCTCTTCCAATACTTTTACCACGGGCATAATGCAGATAATTAAAGTTTCAATAAAAATCTTAGGGGTAGTCAGAACTGCAGTGAATAAGCCACGCCACTCAGATTCTCGGTTTTCTAATTGGGGGTGGAGGATAGGGGCAGTATTTTATTACATTTTTCTAATTATATTTTTTGGTACTCTAGGGGAATTACATGTGCACAACAGATGTCAGATTAGACATCCTCAGAAACTGAATGCTTATACCCATCCCGAGCTGAGGTTCAGTACAAGCAGTATCAGAATTAGCTTCCCCACTGTGCCACAGATGTGTTTCTCCATCCTGAACCTCAAAATACCACTTTTAGGATGCAAAGCATTTCCCACCAAGTATCAATTCTGTCTGTGGAAAAAAATACCTAAAAAGGAAAAGTTACAATTGCAGCAATAGCCTTCATCAGCAGACACTAGCACACTGGCAGCTTAAGGCAGAACAGACACCATTTTCTATCACTATCCAACATGCCAGAACCAAGAACCTCAAGGTGACAAGTACCCAGCTGATAAGACATGAGTTATCCTCCACTGAACACAGCTAAAAAGCTCTGCCTGTCCTGAGCGATTCTTTGCATGTTACCTCTGTTAAATTCCACTAAGAGTAGGTACTTCTAACATTCTCATATAGTTTCATATGAAGTATTTTCTTCAAGTGTGGCTTTCATAGGCATTTAAGACACATTTGCATACCTATGTGCATCCATACCTCTTCTGGACTTTCAGCTCCAATCTATGTATCAAGATTGAAATTAATATTCAAGTCTTTAGAGACATACTCCTTACT
Organism: Anas platyrhynchos; assembly: GCF_047663525.1. Taxonomy (NCBI): domain Eukaryota; kingdom Metazoa; phylum Chordata; class Aves; order Anseriformes; family Anatidae; genus Anas; species Anas platyrhynchos. Next base: position 140,497,583 of record NC_092587.1, read on the forward strand.
ACAAAAGTTTTCATGAGGAAAAGGAACAGTTCATTTGCCACTTTGTGACTATTTCCTCCTTGACACATGAACTACCTCACACAAGGTAAAGGAAATACAAGAACATAAGTGCAGAGGTGGCTGTTCTCAGGGTTCTTGTACCAATAAACGTGTGTTTACTGTGTTCAGGTCTTACCCACATCTTGCTGAGCTACGCCACCTGCAAAACCACAGAAGAGGCCCAACTGACTTGACTATACGTAGGAAGGCTGCAGCCCTGGTGCACAGACAAGCAAGATGATCTCTTACGTCAAAAAATGGTGTGTTATATTAAATATGATCACTTTAAGTTTGTGTGTGCACAGTGGCGCAGTAGAAAACCCTGAGGAAACGAGTTATTTGTATTGGCACGCCATGCTACCAGGAGAGTGTGCTAGGCTGCAGGCAGATAGCAGTAATCACCTCACAGATTGCTGTTCAAACACACCGGTCCCTTTACTCCTTCTTTTAGTCTTTCATAACACACCTATGCTGACAACAGCATATCCTTAAACACATCAGTCTCATAACTCACAGGATTTCAGCACTACAGGCCTAAAGCAGCTGCTCAATTTTAACTAGCTTTCCTCACGCCTAAATAAACTAAAGTTAGAAGTTGGCAGGTTCAAGTCTGAGATTTTGTATTATTATTGCTGAGGGAATTGTGATACCTTTAATTCACTTATTTCACATTCTTTAAATTAGTATCGCCCCTTCTAATATAACAATTCTACCTACCACATGCGTACGAATACTCTTTTATGACTCAAAACACTTTTGAGCCAAACAATAACGATTTTTTTCTACAGAAAGAGCAGGTTTATTTTCTTTAAGAGATGTTTTGAGAGGGCTAGAAGCAACTGTGAAGAACGAGCAGCTAAAATCAAGTATCAGTGTACAGAAAAGCAGAAAGAATCCATTTTAATCTTGTCCCAGTTGGACCAATTCTGCTCCTTCCTCCTCCGCAGAGAAACCCACACACCCACAGCTGAGTAGATACCATTTAAAACGATCAAGACTTTTTTCCACTGAGTGTTGCCCACTTTCGGCGTCTGACAAAACAGGATCTTGTGCTTGTCACACACAAATATTCGGTCCAAGACGAATTTGGAAACTGCAGTGTGAGAGAGATTTCTCAATGCAGCATCTCTGCAGACATTCCGGAGAAGCTCAAGCCTTTCCATATGAACCAGGGGCTGGCGTATCAGATTTCCAGTAAAAGCTTTTCCAGTTGGCTTCATAAAATAGAGAAAGAAGAAAAAAAAAAAGAGTGCAGAAGTTTAGTTTTCTGATCAAATTCTAAGGCATAAAAATCTCCAAACTATGCATCCTAATGACTCCCAGGCTCATCATAAAAACATGACTGGCTATTAATTGAAGGAGTAGCACTGTTCCCTCCTCTGCTGCTGCTGCAGATATTGGTACAAATAAGCCATTACAGTAGTAAGAGCTTTTCCATACAACTTGAGGTTCACTGCAGAGCAGCTGGGTCTTATTCCAGTCTTTGCCTTCACCAAAGGCTGGAACTCCCCCAAAGCTTCAACAGCAAGTAAGAAAACTTCTAAGGGGTTGGTACGAGAAGGCAGAATTATTACTTTCAACAGAAATCATGCTTTAGTCTCTGAGGAGGTGGGGCTTCAGGCAGCTAACCCTTCTGTCTGGGAAAGAACTGTTTAGGATAGAAGTTCTGTGTTGTTTTCTAGCATCCGCAGTGTTGTTTTCACAGTCCTGCAGTAACGTTTTCACTCACCCAACCTGCAACAAGATCAAGTGGGCAAAAATTCACACAAGCATCAGCACTTACTGTGGCAAATGCAAAAAACACACAGCATTCCACTTACCCCAAAATGGATGACCCGTTTTTTGTGATTACAACCACAAGCCCTCTGTCTCACAGTTAACAGGGAGAGAGGAGGAGTAAACTTGTTTGATTAACATATGATGCGAAATTTAAAATTTATGTTGAAAAAAATCTTCATCTTCCACTACCTGATTTACAGAATTGTATCTGGTAAAGGAGGGAGTTAAAATTGTCTTCAGAAAAACAGAACATACACTGTCAATAATGTGGTTTCCTTTCTTGTGTGTGTGGGGGTGGAAGTGTTATTTCTTTGTTTGTTTTAAACCCTAGTTGAGCACAGAAAAACAAACCAACTACCCAGATAGTACTCTTTAATGTCTCTCAGTTGCATCGACTCATCTTTAAGCATGAGTACAGCATCTTTAATAGATGAGTGAAGTTAGCTGATTTTTTCTCTGAGAAGCCATGCAAAGAGAGCAAACATTACAGACATTCAGCAACTTGGTTCAAGTTGCCTGTTTTCTTTTTTTCCACATTGCTCCTCTCAAAGTTGGAGAGTACTGGTTTCATGAACTTTGCTAAATGCGAATTTTCTAGTTTTATGGTGCTTCCATGTGAATAGGAAGGGGTAAAAAAAAAAATCTACTTCTGCTTTGACCTAATTTGCCAGCTGGAGAGAACGCGCATTTAGAAACGGGCCAAAATTTAACACACAAGGAAAATTCACTTACAGTTTTGGCATAGCACAGCACATTATGGTGTCAAACTGTTCTTCGCTTTCATAACTTCCTCACTTAAATGCCACTACCTTTTGCAGCAAGTATGATGTTAAGAAGATATACTGTAAAATGAAATAATTTTTTCTGTCTCATTTTCACAAATCACTCCCAGACATTCACTGTGCTGTGGGAACTTCATTGTTACCCAGGTAAATTTAAGAGGCATTTGACTAAGCCATTATATCCAAGCTTTGTCATTCCTATCTTCACACAAACAGTCCTTTAGACACAGCGTCCAAGCACCACATGAAAAAGGGATGATTTTACTTTTTGTCCCAATTCTTCTTAAGGAAAAGAAATATCTTATCCTGCTTTTTGTTTGCTACTCCTCCCCAGTATTCCCTGCTCACGACGTAATCTGGACAGCCTGACGGATTGCTTATCTGTCAAAACAATTCCTTTTGCATATGACCGGAATTAATATTACTGTTCTATGTTTTATGCTGTCAGGAAGTCAAGAGGGAATAGTTTTGGATCCAGAAACCTTATTATCCTCTTCCATTCAAGTAAAGGAAGATATTAAAACTTGCTACATAGCTTTTCAATTGAAAAAAGCCTTTCTCCCAAATGTTTTTGAGGATAACTTATATTTCATTTTTTTCACAGAAGAAAACAAAAAGTGCCATGCTTATAGAGAGAGCATCTTTGTAGCATCTTTCATGCTACATTACAAAAATACTCTAAACCTTAGTTACTTATTTAATCAACAGCAAAAATGAATTGGCCTTAGCCCTCCACGCAACTAGTTCACATTTGCATAGAGAATTTTCAGAGTTTCCTTGTGAGTTAGCAAGTACCATGCTTGTTCTGCTTTGTTTCTGAAAGCACAGAGTTGTGCACCTGGATCAATTTGTATTGAACGCTATTGTAATCATGTTCTACTTTGGACAAACTCTGAGATGTGAAGTGCAAAACATGAGGAAGAAATGGAGTCTGTTAAAAAGAATCAGAGAGATTGGGCAAAAAAACAAAAGGAACTAAAAGAAGAGGCAAGACACAGGCCTTCCCTCAAGAGCCACAAACCTGATGGCTATAACAAGGCAGACTACAGGTAACCCAAGACTGGGCCATTATATAAGAAAGGCTAGCAAAAAAACGATTGTCCTGACTTGATAAAGCAGCAGTGTAACTATTTGCTCCTAGAAATGGAAACACACTAAGTTGAATCATTCTGATAAAACAAGATTGAAAGTCACCGTAAGAAACTAGCTTCGTGAAGCTGAAATGAATTCTGTTGGCTCTATGCAAATAAAACAGCCTGAATAATAATTCCTGACTAGCAATTCCCTTCACCACAGGAAGCCCTTCCTTAATCCTCCTTTTCTCCCACTCCTTATACATGTAGCCCTTATCTCAACGGTATGCACCTGGAATTCTTCAGACCAACGCTCTTCCTCTGGCTTGTGTGCCTCCTCCACTTTTGTCACAGCTGTCAGTATTACTGGCTCTTGCTTGGCACCATAGCCTAAAGAAGGAGGAGAGATAAGAGCATTATGAGGGAGAAACTGTTTCTGTTTTACAGCTAGCACAATGGAACAACACTTTCTGCACTAAGCATACAAAACATTAGGATTTGTTTTCAAATGGGAAGGTACTAGAGAAGACATGAGACAGGCTATGAATATTTTAAAGTATGTGCTCTATGGGAGTTTTGGATGCAACTTTAATTTAGTTCCATCAAAGAAACATGACCACTGTATTTTATTTTGGTCTTTTTAAAGCAAACTGCCTACAGAGAAACAGTCATAAACCCAAATATCAGGAAAAAAACATTTGTTTTGGATATGTTTTAAATGTTAATATATGATAATTTAATATTCTTTGGTAGACGAGTAACTATATGGATGTGACAGTATGAGATTTTTATTTTTCAATAGCTTTCCTGCAGCACATGCAAATAAAGAAAAATGTAATCTACTAGGTTTGGGCTCTCCCCACCCCTGTATCAGCAGGTATGTTTCATCTATTGTAAACTCTTAGACATTAACAACAACAAAAAAGCATCATTGAGGAGCATCTTTAATTTCCTTGGTGCTTTAAGTGATACCTCTAGCCAGCACTTAAGAATACAAGATCCCTTTTCCATTTATTACTGGATGATGGCCTTCCTTTGAGACACCCACGAGGAGAAAAACAATTCAGATAATACCCTCGTTCTTTGATAATTATTTTAGAGCAGCTAATAGTTTGAGACCAAACTGAAGTACGTAAAGGAAAAACCTCCTGCATCTTTTGCAGTTGGCATGCTGCTACAGGGAAACCAAAAAATAACAGAAGACTGTAGCTTTATTTCACACGGTGCTGAGAGATCAAGAATAATTTGGAGCTGCTTTCCCTAACCACAAAGGAAAAGAATGTGATCTTTCCCTGAAATTTATTTCTATCCGTACTAGACTTCTTTTCCCTTCATATAGTTTGTTCTTCTATGAATCAAGTTTCCTCATCTGCATCCGTGATGGCTTAGTTTTATGATCAAGAAAACATGCACTGTGTATGTCCCTTTTTGAGGGAGTACTCAAGTGTGCCTACATTTGATTTCAAGGACACAGCTGAAAATGCAAGTTAAAACTGAAAGCAAGGTTAGCATCCAATGCTTGGATGCACAGACTTAATTCATAATACCGTGTGGTTTTGTTCTAGCTCCTAAGTAGGCACGTTCAAATAAGGAAGTTTTCTGACAAGCCACATTGCATTCAGTCTGTGAGTTCCTCCAGACCTGGCCATCCTGTTCAGACTTCCTCCAAACCTCTGCTGGTACATTCACTTCACTTCCCTTCACCAGTCCCAACACAAATGCTGCTATCCCCATCCATACACTTAACCACAGTCATGCCTTTGCAGGACTGGAGCTTCAGAAATTAGAGTCTCTGCTCAGAGAGCTGTTCAAAGAGGAAGGAGGATTCAGCATAGATGAAAAAGATTAAAAAAAAATGGCAAGACAAGATAATAAAGGCACAAAAATGGCAAGACAGATAATAAAATGCGTAAAAAATGCAAAGGGTGTACTCTAGTAATTTTTTTAAAGTACATTTTAGTTCCCCTGACAACTTCTGGTGGAAATAACTACTCCAAGAATACCTGAGCTCAGAAACAAGAGTTGGCATGGCATGAAATACTGGAACATTTAACTACCTGACATAAAACTGGCTTGTTTGCAGATGTACTAAGACTCAAACAGACACAGGAGTGAGGAAATCCATGAGGTTGGCCTACAGTTCTCATCTGTAAGACTTGCTGAATAAATCTTCACAGAGATGTATGCTATTTTAAAAGGAGCTCCTAGCATGTTTATCTGCTATCAAGCCAATGACACAAATGGCACGAGTGATCCCAGTGCTTCAAAAATTGCACATTTTTTGTATATCTCAGAAAGATGCTGAAGTACAGATCTCTTAGGACTGTATGCAGGCTGCGTCATCACCCTCACCATAAACTCCCTGCAGGACTTTTTTTCTTTTTTTTTTTTTTCTCCTAACAGAAGCTCCTCAATAGACAGAAAGCTGTAGCACTCTGTGTGGTGTCATCAAATGGCTTAAATTCCTCTCCAGCTTAACACCAGCTGGGCTACTTATGCTAAGCAAAAGCCTATAAGCTGTTTGTCAGTCAAACGGCAGAGGATAAAACTGAATGCAAGAAGCAGGGTAGAAGTGGCTAGGCTAAGTGTCAGGACGAGCAGTCACAAGAGGACAGAAAACAGTCTCCTGGGAAAGGGACTCTAATTCCCAAGAACCTCCTTTATCTTTAAACGGGTAGTTTTGACCACTGTTTTGTACACAAATTCTCCTCCTAGTAGATGAAGTTTCTGAATACATTCGAAAAAGTAGGCCTCCCAAGACAGAACTGCAAAACCCATTCCCCTCTGTTCTTAAGCACGAAGGAAAAAAAAAAAAAGACCCTGTGTTAGTTCGGCAGACTACTACTAAAAAAAGCAGAAATAGAGTATTAGCACTGCTATTCCTATAAATTTATCTCTTCTGTTCTCAGTCCTACTGAAGAAGAGAGGTAACGTGCTGAGAACTGCTTTGCACAGGAGTATTTGTGTGAACCACTAATTCAGTTTTCTCTTTCTCATCAAATATTAAACTTGAACTTACCATCTGGGTCTTTAAAAGTCAACGTGATAAACTTGCTAGCAACCATGAACATGAATATCACCCAAAAGCATGCAGCTAGCAGCAGCCACTGGTGGTGCATGTTGTCAGACATGAGCCATATAAAGTTGTTGCTTCCTGTCAGAAAGAGGAAAGATTGACACGTTAATTCTTTTTGTTCCACTTCAGAAAAACACTTTCCATTACCAAGATGACAAAACTGTAATTATACACATGGGTCCTGAAACATAACAAAAGCAGCAGTTTTCTCCTTCTATTTTTTGTTCTTTTGGCTGGGTTTTTAACTGGTATTATTAAGCTTAACCTGCTGCTACATTTAAAGGTAGTAACGTTTCTTATTATTTTGCCACTTTTTTTTTTGCCAGTAAAGGATCAACTGGAAAGTTTTTGATTTCCATCATGCATTATCCACATAACCAGCAGAAGGGGGTTCCTTGCAGCAGTGCCTACTACCTGTAGCTGAATCCATGCACGTATTATGGATATGACCTCCCCAGGAGCACAGGAAGGGCTACCCAGGGAACTCAGACCGCAGATTTAGTGCACGAAGAACCAAAAGGCACTGACTGAATTGAGCAGGGGGCAGGATGAGGACACAGCACAGCATTGCAAGCACGTGGTGTATGGCCTACCTTGCATAGCTTGTACGTTTAGGGGAGCGCTCCCAGTACTTTTTAGCTGGAAAGCACAACCCTGATAAGTTTTTTTAATGGTTAAAAAGTTATCAGCAATACAAAGGAAGCCAATTAGAGAATAGAATAAAGTCCTGGCCATTAAGACAAATGCATAATTTTAAACTGCACCTTTTGCTGAATATTCAGCTTCTGATGGGCAACACAACCATGGAAGAACTGGGGCTGACACTGAGCATCTACAAAAGCCTCACTACAAAATTTAAGCTTCCATAACTTAAAAAAAAAAATCATTAAAATAGAAATCTAAGAGCAAACACCACTACCTACCAAAATCTAAGGCTTATCAGGCCTGAATATTTATCTTGCAAAAATAAAGCACTGCTGTCTCAGTTGTTGCTGCAGAGGCAAGACACCTGAGGGGCTGAACACAGGTGATGGGAAGTTCAAATGTCAGTGAACTCTTCCTTTTGAGGATACAGGTGATAAAGCAAAAATCTCATAAAATTAGATTCTTACAAGAGTCTTGTGAGACTTGTCCATGTAGCCACAAATAAATAAATAAATAAATAAATAAATCACACACCTAGCAACAGGATCAAACTCAGTCCTAAAGGAACCAGGCACAGCTTGAAAGATAAGCACACCTGCATGATCCTGTGATCACACTTTCTGCACAGCCACTGGAGCAAAATGCCAGACAGTAAGTGAGGCCCTCATTCATTCCCAGCTAAAATCATGCTAGTTTATGCTTCTGAGCAAAATCTATATTAAGTTTTTGATTGTATACTAGAGTTTCACCTTTTCCGTTCCCACAAAGCTTAAATAACAGAAGTAAGCCTATTTTGACATTGTTCCAACGCATCCACCTGCTACATCAGTACTGCTGCTACAGGTGCTGATTGCTTTTCCAAAGAGCTTTTGCCTTCGAGCAATGCAAGCGCTTCCAGGAAGGGTTCTCACTGTAGCTGACAGAAGTGAAACGTCTTCAGGGTACGCTGAAAACCTGTGCAGACAGGCAAGCAGTTCAAAATGGATTTGGGAACTTAGGGATCTAAGTGAAAAGGGCGAGAGGAGGAAAAGAACAGAGCATCTCCCATTACAGAAACAGAACTCGCAATTTTTAGCTTGGCTGGCAGCATTCAGGCCTATTTTTACTTCCTCGGAGCAGTATTTTTCAGTTTGGATTTGAAAGGCCCTTCATTTCCACCTTCCTTTAAGTTTTTATTTCTGAAAACTTCTTGAAACACCACACTTCAGTAAAAAAGATAGATCAACTGTCTTTCAGACAATTACTGGTTTGACCTCCATGAAGATGATGACTGTCACCTCCCACTTTCTGCTGCAATTCCCTGGTTATCAACTAAGCATGTGATGTCTGAGACACTTTATTCTTCAACATCAAAAGCTGTTGGCCAGGATGGGCATATCCCACAAGAGTTCTAGAGCGTGGACTCTTTCCAGCTCAGCAAAGCAGTTTCATTCTCTTTGTACCTTTACACTAATGCTGAAGTTGCCCAAAGATCCTTGCTGGAAACCATCAGACCTCAGAGGTTCTCTTTTTCCAGTGTGCCACGATATCTGCTATCTCCTGTTCAAGCACTAGAGCTCACCACCTCTGCTTTCAGACATGCCAACAATTTGGAAAATTTACCGACTCCCACAGGTAAGAGAGAAATGCAAAGCAGACATCAGGCACAAAATGTAGCAACAGTATTTTTACTTTTTGGGTAGCTCTACTACAATCACGAGAACCATTCAACACGCAAAACACTACTGAACCCATCTTCAAGGCAGCAGGCTGACAGGAGCTTGCAGAGGACACTGCCTGCAGAGGTAATTCTCTTTCTAACCATCAGCTGCTGGCTCTTCAGAGACGTACTGAATGGTCTGGGACAGACCCTCCTGTCTAACCCATTGCATCTGCTCTACATAAAAGGGGCAGAAGTGGGCCTACAACATCCAAAGCATCCCTGCCAGTCTGAGGAGTTCTGTAGTGGTGATGGATACGCACCATTCAGTAAGAAATATTGATCTGTATCTGCTTATGTAATTTATGTACTGAGTTTCTAAAGACGCTGTGCTAAATGACATGGGGAGAGCAGTTTCAGCGTGCTCTGACCTGAAGAGCGACAACAGTAGCACACACAGGACCCTGCAGCCAGACCCTGTGCTCCCGACACCCGAGAGCATCGCGTTATTTACCTCGTGGACACGGCTCAGAGACCAGAACGGGGACAGAACTGCAGCCACATCCATAATGCCCACCATCATTATCCTTCACGACGTTGGAGAGGAAAGCATTAAGCAACTTAGCACGCAGCAAATCTACACCCAAATTCACTGCGTTGTCAGAAGATTTATCATAACGTGATTACAATGGCTGGCACTGGGACTCTCTTCCAGCATCCTCAACAAAAACTACATCTATCTCATGAAGCAGAACTATTCAAAATGATATAGAGAAGTAACTCGGTCGTTACTCTCACTTAAACGTAATGACCATTAACATTTCTAAGAGAAGCATTTATGTTGTTTCCTGTTCTCTAGCTTCTTCTTCCCTAATAGATAGCTTTATCATTTTTACATACAGTAATCACTTCCTGCTATACCTCTAATTTTACTGCCTTGCTCTTGCCTCTCTTGTTGCTTATTTTCCAGCGAACACATACTAGCTTCTGTTTTTACTCTTTAATTGTTTCCTTTGGCTTCTAAATGTGACTTTTACTTCTTATTGCCTAAAACATTTTTTCCTTGCAGGCAGAACAAGCAATGAAGCTGCTGAAGTCTCAGTCCATCTTCTCACAAGGAAATACACAGGGTTCTCAGTCTAGTTGCAATTCCATATTTTAGGAGCACAAAACCAAAAAAAAAATCCACTCTCTCTGCATCTATTACTCTTGTCTTTCCTTCCCCAAACAACATGCTCAGACCCAAACTGGCACGTTTCCCTCATACCAGCCAGACACCAGTTTCAGTGAAGCCCATGCAACGTGCAAAAACGCGATAGCAAACACACGCACAGCCACGAACCAAGGAACGGGACGCGGTCTGAGAGTAACATTAACTGGAAAAAACACTAGGACTTTGGGGGAGACTGATCATTTCCATGTGAATGACAGAAAAAGGTGCAGAGGAGTTAAAACAATTTTAAAAATCGATGCACAGGCCTGGACAGGGGCTCCCTGGCAGGACAGTCTCTGCATGCCAGTAGCCTTTGACTACCAAGTGCTCGCCCATTAGCTCACAACTAATGCTCTACTCCAAAGCACAACTTGTAACGAGGAACAAACAGCAGCTAGCTGGGATACCCCATTCACTTTCTTTGAGGCCTCCTTTCTGTTATCTGAAGAGATCTGGACAATTTCTTAATACTTTAAGAAAACATATAGACTAAAACCTATTGCATGCCCATTGGAGGGGTGCTGCCAGATGTTTTAACGCACGCTATAACGGGGATTTTGGGAAGCCAACTCTTTCCGAAGGCTTTCCACCACCTTGCTGGCACTGCCAGGCCCACGGTCTCTGTTCCTACAGCTGGTGCTGGAGAGCCGAGCCCCCGCTGAGCACGCAGGATCCACCTGCCAGCAGGAAGGCACCAAACCCTGCAAGCACCGCACAACCCACCTCACCCACAGCCAGGCTTGGCACGAATTAACCCACCAGCACCCGAAATGCCATCCCACCCTGGCACCTTCCCCACGCTGGGTCGTGCTAAGGGGCTCAGCAGCGGGTCCCTGGCAGGCAGCAGGTGCAACGTGGCAGGCACCATGCTGCTGGGGGACCCGGCGGTGCTGGGCTCGCTGCCTCCCCTGCACCCACCTCTCTCTCCCCCACCCCGACCCCGACCCCGACCCCGACCCCGGCCCCCACTCACCGGCCTCACTCGGCGGCTCGGAGAAGCGGCCCCGGCCGCCGCATCCCCCCCTCCCCGCCCGGCTGCGGGCTCAGCTGCTGCCTCCTCCTCCTCTTCTTCCTCCTCCTCCTCCTCCTGCGCCCGGCCCCGCCGCCTCCATTTCCTCCGGCCCCGCGGCGGGGATGGCAGGGGAGGGAGGAAGGAAGGGGAAGAAGGAAGGAAGGCGGAGGCCGACTCGGCCCCGCTCCGAGGAGGCTGCGGGGCGGAGGCAGCAGGGAGGGAAGGAGGGAGGGAGCAATGGATGCGCCGCCCGCCCCGCCATCAAAACGCCACGGGGGCCCGGCCTTCTGAAGGAAGGGGTGGTACTGGGGTAAAGCCACCCCGTTTTAGAGCTCTTTAGATACTGAGGGTGCAGCTTGCAGGGTGAAATCGTGGCACAACACCAAGGGCAGGCCCCCAAAGACGCGCTCCTGCGATCTGACCCCTCGCAGAAGTGGTCCTGTCCCCTCTGTCCAGTCATAAAAATCGATTTGTGTGCTGGGGACTGGTAAATGAAATGAGGGACACGCAGAAATCCCATCTTTCAGATGAAAAGTCAGTAAATGGCATCCTTAAGTCTTGTTGGTCAGCCAAAATGAGCCGTACAGACATAAGCATACTGCATACCTTCATCTTCACATCTCTGTATCTTCCCCCCAAACATGCTCTGTCCTCAGGAAGACCCACAGGACAGGTGGGAGACCCAAAAGCCACACAAGGAATAAAACTTGACTGAGAAATTTAGGTTGATTTTCAAGCTTTGAGGAGAGATCCCTGATTTTCCAGACGAAATGATCTCACGTCCACACTGTGCAGGGCTGGCTCCCTCTGCAGTAGTGTTACAGTTCATGCTATGTGGCACTTCACCTTGTTTTTCCTGTAAAATCTCATGTGGTAAACCTAAGAAATTTGCTAATTGTGTGATTGTGTAGCACCCAGCCCCTTGAAAGTGATTTACAGTGGAAGATTTTTTTTTCTTGCCCTGAACCCTCTAAGGTCTGTGAGGAGCACAAGGAAACCTGCTGTCGGGTCAGCTCAAGAGTTGACAAATTCAAAAGAGACAGAGTTGAAGAAGTTTCTGCTTGTCTGTGTCCAGTTACCAATTAATAACAGAAACAGAAAAGCCAAAGGACTCCATGAGTCTTATTAAATGTCTCTGGCCAAGAGGAGGATTTGGTCCCTCTAATCCGTGCCTCTCCAGTCATTTATCACCACGATGTGCTACACTGCAGCCTGGCCAAGAGAGCCCAAGGAAACCCATTTGGATTAGATCTGGAGCAGATCAGGCCAATACAAATGTATTAACAGCAGGGCCTTCAGTGCTACGCTGTTGGCAGAGAAGTAACAGTGAAGCTACTTTGATCTCTCTGTGAACCAGTGGCCAAAAAACATAAACCAGAAACCAAAATCCTCTGCCTGACTGTGCTGTTTGCTTGTACCAGCATCTTGGGACACCACACCTTCATCCCTCTAGAAACTATGATAGTTACCTTGCTGGTGAAGCACACGGGAAGTCTGTGGCTGTCACCACTTTGAGCCTTGCATAGGCTAGCAGCTTTGGAAGTTGCTTCTTTCCACAGCTGCAGCCACGTAGATACATTAATAAGCAACCTCCAGCTGTGGAACCAATTTCTGACAGATTATCAGCCTCAACCCGAGCCCTTTAACCTCTCAAGTATGTTGTTACTGACATGTAAAATAATTAATCCTGTATAAAAGGAACCATTTTTTTCCAGACTAAGCACAGTTAATAAGCTTTGTTTTCAGTAATTGGCGCTGAAAGCGTCTGATGAAGTTGAAGAATGTGTCTCATAGGCAACTGTAAAGTTGGATTATATAGTTGCTAGTCCAGACTGACAGGATTCTTGCTACTAGGAATGTTAAACTGTAGTGGGGTTTAGTGCTTAAATTGGCAGCAAAATCAATATTTCAGTCCTTTTTTTTTTTTTAATACTAGAGAATTTTTATACTATCAAAACAACATAAAAAACAATTGTGCTGGTGAAAAGCCACCCTGCTCTCTCTGGGAAGTTGTAGGGTGACCACAGCTTCCTCAGAGATATACGAAGCTGGTGATGGGCCTGGAGCACAAGGCCTGTGAGGAGCGGCTGAGGGAACTGGGGGTGTTCGGTCTGGGGAAGAGGAGGCTCAGGGGAGACCTCATTGCTCTCTACAACTGCCTGAAAGGAAGGGGTGGGGAGCTGGGGTCGGCCTCTGCTCACAGGTAGCCAGTGATAGGACTAGAGGGAATGGACTCAAGTTGCCCCAGGGGAGGTTCAGGCTGGCAATGAGGAGACATTTCTGCTCAGAAGAGCAGTCAGGCACTGGGACGGGTTGCCCAGGGAGGTGGTGGAGTCACCGTCCCTGGGGGGTTCAAGGAGAGGTTGGACCTGGTGCTTGGGGACATGGTTTGGTGGGTGACAGTGGTGGTAGGGGGGTGGTTGGACCAGATGATCTTGGAGGGCATTTCCAACCTTAATGGTTCTGTGGTTCTGTACTTCTGCATCCAGGGGAATGATGCACCCAGATTCCTCCAAGGATATAAGTCTAAGCTGGAAAATTTGATCTTAGTAACACTTGCGATGTTTGTGCCATTAAAAAGGCGTTTGTGTCCTAATAACTTTTGTATAGTGTTACTGCTGGTTTGATGTTTCTCCCAGAGGAGTCCTACTTGCAAAAGCTCAGTATCTGCAGGTTGGCCTGTCAGAAAGACCAGGGTGTGGCACTGGGCATCTGAGCTGCAAGAGGCACATTCAAGCACTTTAAGAAATGACTGTCTGTCAGCAGCAGGCCCTCTTGACTGCTTGTGGTATGAGTTAATCCTAAGTAGCATTTAAACATACCTGCATGTTGAAGCAAGCCCCTGGCTTGGACAAGATAAGCAACCATCCACACTGCAGTTTGCATTTGTACGCATCCAGCCTAAGCACACTGCTGAATCACAGATTCATTAAGGTTGGAAAAGCCCTCCAAGAACATCTGGTCCAACCATCCCCCTACCGCCAATGTCACCCGCTAAACCTGAACCTGAAGGCGGGGAGGGGACTTTTTCACAGTATTCAGCAAAAGCACAGGCTTGCCTGTATTGCTAACCTTATGCTGATTTTTTTTTCCTTCTCTCCTTGTTGTTATTTCTGGTTTTAATCCAATGCCAATTACTTGGATCAGTCATGCTTTGCCTCCATAAAAGCTGACCCTAAGACAAGTCACCCGTTCCACATCAAGTACTCGGGAAGAATAAATCTTATTTAAATCAGCAGGAACAGATGCTTTTCCTCTCATTACTGGTGAGGTGCCATTATTGGGAAGGTTACTGTTCTGCTCCATGGCTGCACTTCTGAGGCACAGCGGATCACGCTTTGCAGCTGGTCTGACATGGTGCCTCTGGCATGTAGTACATTTATTAGGGTGTGATCTTCATCACCAGCTTCACTCTCTTTCTGGGACTTAAGCAAGGAAATTTTATCGTGGTTCTGGTTGATGCAAGATAGAATACCTTGTGGCATTTACAGCAATTACACTGCAGCAAAAAAAAAAAAAAAAATAGGCTGAGGAATACTGCAGTACTAGCAAGGGTGTACATCCTCACATAGATGCAGGATTCACAGGTGTGGTCTGAACAGTAATTCCTATGAGAAGTGTTATAAGTAATGCCATACAGCAAAGTGTTATATATTTCTTCGATTATTTTTCTATAATAATAATTGAAGCAAGGAGTCACCTATGAGGTGCATATCTAAAATAGCTGGTATATAGGAAGGACTGAGCTAGTTAAGTGTTTGCGTTAGTGGGGAGCTTAGGGCTGATAACTATCAAAATCCTCTGGTAGGAGCAGGATCAGATCCATGAGCAGCAAATGAGACTTATTTTCATTCGAAGATTAAGTCCACTTTTTATTTCAGGGTAGAAAAGTTTATCTCATGATAAGAGCCTTGGAAACTGTTAAACCTGTACACCATTAGATTTCATTCTGAATATGAGACAAAAAATGTAGACTGAGGTAAGTAGGTCATTAGCTGAACCATGTAGCTTACCTTGATTTGTTCAGACTTTCAGTCTGAGCTGGTCATTTGAAAGAGAAAGCAGCTTTGTGGGGTTTATTAACATCAATGAGCCTAGCATGTTGCCAGGACTGGCCTAGAGTAGCTAAGAACTACATTTAATTATCAAATCAATGTCAATTAAAATTGAACCCAATAATTCTGGATTAATTATATAGGTCATCAAATGAGTGCAGCCAACAAGCAAACTATCATGTCAATGTAGCAAGATAAGTCAATTCTTAAATAAATAAATAATAATAAAAAAGAAGAAATAACAAAATAACAATTGGATTTTAAGCCTTAGTTATGGGTATTTTCCCAAGCAGAGAAATTAAAACCATTGATTGAATCCACTAGTATTCAAAACAAGCTAGTTTGCTTCAAACCAACCCGCTACGCTTTCTTAACCCCCTCCTTTAGCCGTGACCTGAATCAGACAGCTGGATTCACCGGCTCTCGTTTCTCTCCATGGCTGACAAACTGACAAGCAACTGAGCCTTGAACTCAGCCACCAGATCCACCATCAGGCAAATCAGCAAGTGCAAGTTGCTCATGCCTACGTGGGGTAGGCACAAAGCAGCAGAGGTGCTCTGGGCACCAGCCAGGTTTGGGGCATGCAGAAACACCCAGAGGAGGACTCAGGGATAACTTTGGGTCACAGGAGTGTGAGCAGAGAAAGGGACAGCTTGGGGAAGGTGCAGGCAGAGAACCGGGGTCCCATTTGCTCACGGATGTGTGTAAGACTGGAGTTTTACACTAAGTGGGACAGCTTTCACAGGGACACTGAGTGCTTCAAATAATTTATAACTTGCTGGTTGGGGCTGGCTCTTGGGAAGTGGCTGATGTGGTATCTATCAGGAGGGATCTGAACATTTGTTTCCCACATCCCAGCAGCCCAGTAATTAGCTAGGAACAGCACCACTCCTGCAAAGGCAAGAAAAAATGTTCACACCAAAAGCTCTAGGGGATGTAAGTCCAGAAGTGCAATCCTAAAATGACAATCGCTGCTCTGCAGCCCAAACTTAGGACAGCAAGTCTGTGAGAGCTGGGACTGTGCTTCACAGCTCTTCTTGGCACAGCCTCCCAGCCATGGTGGCCACCTTGGTGGCATGGCCATTAAAGGTTGGGTGGCACACAACATCCAAACCTTGCAAAGGTAGGCTAACAAGGTGTAATTTTGGAGATATTTATATCTGAGTGTTTTCAATGCAAATTAAAAGCCTACTTTTTTCTTTTTTCCCCAGATTCAAGGCCTACTCCAGAGTTTCCTTGATCCTTTAATTTTAAATAGAACTGAGAAACACAAGGTGGAAATTCCTGGATGTTTCCAGGGGATTACTCCTCTGCATTCCCAACCATGAACTATTAATGGTGTTACCACATGCATGTTTAAACTTGCTGTGCGTGTTCACATGCTGAAATATTAAGAGGGGAAAAAACAAACAAACAAACAAAAACAACAGGGAACTTCCCTAGTCAACATGTAGATGGAAACAGGAATAGGAGGAAGAGTTAAGGTGGAGAAGAACGTGGCCTTTGGTCCTGCAACAAGAAGTCAACAGTTCTTTGGCCATGGAAACTTAGACATCAAAGTTTCTTCCCCTTGAAAGACATCAGGCCTTCTGACCCCTCACAAAATCTTCTAGCTTTACCTTGATTTTTTGTTGAGAATTCTGGTTTCCTTCAGCTTAACGTTGCCCAAGATATTGGTGCAGAGCAGGTCTTGGGCTGCACCAGTGAAATCTTCTTGACACTGAGGTGAGAATGGGAGGCTGTATTCACAGAGTCACAGAACCATTGAATTATTTAGGTTGGAAAAGACCTCATAAGTCTTAATTTGAAAGGTCCTGTATTTAAAATGAGCGTATTTTAAACTGTTATGGCAGCAACCACCAAGGAGAGCCCTGACATGTGAGGGGCTGGGTAAATGTAGAAAGTATTCTAACACAGCTTTCAGCCTCACTACAAGGAAAAGCTGGAGACTGTAAGATAATTTCAACATTTAATAAAAAGCTTTGGCACGTCCTCAAGTATAATCGATGGTCAACAACCAACTTCTCCATTTATTCAACTCTTCCCAAGAGTAGCTGATGTTTTGGATCTGCTTGAAGATCAAGCCAGATATGAGGACTCACCATGATAGACCAGCCACAAGAAAGACCACGGCTTATCACCAGGCATTTTTTCACCTAAAAGGAGGGAGAATGATTTTACATCTTCTTGCTATCAACTATCTTCTCGCTTCCTACTTAAAAGGAAAAGGGTTAATGAGATGAAATCTGCGCTCACAGGCAATCTCTCACGAGTATTATAAGTTACTCAATTACAAAGCACACAAATAAATGAAGTCATGGTTGCCACTGCAGCTGCTGCTTGATAAATAGCAGTATTGAAGGTGCCAGTTTTGATTTTATACTTCAAACAAAGAAAAATGTCATTGTTGTCTAATGTATTAGACTATGCTTGATGTCAATCACTGAAGTGTTCAAACAAGTATCAGAATGTGTTTTTTTTTTTTCAGCTGATGTTGCTCTAAATTACAAAATCTACAACTGAACTCAAAACGATGAAAGAAATTTAAAAGATGACCAAACAAACCGAAGACACAACTTTCTGATGTGAATTAGTACTACCAAAAGCAAGTGTTTTTGTGAATGGTCGAGGAGATCTTCTCAGAGCACAGATCCTAACTCTGTCCTCAGCTCCTATCCACTTCCCATATAAATATTGTGCTTAGCCCAGATCGGCTGTGCTAAACATTCTTCCTCTAACATAATAAACTCTTATTGAATACAATCATTTTTTGACCATTCAGAGCCAAACCTTTCCCATTCTTAGGCTGTCAGCTCTGGTTGCTGGGCACCAGGTCCCATGTTCATCCTCAAACCCTGCTCACAAGAATCTCACAGAACCACAACTATTTATTTTTTTAGCATAAGGGACACCCCAGCCCTGCATTTCAAAGCATCACAGGATTTAGGCACGTTTCCCCAGCAACACTGTATTTATTTTAAGTTGCATCCCCAGAAAAGAAGGAGGCTGCCATCCATCCACCCACTTACAATTCCCTCTAGACATTCTGTCCTTTTATTTTTGACATCACTCAATGAGGAGGTTTTCCCTGCATTCAAAAAAAGTACCAGAGCAGTTAGCATGTGCTTTGCTGCAACATCCTTATTTCCTAATTTACATGCAGCTTCCCTGAGCACTTACTTCATTAAGGAAACCATGCCACCGAACAGTGATTCGTTGATCCAGGCAATGCAAAGAGGGCAGATTATTTTGTTCCCCACTAACAATAAAACCAGCAGCACACGAAGCTTCATTCTGTTGGACAACTCATGGTGCTAAATTGTGCCTAGCACTGTTGTCGTGTAAATGTGTTCCTATTACAGAAGTGATTGGGTCAAATCAATTTCTGCTGTTCTCTCGGTGATGTTCCTGGGGTTGCAATAGGGAAAAATCATTTTGGCTACATTTTCTCTGAGCAGAAGTTGAGGGACCATTGCTTGATTGCATCTGCCTTTGTTTTATTGTCATACCATAGTCAGTACGAGGTTAACGTTAAGTCACCAAACACACATTTCACCTTGTCCAATTTCCCTTTCCCTGGGGAAAAAAAAAAAAAAATCCTTTTTTTTTCACTAGGATTTCACTACTGGATAAGTGAAGTGTGTTATTTATTTCACGGTGAAAACAGAGCTGCTCTAAAACACATGTGTTAATGGTAGTTTGATACTGAAGTCATTTCAGCACTGCCTTTCAGACTTTCAGGGAAAATCATGGACTGTAGCAGCATCAGTGTGTTGTACCAAAAGCTCAGCAAAGGACTAGAACCTGTCAGGCTACACTGCAAAGTGAGTATATATATTTATTTATTTTTTATTGTAAAACCATCTGAAACTGTATTCATGAATACGTTTCTCACACAGAGCAGGGCACATACAAGGAGATTTTTCAGTTGATAGCTTGGGTTTTAGAAATGTATCCTATATACCCTCTAGAATTTGCTTTTGAAATTGTGTATCACGCATCATGAAGCTTTAATATAGTCTTTATTGGCTTCTTTAATGTTCTCATATATCTTACCATATTTCACCATAGACGACCTAGATGTTAATTTTGCAGCTCTCTTTATTTCTTCCATTAAATACTACCTTCTTTGGACATTTTATTGCTGGCCAGGAATATGCGTGATGAAGAAGAAGAAAATTTTAATTGAATGCAATGAATTTTCCTTCCTGCCTTGGGACTGTTCATCCAACTAAATCAACACTCTGCTCTCCAATTTCATATGACTCCATGAGAGTCACGTAGGCGCAGCCATCTAAAGTATTTGGGGACAGCAGTGATAAGCCAGACAGGATTCACCAGTTACCACACGGTATCCTTTTACATTAACAAGTGATGAGATCCAGTCCCAATGTGTCATCTCTGCTAAAATCTCTCCCCAGAGAGATGTGCTTAGGAAGGAGTGCTTGACAGCCACTGGAGCAGCTGCTTGTTTCCTTTTCAAATTTTGGCTTTTAGTCCTCTTTGAGGAATTAAGCCTTTTCAGGTAATAACCACATGTATTCTGCTTGATTCTAACTGTGGTGTTGTCCTGGTTTAGGCTGGGATAGACTTATTTTCTTCCCAGCAGCTGTATGGTGCTAAACCAGGGGAGGTGTCCGTCCTGTTTATATTATTATAAATTATATTAGCAAATTATACTGTGGAACGAACAAAAATGAAATCTGTTTTCTCCAGTGATATGGAGACAAGAAAGGTAGAGAGACTCCAGCCTCTGCTTGTGCAGCAGGGCTGAGACTGGCAGATACAGGGTTTGCCCCAATCTGAGGGATACGGTGCTCCTCACAACTCTGTTTTCTCTGTGGATATTCATGCGGAGAGACTTGGCTCATCACTTCGTTCTTTGTCATTGTTTTCCACAAGTCATGCTTGTTTTCTCTCATTTTTTTCCCCTTTTTTTTTTTGGCTTTACCATAATTCCTTCTTTATTGAGAACCTTCAGAGCCAGTGAAAGTGCAGCAGCTGTCATTTAGGACAAGAAGGATGCATCCTCAGGATGTGTTGCTACAGAAGGGAACAGAGAGCTCACCTCACTGCATTTCCTGCACACTAGCGCTAGCTCTGAAGGACATCCAGAGCCATAAATGTCACAGGGAAAAACTGGGACACTCTGGCCAGTGAGTGTCCAGGTCATAGCTATTTCTGCCAAAGAGCAGAATAAAAGTTAGCTCAGGTCTTACAGCTACCAAGAGTCAGTCGACTAGTTATAAGAGTTCATGCAAATGAAATTTAACATGTCAGGGAAGCCATCAGTTCATTTTCAATACCCGTAAAACTCTGTATAAATCTCTCCTACCTGAAACAGAGCGAGAAAATTAATTGCCTTCATATTAAACGAGTCAAATTACTTAACAAGAAAAATACAGATATCTTCAGAAATAATTTTAAGTGACAGAGTTTGAGTACTTACTCACTTTGAATGCCACTTGACTCAGATCTCTCGTGGGAGTAAGTGCTGCTAGATATGCAGAAGGGAAGGAAGCAAAGCGTTGGGTTATACTCCTTGCTGTCATACAAGCATAACTCGGGGTGCCCAGGGGCGTAAGCTCCCAGTTACACAATATCAATCAAGTATATACAATCAGTATAAGGTATCCAATACGACAGACTGTGATGATGTCTCTAAACACAGAATTATAAATTACACACAGTACTGCTTCCATACAATACAACATAGTAGTATTTGTATATATTCCTCTGAAATTGCTTCATTTCAGAGGAATTTCCACACCTCTGGCAGAACAGTCATAAAATCACCTTTAGCCAAAAAATAGCCGAGAAGTGATCCAAAATAACATAACAGTTTGGATTCCCACTCTAGCTCCTCACTCCTCCATTTGCGCTACTCCTCCACAGTCAGGCTCTCAGTTAGCTTGTCTTTGACCTCCTAGTGTATGAGGCATGCTTGTATTGATCCTCTTTAAAGACTTGCTGACATAATACACTTTAAGACCACGGACTTACGTCTACAAAGTATAGCAATCCAACCACAAAAGAAACCTATCCTGTACCTAGTGCTGGTGTGAGCAAGGTTTGGGTCCACAGCTCTGAGTGCTGAGTTGAGCCTTGCCCAGCTGGAAACAAAAACGAGACGAGAGCTTTCACTGTTTGGACCATTTGTCTGTGCTGGCAACGCAAATGCATGTTAACTTAAAATCACATTAAACTTCAGCGTAAGCAGGCACTGTCATATTTAATCCAGGATGAGTACTGGGAGATGTCTGCAAGCTTTATGGCAGGTTTGCCTCATAAATATCCTGCAACCTTTGCAGATTTTTTCCATCTTTCCCAGTGGACTGTGGCCTGTTTTTTACCAAGTAGTGCCAAGCTGCAGAGGGTGCGAGGCGTAAGGAGGCAGCAGCAGGCAGTTCAGATGCACTTGGGAACTGCACGATGGTGACATTGTATGGATTGTGTCCTCACTGTCCGTGATAACCCGCTGATTTCATTGCAGACATCATTTACGAAAAGGAAGCCAGCCCTCTCCCGTACGCCTGCTGAAAACAAATTTTCTTCTTATTCTTCATTTATCTATCACAGCATGTTTTAATCTAAAATTATGGGTGCCAAAATGTTACTGGTACTAAATATATACTAAGCCTCCTGACTCACCATAAGAAATCCTCATTTCCCATTGACCCCCCTACTAAAGCTTCATTTTAACTTGTTCGTGAATAACTGATAATAACTCTTAACCTATTTCTTTCTCTGCACGCAGGAAGCCGAGGACCTTAAAGGGGGGATTTCACTTGTGCAGTAAAAGTATGGCTCATTAATCTGTCTTGGTGCTGATATATCCATTGGCAGAACTGCACCCGAGCTAACACCTACGAAATGACATGTACAGCAGCAGAAGAGAGTTCAGATTTAAGGAAGGAGGACGTGTTCACAATGTGACACATTCAGCTCTTTGAAATTTTACTTTTAAACACTTTTATCCATTCATCTCTCACTCTGCACTGTGGCTGATAAAATCATATTTTCAATTTGTTAACAAGTTGTATTGTTGTTTTTTTTATTATTATTATTATTATTTTTTTAATGGAACTTGTATGATTTACTTTTTATTTAATCTTTAAGTATAAGCCTCACTTGAAGCAAACGAGCAGCTGCACAGGCTTCACGGGACCAACATGTAGGCAAAATTTGCTGAAGTGTACGTTTAAGGTACCCAGCAGAAAAGGGTGAAACAAAGCAGTGGATGCTGCATTGTGCATGAAAAGAAGGAAGGAAAGATTCAGGCAGCATCCAGTATTTTACTTCAAAGAGGGGTAGGTCTTACCCACTCAACACGATCATACGCCTCTTTCCTTATGCTACAGCAAACACTGCACACTCCTGAAATTGGACATACTTAAATAGTTTGAAAGGGGCTATTATTTCACAGGCTGCGTGGGATGGAAGCGTGATTTTAGGCAGATAATGAATACCCTGAGGAAGAAAGCAGCAGGCTGTGCCTTTCTTACCAGACGGGGAAAGCCAGAGAACCACGTCCCATTACAGTGAATAAATAGTAGCGACTTGGTAGACTCTAATTAGGGTACAATACAACTAATTAGTATTTAAAAGAATTACTATTTAATATACTACTGTTTGAAAAGATAGCAACTAACACCGAATCCAGAATGGATCTATAGGACACCAGGTTTCTGTACCCTGGGAGTGATTTGGGTGCACAATCTGTGAAAAGTGTGGCAACAGACACACTGTTGACAACACCAATTTTCAGTGTGGTTAAAAGTAAAATGCCAAAAGACAGGGGGAAGATGGTTAATACGAATTGTGCAATCCATCAGAGTACCTTTACCACCTATCATTTTGCCGTCTACCTCTGATGAGCCCAGCTCACACCGGTGGGGCTCTGCTGTCATATTTCTGTGCCCACATCAGCTTAAATAAAATCACACCAAGCAGGAACATGCTTCTTGCTGCTGTCAAAATTAAAATTCCATCATCCCGTGCTGAGAAAATTTAGCAAACACAGAGTGCCCGTTTGCTGGGGCATTGCCTAACAAACCCCTCCGTGTGTTACAAGTCAGAGAAAGGGAAATTACGCCTTTGTTTCAGCTGGCTTGAAGTTTGTGAGGAAGAGTTGAGGACTCTGCGCATCTCGTCTCAGCTCTAAGGGAAAGCTTTGCCCTGAGAAGCAGCACGGAGATAACGGGGCAGCACTTCCCAAAGATGAAGGCAACAGCTAAATTGGGAAGAAAGGTGAAGCGCCACGAGCAACTCCTTGGCTTTCCCATCACCGTACCTAGCAGGGGCTGGAAGTGGTGAGCTGAAAGAAAAAAATAAAGAACAGAAACATCGCCTTTCCTCACGAAGACCGATATAACAGCACTTCTTCGGTGCCCAACTCCTTCCCGAGCAGGCACACCTCTCTCCCCAAGCCGCTCCGAAGAGCCAGACCCCCCAAGCCCTGTGACAGCCCCTTCCACACCACTGCCCCAAGGACTACTCCTCCACCACCAAACCCACCACCGTGGCCACCACCGGGGCCACCACCACCACTCCTCCTCCTCCCCTCAGCCGCCCGGGGGCGGGGGCTCGGCGCGGGCCCATAAAGGCGGCGGCCCGGCCCTGCCCAGCCCAGCCCGGCCGCCCCCCGCCATGTCCCCGCCGCCGTCCCCGTCCCCGCCGCCCGCCCTGCCCTGGCTGCTCGCCGCCTGCTGCCTCTGCGCCCTGCCGCGGGGCTCCGGTAGGTCGGCGACACCCCTTCCCCTTCCTTTATATTTATTAATTTGAAGGTAAAAGGGGTGCCTGCTAACTGTACGCGCTGTGTCCTTCCCCTCCCCGCAGGGTTTCCCCAGCCTTTCGCCCGCTACCGGGACGGCGCGGAGCTGCCCAAAAGTCAGGTAGGGCTCGTCTCCTCCTCCTGCTCCCTCTGGGAGTCCTTCTGGGGGTCCCAAGAGCCAGGCAGGCTCGTAGCCACCCAGTCCTGGCTCCTTAGGCTAAATGTGCCCCCCCCCGGCTATGCACAACCTGCTGTTAATATCTGGTCTTTACCCCTCAAGCAACTGGCGCTGTGCTTCAGTCAGTGGATGGAGCTGTCTCACCAACCCCAGGTAAGCTGCCTTTGCCATTGGGTTTCCTCTCCTGCATGCTGTGGGACCCCCGAGAGCCGGGTGAGCTTGGTGGAGGATGTGCTGTCCTCCCCACAGGGCTAGCTCAGTCCTAGGATCAGCAGGTGTGCTTGTCTTCCCATCACAGTAGAGCACAAAGCGCTGTTGAGTGCTGTGGAGGATACCAGTGGGGTCCCAGATAGTGCAGGGGGGTGTTTCTGAGGTCCTCAGAGATTTGGGGAGCAGGGGGAGGCTCCGCAGCTCATGTCTGCTGGCCCGGAGCTTGCGAGCACTTCAGGCAGCAGAGTGACTTTGAAAGAGCAAGCCCGCTTCGTTCAGCACCGAGCCCAAGGGGCATTTCCATTCTCCAAGGGTTGAGAAAGTCTTCGTAGGATCAGCAGTTATCTGGAAATTTTGAGCTTTTTTTTTTCTGATGGATTTCAGTCTTGTAAGACTGGTGGGAAATAGTTCCCAAAGCCAGTTGTTTGGGTGTCTTGCATTTTATCTCCTGTGCTGTAGTTATGTCTCATCTGACATGACTGCGTACATAAGCAAACCCTTATTCTGTACAAGTCAGTGTGGGACCCCCCCCCCCTTCTTAGGGTGTCTATTTCACCCCCACCTTTTCTCTCTTGCTCCTTGGGAGTCCTGAGATAAAATCCATTAAAAGAGCTGTGGTAATTCACTTCAGCAGAGTTTCTCTCTGGCCCATGATCACTTATTCTACAGGTGTACAACCTGATCTTTTTAGCGTCTTATGACAGAATTATCCCTGTTGGATGTAGTGGGCTTTGTGGTCAAGCATACCGAACAGCTTCCCCTAAAATGCTTATAGATGAAAATGTGTACATTCAATATGCTAGAAAAAAAAACAGCCAATTCTTAGAACACTTAGCATAGGAAAGTGTATTTTAAATATGAAAGACTTATTTAAATCTCTTTATAGCAAGAGACTCTACTGACAACACAAGTAGTACTATGTGCATTCTGCTTGTGCAAAATGCTTGTTTTTCATCTCATAATAGCTTTAGGAAGTCTTACCCTGCTCTGAGTGGTTTGAGTGGAACTGCGTACAATTTAAATTGCACTGAGATCACAATTGAGCCTGTTCTGTGTAAAAACCCTGTATACAACATCCCTATCGGGAAATGTATTAAACTGCTGTTTGACTTTGCAGATCTCCAGTACTGTTTTGGATCTTTGTTATTCCATATTCAACAGCATGCATACAAATGAGGTAAGGTGTAATTGCTTCATTTACTTAAAAGCATCCCTTACTTACATATTTCTACAAACAATAATATATAATCTAACACTGTCATGAATCAGGTGATGCGGGAGAGTAGCTATGAAATACATAAAAGAATATTTCTTTTCATTAGTGGCTTGCATGTAATTCTTAATTCCATTACCTTATAAATCAAACGGTTGTTTGTAGACTTCAGAAGCCAAAATGCAACTAGGGTTAGCATTTTAACCTGACCATCACTTTTGAAATAATACAGGGTTAAATATGCTAAAAAAAACACCCCACAACATTGGTTCAACATTGGTTTAAGATCATGCTGGACATGGAAACATTATGAGCTTCTTTACTGATTTTTTTTTTGTTTTATTTAAGTTTTTTTTTTTTTTTTTGCATGCCTGAATCAGATTCAAAAGCTTAAGCTAAAAGGTTGAGTTATTGAGTATAGCACTTCCTCATTGATGCAGTCATATTAGGACCTAGCTCAATGTCAGTTCTGCTTCATACTGCTTTCTTATTATCATCAGTTAATCAACAGTTCCTTTCCTATAAAATTCATACTGCCTGTAGGTATGTTATGAAAGCTAATTCACTTGTGGAGCTTGAGTCCTATAGTTGTGATTTAATAAAAAAAGAGCCTTCAAGACAATAATAGAAAGTATTTTGACGTGTTTTTCACCTCTCTTCTTGCCAGCGTCTTTAGCTTATAATTCCATGCATGCTTTCTTAAAGCAGCTATAACAATGTGCAATACTGAAGTTTATTATATAAAGATTCTGGCATTTCAGTGTTAAATGTCCTCCGAATGAATTGAGTTCAATATTAACTCCTGTGCTTCTACAGCTTAGCTAATGTGGGGACATCCAGAATCAGACAGTAACTTTGAGTGCAGCCCTATTTCTAGGGCTGATTTGGTTACTAAACTTGCCAAAAATTCACCCTCTGTTTTGAGTCCTTAAGACTGGGAGCTGGATCCCATACAGTATCCTTTCAAGAGGTACGACTAATACTTGTTACATATCTGCAGGATTACGTGTAGGTGGACTGAAGCTAAATGAGATATGGAAGAACTAAACAAAAATGCCCATTGTTACCTGTCTGTTCAAATCTCTTACAACATGAAGCTGTATTTTCTCAGCCCACAAGGACTCTGGAGAAGACACTGCAAACATGAGTCTCTATGTGGTGCTGCAAATGAAACAGTTATGAAATCCTACTGATTTCACCTGGACCTGAACTTTCTTCACAATCCTGTATTTGTGTGGTTTTATATAAACTTTAATTCAGAGTTGTAGATCAAGCAGAGAAGGCAGATAGTGTTTCAAGAGAAGGAATGATGCTTCAGCATCGTGACAGGCAAAGTCAGTGGCAATGTTGGCATAATGGTACTTGAGCTGCATTTGGGGAACTTAAAATCTGTTGGGACAACTAACAGACTACTCAGTTTCTGTGTCGAATCTTCAGGTATATCTTGTAGATGGCACTTTAAAATGAATCAATAGAAACTAAATATCTAAAGCCAACTACATTGGAAAAAATCTCCATTAACCCTTTCCTAAAATCAAGCCAATGTACTGTTTAAAAGCTCACTTGTTGCTGTATTTCTTCGATAGGATAAAACCATAAATTAGATAGGATATTTGAAAGTGAGTCTAAGTCATGAATTGTTGTCTCTTTGCTTGATAAACAGTAATCATCTCAGAACAAACAATCTTTGTACTCTCTGTCTTCGCATCCTTTAAAGCATCCCCACTGAGCATGTACTTTTCTACTTTGTTTCATACTGAGCTGGCATTAATGGGACTTGTTCTATAAATCATTGCCTCAGGGCTTGAACCAAGAACAGGTTAACAAGGAAATCCTCATCTCATACCCCGAATGCCAATTCCCTCCTTTCTTGTATATTTTTCTTTTTAAATTCCTACTCCCCAGTTTCCCATCTGCACACATTTCCTGTGATCTCCTCGTTTGTCTTCATATCCTCACTCATTACATGTGCTTGTTTTTCAAGCCCACCCCGGACAGCTAACAGATTAGAGCAGTGAGTACTAAAAGCAAACTAAAACCACCTTCCCCCTCATCCACCTTCTTCTGTGTCCTTCCCACAAGTGCTGCAGGGGAATGGAGAAGGGGGGCTGTGGTCATTCCCTAAAGCTTTATGTTTGCCCCTGCTCCATGTGGGGTCCCTCCCATGGGATGCCGTCCTTCCCAAACTGAGCCTGTGGGAGCTGCCCACAGGCAGCAGCTCTTCAAGCACTGCTTCCACACGGCTCCGTACCACGGGGTCCATCCCCCAGGAGCAAACTGCTCCAGCACGGGTCCCCCACGGGTGGGCGGCAGCTCCCCCCAGACCCCCTGCTCCTGCGTGGGCTCCTCTCCACGGGCTGCAGCTCCAGCCCGGGGCCTGCTCCTGCGGGGGCTCTCCATGGGCCACAGCCTCCTCCAGGCCACATCCACCTGCTCCACCGGGGGCTCCTCCACCCATGGGAGGGCTGCAGAGTGGAGATCTACTCCATGTGGGACCCATGGGCTGCAGGGGGACAGCCTGCTCCACCAGGGGCCTTTCCACAGGCCGCAGGGGAACTGCTGCTGCCTGCCTGGAGCACCTCCTGCCCTCCTGCTGCACTCACCTTGGGGGCTGCAGGGCTGCTGCTCTCACATTTTCTCTTTCCCAGCTGCTGTTGCACATCAGGTTTTCCTTAAATTTGTTCTCCCAAAGGTCCAACCAGCATCACTCCCTGGCTTGGCTCTGGCCAGCAGCAGGTGCCTTTTGGAGCTGGCTGGAGCTGGCTCTGATCTGACGTGGGGCAGCTGCTGGGCTCTGCTCACAGAGGCCATTCCTGCAGCCCTCCTGCTGCCAAGCCCTTGCCACAGAAACCCAATACGCTGTTGTAGCAGTGGCTGTGGCTCAGAGCTTCTGGTCAGCCAGAAGTGTGGAGCCAGGCAGCTGTGCTGCAGGCAGGAGGGCTCCCGGACCTCACAGGTGTACCAGAGTGCAGGTTCAGAGCTTCGTTAGACACTAGGCTTGGTCTGCTCCCGTGAAGTCATGGAGAAAGTTTCTATTCTTTGATGTCAGGATGAATAGAAAAGTGGTAAATTTCCTGAAGAATAAAAAGGGTGCAGGGGAAGGCTTAAGAACAGCAACGATGCCTGGGTAATTCAGAATCCAAAAGCCGGAGAGCAGCCCCACTTTAAGAAGGTAAGAAAGAGCTGTAAGTGCCATTCAAGCCTGAGGAATGGAGCTGCTGTGCTCACTGCACTTTGAGTTCTGTTTCGCCCCCCTGAGCTGGAAGCATGTTGAATGATGAGGTTGGTTAAAGTGAGATTTAAAATAAATCTTTAAAAAGATCTATTTGCTGCTGCTGTTCTTGTAGCTGTCTTCTCTGCTTGTACTGTTCTCTCTTCTCACACGGAGTGGAGAACCTGATCAGTGACAGAGGATTAATGTAACAAACCAAAGAAATGACAGCATCTTGATTAATTTACACTGTCAACTTGCAGGAATCACAGATTGCTACTGCAGAGTTTACAAAGAAGGTATGTAAATGTAATGACAAGCGAGTAGCAGTAGACAGCGGTGTATGGCCATTTCTGTGCTTCTTTTGCTGCTTTATACAAGTAATTTTTTTTTAATGGTTGGGAAGAAAGCTGTGCAGACCCTGCTTCTGCAAAGAAATGCACCATGTATAAAGCTTTCTTTTCTACATTTTCTCAAGTCTGTGAATCTTTAATTATGGTAATTCAGTATATTTACACTAGACAGAATGGATAGTTGTTGACATTGCCCTTTGGGTATTAATTTTTAATGAGCATTCCAGATGAACGGGCACTGGAGACTATCAGCATCTCATTGTTTGCATGCTGCTGAAAAATGCCCTGAATTATTGATAATCTGATGGACAGACACCAAAACTTGTAAACAGATCTATGGAACTGAGCTTAAAGTGTTTTGTTAATGGTTTTGTATTTTATTTTACAGGATAGTCACGGGACTCTGGGACGGCCGTTTTTCCTTTTCAGGGTATCTGAATCTTTTGCTCTTAAAGATTTGCATAACAGATAATGTTATATATGGATATGAGCAACTGCTTACCTTTACAGATTCGTGCTGCACTTGTTTTGATTAGATACCAAATACTGCTTCCTTGAAAGCTGAAGAAGCCATTTGCTTAAAAAGCTCTGGTTCAGCTAAAAGACCACAAGATGATGAGATCCGGGGTAGTAATGGACTAAACCTTTTTTTCTTGGAAGAGGTGACTGCAGTTATTGTCTTGAGTCAAGTCATTCAAAGAGAGAAGTAGTATGTGGCTTGTTGTGTCGGAAATGGCCAAGATGTCCTCGTACTAAATTCTCCAGACAAAACATGTGCCTGAGCTGACTGTCCACATGGTCTGAAAGGTCTGGTTAGCAAGTAATGGCATCAGGGTGAAAAGCCAAAGCAACACTACAGAGATCATCATTTCCCTCAATTTATTCACCCATTGGCCTGATGAACTATGGCATGGCGTAACGTAGAATATGCTGGTCTATGGTTATATGATTAATCTTGCATGATTAACACCAAACTAGTTAGTAGGAATATTGTCAACACATCAGAAAAGAAATCTGTTAAAAAGGAGATTCTGGCAGGTAACCAGAGTCCCAGTTCAGGCCAGCCAGGTACTTTCAGTCTTGGTATTTATATACTCTGTTGGTCATCAGGTTAGTACCTTCATGAAGTGGGACCAAGGTCCTTAATGAGAATAATTAAAGTCAGACTATTTAACTGTTTGGACAAAGGCTGAATAAATACTTCTCAGGTTCAGAGGCAAAACCTAGCCTGCATGGCTCCACCTGGTATTTGACATGTTGTCCCTTTAAAGGAAATCTTACTGCAGCCTTTTCACATGCTCTGGGAGGTGTATTTTGGTGTGCATATAAATCTGGCATCTAATACTAGTGTAAATACCATCTTACAAACCTATCTCATTATTGTATTTTTCAGCCTCGAAATGGAAGAACTATTGAAGGCAGTGGTGAGTAGGCCATCCAAAGGTGACAAGAATTTATTCTGTTTCAATAACGATGATCCTTGTGGTAGAAGGAGTTACTGAGGAGTATTATAGTAAAAACCTAGATACCCATTGGGATATTTCACACAGTCTCTGAAAGCTATCAGGGTAGAAGTGCTTTCTTGCATGCTCAAGGAGTTACAGTGTATACTTTTGACAAAAAGACTGTTTTCTTTCTTCAAGGTTCCTTCAGGAGGAGCTTTCATCCTTTTTTTTTTTTTTTTTTTTCCCCTAGAAGGTGTAAATTGTACTTTGAACATAAAAGCTAGCCAGGTCCTTCACTGTGATAAATATGTTCACTGACTCACTGACCTCTGTTCCAAGAGACCTTCAGTCACTAATCCCACATGAGAACCCACGAATACAGATCTCTGCATGCAGAGGGGAGTCATCCTCACCTCAGGATTAGAATCCCTTTTTGAGTAAACATTAAAAAGAGGAGGGGTGGGGATGTAAAGAAGGAGGAGGGTGAGATCTAATATCATGTAGCTCTTCTTTATCCATCTTTGGAAGGGTCTTTTGAAGGTCTTTGTTAGCTTTAATGGGAAATGCACAAAACAGTCAATGTAAATGCATCTCCTTGTTAGTTTCTCTTTTTCTAATCTTTTATTCTGCAATAAAAGTTAATTATTTTTTGTTTGCAGCATAAGAATTAGATCCAACTGTTGGCTGGAAGGGTTGTTTTTCTGGGGGGAACAAGGCAGGGGAATAGCAGAGAAATAATGTAAAGAAATACAGCAAAGGTATTATTTGCTTTATTTTCAAGATCAAATCACTTCAGAAAGAAAGGAGACAAAGACTGTGAGAGTCTCACAGAGCAGCATTGCAGTGTGCTTGCTCTGGTCTTACCCAGAGCTCAGTGCCCTGAGTCATCTGGGCTGCAGGATCAACACTGCCTCCAGTGCTCTGAATGAAAGTCAGTGAAGTTAGGACATCGTGGAGAGAGAAGGACTATATCCAGAGGGAGGGCTCATGTTTGAATGCAAGTAACATATACGGACACTTACCCAGTATTTCAAACTTTCATCTGTTTTAATCTTCTGGTGCTAGGATTTGAGGACCAGACATACATAAGTGAATGCTAAACCATATTCAGATCAACTTTTCAAAATAAAATGTGATTTTGTGTTATTTTTTTTTCAGAATACCACGGAATATGAAGTTTGTGGGTCGATTTACTAGCTCGGTAACTTGGTTTATACAAAGAAAAGAGACTTGCCGTCGCCCTGTTCGTCTATTATGTGACTCAGTTGTCTGGAATTTAGTGTTCCATGTAATAAATTTGCAATCAGTAATTCTTCTTGTTGTCCTTCTTTATTGTAGCAGGTACCTACCCTCGTCGGGCTGTATTGTAGCAATGTCTTGTTCTAACTGTGTTCAGAGGAGATCAATCATCTGAATATAGATAATTTTCAAATCCTTTCAACAATGCGTTTTATATTTATTGCATATTCTTTAATAGGGTCCTGAGTGATGAGCTGCCCTTTTGACAAGAAAATATATTTTCCTATAATTTCAGAATATACACCCTAAACAACACATTAAAATCACTGTGGATATTTTCATGAATTATTTATTACTTTGAATAATTAAGGGGTTGAGTGTGATAAATGATGAACCCAAAGCACACTGAAGGAAGTGGAACACATACTGCTCTTCAGACAGGCACTATTCAATCAGATGATACTCTTTTTTTTTTTTTTTTCCCAGCTTGCCTTACTGGCTATCATAAAGCAGAAACGAATCACTTATGAGAGAGATTCTAAACATCCACCCTTTTTACTGAAATGGGGCATTAAAATCTGTGGTGCAGCCAACTGTTTGCACTGTAAGGAGTGGGATGATTTCTTTTGGAAGTCGGAGTTATTTAGGGGCAGAAAGCTTAAAGCACTGAAATTATTACTTCCTTCAGAGAAGAGTATAATAAAAGACAAGGTGGAGGTTACAAGGCTTACCTTGTGGAAATACACCAGGTTGGGATTCCCCAGTAAAAACTGTCCCACAGCAGTGGTCTCTTCAAGTCTTCCCTTATCTTCCCTTCCCCTCCTGGGGAACTCAGCCCTAGTACCATGGCATGAAACCATCTCTGTTATGCTGGCACAGGTGTCTGTGAACGGGGTTTGCCAGCTCCACGGTCTTCAAAAACATACCCTGAGAAACAAGTGGGGGTTTTGTGTGTGTGTTTTTGTTTTGTTTGTCTTGTGCGTTATTTTTAACTGGCTAAGGTTCCAATTTGGGCTGTATTAGCAGAATTTTGCCCAGTAGAGAGAAGGAAGTGATAAGTTATTTGGCCGTTGTTGGACTTTATCTAGGTTAATGTGTCCAACTGTGGGCCCCTAATCCAGGAAAGACGTAGACAAACTGGAAGGAGCACATGTAGATCCCCCCAAAACCATTGGGGCTGAAGCACTTGGCCCACGAGGAGATGCAGGGCCAGGTCAGCCTGGAGGAGGGATGGCTTCAGGCCACCTGATGGCCTCCCAGGACCTGAGAGGTGACATCAAGGGGACAGTGCCAGGCGCCTCATGGTGCAGGGTGGGAGCACAAGTGGCAACAGGTATTATTAGGTGAAACAAGGGAGGTTGAAGCTGGCCATAAGGAGAACCTTTTCCCCAGGAGAACAGCCAAACAGTGCAAAAGGTTGCCCAGAGATGCACTGTCCAGCCTTAGAGGTCTGTAAGACTGGAGAAGACAAAACCCAGTGTGAATTCATGCTTGGGACTGGACAAGGAAGCACAGGCCATAAATAGACGTGGGCAATGGGGGAGCAGGTCTGCTCCTTGAACCAGGACCTCAGCACAAATCTGGCTTGGTTTTATCCCAAAACTGTGCCTGCACACCACAAGCCAAGCACTGGGCTGCTGAGAAGGTGCAAAAATGAGAGGCAGGAGCTGCTCAGCATCCTGCCAGGCAGGGAGCAGCAGGAGGAGCTGCATCACGAGGAGGGACAAGCCAGGACCCCCACAACCTCTAATGGGGTGGCACCTGGCTGAAGGACTCTGTAGGTCCCATACCTCCACCTGGGCAGAGGGTGCTGGCGAGGGGCTGTGGGGTGTCCCAAGGGAGGCTGCTAAGGGCATCCATGGCCTGTTTGTGCTCTCGCCATCAGCAGTGCCTTCCTCCACCCACAGCAGGTTTCGAGAATCACACCTAGTGGGGCCTTGAAGCTGGCTAAATAAAGGTGATAAACGCATGGTAATCTGCAGGTAATTAGCTGGGATTCCTCAGCTGTGTTTCTGTAGTATCTGTGGCTCCCCTGTGACACGCACAGGAGAGCTCTTGTTTGCCACGCAGCGGGAACCTTTGCTCCCCGGAGCAATGCGGATGGCAGCTGTGGAAGAGGAGAGATTCATAGTGTTGACGTGTAGAGGTCATCCTGGGCCCAAAACTCTTCCATCCCACTGCAAAACCCACAGCAGAAAGCTGAGGAGGCCAGATGGGTGGCAACACCAATCAGAAGGACAGAAAACTTTTAGCGAGAAAAAGGAACAACAGCTCAGTTCCCCGTGTCAGCAAGAGAAGGCACAAATAAAAGGGGACGTGACAGGACACACAAAGTAATGAGCATGTTTAGAAGAGTAAATCCAATGCTTATCCATCCTCCTGTAATGAAAAGGAGCAACGGGGGAGATTCAATTACTCTGAGAGGCAATACATTTAAGCCACAAAGGGGATTTTTTTTTTCTGACACTTAATCAACTCCTGAAACTAGTTGCTGTAGCTTAGAGCATGCCACTCAAGACAGCTCTGCTGGCTCTCAGCAAGGCAGGCACAACTTCTCGCCGCCTAATTTACCTTGAAAATCACTCCAGGCTGGCCCAGGACCTCCTGTGTTAAAAGCCTGGGCTGCTGGGGCTCGGCTCAGCGGCTCCCGCAGCACGGCACCGCTCAGCAGAGCGCACAGCGAGGAACCTGCAAATGGGCTTGCTGGGGGGGGTGAGTGCTGCGTGCCCTCTCCACGGGCTGCTTGCTAAAGAGCCAGAGCACGAAGCATGGGAGGAAAACCCTCCTGGCACTTTGCTTCGCTCTCTCAGGTCCCTTCATGCTCCGTTGCCTTGGACAGCCTCGCTCCCTGCCAGTCACCCGGGCTCCATTTCTGCGCCGTAGGTGGAAGGTGAAATGCACTCTGCGGGCTTCTCCCTCAGTCCTAGATCAGGCAGGACTCACACGTCTCGATTCCTGCTTCTAGCAAAGGGGCTAGCCCTTTAGCATTGCACAAACACTTTGCTGAATCCAGGATGCAAACGAGTTGTGGCAGAATTAACGCGACAAATTGCATTTATTTGTTCCTGAAGCTTCTTTGCCAGAATGCAATGTGCGGGGTTTTGCAGGGCTGATAGCACTCGCTCGCAACCTGGCTCCCACCAGGCGGGCACACTTACTAAATCTCCAGGCAATGGCAAGCCGGGAGGGACTGCAAGTGCTGGAGGACAGAGTCAGCATTCAGGAAGGTCTTGGCAAAGATACATCTGGGGAAAAAAATGTATGTATGGCTCATTGAGGATGAGAGTAAGGTATCACACGTGCAGAGGAATAATCAGTCACAGCTTTGCAGAAACAGGGCTGGGTGACTGCAAGCAGTCAAGTATCAGTGTTTGGGGGAGCTCAAAAATATGATGTGGAGTGAATGAGAAGCTGTAAAGAGAGACATGAGAGATTTTGCACTGCTTGTTGCAGGGAAGACTTACTGAAGCACTGAAGGAGAAGGAGGGAAAGGCAGCAGAGGAGAGCCCAGCAGAGAGGAAAGATGGGTTAAGGGAAGATAGCACCCTGAACGAAGAGGGGTTGGTTGCAAGAAGGAAGGTTTGAAGCAAGGAATGATAAAATGCTTCATTTTAAGCTTACTGCTCCTGGCAGTAACAACCATGCCCATGAATACAGCCAGGAGCAGTAAGCTTAAAGTGAGGAAGGAATCTTATTATATCTGACAATCAGGAGAACGAAGCCCTGACAGATGGTCAGAGTTACCTTTTCTTGGTCATACAAATTCTCCCGATGGACTGAAGCCTCACTTGGACTGTTCTTTACAAAAGTCCTGGCTCTGAAATAACTGTGAGCAGCACTTTCTCTCCTCTGTGTTATGTCACGGTGCAATGTTTATTGCTAATTATGTTTCGTTTAATGAATTGTAGTAGCGTTCTTTTCTTGAATATCCAGCATACCTCAGAGAGAAGTTGCTCTGACTGCTTCTGCAGTGGAAGATTCAATCTCGGAGAGCTCAGCACTTAGACTTTACATAGGTGAAAGCTCATCTTGTTCGCCACTCAGTGGAAACTTTTGCCAATGCAAATGCCATCTGTGGAAGAGGAGAAATTCATAGCATTGACTTGTAAAGGTCTGTTCATCTTGTGTTAGTAAAAACTGTGACAAATGCCACCTTACTCCCAGAGCTGCGTGTACCCAGAGCTATGGGGCAGCCTCTTTGCTTCTGGGATGCTTCTGTAGCACAAGAGAAGACATCCCAGTGTGGAAAAAGAAGCATATGGATTACAGAAAAAAATAAAATAAAATGGAAATGCCCATTTGGGATCTGCAAACTCAGACTGCACACAAACCAGAGTCCTTTGAAAACAAATGGGGGGATTCAGACGAATGGCAATGGGGACAAACCAAAGGACAGTGAGATAACTGCCAGATATGCACAACAAGAAATATTATCTAGGAGCTAAACACACATCAGCTGACTGCTCGGCTCCTCTTCACAGTCCCCAGCAGGTAAGGAGACAGAAGTAGCTGCAGAAACTGCTAATCTACCTGCTGTAGATTTCAAACCATTAAACACAGCCAATCCGACAGAGGATGTGCAGCCTCTCGACAGGCTGGCCAAAAGCTCCCTGCACCCTGCTGCAGTTTTACTGGTGTATGCGAGGCCACGGAATAACCCCCTGCTACAAGACGGATATGCTTATTGCTCTAAAGACAGCACCAAGATGTTTATTTGTTTGCTGGGCTATTAGAATCGGGCAGTGACTGCAGGATCTCTACTGGCAGCTGAGATGGATGCTTGTGTGGAGGTTGCTGCGAAGGCTTCTCCTACCTGCCTGCTCCAGACAACTCACACATCGCTTTTTCTACCCCTCTACTTTACCAGACAGAGAAAAAGCCCGTGTTTGACAGGGCTGGATGGCCATAAACTGTCTTAATCCAGACATTTGTCACCCTGATAGGTTTCTCCACCGAACAACTAGAAGCAGCTGCCAAGTCTCCTTCTCTGGTCCTTTCTGCATCTACTTTTTCTATGGTGAAGGAACAAAAATGTAACTGGTCTCATAGCTGGCTATGATTCACCACCCAAAAACTTGACATTTCTCTAGGGGGAAGAGCCTCACACACCAAATACTGTCTATTATCCTTCAGCCTGCTGAGAGATCAACAGAGAAAGTCTGCAGGTGAATATACAGCAAAGCTGAAAGAAAACAAAATGTTTTGAATATCTTTGCTGCAAAGGTTTTGAATGAAGCTGAGGGGTTTCTGCACAGCAGTTCAGATACATCCTGCTGAATTCCTGCCTGGGGTGAGGAGCACACATATTTCTGGAGTACAGCCATCTAAACGTAAAGCAGTGAAAGACCAGCGTATGAAGTAGAATTTCCAACAGAAAAGGCAAAATACGGTAGACAGATGAACTGACACCAGTACAAAGGATCAGCATCAACCCATCAGGAAAGGAACAAAATCTGGGAGGGTAATTCAGTGCAGGACCGAGCTCCTGCTTCCTCTGACAACCCTGGGGTGCAGGATTTGCCACAGCCGTGTGGGCATTGTGGGTTCTCCACAGGCTGCACTACAGATCTGCTATGTAAATACCCCAAATATCCTTTGTTTATAACATGGTAGTCTTATGCCAAGTTCTCTCCTCCAGCTGCATAGCTGTGTATATTTTGTGTATAACCACTGGGATACCTGAAAATGATTATTTCATGATAGCCGGTACCCTGCAGCAGGGCGTGCAGCTGACTTCCCTAAGGGGACAGGATGCTTAGCGCTGCAATATTGGGGCTGGGCACCAGAGGGCAACGCTGCTAGCAAGCCTGGGATGCTCACACCGGAGGCACGCCAGGACCCTCCCCGCTCTCTGCGAGGCATCACCGCCGTGCTGCGGCCGCTGGTGCGATGTGCTCGTGTCGATACTGACTCGGGTGACAAATGAGTTAAGCCTTCGTGTACCCCTTGTACTCACCTGGACGAAGCGATCGGGGGCCATAACTTGTGATTGATTTATTTATTTCTTTATTTTCTTCTTACAAAGGAAGCAGCGACAAAAGGTGGCAAACGTACAAGCACACAAATCTCAGCACAGGGTGATCTGCAGGCACTCTGCAAAGCTGATGCATCCATCAGCAAGATCAATCCCCTAGATGGGTAGCAGGAGAGCTTATTTATTTATTTTTTTATTTATATTTTTTTTTTCCAGGCATCATTTCATTTCCATGCTTCCATCTGCCCACAGCTTCATTGAATTGTGGAGTACCATGTAGACACATTTTCTAATGGTTGTTATTGAAAACATCCATTTTCCTTGACAGATAATTGCACCATAGCACAATCGAGTTAAGAAAGTAACGCTACATCAAGATAAACGTGTTTTGCAGCACTGGTAACAAGAGAGCTGCCAGAGGAGCTGCATTTTGAAATTTTTCATTGCTTTGCTTTACAACTAAGTCATGTACCAGCCTTGGCTACAGGTGACTGGGCATAAGCTGAAATGTGTAGCATGGGATATGAGGGAACTAGCCAAGTGTGAAATTACTGTGCAATTAATGTCTTGTTTCAGAAAAGTAAATGAGCAGCTCTGTGATCAGCAGACCTAGCAAAGTGATTTCTATTAGATATGCAACTCAAGGAGGATTTCCTATATTGTATTTAATGAAAGATAGTTTTTATTATCATTTCATTAGCATAATTTCATGCTGTGGCCCTTATTTCAGCCAGGGCATTCATAGGATCTCCTCCTTTTGCACAGCTAAGTCCATGCAATTGATAGGGATCAGCTTGTGGTTTCAGCTCTCCATCATATCTGCCTACAGCTGTGGATTCAGAAGTTAATAGGAGAGGACAGATGGATAGGCAAGCAAATGGTATGCTGCCATAAATGTTGTTTTCTTAGGAGTAAGGCCAAAAACTGAAGGCAGTAAGGCAGCTCAGTAGGTAGGGCATAAAACAGTAAATTGGATGTCTGAGTTCTAGTACCGGCACTCTACATCTCAGTGCTTCACTTAAGTGCATGATTTCCATACCTCTCAAGTGCTTTGCTGAACAGGGCTTTACCCCTGTCTATGAGTTATGCATGCTACTGAAATGGCACCTGCACCTTTCTCCCTCAGCTTCCCCATTGCTGAAACGTGGGTATGGTTACTTGTCAGCTTCAAAGTTTTGTTATGACACCCAGTTCATTTCTGTTCAGAAACAAGAACACCTATTAATCAACCTGGTTAAAACCCAGACCATCCAAGGAAGACAAATATTGATGGTCTAGATGCTTGTCTGAATTTGCTCCCAATCATTATGTCTAGGATAAATAATGACATTAATTATCATAATAAACCAGTAATATTTATTCATTAAGTTTATCTTATCATCAAATGAGAGAATTTATGTTTACTTTTAAATCCATCCTTAAATAATAGCTGTTATCTTATTACCTCTATGCACCATCATTTATCAATGTGATTAGCTCTACCCCAGTAAATGCCTAAGTACTCTTCAGCACATGTTTTGCAAAACCAGGTGCCAAACCCAGTTCTGCATTCATCCTGCTTAGACTGGTTACACTCCTAATGAAAAAACTTTTGTTGTTGTTCTATCCGCAGGTTCCCGAATAGCTATCATTTCTCTGCTGATGCGTTATAAGGCAGCAACCAAGTGTCATATTTATTTCCCTTCCTGCAGCAGACATTTGATCTGTTGGTGGCCCCTGCCAGGGCTGGTGCTAAACTTAATGAGCTACATTCACTTTTAACAAGCTGTGTGGAAGGGAGAATATGTCTGGAAAATATCAGTGGTCCTGTTGAGTAGGTAATGGAACACGCAGGTATAAATGCACAGCCATAATGGCCAGAAAGTACACCCTGACATTCATCTTGCTTGATAACTTTTATAACATAAAGCAAAGAACATCACTCAGTAATTCCTGCCACGAAGGGAATTATTCTTTGTTTTGCTTTATTCTTTCATGAAACGCTACTTCACACAATAAATTTCACGTTCACTTCCTGCTGTTGTTTGTGCTGCTCTTTCCTTCACTGTCTACATTTCTCTATTTTTACAGGATTTTCATTTCTGGTCTCCTGTTTCATGGTTCTTCACCACTTTGGCAACATTTCTCCCAACAACAACTTCTACATTAGCCATCCTCATCCATGTGCCCTGGCACAGACAAAGGAGGCTACGGCTGTGCTCTGAGGAGGAACATGGTCTGAAGCAGGCACCAGAGCAAGTTTCCTCTGAGAGGAACTGTAGGTTGGTAATGTAGTGAAAGCAAGATAAAACCTCCTGGATATGGATGAATCATTTTACTGCTTTAAAAATTAAAAAATGACAAATAAAAATATTTATATATGGAGAGATCCATTGTGAAAAGAGTTGGATTACAGAGGGTAGAAAGGGCGGAATAGAGAACCCTCAGTTGTGATCGGTTTTTAACTAATGCATCCTAATTTCTGCCATGGACCAGTACTGAATTTGTAATCTACACTAAATAAAAAGGCAGGGTTTCATCAGTTTCTGTATCTTTTGCTGTGATCTCAGTGGAAGGAAGACTGGGCCTTTCCAATGAGACTGCTTTTCACAGAGAGATGCTTTAAAGGCAGGGACAGTCCCAGTGCATGTATCTGTGAAGTTTCTCAGAAGAATGCTTCAATGGTAAGTATTAAGTGATGGTGAAGTGCTCAAGTGTTTACAAAGATATTATTCTACCTGGATTTATTCTTGCTCTCCTTGTCTTCTCATAGAAGACATCCACTTTTATCCACCAGGGAAAGCAGAGAGCAGGGCACAATGGCAGTGCTGAGCCAGAGGTAGGCCATGATCCACACTGCAAGGCAGCTTTACACCAGCATATGTCCATCAGTCCAAACAGATGGACACCTAACTCCTACTGGTTTACCAGAAGAATCAGGCCTCTGCAAGGCCACATAGGGAAGAGGCTCCTCAACTGGTAAACACGAAGCCCACAGAGGAAAGGTTCCTGGGTCTATTACTGGTGTCCCAATGAGCAGCGTACATCCTGGACCACCCTGGAAAAGTCAGGCCCCAGCTAAGTCATCTGATGTGTTATGACCCTGATAGGAGAGATCAAAAATGGGGAACTAAATTTGAGCTGAGAAGGGATGTTAAAACCTGGGAAGGGAGAAGGACTGAGATGTATGACAGATGCTTAATTGTTCCTCAACAGATGCATGGGCTATGTGCGTGCTGCCTTACAGAACTGAGCACGTTCCTTGGTGGATTCAGCTAGCAAAGTATGATTTAAGCCTCATCAAGCAACTGCGTGTCTGAATGAATGGAGAAGTTCATAAAAACGAAAACGTTTCCTAGCTCAAGCAGCGATCTTCACCGTCTTCTAAGCACATCTGAAAGACTCAGAGATATCTGAGTTGCAAAAGAAAAAGTTGGCCAAGTGTTGTAATGGCTTGGCACAGCCTCTCACTGTTTGCTGCTTTGTGTCATTAATTCAGCTTAATCGGTACCCTGGATTCAGTGCTTGCTGCAAGGAAAAAGAGCCAAGATTCTCCTCTGACCTAGATGAAGGACGGCTATTTTCAGGTTACTGACTTGCACTTCTCTTGTGTTCTGCATTATGCAAGGTAGGCCTACATGGTATGACCTAGAAGCATACTGATATCACATCTGGACTGAACTATGTGAAGAAAAAAAAACAAACACCAAGAAGTGTCAGCCATTGAGTAATGTAATCAGGCTCTTTTTTTTTTTTTTTTTTTTTTGCTGCTGTGTTGGCTCTGCATGGTATCTTCAGTTACTGCAGGTCCTTGGTGGCTGGACAGAACCCTAGGTCCAACATCAGAAGCAA
The DNA here is from genome assembly GCF_047663525.1 of Anas platyrhynchos. NCBI lineage: Eukaryota > Metazoa > Chordata > Aves > Anseriformes > Anatidae > Anas > Anas platyrhynchos. The sequence continues at coordinate 140,539,323 of NC_092587.1, forward strand.
AGGAAGGCTCTATGTATGCCTTCCTTGGCCTGGAGCTCTGTATTTGAACTCTAATACAGGACACAGGGAAGGTTCTTTCTGTCCCTCTCACTTTCACAAATACATTTAAACTCTAATGCAGCTTGGTGACTAAGTCCCCCGCTCCTTGCTATCAAGGGAGATGACAGCACAGATAGCGTGGGGTCAGCTTGCACATTTTACTGGTTCATTGGTCGCATACATCTAAGAGAATGACTGGCTCCTCTCCCCAGCCACCAAGTTGCTGCTGGCATAATAAATGTTAAAATCATTACATGCTGAGTTTAAGTGAGCTTGTCTTTTTGGGGGGTAGAACAATTAAGAAGACCCACCATGATGCTGCTGGCAAAAATATCCTCCCAGATGCTACGCACAGCACTGCAAAGAAAGCCACACAGATAGCTGGAGAGAGCACAGCTTTCACTGCAGTGCTGGAAACAGTTGTTCCCTTCTCTCCCACGCACGCTTTATATAACCCCTTGTTTGGGAGTCTAATGAGCGCTTGTATAAACAAAACAATGGCTTCCAGCCTTTCTAATACTTCGCAGCCTCAAAACATTCAATAAACATTAGCTAGTAAATAAGCAATTTGCCCCCTGAAGTCATGGAAGCACATAAGCTGTGACACCAAGGAGAGCTGAGGAAGAGAGACTGAGAAAGAAGTGGAAACAGGGGCAGAGTCTGATCCAGCTGCTGGGGCAGCCTTCACAAGCCATATGCCTTGCATCTTATCAAAGTATTTACTTGGGGTATAGCAGTGTGCAAGCTGGAAATGAACAGGGCTGAGGATATGCTATAAGAAAAAATATATGTTCTATTATATATTTAAACTGACAATGGATTTTTAATCAAGGATTAAGAGCACCCCACTGAAGCATACATGTTGTAAACATGTGCATCTTCAGAAGAAAGACCAAATAGGCTTCCCAGCTGCAGGAGGGAAACAGTATTGGAGAATTAATGAGAGTTCTCTGAAATTAACATGGTTTATATTTTTAATTGTCTTCAGACATTGCAGAAACAACAGAGGAATGAATGCATCAGTGGTTTTACATTTCAAAATGCAGCATAAAAGCTCTAGCAGTGAGCACAGAGAACAGAAGCACCATAGCAAGACATATTTCAGGAATTAACACATCTACAGGTCAGCCCAAATTACTAATGACAGTAGAGCTGCATGAGAGCTGCTGGGACTCCTGTGTGCTCCAGGAATGCCCTTCCCCTGCGGATCCCTCTGGACCAGTGTTTTTCCAGGCTGTTCTTGCTTGTGCAGTTGTGCCAAAGATGATGTCTCCCCCTAGGAAGCTTTTTGAGTTACCAGCCTCCAAACTGGCTCTCGCAGTTGCAGATATGAGCTGGAGACCCCAGAGTGCCTATTGGGCATCTTCCTACATTTGCAGCTTATGGGGCAATGAAATAACACCTCAAGTTTGCCAGCCACCCTGCAGTAGTGCTTAAGTACTTAAGATTTTTGGTAGGAGGTAGTCTATAAGCTGTGCAGAGTTGGAAAAAAAGCCATCAAGTCCAAAGCAAAGAAACTTAACATGCATGAGGCCAGCAGATGCTGCGAGCAGCTGTGTTGACCCAGCAGAGGGAGCAGTGCAGCACTGCAGGAGCTGCATGAGCCCATGCTGCTGCTTGAGCACCCGTGCTGTGGACAGCATCTTGGCTGAGCCAGAAGCCGGTCTCTGAGCCAACACAGCATGAAATGTAACCACCAGCCTGACTGGGGAACAAGGGGCTGTTTTTCTTCAAACACAGCTCATATTGTCAGTGTTGACTGAAACTGCTGTAGAAAAACATCCAGCAGCCCCCCTAAGGAGCTGCTGTTACTTTCCAAGGCAACAGTTTATTACACAGGTCAGCGCTTCAGCATCATTTCACCCTCTAAGTCTCTGGAGAAAGTTGCCTGTGATTACACAGTTCGCAATGGCTGATCTTCAGGCTGCCCTTGAACCAACATTCATCTACCACCCACACTATAAACCACTTATCTCCAGCAATCATAGCAGCCAGTTATACTGGGACTGACCTGATACCTCTACAGACTCTCCTCTAGTTGTCTTTTCATGGCCTTGCCTCTAGTAGGAGCTTGCAGTATACCCACATGCTAGAAGTTCTACATACTGAAAGTCCTCCAACTGGAGGACCACAATTTTTTTCCTGGCTTCTCATATTCCATTTAAGCTCTCCAGCCTGCCTATAGATGGAGAAGAGCTCTCTGCAAACAGTTCAAGTGCTCCTAATACCCTCAAGACCAGAAAAACAAGGAGTTTTTCCAAGTTGCGCTACAGAAAGTGGCAGCACCTCATGGATGACTATGGGGCAAACTCAACAAACACAGGCTCCCAAGTCTTAGCCTAGTAGAGTTAATCAGGAGGCAGTTCTCCAAATAATGTTTTTTGTCTGAATGGATTAATACATCTGAATATAGACAGTAGGGTCTTTCTGTGCTATAAGTAGAGTAATTCAAATGCCTGATAATGCACTTGTAAAGTCCTAGAATTTAAGTGGCATCCTGCTGGTGAAGCTGCTAAATAAAACCTGCAGCACAAACATGGTACATCCTCACTGGTATTACAATCTAGAGTAAAAACCCAAGAGTGCTTATGTAGCCTTTCAAACCATGTAGCTGTAGGACACAAATGTTGGAAGGTCCTGGAAAAGACTACTTTCTGTATTACCCTTTAATGCTTTGCTTGATCTGGATCCTAATGGAACAAGCCTCAAAGAAATTAAGAAGTGTCTTATCTAGGAAGTCTTCTTAAGACTGCATCCTGATCTTTAATGCTCAGACACTGACCACATCTATACACCATCTGTTGAAGACTCCTCATATTGCACTCCACGAACGCAGAAACTTAAGAGGAAAATTCCACCACCCTTGGACCAAGGCACGTGTGGTAACACTCAAGTTACAGCACAGCCCTACTTCAGGGTTCAAAAGTGAGAGAAAAATATAAGGAGAGTAAAGCTGATGTATAGGGAAGTCCAGTGTAAGTCTCTTGAGTGCATCTACTTACACCAAATTGTTCACTTCAGACCTCCTCATTGGCACAGTTGTCAGATGAAGCAGACTCTCACACATATTGAATAAACAGATCCCAGCTACCCACCCCCATGCTTTGAAGACAATAGGCCAGGTTTCCCTAGATAACTGCACTGGAAAGAAAATGATGCAACAAATATTTTCTGGAAGTGGAGAAGACCAACGTGAGTCCATTTCACACGTAGGTATTCATAAAAGTAGTCTGTCAGCTTTCTTTTGAAGGACATAGCAAGATCCGAACTAGCAACCCTGTCTTTGGCACTTCTCAGACAAGCACCCAGATACACATATGAATATAAACCAAAGTTGCCAAAAAAACATGTAGAGGTCCAGGCTGTAGAAGATGCCAGAACCAGCAGCAACACAAGCTCAGGAGCCTGGTGGCAGCTAGAACTCCTGTGACAAGACATTTTTGTGGGGTGGCTTAAGAAGACCATGTCTCTTTGGCAAAAGCTCAGGGAGAACATTAGGTGGCACTCCTCCTTGAGCAATGGTCACGCAGGAGAAGAGCTTGTTCAGCTCCTCGTCGTTTCTCACAGCCAGCTGGATGTGGTGGGGCAGGATCCTGGATTTCTTGTTCTCCCGTGCAGCGTTCCCTGCCAGCTCCAAGATCTCCGCGGTCAGGTACTCCAGCACCGCAGCCAGGTAGATGGCAGAGCCAAGACCAACCCTGTCAGCATAGCTGCCTCTCTTAAGGAGCCTGTAGACACGAGCCACGGGAAACAGCAGACCAGCCATGGACGATTTAGTTTTCTTTGGCACAAGGAGGAGCTTGGGGTTTTTCTTGTTGTGTTCAGACATTCTAACAATCTAGTACAAAAGGAAAAGGAATTAAACAAAGACACCACCAACAAAAGCTCAGCATTTATGTTCCTTCCATCCTCCTCATTCCACTGCCTAATTCCTTAGAAGTCATTTTTCTTTTCTCAGAAAGATTGCTAGTTCTTTCATACTTTTGTCTGAAGGAGCAGATGGGTCTGGCTGCTCCTCTAGGAGCCTGACAAGTTTCCAGCCAAGAGGCATCTACATGCTCAACCAGAGCAGCAGGCCGGCCATCTGCCAGACCTCCAGGACTTTTCAAGAGAGTAAAGAGGAACTTAGGAGCAAGACCCAGCATCAAAGGAGCGTTGCTGTTAACAAGATAAGTTAAGCAAACAAGGCTCCAAGATACCCATGAGTGTCCAGAAACCCTGCAGGGAATCCTTATTGAACTTACCTCTGGTAAAAGAAAACAAGAAAACACCACACTAAGCAGCTTCTATCATCATAGCCTTGAGATAACCCATACTAGAAATTAACATTTTTTTTTCTGTTGTTATATTAGAAAAATATATGTGCTGGAAACCACTTCAAGTGGATCTTGCCAAAGGTGCGGCGACCTATTGCTGCAAAGTAACAGGTCACAATGAGGAACAAGACTTACAAGAAACTTAGTTTTTCATATCAGACACCAAAATCACTCTACTCAGCATGCTATGCATCAGACTACTACAAATGCATGAGTGCCATCTGCTTGTGCAGTATTCCTCCCGTTTCAACAAGTCTGTATTACTTGTTACTGACAAAGTCTCTGGTATTGAATAGCACTTACTCCTCTTCAATGTGTAACATAAAGCAGCTAGAAGATGAACACGGGAAGGTTCTGCTCCAGTGTATAGAACTGCTTTTAAGATCTGATCATTAGCTGTTTTTTAATTAATGGGAGGCACCACCCAGATTTGGTGATGAACTAAATCAGATACTAAACTGAAACCTCTAGAAGTAGAACAAAATATTCTTATGGGAGGTTTCTGAAAGGCCTAAGAAAAAAATAATTTTATAAATAGCCCAGATAAGTGAAATAGAATTAAGTAACCACCTTAACCAACAGCCTTATGCCAACTCAGAACTTATAAAACTCAAGAGCTTACCTAACATGAAGATGTAAAATGTTTACTCTTAAAAACAAAACTTTACCTGAATGAGTTGTTATCCTTTCCCTCAACAATACCATAACCCAAATCTACTAGACTACACTTCCTACAAAGAGCTGCCCCCTTTTAAACTCTGTAGTGGTAGCCATATCATTAGCACCTCTTCTGTCATTTAATGCCACCTGGGTGAGCGATGATTCAGCCTCTCAAAATGGAAAACAATCAAGGTCACAACACTTGAGCAACTCGATACAGTACTCAAGAGCATGTGAATTTGTCACTATTCCTTGTAGAGCTGCTTAGCACTTTGTCAGCTGATGTTCTCCTCTGAAAACATGCATATTATTTACTGACTTAACGAACGGCAATACCCCTGATTGGCAGTTCATTTATTACAGCTGGAAGGGGGCACAGCTCATCCTGCTGTAGTCATCAAGAATTAAACACAATAAGTTATACCCTGGTTGTTTGTGCTGCCAGCAGTGGCCGAAGTGCCTTGTGACCCCACTGCAGAGCCTGAGAAAGCTCAGGACCTCTGGCATTGGGTTGTTTGCATTCTATGGCTTGTCCCCATTTGTCACTTTTTTTTTTTTTTTCCAAAGTCATGCATAGTTGTGTTGCAGGTCATAATATGTCCTTTTTAGAGTTCAGTGTAATTGAATCATTATTTATTTTTTTTTTCAATACGTAAGTGCTGAAGGGTTGAGCCCTGGCCCAAGAGAAACTTTGACTGAGCAGATAGGTTCGAAGTTAGCCATCCTCTGTCACTGCAAAGCCAGAGGGGTGAGTTTTCAGATCACTCTGATATCTGGTTAGTTTACAAATAGCTTAAACTACTGGCTAGAAGAAAGCAATTGAGATTGATTTTGATCAAAGAAATACCTAAAAAATGGACCTTTGAACTGGACCAGTACCTCACCACAGTCTTCGGTGTGCCCACACAGTCTCTGGGTATAAGCAAAGACAAGGCCACACTGCTCCTTCAGTCTTTTGTCATACAGAAAATGTCAGGTGAAGGCATTTCTAGGAGCTGCGTGAACACTGGACATGCCTTGGGGGGATGTTTGGTGTGGTGCAGAGCAGAGCCACAGGAGCAGCACGATCACTGAAACACAGTCCTCTTAGATCAGCAGATACTATAGATGGTGCTATAAATGCCACACTTAAAACTGCATGAAATTAGTACATTCCTTGAGTCTTCCCTCATTACTGCAAACATGTAGACTTTTGCTTGGTTGAAAGAAATAATCACTCCAAGACCTGTTTTCATTTACCATGGTCAGATGGAGGAACTAATTTGAGTTTCTTATGTTCATTTCTCATATGCCTCCCTTAAAGTTGTTTTTTTTTTTTTTTTTTTTTTTTCCATTAACAGGCGTAAACACCCAACACATAGCTGAAGTTGCATGTACCACATCTTTACTACATTCACAAAGCTGCAGATCTGCATTTTTACTTTAGTTGCAGGCTACCCAAGATCTCATTAATTTGCTCTTTAAAAACAGGCATTGAGTCTTCCAATTGCCCACCACCATAGAAATGAAGGTAGCTGCTCTGCCAGGTATCTTTCTCTCCTGCCCAAGTGTAATTTTGAGACATTTACTTTGCATATCTCACACAGCTCTGATGTCCTTCAGGATCATAAAACCTGACCTGTAGGCTTTGACACATTGATGCTTTGAAGAGGACAAAGGAGCCAGGTCAAACTCAAAACAACAGGCAGATCTTATTCAAGTAACAGTTTGATGCTTTGGCTTCAGGTTGGGAAGCTGGTTCTTATCAGCACTTGTGTTAGATGCTGTGAATTTTGAGATGTTGCCTCGTGGCCAGACTGATCCTAACACAGCTGCACCGGACCACTGGTTTCCCCATCAGCAGGGAGCCTCTGCATCCACTACAAACAGAGAGAAAATCCCAGTAACCACCCTGAAGGAAGGGATTTGTTTTGAGTGAGTTGGTCAGAAATGGCTTAGGGAATTGTTTGGAGCTGGAGATGTTTGTTTTTCTGCACTGATATAAGCAGGATGGTCACCTCTACTGGCAGCACAAACACTGTACTGGGCTTCAAATACACTTCCTGTAGTCAGTATGACAAGGGGACAGTGTTTTAAACTCATGTTGGAGGCTCTCTCTACTGCTTGCAGAGCTGCAGTGAGTATTAAAGCAAACAGTAACTTCTGAAGCAGAGTTAACCCACCAGGTGCTGAACCTACTGTATTAGGAGTTTGTGATGGAAGAAGAGTTCACATGAACGGCAATGCATCTTGACTCCTCCGCCTGCTCCACAACTGTTACTTAAAACATGTTTTTGAAAGTTAATATACTTTTATTTTTTTGAGAGTTATTTGGGTGATATGCTAGATGTAAAAAAGAAAACCACATTTCTTGGATTCTTAGATCTCTGGAAGGAGAGCAGTGAAGAGAAAGGAGAACAACTTTGCTTTCTAGTAGTTTTATTAGAAACTTTAAAAAAACATTAAAATTCAGTGGAAAAAGTACAAACAGACAGTCACATACAAAATCAGTGCTAGAGTCCCGTCATCCATAAGTGCACAGACCAGACAAGGAAAAGCAGGTTTCACTGGCTACCAGGTTGTTCTGCAGAAGTAGCAGCACTTCGGGTAGTTTTCTTTGGAAGGAGCTCGGAAAGGATATTTGGCATAACCCCTCCTTGAGCAATGGTCACGCAGGAGAAGAGCTTGTTCAGCTCCTCATCGTTTCTCACAGCCAGCTGGATGTGGTGGGGCAGGATCCTGGATTTCTTGTTCTCCCGTGCAGCATTCCCTGCCAGCTCCAAGACCTCCACTGTCAGGTACTCCAGCACCGCGGCCAGGTAGATGGCAGAGCCAAGACCAACCCTGTCAGCATAGCTGCCTCTTTTAAGGAGCCTGTAGACACGAGCCACAGGAAACTGCAGACCAGCCAGGGCTGACTTAGATTTCTTTGCTTTAGATCCAGGTTTGCCAGCCACTGCATTTTTCTTTCCACGTCCAGACATCCTGACTGGCACAGAGAGACAGAGGATTTGAGACCTTTACATTACCCAGGTGCTTGGAAGGGCAAGAAAAGATTACAGCCAGGCAAGTTACACTTCCTACTCTTTCACATCAAGAAGAAAGCTTGTTCTTTTTGCAAGGGAATGGAGAGCTACCCACCACAGTTCATTAACAGCAGAACTAGAATTTTAACTTCTACTGCCCTTTCATAGCCTACCTTTTGGTGAGAGGCCTTTTCATAAAGCCAGAGTGGTTTGAAAAGCTGTGAAGACTATCAAAGCAGATATGAAGAGCCCTAAAAAAATAAGTCTTTTTCTCTGGTACTTAGTTTGTATTGGAGATTGCGGCACAATGGATCTTCTTATTGAAGACTGTTCTTAAACACTACACCTGTTTTCTCAGATTTAACTTGAGGCTAAGCCTGTCTCTTTATCCAAGAGGAATCTGTATTGCAAGTTCTCCCATTGTTTAGATCTCCATTTTAAGTATGAAAAGTGAAAGATTCCTATTACCCGAAGCATCTTACACCTGAGGTACTCCAAGAGGTTTTCAAACAAGTTCCTAAATTAATTCCCTGAGGGACATTCTCTAGCTGCCATGAGAACACTGAAGCTGTTCTGCAGTAGTAAGAGGAAGAATCATCTTGAACAGAATACTGCTAACAAAAATAGACATTATAGCCAATTTAGAATGAAGTCAAGAATAATGAAATTCAGCCCAATTAGGATGGCAAAAATAATTATTTAAGTATTATTTAGAATCTGAGTAAATCCAATAGTTAACTTTCAGCACAGCTGTAAGATACAAGAACATCTATCACCAGATTAGCATAGCTTTTTGTTTAGTTTCTATAGAGAAAGCATAGATATTTAAGAAAAATCAGAATAAGATTTCAGAGGGAAGAATCAAAGCAAATCAAAAGAACACAACCCATAGCAAAATTCAGGCAAACCAAGCCATAGCTCATTAACTCTAATATCAGTCAGACTCCCCCCAATCTCATTTTCTGATTATTCTCATTACAGATGAATATAATATACTATAATATTATATTATATACTATAATATTATAATATATAATAAATATACTTTATAAAAGTTCTTATATCCCAACTTTTTCACTATCTACTATAGATGAAAAAGACATCCTGTTACCTTTGGAAAAAAATCTTATTTTAGCCTAGTCTGTGCCTTGCTACAGTCAAAGGCAAGCAAGCCAAATATCATTCACCCTAACTCTAGGGAGCAGTGCCTTTTTATTAGCAACATTTTCTCCTCATTAGTGGGTCACCTGGACAATTAATGAGTCATTCCCACCTGTGGCTCACCTTCCTCCTAACCCTTGATTTGAGAGAAAAGGAAGAAATACATTATAGACACCCTGAAGTCAATTCTCTGGGGGGAAGCAAGCCTGTCTCGAAGGGCCAAGCTACAGCTATATTTCAGTCTCTCCGTGACAGTGCCAGCTCTTAGCCACTCTGCCTGGAGTATTTCTGTCCGTACACCATGTGTGAAAACAATCTTCTTGTTCCTGCTGAGGCCTGATTTTCAAAAGTACATAGAGGAAATGCAATTTATAAATGCCAAGTATTTTTAGTTGGGTGAGAGAGGTGCAAACAGCGTGTTATGTGTGCCCTAGGCAGAGGGAGCCTTTGGGTGAAGAGGCCAAAGTGAGACTCTTAGCTTTGCTCATATTGTGTGAACGAATCCCCATCAAGTGACAGGACTGGGCTGCTCCTAGGGCTGGGGCTCTTCTTGTAACTCAGGGTTTGCTGTGGGAACAGGGGCTCCTGGTGCTCAGGGTCCTCGGTTAGTTCCTCTGAGTTAACCTGGCAAGAATCTCAAGAAATTCACAAGTGAATGTTTTCACTTGTTGGAACCTTTTAAACAATGATGGTGTGCTTTGTTTGTGCTCATGTTCTTTCTGTTTGCTTCTTGGTGTCCGGAATAGGTTCCAACCAGCAACATACAAGAACTGTGGTGAGTGGTGTTTAAGCCACAGAAGATGAATATTACAGCAGGTCCTCCGTAAAGCCCAGGCTCTGATAAAACAGTTGCACACTGAAAACTGGCACAGACGCCTAAGCCTTCAGTTCTGCATGCGGGATAGTATCTGTGGGTCAGAGCCAAAAGACTTTCTTCAAGAGGGCCTGCAGAAGACTTCAAAATTGTGATCCCAAAAGCCTGAGCTCAGGTGTTAGCTCATTGGAAGGTGCTGTAGCCCACTCCTTCCTGCTTTAATATTTCTCACGTCACCTATAACTGTGGCTCCAACACCACTCAGAAAACTGCATTTTCCACAAGGATGAACACTCCGTGCACCTAGGCACCAAGCAGAGTTTTCCTCCCCTCCAGGGCTCTGGGAGGTGGGTAAGGGACACTCTCCACTCATCCAAATATTCACCATAACGACTGATGTTGTCTCCAAGCACAGCTGTGGCTATCCATTTCTTTTAAATCGGAGGTAGACAGAGTCATTTCTCTGCATGACCAGAACAAGCACAATCCTGAGGCCTGTGGGCTGGTTGTGATGGGGCAGTTTTCTGGGTACCCAGAGCTCAGCTCCCCATTCCTGGATGAGTTTGCTGGCCACCAGGCTAAGGCTCAAAATGGAGGGGGAGGCAGGAGCAGGCCGCTTCCCACTTCTCCTCTGATGTATGTTTTTCAGAAGAAAGACTAAGATCTGCTCAATTCTTTTCAGAGGAAGATGTGCCTATTTTTAGGGAATGGGGTGCTGATCCTAAATGGAATGGTGGAGGCATGGACAAAAATTGTGTGTTAAAAATAGGTAATACGTAGTTTAGATTTGTTTATTTATTTAAACAGAGCATCAAAAGAAAAATGAGAGGAGCCAGTGAAGCAATAACACAGGGTATGAACTACAGACAGATGAGAATGGACTCAATGCAGAATAAAGAAGTGTCACAGAGAAAAACTAAGGTAGAAGAGAGCCCCCAAACCCATCAAATGTGTTTTCATGCTTATAGAGAAATATTCCCTATGGTTGACAATTTATTTATATTTTTCTGTGATGGTGCTTAGTTTGGTTTACGTGCTTACGGAAGCATGGAATGGCTGAGGTTGGAAGGGATCTCTGGAGGCCATCTGGTCCAACCCTACTTCTCAAGCAGGTTGTTCTAGGACCAACAGATTTAGTGTAGCTTCAGGAAGGTGTCTGGTGAGGGTGAGGAGCTGAGGCTGTGCCCAGCTCAGTGTGCTGTCTGCTAGGCATACCATGCCCCAGGGCCATGCTGCATCCCCTGCACAACTTTGGTAGCCGACAAGGACAAGCTAGCCGTGGCTGGGCAGGAGCAGTAGGGCTCTGTGGCCACATCATGAGGGTACCCATGAACTTATGTTAGAGCAGGGAGTGTAGGAACTTCTGTTCTGCCCCACAGAAAATGCACCTTCTCTCGCTCCATCACATCCATGCTGATGTTGATTTGAGGGGGGTGAGGAGAGGGTGGGGGCATCTCTGTATGCATCATTTTATTGTAATTGAATTATTAAGGCTTTTATTGCATTAAAGCCTCACTGAGAGGGGCGCTGGGCATTGCCTGTTAAAGGCAGTGCAGCGCTGGCTGCTCCTGAGGGACCCCGAGGAAATGGAGACCGCTGAGCACCAGCCTCACGCCACAGACTCAGCGGGACACTGGGACGGATAAGCCTGGGATCTCGCTATGAACAGGAAACCGTGGGATAGATTTAGGTCCTCCAAGCAGGGAACACCACCAATTATTAATTAACCAGGCTGCGGTGCTTGACACTAAACCCTCTCCCTGCCATCACGCCGCAGCGCTGGGCGGCAGCAGAGGCTGAAGCAAGGCAACCCGAGAACCCCTCCCAGCCCCGATTTGGGGCCCTGCCACACGCTCAGCCTCCCTCCCAGGCCCAAAACCCTTCGCTATGTCCAACCCTGCCCCACCAGGCCGAGCCGCCCGGCCCTAATTAGGCACTGAAGGAAGCAGCAGCCCCGCTCCGCCCCGCCCCGCTCCGCCTCCCCCCGGCCGCGCCGCGCACGCCGGGACCGGGCCCAGCCCAGCACCGCTGAACCCCGGGCCCCGGCCCCGGCCCTGCCGCCAAGATGCAGGTGAGGGCCCGGGGGGCTCGGGCAGCCGGGCCCGGGGTGCGGGGGAGCCCGATGGGGACCGGGCAGGGCCGCCCCGCTGCTCCCCGCCGCAGCGCGGAGCTCCCTGCTTGGGGCGGGCGGGCCCGGCATGGCCCCCAGCCGGGGGTGCGCGGCGGGGCTCGCGGCCGCCTCTCGTGTTATATTGGTGTTTGCTGTGTTATTTCCTTAAGCTGCTGGTCCTGAGGGGGCTTGGGGACTTGGTTCGAGTCAGGGAGGAGCTAAAATCAAGAGGACGAGTGTTTATCGCCGAGTTTTCCTGTTTGAAACAAGGAACTGCAGGATAACTTGAATACTCGAGCTTGTCAGCAATACATAGGCGGCTGTGGGCCTTCTTCTTTGGGATTATTGGAGCTGTGTCCTTACGAAAGCTTTTAAAACTCAGGCGTAGATTTAAATCTGATCCCTAGCCGTAGCCTTATCCAGCAGTGGCCACGCGCGCTTCTCTCCAAGCGCTGCCGACAGACCCCACCAAGGAGGCTCAGCCCCCAAATAAAAAGTCACAAAGTCACTTTTTTCAGTCTCCTCTTGGGGCCACAAAAATCCTCAGGAGGGTGCACACTGAATCTCTGATGCTCTACAGACAGTTACTGCTCTATCAGTGCCATAAGTCTCCTGAAAAACTTGCTTTGCTAACTTCTGGATGTGTCAAAGTGCTTGTTGAACGCATGCCATCCGTTTCTCATTTCTTTGTAGGACCCAGACAAAGACACAGAGTGGAATGACATCCTGCGCAAGAAAGGCATCCTTCCTCCCAAGGAGAACCTCGAAGAACAGGAGCGTGCAAAGGAGGAGGAGCAGCTGATGATCCTTCAGAAGTCTCTTGGTGAGTTTACGTGCCTGTGAGGCAATGTGTCTTTTGCTAAACCTGTAAGGGATACCAGAGATAATTCTTGTATAGCATGGCCATCTGTTGCCAGTATCAGACAAATATGTTCCTCAATACATGGTTCTTCCAGTACAGGAAGACTTTGTTCTCAACGCCAATGCCATGTTTTTATAAATGTAAATGTTTCAAAGCTGAAATAAGAACAGTCTGAAGGGAGTTTGTCATATGAATGCACAAATAAAGGTATCTAATGAACATGATCATTACCTGTTGTATGCTTCCTCTGTTATTCAGGCACCCGTGCTGTATTGCATGTCTCTGCTGCAGTCACAGAACTTGAAAGCTAGCTCAGGTACTTCTATGCCAGTGTAGCCAGCCTCAGGCTCAGTTCTTTACATCAATATATATATCAATGTATATACCATTTATATGTATAGAGTGCATAATATTTTCTAAAAATCCAGTAACAATAATATTGCAGGGAAAAAAAAAAAAAATACATTTCTTATAGTTAATCTATCCTTAAAATAAATAAATTCTGTTAGACTGAAAGGCAGAAGTTTCTCAGAATGAGATTTTTGCTGATTTGGTATTGCTTCCGTTCTAGTGAAGACTTACGAGGACATGACTCTGGAAGAGCTAGAAGAAAATGAAGATGAATTTAATGAGGAAGATGAGAAAGCTATTGAAATGTACAGGTTAGAGCATCGTACAGAACTTGGTTTTAATAAAAACCGGAGCATGTGGTTGTTTTGTTTTGGGTATTTTGTTTTGTTTGTTTTATAGATACAGATACATGCTATTAGATGGTGTGGAAGAGAGGAAGGATGTTCTTAGGCCTGATGCTAGAAAAACTGCAATGTGTTTCTGATCTCACGTGGACCTTTTGAGTGTCTTTAGTAGAACAGTGGAGTTCAAATTCAGTGTCCTTTATTTACAACCTAATTTTGCAGAGATAATGTATGCCCACTGAGCGAATAGTGAAATGAGGACTGTGAGAGCTTTGATAATCGGCTTCAAGTTTTCTCATTTTTTGTAGGAATGCCAATAAGGTGCTGCATAGTTCTGATTGCAGTGTTGATTTACCATCATCTCTTTCTCTTCTTCATCTCATGATTTTTACCACCTAGTTTGGTGGTGTAGTATCTGCAGAAGAAATGTCTGCAGAGGGCAGAGATGACAAATTCCATTTCTGAAACATAGTTGTACTTCTTGTATGCTGATGGCTTTAACTTGTGACGCAAATGCAAGAACATCTGTAGCCTACATTAACTTACTTTTGCTGCTCTGGGGTTTGAAGATGTTTGTAATCTGCCTCTGAAGTCTAGATTTAGACTGTAAACGTTTTTCTATCAACAATGCATCTGTTTTTAAGATTTCTTTCCCATTTCTTGTTGTACAGACAGCAACGGTTAGCAGAAATGAAAGCAGCTCAAATGAAGAATAAATTTGGGGAAGTGTTGGAGATTTCTGGAAAAGACTATGTTCAAGAGGTTACCAAAGCTGGAAAAGGTATATGGGTAGTCCTGCACCTCTACAAACAAGGGTAAGAATTTTTCTGTTAAATGTTTCACTGTCAATGGCTGAAAATGCTCTAGACAAGTGTATAGTTAATGTGGAAATTAAGGAACTGATTCTGGAGTTACAAGAAATACTGAATTATTAATTTCCTTACTGTTGGCTGAAGGCAGACAAACTTTGCTCTTAAAACAAACTTTGCTCTTGAAAGCATGTTACCAGGAAGTGGCTCTCTTATTTATGTATATACATACACACACACACACGCTACGCTGTGTGAGTAGTCTTCCTATAGAGGTAGAGGTCTTCCCATTTCTGCTGCCACGGAAATACTGATCTTTGAAAATTATTCTGGGTAAAATGCAAAGTGTTTTTGCTCTTAGAAGAATCGCTGTGTGGCTTTGACCTGTTTGCTAGATGTATAAAAACAGAGTGAACAAGGTTTTCAGTCCTGTCAACATAATGGAACATCTTGTTAAAAAGGTCTTATAAGTAGATGTAATTTTCTGGGAAGGTCTAGAAATACTTGATTTTGTTTGTTGTCTCTAACTGCCTCACAGGTATTTGTTGTCATTAGCTTCCTCGTTTCCAGGAGTTGCTTTTCTTTCTGTTTTACCTGTGCTCATGCAATTTTCAAACACCGTATCTTGTAAACCCATCTTCTTATATAAAAGGGGGGAAAGTGGTACTGCTAATATATATTTAAAAAAAAAACAAAACAAAAAACACACACACACAAAAAAAAAACAACTCCAGTGATGCTGAATTCCTTTGAATGCTGGAGTACTGGACAATAAATGTATTCAGAAGTTGTTTCTGCTACATCTGGCTTGCCAGTGGACTGTTACTTCTGACCTTTCTTCTGGTGAAGATTACTGTCCAACGTGTCTTCTAGTTTTTCTTATGCATGTCTGTTCTTGTTTTTTACAGAATTCCACTCTGTGCCTTAATAAATCAACATTTGAATGGGCTTGCGAGAAAGTTCAGAGATGTGAAATTCATCAAAGCTATCTCTACCACCTGCATACCCAACTACCCTGATAAGAATCTGCCTACAATATTTGTCTACCTTGAAGGAGACATCAAAGCACAGTTCATTGGGCCTTTGGTGTTTGGTGGCATGAACCTGACAAGGGATGGTGAGTGTCTGCATCTTAAATATTCCAAAGGAAAAGTGAAAATAATGAACAGTTTTGCTGGGAAAGAAAGAAGTGAAGTGGGAATTAGGAGAATGGAAATCGCTAAAAGTCATGAGGGTTGTTTTTTTTTTTCCCCTACCCTTTTGGCTTAACGATGTGATTGAAGCTATATTGTAAAAGCAGCAGGTGGTTGGGTAGGTATCTGATAGATACAGGTATCTGTTTTGTGTGTATGCGAGTATTCACACCTTGTCCTGTGAAGCAAATTTTCCTGAATATATTAAAAGGGCAAGCCCCTACTTTTTTTTTTTTTTTTTTAACCTGAAAGACTGATCTTGCCACCAGTAGTTCTCTTTCTCTCAAGAGACCCTCTCAAAGAGGGTTTTTCTATTGTTGTTTTTTAATAAAAGCCTGAGATTTTTGGATTACCTTGCACGTGTGCTGTAGAAAACACTTCACTGTCTGAAATTTCAGAAGGAGAAAAGCTCGCCAGTGAGATCGCTAATTTGAGAGTAACTAACTCCATATTTAGAGGCTGTCTAATTATGCACTGAAGGGAGCAATGGTAGCAGAACATGCAGTCATCTTTCTCCCATTTCTAGCTCATAAATAATTGATTTTGAGGGATCCAAAGGTAGCCGAGCCAGCTTAATTCAGTCATTGCAAAAAGCTAGGTACTGAAATTCTATGCTTCCTTTTATTTTTTTTTATCTTTCTTTATCCCCTAAGTCTAGGTGACTTCCACTGGAGATTAAAGAAAGTGTGAGGTTGTATTCATTAGTCTGTAATGTCTGAAGGAAATTAGATTTAATGATGGGTTTTGCAGCAGAACTAGGAGAGAGGTTTCAACTGAGTGTTGTATTGACTTTCTACCACTTCTGGGAAGCAATCCAATTTGGGTCTATGTAGTAATAGGCCCACTACCAGTGGTGGAGTTTCTTTTACTGTCTTGAAAGGAACTAATAATCAGTGCACGGGGTACTGGGGAAGGGGTAGATTGCATCAGTAGAGTACATCCCTGGAAAATAGCTAGACTTCAGATGTGTAAATGGAATTGCTACTTTTCTTTTGCCACTCAGCATACAATCTGTTCCCTACGTCTTCTGCCTGTGATGGACTTGCTGTATGATGCAAACAGCTGGAATGTATTGGCAGTAGATGTGCAAACCTGGCTTCTGTCCTTATGTGGGTAGAAGGAGGTGATATTCTCTTTCCCCAGGAGAGCTGCCTTATCTAAAGCTGCTGCCCTGTATCAGTTCTCTCTTTGATTCTCCCCGTTGTAATGGGAGCAGGGGGGCACAGGGTGTGATGTGGGTGGGCTGCAGAGCAGTGCTCTGAGCCTGTACTTTGGCTCCGGGGCCTGGGCTGAGATCTGTGCCAGCACTCCTAACTCCTGAAGGGAGAGCGTGGCTGCTGTGGGTGTGGGAGATGGGGCAGGGGCTGGGCTGGGAACCTTTTCTCCTTTTGAGAGTAAACCAGAAAGACAAAGAACTGTGTATTGAGGTAAACAAGCATGTGTCAAAAAGAATAAGATGTGGAAAAAGCCCAGTTTGCTCCCCTGTATTCATGGCACTCTCATTTTGCTCCATGCAGAACTGGAGTGGAAGATTTCAGAGTCAGGTGCCATCAAGACAGACCTCGAGGAGAACCCCAGGAAGCAGATCCAGGACCAGCTCATGTCCTCGATTAGGGCGTGTGTCCCAACCAGGGAAGAGAGTGACTCAGAGGACGACTAACTCCTGCATCAGCACCAAGGGTGATCCAATAGGCCTGCAGCCAGTGTTCCCATCTAAAGCACTGGAGATGCTCATCGAGATCTTGCTGAACCCCAGAAGAGTGGTATTTCAAGACAGAACATTTATCTAGAAATTTAAAGATGGTTGTTTTTTTTGTGGAGGTGGGGAGGAAATTATTGCAATTTCACTTAAGATCCGGAAAGACATTTTATATTATGAAGCGTGAGTAAATATTACTCAAAGGTTTAAAATACAGGCATCAGTAGACACAAAAGTCTCTTGTTATTATTTAAATAAATTGATGACTTTGTTAAAATATGAAATACTAAGTGACCTAAAGCCTAATAGTTTTGACATGATTGTGTATAAACAGCTGGTCTTAAAATGACAGGTTATAGCACAGCTCTGAATTTGGCTTTCTGTTAGTCCATCATGTGTAGATGTTGGCAGAAGGGCCAGCACGAGGCCGGGAGCTGTGAGTGCCAACATCTCCAGAGATGCTGGTGATGGCTGTCACCTCCTGGGACCTGCCAAGTCCAAAACTCCCTTTCATGCACAATTATTTGCACAGCAGCAATGCTTCCCCTTTTGCAGGGGGTGGATCTCCAACACCACACTACTGATCAGGAAAGAAAATTTGAGATGGTGGCACTCCAATGTGAAGTTGTTGACTTATTGCACAAAACCAGAAGTCTGATGTGTTACTACAGTAGTGGCATTGCCAAATGAGAGGGGAAAATGATGTTTGAAGATGTCTTCCCATCTTAAAACAAAAACAAAAGCCTCAAGCTTCCCATCTTCTTTCTAAAGAAAGCTCTCAATTTGTCTAAGCTTGGGCTAACAAGCTCTGAGCTTTTGCTGAGAAGCCTGTCCCATGGGCATGTTATATTACTGATGGATTCTGTGGGTGGATGGCACAAAATGTAACACTGTTTAAGCAAAGGTTTGTTTTTTAAGTTTTGTGTTGTTTCATAATAACTTCAGCATTTTTCCTGCATTTTATCTCTCCAGTAAAATCTAATATGTAGCTTAAATAACAAACAGCTTCACCTGAAGCTCAAGAAACAGTTACAAGACCCTGATGCAAAGCTTTATCTTTGAAATCTGGATGGGGATTTGGGTTCCACTTCAGTTTTTTTGTCTTTCTTTTTTGTATTTTTTGACAAAACAGGTAAAACATTAACGCTGGAAGCAAGCAAAAATGCAGCAGGATAAAAACTGATACATACTGATTATTACGTATTGTACATACTGATGCACTTCTCTTGACATTGGAATATCCAAAATGCTATCAGACCTGGTGGGGTTTTTTGGTACTTACATCTTTTTACAGTCTAAGAAGAGGACAGCTCCTTCTGCCCAGAAAAGCCAAGAAGTGACCCCTATAAAGGATTAACCTACTTTATGTTAAAGAGGTTCTAGCAGAAGTCAGCACGTTTTGCTTATTCTTTGCTTGTCCTCATTTAACAGTACTTCTCTTCACATCTTAGAATGACCTCTGAGCACATCAGTTGGGTTTCTTTTGGAGGAAGCCAAGCCAGCCACCAAAGGGCATTTGATCCAAAAAGCTAAGTTAAAGCTAGTCTGAAACGAGACCCTCTGAAACGTGTGTGGAGTGAATGTCACGTCTTCAGCCTCTGTCTCTCCACATCTGCTGCTCTTAGCATTTCAGTTGACTTAATGCAGTTACAGCTGCCGTACTCCTCTCACTTTATTTTTGAAGTTTATCAAACTTTCTAGGAAGGAGGATAACATCTACAGTCTATTTTGTGTCATTGCTGCAACAACTTTAATTTAAAATCAGCTTTTAAAAGTAAGTAACACTTTGGATATATTTCTGTTTCTGGTTAATCCCTCTTTTGAGCCTCTGTAAGGAGGGAGAGTGGCAGTAACTCCCTATGTGGGCTTTTCTGATTTTCTAGGCTGTTGATTCATAGACCACAACAGGAGAAACCAGCACTGTTCTGTTCTGCATCTAGTCTTGGCTGACTGTTAGCAGCTCTGTGCCTATGCTTTTCCATCTCTAAAATGTAAATCCATCATCTTGTTAGTGCCTTTGAGGTTCATCAATGGGAAGAGCCAGGTTCTTTAACAAGACTTGCCTAATCTCTTCTCCTCTTCCTTTTGCAAGCTGACGGAGTGTGGAAACCAAGCACATCTTCCATGAAGTCATTATTGTTGCCTCAGGTGTTTTCTAAATGGATTCAAACAAGGCAGCTGTTATCCTTGTATAGTTATAAAGCTTGCCTTTGTACGGAGCTTCAGCTTGCTCCAGGAAGGACTTTACCCTAGCTAGCTGATGGGTGATAGATAGAATAACTAGTTCACAAGTCCTTCCTGAAAGCAGAGACTGAACCTGGTCAGTTGTCGAAGGCAGCCTTTAGTGATCCTTTTACCGAATTGAGCTGTGTTCCTGCCCCTCTGTGTCCAGTATTTAATTTAAAATAAATAAATACAAGGGGAAAGTGGGACTTTGGACTGTTTCCTTTACAATCTTCTTTTCCAGTAGGGCCTTAAAAGAAAACCACGGCTGCCTTTCTGTATTATACAGGAGTGTGATGGGATGTGTGGATGCTGGGCCCACCAAGAGGACTGAGCTCCTGAGGGGGACCGGGGCTGTGTGGAGACATCCCGCTGTCTCCAAGCTGCTTGGCCACAGGCAGGGTGTGTCTATGGATGCTGCTTATGGCTCCCCCTGCCCCACAATTAGAGGGACCCCAAGGTCTTTCCTCTGCAAGGAGCAAACAGGAGCAAACCTCCTGGGTTACCCATGAGATTAGGTGCAGCAGGGGCTGTCTGGGGTCATTCATCAGCATTCAACAATTCAGGAGGAATGGGGACAAAGTTTGACTTGTGCCATCTTTTATCCTGAGATGCTTTTATCCTGAGTTGTGTTGATGTGCTGGGGCATGCCACTGGAAGATGCTATGCTGAACAGTGCAGATGGAGCAGTGACTAGAGAACAAAAGAGGCTGAATGTTCTGCTGAGACCCACACAGAGCGTGATTTTGAATGGTCTCTGAGCTTCCTGGTATTGGACTAAGTGTGAAAATGGCTTCTTGTAAGCTTACTCCTTTTCTTGCCAGTCATGTTTCTCTGCTCAAGGCCTTTTGTAGAAATTAAATCTCTGCTGGAAATGGATAATGAGCTCTGTTTAACCTTTCAGCACAACAGAAGCTATGGAAGCACCCAGTAAGGGGAACGAGCTTTCGTTTAAAAAGGAAGCCAGTTGCTAAATCATGAACCAAAGCAGCCAATTAATACACATAGCACAACGAGGCAATATAATGTGAGAAAACAACTGGGGAGCCTCAACTCTCATTTGCGAAGATTTGGGGCACTGTTGCTAAAAGCACTATCGATATTTTTGCAGCTTATCAACAGTCATTGTCAGACTGATAATCACTTCTCACCAGTGCATGGAGGCTCTTTTTTTTTTGTCAGCTATCCTGGGAGAATCAGAGGCACTGATCCTATAAACCATGCTGAGACTTGTGGAAGTCCCTGTTCTGTGTCCTGCTGTGAGAGAGTCCCTGACTCATCCCACACGGCGGGTGGAAAAAAAAGTAACCATGGGCCATAGAGAGGTGCAGATGATTTGCCATTAGTGGCCAGTCACTGTGGAGTTTTCGTGTGAAATGGGAGTGAACTGCTAGTAATAAGGAGTGTTTTCTTCACAGTGTGGGGCTGAAGTCTGCTGTTTCACCTGGGTTATATGTGCAGCCACGTTAAGTTTATGTCAGGCTGCCCTGATCCAGGTAAGTCACCACTCTGGTTTGACTCTACCCAGACCTGCTTGTGCTAATTTGCACTCACCAAGCCATGCCAAACCAAGCCCAGCGTTGTACAAGCAGGGCAAGGGGCAGAGTAAGCTGTCAGCTTTTTGGGTACTTAATCCCACCATGTTCAGGGTACTGCACATAGGCAGAAGTGTCTTCAGGACTTGGATCTCAGGAGGTGAAATGAAGGAGTGTCCTGTGAATACCCATGCTGTCATTCCCAGGGCTCAGCTCAGCCATGCCTGGCTTTGGGTCTGAGCCATCATCTCCATTCCCAAATATGCTCAGGTTGGTCTTTGGTTAGCCTTACTGCAGGGAGTAGTTTACCTTAAATGAGTTGATTTACTCTGAAAAAGTTAGGTGTGGGCTTCCAGCTCCTGGGTTGGAGTACAGAATAAAGACCCCATGTTAAGGACATAGCACAACATCTGAACAAACATAAATAAGTCTTCATAGAGTTCATGAAGAAAGTAGCTCTGATCTATAGTGATTCCCATGAAACTAAAGCCGTATTTTTTATTTACTTTTTATCATTTTATTACTCCTATATTGCAAGGTCAAGATCACAATAGTTCATTCTCTGGAAATCCATGGAAGGTTTATATTTCACAGGCTGGGTAGCAATATGAAATGAGACTTCTAATGCAAGCCTCAGTAACTTAATTTGGACCAGCTCTTGTTTTGGGAAGAAGGTTTTTAAAAAAAAAAAAAAGCCACCATTATATGAATCTTTTGCTGCATATTTATTGGGATTGGATCATGTCTGAAGAAACGTCGCTCTTGCTAAGATCAAAGGGGAGTGCTTTCCCTTCTCCATATGCCAGTCACATACTTTTAAATCACCGCACTGCTAAACCTAATCTATTCCCTGCCAATTGTTTGGAATGCCGTACGTATCCAGTTGAACTCATTTCTCATCACAGCCAGCTTTAAATCGCTCTTCATCTCAATCTCATTTAGCTAATTCAGTCATCAAAGGATTGCGAGAGGCATAAAGTATTTTATTGATGCATTTAGCTTCTTCACAGAATTATAAAAAAATATTGAACTCCTTAGGCCTATTTGCAGGTGGCGTTTGTGATGCAAGGAAAGGCTTCATCCCCTCCCCTGGAAGACGGTTCTGGGCTTCAGATAAGAACCATTAAAAAGAAAATCCAAGCAGTGAGAGAATCACTCCAGACTTGCGGGGGAGATTGATGAACACTCTGACTTGTTTTCATGTAATGCGTTCAATCTTTCATTTCCTGACACCGTGCCATTTTTCAGGCCTCCACCAGATTAATTTTAATTTACAGAGCTGACTGAAGGAATTGAGGCCTGATCAGAAATGGCAGATATTAAATATCAAGTACATCCGAGGTCCTTTCCGTTTAACACTTGAAGTGTTAAGTGGGCAAGGAATTGCATAACCTAAGGCAGAACAACCCTGTATAACAGATGTTAATGGACAATTAATGAGATGAATGTAATTATTCTTATTTGTAAGCCTCTGGATCACTGTATCTGATATAAGAAGTGTATTTCTTCCAGTATATTGAACAGCTTAAGCACAAAATTACTTACAAAGATGCAGCTCATGGATGCAGAAAGTATAACATGTCATAGCAAGAGCAGGTCTTGATTTTCCAGACAGCTGTTGCCTATCCCCAAAGTAACACTGACTCCTGCTATGGTGTGTGCCATCTTGATCCCACGCCCTTAAATACCCACAGGAATCCCTCTATTAGCAAGAAAGGCAGGGGAACCAGCTGCTGGAATTTTTTACTTGCCTCATTGCAGTTTACCCATCTGCAAAATAGTACAGACCTTCTGGGGGTGCTGGGAAACTTCATCAATTATCTGCTCATATGCAAATGATGTTTGTTTTGTAAAGCTGAAAGTAGGGACATCCTGGATCCTTTCAGCTGAGACCTATTTTCTGGGGTGTAGTTGTTCCTGGGCTTGGGGAATTAGAGGAGCAGTTGTGAGGGCCCCTCTGTGGCAGGAGAAGGCCAGCAGTAGACACTGGCGAAGGCTGACCTCTGCCACAAGTCCAAGGCATAGGCTTGTTTCTTTAGCAAGAAAAAGGTAAAAAATTGATGGGATGAATCAAAATTCCCAGCTGGTAAACATCCCCACACTTTTTCAAACCTCTGATTACATCTAGCTGGCAAATCCAGTGGTGCTGGGGAATGGGAGGGAAACCAGATCTTGCAGGGTGAACCAAATGCAGACCAAAGGGCTGGTCCTGGAAATGCCTGAAGAAGTTTCTTCTCAGCCTCTTTTTCCCCGTGGATGGAGAGGGAGGGGGAAGCCTCTCGAGGCAGTGGAATACGTAGAATCATAGAATCATTAAGGTTGGAAAAAACCTCCAAGATCATCTGGTCCCATCTTCACCCTACCACCAATGTCACCCACTAAACCATGTCCCTGAGCACCACGTCCAACCTTTAACATGACGGGTGACAGACAGGCAGGTGAAAGGGGCTGAGATGGGAGACTTCAATGAGAAGTTTTTCCATCTCTAGGGAAGAAGGGTAGAGATGAAACAAGATAAAGATAAATTCAAGGGCTGGTGTTATGAGGAAAATACAAGGGTATTTGGTGCTGGGATGAACTAGTAGAAGCAGTGTTCTTCTCAAAGGAGGAGCTTCACACATGAGCTGGAGACCGCACAGAGGATAGCTGAGTAGATGAGAGCATTGAGTCAGACCAAGGGGACAAGTGTAGGGCAGAACCATACAAGCTTCAGCCCTGAGTTCAGTATATAACAAGAACAAATTAAGATAAGCACAGATGTGCTGAGCCATAGAGAAATGTCAGGAGGTAGACTGCAAGTAAGTGCCACTACTCATGAGAGCAGTAATCAGGCAGGTTTTCAATAGGTAGAATTGATCATTAAAAAAATCATACCTACTTCAAGCCAGGGAAAGGCACTGCTGTGATTATTTACATACTTATAAGCTGCCTTTAGTTTCCTTTAAGCTCAGCAAAGGCTACAAAATGTTCAGGTGACAGGAGCTGCTTATACCCAGTTTTACAAGACACACAAAGCACTGGTGGCACCATGTCATCCGACATATGCTACAGATCCAGCCCAGCTGGTAATGTGGGCCTTTCTCTCCACTAAGGTGTCAAATGTTATTTTCCCTTAAATAGCACTGTAGTGACATTTTCAAACTTAGTTACTACCCTACTTACGTTCCATTTTAAAAGAGATATCAGGGCAATTTTAGTAGCTATGCTATCGTTGACTTGGCTGTAGCTGTTGCACTTTGAAGCATGCTGATACGGAAAAGAGAGATGAAAAAACATCGCTTTGTCTTTTTGCCGATGGATTGTACTCCACCACCCATTCAAACTGGGAAAACATAAAAGTATCGTGGCCGGGCAATGCAGTTGATGTTGATGCCATCCTGGTTGAGGCCAAGCAGTCGGTGGGGCCATGCAGGACAAGTCGTCGGACCCACCAACATCCAGGGAGTGCCTGGAGCTGCCTGCTCACCTCCCAGCTTTACTGAGTGAGACAAAACTTACCTGGAGTGCTCTGTTATTACCATACCTAATGTGTTTCTGTGGCTGCCAGCACTTGCAGATAGTCTGTCAGTAAAGGATGTTATTCCAGTTGTTAAAGAACAGTAGGCTTTTGAATAAAAAAGTAGTCCCGATTTTCTACTATTTTATTGGTTTCATTGTGATGCCTCTCTCCCTCTCTTTTTTTTTTTTTTTTTTTTTTTTGGTCATGAATTGTACTTTTAAAGCACTTTGCAAGATAAAAAGGAAATTTTTCCAGCACAGAAAATAGTTCAGGTCTTGTTCTCAGTGTTGGAGGACTGGAACAAACTCATCCTATTTAGGGAGACTTTTTCATTCAGGAGCTCAAACTCTGCTTCAGGCATTTTGGAGTTCTCAGGGAACGTGGGAGGGATGAGTAATTCCACAGTGTCACCTCTCACATGTGTGCCAGGCACAAAGTGACTGCAATCGTGCACAAGATGGCAATGTTCTCCACGAAAAGGACCTCTCTTCCTTTGCTACAGTCTGGACTTTTAGGCATAATGCTGGTTTCGGTGAAATATCTGTGTCAGTACTTGAGATGCTCAGTTCTGCTGTATGCAGGATCGCAGTCTCCGTGAGCGCTTACAGTGAGATGTGCACACCAGCATGTCCCACACGTTTCTATGCATGTTCAAGCATGTCCCACACGTTTCTATGAGCTTTAGCTAATGACTGTCAGCTTGTTTTTCCTTACCTGGCTCTATTACTGTGCATGAACATGACATTAAATAGCATTAATTTTACTTTTTTTTTTTTTTTTTTTTTTTTTTCAGGAATAATACACCTATTGCCACGTTGGTCATACACACTTCTGATCCCCCCATCACCACAGCTTCGGGCAGCTTGGCCACAAAAATGTCACATCTAAATCAGTCCTCAGCAAGAAAGACCCAAAATGTACTTGGATCCAAATCCAGTTAATGCTGAGGAATGGGTTTGGCCTGTGTGAACTGGAGCAGCCTCATGCCAGTGCTTGAGGTGAACACGCCAGAGTCTTCACAGGACAGAATTGCGCCAGTTCCTTGTTTCAGTCCCTGTTGGAGGCAAGATCATTTCCATGCCTTTCTGTAGGATGTTCTACTTCTCTTTTGGAGAAAAGCCTGCATAAATAGATAGCTTTTATTGTGTAGTTGAGCATTAGGACCCTCTTGCACAGGAGAGACCACCTCAGCCCATGATGAGTGAAGAAGCTGAGGGCTAGTATCTGTCAGTGGTGTTAGGAAAGACCTGGAAACTTAAAACCAAAGTTTCTATTAGATACTGTATTGGTTTGAAAGAAGGAAATCTATATCCTTCATCCACATTGATTATGCAAATGTGAGACTCCCTTCACAGACCTTTCTCTGCCTTTCTGATCAGCCACAGGAGAACTGTTGGCATGGCATTGCAGGCAGCAGGTGGACAGCCTGGCAAAGGGCACAAGAGCCTCTTCCTGGTCCCTAAGGACGTCCAACCCCTTGGTAGCCACTAGAGATGAGCAGCAGTCAGCCTCCTCGCAGCTGAGCCAGGCCCCAGGATGCTGCCATGCAGATGCCATCGCTGTCTCTCACTGCCACAGCTCTCCCCCCTCGCTTAAGCCATACCGAGGCACTGGAGGAGACTCTTCAGGAAAGCAGCAGGACTTACCTGATGCCTTCACTAGCAAAAACTAGTTTCTAGACACGATGAGGGCACATCTAGGCACAGCCCTGTGGGGCATTTAATAACTGAGAGTTGTGTGGTTTTCTCCTGCTGTAGGATACCGAAGCTCCTGGCAGCGGTAAGCAGAGTGCAGTCCTGTTGTGGCAGAGCTCAGGGACTAGCAGGAGGTCTCACATCTCCAACCAACAGCAGCTATCATTCACTGAGCAGACTAGGAGGGATCATAGCCCTAACATGATACTTACAAGGCTCTTGTCCTAGCTCCCTGCTACAGGTGGTGATCCAGCTCATCTTCACAGGCTTGCCTCCCTGTTTCTTCCTGAAGGCACATTTGTGCAGGACTGCATTGCTTTGCAATTTTATTTATGATGGAAGAAACTATTCAGAATAACCCCTTTTATTTATTTATTTATTTATTTATTTTTATATCTCAAAGCAGGTATGATGAAAAGTATCAACCCAGACAGTTTCCAAATCGCAGCTGGACTCTGGATGAACAGACTGAGAAATGGCCAAAGAGGAGCTGGCTGGAACTACTGGAGCATGCAGCTTCACATGTACCCATTAGTTACAAAAGCAGCAGGGTGGACATCTCTTCTTTACATTCAGGTTGGGTGCGTGGTTTCTGAAATCTCAGAATCTAACCCTGCCTTTTGCAAAGCTATAGCACTGTTGTGTGAGATTTGAAGGTCCCATGTCTTGGTGAACTGGTTACTGCTTGGAAGGAGCATTGTTACTCAGAACAGAACAAATAAATAAATAAATTTCAAGCAATAAGTGAAGCTTGCAATAGACCAGCCACTGGGCATTTTGCCCTCTCCCTCAGACCCCTGCTCACTTGGGATGCTGCAGCTGAGAGAAAGCAAAGCTGTGGTAGGTACAATTCACAATTTACATTTTTCACACAGGCTTGAAGGGCTCTCCAGGGGTATGTGCTCTGTGTGGGTGGGCACGATGGGCCAGAAGAGCCCTGGGTCCTGTGCGGTGCCTGTACAAGCTTACTGCCTGTGCCCACAGACGATGCACCCCGCTCGTCTCTGTTCCTGTAAGGTGAATAATTCCGCTATTAGAGCCTCCACAGAGCTTTTCAATCCTTAAATAACCTAGCCTCATAATCACTTTGGGAGGTAATTAAGCCGCCTGCTTATCAACAGTGGAACTGAAATGTGGAGTTGGGATCTAGATTTTGGATGAGATATCCTTTTCTTTTGCAGGTCAGGTCACGAAACATTAATCCAAACGGTCTGGACCAGGATTTCTGCTTCTGGCATGGCTCAGCATCAATACTTGAGTTAGATGCTTAGGAAGCTCCAATTTCCCATCTCTGTTCTCAGAACATCTTCCCTTAAGACAGAATCCCAGAGTATCTTGTTAGAAAAATGAAGAGGATAGGATGTTTTAAAAAATCTAAACTGTACCCAGTTCATGATAATCTGTAGAACATCACATACATGTTTCCGCATCTCAGTGCAGTACAAGTGCCTCTCTGTATCAGATTTTAGCCTAATATGTGATGGACTGAACTTTTTTTTTCTTTTCCTCTTTTTACCATGGCAACCTCACTATGGTGATTTCAGGGCTAGGAAGCTTTATATTTGTCTTGACCAGCATGAAGAAGTCTGAGGCTCATTAAGTGAGGAAGGTGGATGGATAGCAGATGGAGCACACCGCACACGAGACAGCGCTTCCCTTCCCAGGGCAACTGGGTCACTCGTATTATCTCCTCTAGCTGCAAGTCGCCTTTCGGAAACACCGAGTTGCTAACTGTTCTCTCCGTCCCAAGGGAAGAAAACCCCAGGCAGATGGCTTCAGAGAAACCTTGCATCTTTAAGACAAGATATCCTCCTGGAACAATAATTAATGCTGGTGGGATTGCAGCTATTTGTTTATTTATTTATTTTCAAGATGCCTGGAAGGAACTCGGTATCGCCAGAGGGCATTAACACAGAGCTGAGCAGAGGACAGAGAAAGATAAAGAGGGGGGAAAAAATAGCCATCAAAAAAAGAGTGATCCTATTAAAATGGCATTGAGGAATTCTATTAGTGCTCTTTGCCCCCGTGCCTGCCTGCCTTCGAAGATTCGAGGCGAAACACAAGTGCTTGTCAGTCAGACAAAGCCGGCGAGTAATCTCTGCTAAAAGGTGACATTCACACACAGCTGAGGGGCACACGGCGGAAACCCTGCAGCCCGCTGAGGGTGCCTCACCCTGCCAGGGGCTCAGCAGCTCTGCCTGCACCAGTGGGGCTGAGCATGGGGTGAGGGGGGCCTTCGTCCTCACTGCACCCCAGCTGAAATGCCTTGCTGTGCTGCTATCCATGGGTCCCAGCTGAAACCCCGTCCGTGTTTAAATACCATTGTTTGGCCACAGTGTGATCACCCTCTCAGTGAAGATCCTCTTCTGATATCCAGCCTGAACCTTCCCCACTGAAGCTTGACACCATTCCCACGGGTCCTATCACTGGTGATTAAGGACCATAGATTGGTGCCTGCCCCTCCACTCCCCCTCATGAGGAAGCTGCAGGCCGCGATGAGGTCCCCCCTCAGCCTCCTCTTCTCCAGGCTGAACAGGCCCAGTGCCCTCGGCCGCTCCTCACACATCTTCCCCTCTAGGCCCTTCACCATCTTCATCGCCCTCCTCTGGACACTCCCCAACAGTTTAATGTCCTTCTTGTACTGTGGTGCCCAGAGCTGCACGCAGTACTCGAGGTGAGGCCGCACCAGCGCAGAGCAGAGCAGGACAGTCCCTTCCCTTGACTAACTAGCGATGCCATGCTTGATGCACCCCAGGCTAAGGTTGGCCCTCCTGGCTGCCAGGGCACACTGCTGGCTCATATTCAGCTTGATATCAACCACAGCCCCCAGATCCCACTTTGTTGGGCTGCTCTCCAGCATCTCGTCGCCCAGTCTGTACATATAGCCAGGGTTGTCAGGGCTGACTTGTGTGGCTGGAGCCTCGGAAGCACACAAGGATAGCAAAAGACAGGCTAGCTCCTAATCTAGTCTTTCTAGAAAACAAAAACAAAACAAATCAAAGAACTACAACAACAAAAAGTACTCCCTTCAGCATGCTATTTATTCTGATACTTGATACTGCGTGCTGTACCCCAGGGTTGCCCAAAATAAGGGTGATTTTGGGAGCCACGAAAACTGAGACTGAAGATTGCTATCCAGGATCACCAGGAAGAGGCAAGCCCTTGCTCCCCAGTCCCAACTAAACCTTCTTATTTTCACTTCCTGAATGTGTTCTGCCAGTACGTTTCAGCAAACATCTATTTATGCAGGAGTCTCTAGTGCACCGTGCACAGGATTAAGAATATATTCTTTTATTAGACACGTTCAAAATAAGTTTTGAATTCTATTAATTTCACTCTCTCCCCATTTTTTTATTTTATTTTATTTTATTTTTTAAGTAAGAAAAGCTATTTGGATCATGATCAAAGGCATAGTTTGTTGCTCTTTGTAGAAGAGCAGATTCTCTTTCACCTTTGGAAATCACTAAGCGTAGCACAGAAACGCGCACACCATCTTGAACGAATACCTGTCTGCGCTGCTCAGCATGGATCATGTCTCAGCTGGAGCACTTCGTGTAGTACTGGGTGCCGTACTCCTGGGGAGATATGGACCAGCTGGAGTGAATCCAGAAGGGAGCTGCAGGAAGGATCAGAGGGCTAGAAATTGCGACCCACTGGGAAGAGTGACTGCATCAGGGATGCCTTGCTTAAAGGAAAGAAGATTAAGGGTGGGGGAAGGGAGGATGATAATATTCCTCAAATATGCAAAGGACTGCTGCTGAGAGAGCAGGAAAAAGTTGTTCTCCCTGGTGGAAAGCAAGAGAAATAATGGGTTCAAATTGCAGCAAGGATGACCTAAGTTAGGCATTATGAAAAAGCTTTCTAAGCAGAAGAAAAGTGAAACACTGGGCAGGACTGTCTGATGAAACACAGACCCCACTGGAGGTCTTTACAAACAAGTTAAGCAATTTGTCCTCTTGGGCAAAGGAAAGGAACAGATGAACTTGGGAGGCCTATCCTAGCCCTAATGTTAAAGGGACTACCATGGCATTTTACAGGAAAATAGTTCACCTGGAAAAAAAGCTCGGCTACTGTCAATGAGGAAAGTTGGAAAAAGGAAATAAAGTTTTTGTTAATGCTTTCCTACCTTTTATAACCTTTTGTAATCAACCAGTCAAGCATCCTAAGTTTTATGAGGTATGCCAGCAGTAAAACACAAAAATAACACAATGTAGAGGGGACATGTTTATAGGTTTCCATACTGGGCTGCACTTGGCAGCTCTGAACCTCTGACTTACCTGGGGGCACTTGGAGCAGTATCGCTCTCTGGAAAGCTCATCTCTTTCCAGATCATTCAAGTGAGGAAGGCAGATTTCCCTCCTGTCTTCTTCAGGGGACCTTCTGCTGCCAAAGGCGGATGGAGAGCATTGTCGGGGCAATCCAGGAGGAGGAATGACACCTGCTCTGAGTGATGGCCGAGCACTGAGCTGGTGCGTCAGAGGTGGAAATGGGAAGAGGATAAGCAGGCGATTGCCAAGTTGGCCATCACACCCAAGGACACTCTGGCAAGCACTCTCTGCTGTGCCCTCTCCAACAGCCTCAGTGCAGCCCCTGCAATGTGCTGCCAAACAGGATGACACCAGCAGAGGGACAATGCACACATTCCATAGGAGCTGATGAAATAACAGCTCAGTACTAACTGAAAAAAACCCTTATATATTGGTCAGGCTGATGGCCAGGATGGAAGATGAGAGTTAGACCCCTGTGTGGTTTTGTTTTAAGCCCAAGCAGCCTGTGCCTGTGTGCAGGGAGTCCTCTCTCAAGCCTCATGCCTGTTGGAGATCAATTGTTTCCTGATCATGCTGCTATAGAACTAGAGCAATTGGATCCCTCATTAATGCAAAAGCTTAAGGCAGGTCCTGCTTGACGAACCTGATCTCCTTCTATGACAAAGTGACGTGCTGGGTGGATGAGGGAAAGGCTGTGGATGTGGTCTACCTTGACTTCAGCAAGGCTTTTGACACCGTCTCCCACAGCATTCTCCTCAAGAAACTGGCTGCTCTTGGCTTGGACTGGCGCACGCTTCGTTGGCTTAGAAACTGGCTGGATAGCCGGGCCCAAAGAGTCGTGGTGAATGGAGCCAAGTCCAGTTGGAGGCCAGTCACTAGTGGCGTCCCCCAGGGCTCGGTGCTGGGGCCGGTCCTCTTTAATATCTTCATTGATCATCTGGACGAGGGCATTGAGTGCACCCTCAGTAAGTTTGCAGATGACACCAAGCTATGCGCATGTGTTGATCTGCTCGAGGGTAGGAAAGCTCTGCAGGAGGATCTGGATAGGCTGCACCGATGGGCTGAGGTCAACTGCATGAGGTTCAACAAGGCCAAGTGCCGGGTCCTGCACCTGGGGCGCAATAACCCCAAGCCGAGCTACAGGCTGGCAGATGAGTGGTTGGAGAGCTGCCAGGCAGAGAAGGACCTGGGAGTGGTGGTGGACAGTCGGCTGAATATGAGCCAGCAGTGTGCTCAGGTGGCCAAGAAGGCCAACGGCATCCTGGCTTGTATCAGAAACAGTGTGACCAGCAGGGCTAGGGAGGTGATCGTCCCCCTGTACTCGGCTCTGGTGAGGCCGCACCTCGAGTACTGTGTTCAGTTTTGGGCCCCTCGCTACAAGAAGGACATGGAGGTGCTTGAGCGAGTCCAGAGAAGGGCGACGAAGCTGGTGAGGGGCCTGAAGAACAAGTCCTACGAGGAGCGGCTGAAGGAGCTGGGCTTGTTCAGCCTGGAGAAGAGGAGGCTCAGGGGTGACCTTATTGCTCTTTACAGATACCTTAAAGGAGGCTGTAGTGAGGTGGGGGTTGGCCTGTTCTCCCACGTGCCTGGTGACAGGACAAGGGGAAATGGGCTTAAGTTGCACCAGGGGAGTTTTAGGCTGGATATTAGGAAGAACTTCTTTACCGAAAGGGTTGTGAGGCATTGGAATGGGCTGCCCAGGGAAGTGGTGGAGTCACCATCCCTGGAGGCCTTTGAAAGACGTTTAGATGTAGAGCTTAGGGATATGGTTTAGTGGGGACTGTTAGCGTTAGGCCAGAGGTTGGACTCGATGATCTTGAGGTCTCTTCCAACCTAGAAATTCTGTGATTCTGTGATTCTGTGAATATTTTCAGTAGTGTCTGAATACTCTCTGGTCCAAGTTTCCTTAAACCAGAACTCCCTTTTATTAACCTATCTGTCAGAGGAAAATCAATAAAAAGTTTGTCTAGGAGCCATCTCTCCACCTTCCAGGTATTTTTAAGTATGTGAGTTTGTCTGAGGGAGTCCTTCCAGCTTGGAGCTGTGTGGATGCACGTTTGGGGACACGTCACCAGCTAAGATCTTGGAGGTCCAATGGTTGCTGTTAATTACCTCGCAGCTAGGCAGGAGCCAAAACTTTACCCTTTGGCCTGGCTCAGCCAGAGCGAGCACAGCACAGCTGTAAACAGCTGTAAACAGCCATCAGCAAAGTAGAAAACTGCTTCTACCTTTTGCTTTTATTTTGTGGGGAAAAAAAAATAGAAAAGGGAAAATCATCTCACAAGAAGCTACGCATGGATTATTTCTCTTACTCTTCCGAAGCCCAAGACATCCATCTTCTCTCTCACAAGATGTGAGCTGCATGCTGAGATGCCTTGTGATTATGAGCTCTCCCCAGCAAAATGACCGAGGGTGAAAGAATTTGGGGACTGGTGGGACGACCTGATTGGCAGGACCATTACGTACATGCTGCGCTCCTTCATTTCTGCTGGAAACTTGGTGTAATTACAGCTCCAGTCTGTGGCCTGGGCTATGCTGGAGGTCAGCTGAGGTGATCAGGATGCTCCCTCTGGCCACAAAAATCTATTAACCTCACTCTGCACCGTGCACAGCTCAGACGCACAGAAATTCAATACCCATCCACCATCCAAAAGCTCTCTTGTCAAGGAGGAAGGAAGAGAAGTGCTGGGGTGAGCGGGGCTTCTCCAGTTCTTCTGTTGAAATTTGCTGGAGAGAAGCTCCCTGGCAAAGGGTTCAGCTTGGAGACGTGGCTGGGTCTGGAGGCTCTGTGGCAGGAGTGGCTGAGTGGGGACATTTAGCTGCTCAGCAAGGGGTGGACAACAGCGAGAGGCAGGCCATCAGCATTCCCATGCTCGCTGATGGTGCTGCTCCCCTTCTTTAAGGGGATGGAAGAAGGAAACCTGGTACAGATTTGCTACCCTTTCTTATAGAAGGAGAGTTCTTGAGCACAGGAAATTAGGCTGCCCCAGAAACAAGCCAGAAAACCACCATACTCTTGAGACCTTTTTTTTTTAAAAAAAAAATTTTTGCACATATAGGGCATATTTTATTTTTTCCACATATAGGGCATAAGGCTTTTTTTTTTTTTTTTTTTTTTTGAGTGAGTGAGTGAGTGAGTGAGGATACTGTTATTTATCAGCTTTCTTAGGGAGCACTTTTTGGAGAAAGGGGCTACCGAATGCTTCTGGCTAATTTGGTAACATGCCTTAACAAGCAAGACATTCATCTACATTAACTTAGGTATCTTAAGAAAAAAAAAAGAGCTGGCCAGACTTTGTAATTGGTAGAAAGAAATGGAAGAGATGGCTGAGGGTGATCGGACACCTCACCCTCTGGAGGTGCCCATTTCCCTGCATCACCTATATGATGAGCCTCAGGGGAACCAATTCAGGTTTCAGCATCTGACTCACGGGAACCCAAAGTTAGGGTCCCAGCAGCTATCAGACTAAAACTGCAATGCTTTTCAGAGATTATCTAAATGTCATTAGAGAGAGGGAAAAAAAAAAAAAAAGCTACCTAATAATCAATCATTAGCTTAATTAGCTCCAAGCTATGAAGTCAGGCGGTTCCAACCGGGGGCCAAATCCAGCCCGTGGGCTGATTCCATCTGGCACAGCTCTGCTGCTGCCGCCGCGGCTCCGTGGTGGGACAGGAGGCGATGGGGAGCAGCTGTTCACACCCTGGGTGAGGTCCAGCAGTTCCTAATGCCTCCTACCGTGCTAGCACTCAGCCAAACCCTCAGCCCGGGGATGTGCTGCCTCCACACGGCTCGCGAGAGGAGCCTCAAAGCGGGCATCTGGGCTCCAGGCACACAAAACAAAGCTTGGACCACCCCGTGAATTAAGTCATTCTTCTTGGCCGGAGAGAGACTTAGGAAAGTAAACATCTTGAAGCTTGTATTGCACAGCCCTGCTTTCGAAAGCCCAAATTAAGTGCTTGGATGCACAGCCTGTGTTGAGGGGTAGCGTTTGCGCAGCTGGGGGTCGTGTGATTCCCTTTGGAGGATTTCTCACAAAGAGAACAGGACCTTGTGTTTTCTGACATTTGCTTCAACTAAAAGGTGCTGTGAGGAGTTTTACAGAATACCAATTAGGCTCACAGGTTAGCGAGAAAGAGCGATATACTTCGTGTTGGCCGAGGTCACCGCACAGCTGAAAAAATCAGAGCTATTCACAAGCAGCCTATCCCAGAGCTGCAAAGTCTGATTTCTCCCCCTGAGCCAGACGAGGGTTGTTAGCAGAAGTAACGTCTTCCCTTCCACCAGCTGATCCAGATAGAAAAGAGTAGCCCAGCTTTTGGGCTGTAAGCAAAGTCTGAAACGGAGCCTGGCAATCTGAAGAAGGGCTTCTGCTCCCAAGGGTTTATCTGGGCTCTTCGTTCAGCTACATCAGCCAGTCTAGGAAGAAATAGCACCTCACTATAAGTTATGGCTCACTTGTGTCTCTGACAATCACAGCTACTGCAGTGTTGCTCTTAATTCCTGTCACCATTCAACAATTGCGTGGCTCAGGTCCCTCTTAAAGCATCCCGGTGAAGATCAGTGCTATATTGTTTGCAAGCAGCTTTGTCCATTTAAATTTTATGAGTGTTAACACTGAGGCCGCTGATGCCATGGGCCAGGTTGTGTTCTCAGGTCACCAGCAAAGCTCAGCTGTCCTGTGCTGGCCTCACCGAGAGCCAAACACCATCGCTCTGGGCTACAGGAGGGACAGACCACCCCTAATGTTCCTGTTCCTGCCTGTATACAGCTTTTCCATCGCCTAACTGCTCCAGAGGCCACCCCTTTCTGGTCAAGTGCAAGGTTAATCCTCTGCAGGAGGCTCTGCTTCTCATAGCGGCAGAGAGGGAAGAGAGGAGATGAGTGATGGGTTCCTCTCATTCCCCTTGAAGCACAGTTGGAGTTCATCCACGAGCAGCCCTGGAGGTCTGTCCTCCCAGGGTCTTGTGCCCGCTTTAAGAGTGAGCCAGAGAAAACATGCACAGAGAGGAGCACATTGCAGTGTTATAGCACATCTTCCCAGTGCTGTGGAGCATGAAAAACCTATTTTTCATATGGCAGTAATGTGTGATGTTTAACAAAAATATATATAATAAAGTGAAGGTAAATTGAAACTATTTACTCTCAATTTGTATTCATATTACCTCTAATTCAGCAGACAGGCTTGCTTTCTCTCTCTCTCTGGTATGAAACAAAGGGAACATCTCTAGCTGTGATACAGCCATACACAACAAAAAATCAGCCACCTACACAGCTTTAATCAGAACATCTTTCACTGCTCGTAAGAGGAATTAATCCAAGTAACAGCTTTCAAATTGACCACGCTAGTGATTCTGGGATAAGGTCTCCATCGTTTCCCTGCATTTTTTCTCCATCTGTTAGGCTAACCTTCCTCTGATTTGTCTCTTCTAAAAGCTAGCTAACCAGGTCAGATGTGGCCACAACGTGGCCAGGAAGGCCTTGTAGCAGTACAGGTCTTTCCTCACCACCTGGCTTGGCACAAATACACCAGGCAACACTAGTGTGTGGCAGCTGAGTCTGCTGCCCCTGAACACTTCCCCAATTTATCTGCCCTTTGAACAGAAGAACAGTGAGAAATATCACTCTTCTTGGCAGATGTAGAATTGTCACCACTGATCTAAGTTCTGGTCCTTTAACTCCACACCAGTGTGCATCGTCTCTTTAATATTTCTATTCTGTGGTAGCTCTACATTGTAATATTGTAGGCGATGCCTGTGCTGCAAATAAAAACTGCATTAGGTGCCGATGCCTGATGCTCCAAACAAGTGTTTCACTGGGTACAGTTCCTATATAAATATACGATTACTGTCCTGAAAATCTTACCTTCGGTTCACAGAAGCTGAGGGACAGGGTAGCTGTTTTCTAAATTTTAGTCCACTTGGTTTTAGTCCAAGTAAATTGCTTGAAGAAATAGATGCTCTACTCAGACTGATACGAGGCATAGTGTACAGGTGTAAGATATAGTATCAAACTTCCAATTGAACTCTTCATTAAAATAATAGCTTTCAGTGTTAGGAAGACTTCATCATAAATTAATGATAGTGTTGTCTCCAAACAATATTTGGAGAGTGCATCCAGACACGCGCACATGCATGCACACTCTGCCTGACTCATGCCCTGCTCTTGCTTAAGTACTCAGGGCACAACATGCAAAGTGGAATCCTTATTTCTTTAAATAACTCACTTCTTCTTCTTTCAATGAACTTACTCATGCTCTTTGAACTTCAAGGTAGAAAAATCAAAGGCAGTCACTGTGTCTCTTAGGAGTTCTTGACCTACTTTGTACCGATCAGTTCTCATCTCCTACAGAAATGTGGAAACTGTGTCAGAAGGATTTACACAATAAGCTGTCAAGAATGTTTCTTCTTTTAACTTTATACATTTCAAGTAAAGGAACCCGAAAAAAAAGGAATATGCACAAACTTTAGAAAGAATTGTAGGAAAAGTGTCTATGCCAACAGATAATGTAGAAGGTACCTCTGCAGACTCAAGGGGCTACTTGAATGAATTGTCAAGTATAATTCAGAAAAGTGTCTCAAACTCTGTCATGTTGGCAGTAAAATCAGAACTATTGCAGAGTGATTTTGTTGGCAGAGAAAGGGGTGATTTGAATACCTGAGCAGGAGGAAGGGGAGAAAAATATTTTCCCTTTTGAGGAAAAATTCACTAACCAGTCATCGCTCTGTGGCACAAAACAAAGGCTCACAATAAAAAGTAGTGACAGTATAAACATCGGATTCCATATTCAAAAATTTTAGCACATAATCAGAGGTCAAGTTAGATATTGGTCAGACCAGCCCTCAACCTTGCAAATTCCCCTTAAATCAGCAGTTGAGGTCACTGCTATGCAGAGATCAGGGCACATCAGGTTTCCTTGTGAGGTAGCCTTTGAATTGTCCCCAGACAAAAAAGAGTTATTCGCTTTTACAGCCTTGTTCTGTTTCCCCTCCTCATCCTCCTTCCAAAGGAGTTCCTTAGCAGTGGGGATTTCTCCCTCCAGGCAGGCTCTGAGGACCGTATCAGGAATGCAGTAAGATGTGAAACAACTGTCTTACATTTTGGGAATGGTGAATAAGCAACCGTCTGAAGTGGCACGTTGGAAGAGCAAGAATGGGTATTGTTCAATGTCACCAGGGGGCTTGCTCAGTGTCGTTAGGGAAGGTTCATGTGGAAGGGTGCTCCAGTCATGGTATCCACCCAGCAGAAAGCTGGTCATATTCCCTTTGGCCTCTCCAGCCACACGAAGTGAAGCACCTACCCAGACAGAGCTGCAAAGGGCATATGTGGCCACCTAGGTCTCAGGCTGCAAAATGTCCCTGAGTTTTCTGTCAGTGTCTGATGACAGCAGTGAGTACACCTGTAAGAGATGTGCCCAGGTAGAGCTGCTCAGCCTGGTGGCAGATCTTCGGGAGGCAGTGAGCTGACCTCACCTTCCCTACCTACTCCATCTTCCCAGGTGTGCTTTCACAACAGGAATGAGGCTCTGGAGCTAGATGGACAGGCAAATGATGATGAGGATGAAGGTCTGTCCAGGTTGGAGGGGTCACCTAAGGCAAGACAGCCTACACCCCGTATTACAACCACCTCTGTCATGAAAAAAAAGAAGAAAAAATAGATGACTGCCTTCTGAGGGAAACAGAGGGCCCAGTATGCTGAGCAGACACAATCTGTATCCTGCTGCCTCCCTGGGGTCTGGGTAAGAGCCATTACTAGAAAATTTACTAGCTAGGTACAGCTCTCTGATTATTATCCATTATTGTTTTCTCATGTCAAATGTGATGAAGTAACAAAGAGAAGTTCAGGGGCAACCATAAGGGACTTCAGGGCCTCGGGGCATTTGGTTAAAAGAACAGGCAGTGATTTCCTCTATCCTTCCCTTCTAGCAGGGAACAATATTGAAAGGAACAGGCAGAACCTGTTGATAAATACATGGCTCAGAGGCTGGTGTCACTGGTAGGGCTTTAAACTACATTTGAAGGGGGAAAGAGATAAAACCAGGTCCACCAATGATAAGCTATGGGACAGGACAAGGTTAGAATTAAGGGACAAACAAAGTGGTTGTTGTTGCAGGAGTCTACAGACCACCCAGCCAGGGTGATGACACCAATAAATTAAACTTTAAGAAACTAAGAGATACCTCTAGATCAGCCACCCTTGTGATTTCAACTTGCCAGATGTTAACTAGTAATAGCATACAGCTGAAACAAACAGGTCCAGGAGATTCCTAAAACATTTTGCCAATAACTTCATGGTACAGGTGCTAAGGCCCTCCTGGATTTGTTGCTTGTAGGCAAAGAGGTTCTCATGAGTGAAGTGGGGACTGGTGGCCATCTTGGCCATAGTGACCATGAAGTAGTTGGGTTTAAAATCTTTGGTAATAGGAGGAAGAGTGCCACCAAAACTTCAGCCTTGGATATGGGGAGAGCAACCTTTAGGGAACTGGTTAGTAAGGTCCCCTGGGAAACTGCTTTTGAAGGCATTGGGGTCTATCACTGCTGGTCACTTTTTAAGTAACACCTCTTAAGAGCACAGGAACAGGCAATTCCAAAATGTCAGAAGCCAAGCAGGTAGGATAGAAGGGAGGCTTGGCTGAGCAGTCATCTTCTTCTAGAGCTTAGGCAGAAAAAAATAGTATATGGCCAATGGAAGAGAGGTTGGGTTATGTTGAGGACTACAGAGATCTTATTTGCCATGGTAAGGAGAAAATTCATATGGTTAAAGCTCAATTAGAGTTTAAGCTGGCCAGTACTGTGGGGGACAATAAAAAGGGCTTTTTTTAATATGTTAACAGCAAAAGGAGGACCAGAGACAACATTAGCCCGTTACTTTGATGAGGATGGTCACCTCACAAATAGGGAGTTCTGGTGGTCCCAGAGCCCTGAGTTGAAGGACTCTGATGGCAGGAATTAAAAATTCCCAGCCAACCCTGAACTTGTGCATGATTTACTACTCCAGCTGGATGCATACAAATCTAGGGGGCCCAATGGGATTCATCCCAGGGTACTCAGAGAGCTGGCTGATGTTATCATAAGACATCTCTCAATTATTTTTCAATGGTCTTGGGAATCTGGAGAGGTCCTGCTCAACGGGAAGCTGGCAAATGTTGTTCCAATTTTCAAGAAGGGCAAGAAAGAAGACCCTTGTAATTACAGGCCTGTCAGTCTCACTTCAGTGCCGAGTAAAATTATGGAGAAGATTATTTTGGGAGTTATTGAAAAACACCTGAAAGACAATGCAATCATTGGTCACAGCCAACACAAGTTCACAAGGGGAAAGTCCTGTTTAACAAACTTAATTTTCTTTTATGACAAGGTTACCCATCTAGTTCACCAAGGGAAGCCAGTTGATGTAATCTTTCTGGATTTCAGCAAAGCTTTTGATATTGTTTCTCACAGTACTCTACTGGACAAATTGTTCAGCATACAGTTAGACAAAAAGGTAATGCGATGGATGAACAGTTGGCTGATGGGTCAGGCTCAAAGAGCTATAGCAAATGGGGTTACATCAGACAGGCAGCCAGTCACTAGTGGGGTTCCCCAGGGCTCCATTTTAGGACCAGTTCTCTTGAAGGTTTTTTGTAAATCCTGACTTGAATGAAAGATTTGAAGGTATACTTGGTAATTTTGTGGACGACACTAAATTGGGAAGAGCCGTTGACTCTCTCAAAAGTAGAGAGGCCTTGCAGAGAGCTCTTGACAAGTTAGAGAGCTGGACAATCACCAACAATATGAAGTTTAACAAGAGCAGGTGCCAGATTCTGCACCTGGGATGAGGCCACCCTGGTTGTACGCACAGACTGAGGGAGGAGAGGCTGGAGAGCTGCTTGGCAGAAAGGGATAAGGGGATTCTGGTTGATGGCAAGTTGAATATGAACCAACACTGTGCCCTGGCAGACAAAAGGGACAACTGTACCCTGGGCACAGCAGGCACAGCACTGCTAGTTGGTAGAGGGAAGGGGTTGTCCTGCTCTGCTCTGCTGGCGCGGCCTCACTTCAAGTACCATGTACAGTTTTGGGTGCCAAAATAAAAGGACATGAAACTGCTGAAGAATGTCCAAAGGAGGGCTATATAGATGGTGAAGGGTCTGGAGGGGAAGATGTATGAGGAGGGGTTGAGGTCCCTGGGTTTGCTCAACTCAGAGCAGAGCAGGCTGAGGGGAGGCCTCATGGCGGCCTGCAGCTCCCTCACGAGGGGAGCGGAGGGGCAGACGCTGAGCTCTGCTCTCTGGGGACAGCGACAGGACCCAAGGGAACGGCATGGAGCTGGGACAGGGGAGGGTCAGGCTGGGGGTCAGGGAAAGGGTCTGCACCCAGAGGGGGGTCGGACACTGGGACAGGATGCCCAGGGCAGTGGTCACAGCATTGAGCCTGCTGGAGTTCAAGGAGTGTTTGGACAGCACTCTTGGACACAGGGTCTGGTTTTTAGGGGTCCTGTGGGGAGCCAGGAGTTGGACTCAGTGATCCATTTGGTCCCTTCCAATGCAGGATATTCTGTGATTTTGTGATTTTATGTCATTTTTTATGTCTAACTTAAGCACTTTGTGGGGACAAAAGCAAGGGAAACCTGCATCATTACTGAAATACATCCAGTACTTTTCCATTGAGCACAGCCAAAGAAATGGCTCAAGTTCAAGGGCAGAGCTTTTCTCAGACTATGTGGAAGAAAGTCTGCCTGTAAGAGAAAAACTGATTTAAAGGATATTGGATACTTCAATGACAATCCACTTGAAACTACAGTGGCAGCATCGTTGTTAGGCAAGCAAGCAGCACCAAATGCAATGATGCTCGTACGTTGCTCCTTTAATGGAACAGGGACCTGTAATTTTTAGTGTTTAATTGCCCCATGTTTCATGCACTGTGTGGCAATTTGTTCCTGGAGAGCTTGTTTTAGTACCACTGTACCCAGAGCTTGTAACATCTTTGCCCTGGTCATCCTCCTCACCCTTTTCTCTGCCCTGCTATTCCTGCTCCCATAGTTTTGAGACTTGCTCCTTTCTGTAATATTTTTCTCCATTTTGGAGGTGATGTGCAGGGATGAGTGGGACTGTGCTGTGCCTCCTGAAGCTGTTTGCTGTGAACTCCTCCAGACCTTTGGAGGTGGACTCCATGCTAGCAAGACAGGTATGCAACCCAGGCTGGCCTTTTTCCCTGCTTCTTGTCTGCTGTGCTGTCTCTTGGAAGACCACACCAGCTTTCCTGGAAGAAAAGCAGATGTGATAGACAACCTCCATTTAAAGCCTGCTTGTGGGAATGCTTCTCATCAGCATGATGTTGTAAATACAGTCAGACACGTTCCCATGCACGCAGACAAATGCGTCATACTGCTGTGTTGATCTGAGCACAACTATCAGAATAAGGGGAGTTTGATACATATTCACCACTGCACATTAAACCTACAGCATGCTAGAGCTGTCTCCTCTCCATTTCGTGCATGTACCAGCAGTAACCAGGTAACAGTAAACTGATTTACATTCCAGAGCGATTATCTGCAGTGATGCACTCCATTAAATGGGCGGACGGTGGCTTACTTTTCATAATCCATGGTGACATACTGGAAATGAAAGTGACAAAAATTATAGATAGCTCTTGGGCTGATTATGTGAAAGAAAAGACAAGGAGGAAAGATAGAGGCCCAGGGGCTTGCTCCTGCAAAATGCCAAGCTAGGCTGTTGATGTGCTGTGTGCCCCATTTCCACATAAGGGCTGTGAAAGGAGGATGCCCAGCATTTTCTGCAGCTGAACACGTATTAAACCTAGTGTAACCCTTGAATTTGTTACTCTTCAAGTATTCTTCTATTTTTTATGAAGGAACTTCTATGAACATGTGTATGTCACTGTGTATATGAGGTTTCAGCTCAACACAGGTTTAGCTTGAAAAACAAGCCATTACTGACCCAAAGATCATGAAGGTAAGTCATGAAGACTGAGAGGTATGTAAAAAATGAAAAATGCTGAAAAGAATCCCAGATGCCTGAAATTTGTGTTAGACTGTGATTTTGTTTAAGCCGTAGGACTCAAATACAGATAAACACTCAAACTGGGTCAGCTCACATGCATGCAACAATTCAACATCTTTCCTCAACAACTGCTTCTTGGGTCACAGAGTCTACTGCTACACAGTTACAGGTAAATAAATAAATCAGGCCGTCATTTGTGTCTCTATGTTGCTGAGGTCAATTGTAGGCACACTGGGGTTTCTAAAAGAACCACAGTCAAATTCAGTGATATCTTAAGAATCGTTTTACTCAAAATTAGCACCCTAAAAGAATGACTTAAATCAGCCAAATGTCAAGACGGCCTTCAAAATCTGAAGCATAAAAATAAACCTCTAAAGACTTGCCTTAAAAGATAGCTTCAAACTCGACAGCTCTGAAGTCTAATAAATGCAATATAAACATC
The DNA here is from genome assembly GCF_047663525.1 of Anas platyrhynchos. Lineage (NCBI taxonomy): Eukaryota > Metazoa > Chordata > Aves > Anseriformes > Anatidae > Anas > Anas platyrhynchos. The sequence goes on from NC_092587.1 coordinate 140,582,343, forward strand.
TTTTGAGCAAAGCATACTGGTGAAGAGAGTGTTTATTGTGTTACAAAAATCAATGCAATCTGCAGGGACTGAATCAAATAGCTGTACAATCTACCTTGTGATTCATTTTGCTTTCATGAGTAAGGGATGCTAGGATGAAATGGAATATACATGTAGCTAGAATGGATGGAATATGCATAGTGAGAAAATATCTTTTTTTTTTTTTTTCAGCTTGAAATCTGACAGCGACATATGTTTTTCATTGCTTTCATTAATATATCAAAATGTTTCAGTCACGTGGTGAAAACCACTAATTCATGAAAATGCAGATTAGATGCCACAACCCCTAAACTAGCAGAAAACCTTTCATTTAGGTAATATTCTGAAATACTACCATCAGCCAGTGTTCTGCTGGCATGCAGGATTTGCTATCATCATTCACACACATTTTTGTGTGAGCTAGACTTACAGCTCATATTTTCAAAGTATCTGTGTCAGTCTCTGAGCTCCTTTGCTTTAAGTCAAACAAATAGCTGCATGAAAAAGATTGTCAGTGTCACCAGCAGGATCTCTTTACTCTAAAATGGAGATGAGTAAAGCAGAAATTAAATTGTAATCAAGTAATACCAATCGTATATACAACTATCAGCCCCTTACTTTCTAGGAATGAGGTAAATTTTTTTTTTTCAGTGTTTTGAACATTAATGTTTGTAATAAGGGAAATGAGCTCACTGAGTTTTGTAGAGGACATTCCCATTCCTGGAAAGGCCAGTCTTTGTCCCAAATGCTGTGTTACTGCTAAGGATAAATCTACAGAAGAAAGAAAGCGAATCCTGGAGGTGCTCTGAGTGCCCTTGGAGCTGCATGAATTTAGTGCTCAATTTAATATACCCCAAGACACGGCAAAGCCAACTGGTTTGTCCCTGGTGCTAGGCTGGCAATGGCCACTCCACTTTTGGTTCAGAACAACACAAATCTGGTTGCTGTGCAGTGTGGGCAAAGCAGGACTTATGCCTGCAGCATGCTCTAGGCATGTCCCAGTCAACATTGCCCAGCTCCGAAACAAATACATTGCACAGCCTGGGAGCAGAGGCTCCTGGTTATGAACCTCGGGTGCTCCAGGTTTCATCTTCTGCATTTTTCTCTGTGGTTTTGGTCTAGTCATTCATTTTCTTCCCATCTTAATTCCTCTTCTGTAAAGCTGGGATAAAGGTACTGTTTTTTAGTAATTTCAAAGATGTCTTCGTAAATGGTCATGATGGGTTTGCATACTAGGGTGAGGAGGGGCCATACAAGTACTAAGTTAGGCAGTGAATCGGAAAGGTTGAAATGTGAAATGATAAGTGTTATTTAATATATTGCAATAACAGTGTCGTTTTTAAAACTACCAGAATTTCTAAAAGGACAATAAGGAGATGACAATCAGCTTGCCACATGACAGCCCATCACAGTCCTCCTTCTCTCCTGTGCTGTCACTGTGTACCCGCTGAATGAATAGGCAAAAACAACCTCATTTCGGCTCGGGACACAGGCTGCCAGTCACTTCTGACAACAAGCATTTGGTGCCCATTTTTAGCAGAATTGTAACAGATCAGTCTCTATCTGGTGGCTCAGCGAAGCCGCTCCATCTGCGTGCAGCTCGGTGCTCGCACTCGCCGCGCTTGATCTTTAAGCGTATCGCTGTTCTGAGTCACTGGCTCGTTCTGTTTTAATGTAGGTGATCTGATTCACCAAAGTGAGGTAATGATATAACTGGGGAAAATTAAGTTCCTATTTCTATGAAAGCATAAATGTTATCTGAGACGGTGACATTTGCAATTCGCTGAAAAATATGATTTGTTTTATATGCAGTTGTTAGGCTGCCAAGGAGCTTTTTTTATTTCTAGCAATTTAAGCTTCTCTGTAAAGTAGATGATTTAAGACAGGCAGAAGATGCCTTTTCCTCACTGATCCATTATGTCTGCCTCTTCCCTTCACTCTTGGTCTGCAGCAGGCAAAGAAGCTGCACTGGTTAGAAATTGCTGGATCAATGTACACAGCTCGTTTTTCTTTCTAATACAAGGGAGGGAGGAGAAAACCCTATAAAACACAGAGCTGTAAAAAAAAATAAATAAATAAAAAAAGAAGCAGACAATTCCACCGTGATGGATAACGCTTACACAATTAAATAAAAATACGCTTGCAATACGAAAGAGCAGCCCACATTTCATTTTTATCTGCAGTGTCACTCTCCTAATGGTTTCTGTCACAAAATCTAAACAAAACAAATCTGCGAAGCAGGAGTCTCAGGTTTCAGGGATGCAGAGTTCTGCCAGGTGGATCAGGAAAGTAGGTCAGTGGGTCATTAATGCAAACCTGACAGGAAAGAAACCCGGACCCGCTGAAAAGCAAGAGGTTTAGCACATTCTTACATTTGACGCACTGTGTGCATATCATTGCCTCTAAATAGGCATTGCAGTTCAAATACTGCAAGCCAAATCACAGATCTGAGGACATCTCTGAGACTGAAATGCCTTCATCCTCTCATTGTGCAGACCTCACAAATCGCTGTAGAGATACAGTGGGTTTTCACACTAAAAAAGCAACATATGTTATAATTTCTGTGTGCCTAGGTACACTGCAAAACATTTTCAGAAACCTCTTTGGCCTTATTTTTATTATTGACGAAGGCAATTAACCCTTAACATGCCTGTCATCTTCCTCTTCCCTCCTGAGAGCCCAAAGTATTTTCAACATTTCATTTTCCAAGAAGTGATAGATGCAGGGTTGGGAATTTCCTCCTCATACCTTTAGTTATGTTCTGGCTTTCACCTTATGGGTGGCAAGGGGGGTGTGATGGGGAGGGAAAAGAAGGTCTGTAGCCTTGGGCCTGGGTCTTGGGGTGGGCACCATCCTGAGCTGCTCCCCCCGTCCCACAGGCACTTCTTGGGGCACAGCCCCATGTCCAGCCCCACATCGGTGCCCCAGCTGATCATGCAACCAAACACTTCTTTTTTTTTTTTTATTTTATTATTATTTTTTTTTACCCTAATTGGTGTTTCTTATTTTGTATTATTTTAGTTTGGTAACAACTTTCTCCATCTCTCTCTCTCCTCTCTCTCTCCCCTTTCAGGAACTTCAGAGTCAGCAGTTAAGAAATCTATTACAGCTTGGAAATCCTTCATCATATGTTAGTTCTAGAAATCATCTGACAAACACACTAGTCTTTTGGTGGTTAGAGTCATTACAACATCCATATAAGTGAGCACAGAAATTTAGAGTTAAGATTTCTCATTTCTCTTCCATACAATAATTTCCTTGATTTCTTTTCACTTGTTTGACTTTTTTCTTTTTTTTCGTGCCAGCTTTACATCTTTTATGGGCGACTTGGATAAACTGAACACAGAGATAACACCATAAGAAATGCCAGCCAGCCAGACCCCAGTTACTGTCCTGAAGTAGTTCTGGATGCCTGCTCTGGATTGGATACAAACTAATGAATATCTACAGGTTGTACTGATTTAAATCAAAGTGATTAAGGCAGTTGTTTCTAATTATGATTTCAGTCATTAACAGAGAATGGTTAATCTTGTCTGCAGTTTGTTTTGAACTTTTACTTCTAAAATATGTCCTCTCACAAAAGCCCATGCTCAGTAATTGATATAAATGTATATTTATTTTTGCATGTCTAGAAAGTAAACAAAATCTACAGGAATTTATCTGTGGAGTAGTGGTTTACAAACATTTATTCAGATCCTTTATTTTTTATTTATTTAATTTTGAAATGTCAGAGAAACATCTCTCATTTATTAGATGATACTTCTTTCTTACTTACTATTTGGATGGAAATTGAATGGATTAAAATGTGTGAAATCAACATTTTATTATTTGATTTATCTCAGTATTGCTACCTTACATGTATTGTATGCGTGGGACAAAGTAAATGTGCCACAGTAATTAAACAAGCAAACAGTTTTATTAAACAAAAGTTGTAATGTTTCAATTTGTCAAATTAAATTGATTATTTATGGTCAATCAAAAGACAGTCTTCTGATTATCTAGTAGATTTCATCCTCTCACATTATTTTTCACTCGGAAGTCAGGGGATGAAAACAAGTTTTCTTGATTTTTAAGTAAGTACTTCATTTTCAACTCAAGTCATCTTGCCCTGAGCTACCTGACTATAATGTAATGCAGAAAATGTTCTTTCTGTACTTACAGTAGAAGTTATCTCTGGTTTGTCACTGTAGCAAGACCTACTTCCAAGTACTTAGTGAATAACTTCCACCAGCTGTGGGATGGCTTGCTTTACAAGTGTAGCTGCTTGTACATGTACAAAACATGCACTGCTTATTACTTTTAATGTAATTTATGTTATTCTAATATATGATAATAAATGTAGACCTTCCCATATATTGCCTTTTTTACATTTTAGCTTGAAACAGCCATTGTTTTAAAGAGAAAAGTAAAGATCTAATTTCAACTGCAATGAATCCAGAATTTTAATGGAAAGATTAACCAACCTTCCTCTAATCAGTGGAGCAAGGCGATTATACCAACAAAACAAATTTAGCAACGTTACTGTTGCCATATATGCCAACTTATTATACGCAGTAATAACTTGAAAGCATAATTTTATTAATTACCTCTATAGCAGTTGAAAGTGCTTCAGGTGCGTTCTGCTGATGGAGGGATACTATGAGCGCAGTCTAATTTCTGCTGAAATCAGATGTTTAAGTCCTTTTGGAAATCAAACAAAATGAAGCATTTGCTGAGTGTTTTGTGAAACCATGAGCCAGCAGAGGGATGCCCACCAATTTACGAAGATTAAGGATCGCTTTGGGAAGTCTAAGTATTTATTTGACATCTGCAGGTAACAGGAAAACAGAACTTGGGCGGGCAGCCAAGCAGAAATTAAAGCTTCATTTTAACTAATGGGTCACAACGCGAAGTGATAGAGATGTGAGAACAGTTTGCTCTGAAGTGAAGAAGTTGTCATCTCCACTGTAGAGGCCATGCTGGACTGCAGATGCAGATTCACTCTCCCAGTGCTGTGCACAGCCAGCCAGGGGCTGTCAGGGGTCTTTAGGGCAGCAGAGCTCTGGGTCATCACCCTGCGTGACCTGTGTGTCCTAGGGGACATGTCCTCTGCTGCATCCCTCCTGGGGACTCTCAGGGATGGATCCACATGTGGGGAAATGGTCCTGTCCCAGCAAAGCCAACAGTGACTTAGAGCAGCTGTCCTCAACTCAGTGCATACTGTACTCGGCAGCCAGAACGCATAGGTTACACGGGGAGAGTAATCTTTGAAAACGAATTCCAAAACAATGCGTTTAACATATGAAAGGCCGGGAATCCTAAATGAAAGTTTTTACATACTTGGCATTCATTTGTAAGTTGGCAGTGACAGCTTTCATCCTACAGAAAACATTTTTTATCTCATGAAAGTTGAAAATAGCTTTGTGCAACACTGGTGCCTCTTGCTAAGATGGGGCTTTTCATCCGTGACCTACTTTGCTTTCTGCACAATATACCTAATGAGTAATAATGACTTCGGAAAGGGCAGCGCTGAAGAAGGAGCCGAAGTTAACGCCTTAAGATGCTGTCTGCGTAAACATCAAACAGAATATTTTTCAGCAGGCTGAATAAGAGAACCCAGTTAAAGCACACACGCCTTTAAGAATTAAATAACGCCGGGCTGTCGGGGGAAGGCTTGTCGTGTTGGCAGCATGGGGCAGGTGGTTGTGCTGCAGCAGCACGGGGTTAGCACTGTTGGGTGCCCCAGGGGCCAAACAGACACAGGCAGCACCATGTCTTACCCACCTCCTATTTCCTCAGCAGTGGGGCTGATGCACTGCTCTGGCTTCTCCTGCCCTCATCCATACCCTTTGCATCCATACCCTTCGAACCCCAGCCCATCAGCCACCCCCTCACCTGGGATAAGGATCTGTCCCTTCTCACACCCTGCCCTATTCATGCTACAGCACTCTAGACCATGTTTAGTTTCCTTGCTGCAATCTTGGTTAGACCATCCAAGTAATGTTTTACATTTTTTAAAAAAAATATTATTATTACTATTGTAGTTCTCCTTATCTTTTGTAGACTGGAATACTTTGATTTTGCTGGAGGAGAAGAAATATGCTTTTCTCTTCTTCGGTTGCTAAAAGTTTTCTACTTTGCAAGACTATTTTATTCCTCTCAGGTGAGCTGAGAATACTCTTGGCTGCAAGAATATTCCTTGCCAAACTGTGTAGAAGGAAAAGGATGTTACTTACCAAAAAATCCGTGTGAGCTACCATTTCATGCAAGCCACAACCACCTCATTTTTATTTCCTTCTTTCAGCAGATGCCTGTGAGTTTTCATACCTGCCCCAACTTTGAATTGTGTTTTGCTTCTTTGCTTGTTCAAAATAACCAGAAACCAGGGGGCTGATTTTGTGGAAAGCACAAAATGCCTCCCCAAGCAATGAGGAGTAAACCAAGATGAATTGTGAGTTGCTACTGGCAGGTGAGGAGAGGACACAGAGGGGAGTTGTGCCTTGCCTCAGACTCAACCCCTGCCTTCCGAAAGAGCTTCCTGCTTCAGGCTTGGCTATGGGTGAAGGTTGATCCAGAGGATTTAATGTAGGGCTGATCAGCAGGTCCAGGCTTGAACATGAATTAAATCCCATACCAATTAGTGTAAATAGGTCCTAAGGAAAAGTGAAAGCCATAAAAACCATGTAAAGCAGAGAACAACAACTGACTTCCCTCACAATATATCCAGCAACATAAAGCAGTATTAAGATCCTGATATTCTCAATGTTCACAGTAGCTGCGAGGCCCCCTTTTAATACTGACACGATCTGAAGGGGTGTTTGTTTAAGTGAAAACCATATCCAGTGTTTTAAGTAGGTCAGGTTCAAAGCCTAGTCAATATTTGAAAAATCTGTGCATGTTAAAGAGGCAATGAGAAAAATTAGCATGTGAGTCAATGAGAGCTTTTCTTCCCAATTGTACTTTGCATAGGGAAAATGAGGACAGTACACAATGAATCGGTATTTGTGTCCCAAATACCCGACTCCTTCTCTGACTCCCATTGGAAAAAAAAAAAGAATTCTGAAACACTTTTTTTCTGAGCTCTTCCTTGATCAACCCTTTTTCTAAATTGAGAAATGGAAACTTTGATTTCCTATTGTAACTTTGCCAGAAAAATCGAGAGCTAAAAGTGAGTTTTATTTAACCTAAATCCCAAACATACACCCTAATTACAGTATATCACTGTGACTCGGGAAAGCAGGATACCAGAAATATGCATCACAAAATATAGGCTGTGGATGACAGAAGAAGACTTACAGACCAACAACTAATTCTTTTTTTTCTTTCTTCATTTACAAAAAGCTGAGATGGAAGAATTATCTAAGCTCTTGGGAGGTTGTAGGGCAGGGCAGGAAGGGAAAAAAATGAAGACAGCTCTTGCCAGCCCTGGCCAGTGACATTTCGGTAGAGTTTCCCTTACATCCTTCTGTAGCCAGTGGGCTTCCAGAGAGTAGCTCAGAGCAGATGCTATGAGTCATTTTTTTTGGCAGAGCCACCAGGTGTTTCTGTTCAGATCAGGAGTGTGCTTTATGAGTGATTATCCTGATCGTCCCCACGTATGGCTGGTTTTCATGGCAGAGCAGCTCTTGGCTTCCTTCGGGGTGAAACCAAGCTGGAGGAGGCACTCCAGGGGTACACAAACATCTGGAGAGCATAAGGAGCCTTGTCACTGGCTTAGGCATTTTTTCAGAGTTCAATAGCCAAAGACGGGTTGGATAAAGATCCCTCAGTGTACCTGCAGCCCCTCTAAAAGCCAACACCATCCCTGAAGCACCAGAGAAGGACACAGAGCACTGAGAAGGACACAGTGCTGAGGGGATGTGTCCGCATGTGCAAGCAGAGACCGCGTGTGAGCTCTGCCACACTCACGAGGTGCATCAAGAGCCACAGACACTTCACACCTTGGGCACTATTTAAACTTTGACTTGATGGACAGTCACAGCCAGGGGCCATCTCTGGGACAAGATGATGGAAATTAATTCATGGTATTAGTTTAAGACCTTGTGGGTTGGTCTTCCACGATTCACCCAGGTGCAAAACTCTCACTTAGACAGAGCAGCCGAGGTCAGGAAGGGTTTTTGACCTGGTTTTTGAATGCACAGTTATGATTTTCAGACCAGCTGATAGAGAGGAAGAGAGAAAAGGAGCAGTATAGCAGGTGGAAAGACAGCACCTTTACTGTCTGGGTGCTCTTTTGCAAAGCTACACGGAATCTGGATTTTGTGAAGCTAAATGACACAATTCCCACTGATGTTGATGGGGTCAGAATCTGATTCTTGTCAGTGTGGGATCTGTTAGCCTGGAGCTTTTCATCAGTATTTGATCCAAGTAAACCAGTGGACTGAAAACTGAAACCAGATTGCAGTAAAATTCCACATTTCTGTGAGCAGTGAGTCAATCAAGTGAACATAAAAGTCAAACAATATCAATTTATTTAAGATTTGCTTTATTTCATTCTTACAGGAACATAACAGGACTTGACGAGACATTTCTGTGTTCAGCTGTAATTCCAGCAAGTTTCTGCCCGAGTTCAGCTGAGAAAAGGAACCAATGAACCCGCCACAAAGTGGAACAGCAGTTTTAAGCTAATGCTATTGGTTACGATTCTAAAAATACTCTGGATATGAGGCCTGTGAAATAGTTTTTTGTTATGTTAAACACTTGCAGTTCCAAAAAAAAAAAAAAGAAAAGAGAGTGATACAGAGACAAATTATTTTTCTTGTATTTTATATTAACTTCAGGGACATAAGGACTTTGTCAGTGTCACAGCACAAACAATGGATTATAGTAAAAGCAGGGACAAGGGTGGCAGCCTTTATATTAATTTGAGACACATTTCCTTCTTTCAAAAGAAAAACATGGTGTCAGTACAGTTAAATAATGGCAGTGTTTTGAAAAGTTCATTGTAGTCTTTCATACACAAATCCAGACAAATTCTTGTAAGGGAAGAAGTGAATGCTAACAAATTGTCTTAGCTGCCTCATACTAATTCCTAGGCAACACTGATGTGCTTCAGTTTTGCACTCCACTAAGGATAAACAATGTAAGCAATGCAAACATGGTTTCAGGATTTCATCCACGAGATTTTTGAAAACAATATATATATATATTTTTGTTACCTAATGCCCTCGCAAGAGTAAATTTCTCATTACTTTCCTGCCAGCTGGAGAATATCAGTCAAGTGAGAAGAAATAATGAGCTCCATTACAGCGACCAGAGAAAAGAAGATATGAGTAATGCGAAGCATGTCCCACTAACCAGGGTGCAGAAATATTCACCTGCCAGGGAGACAAAAAAAAAAGGTAGCAAGGATGTTACCCTGCACACACCTGCTGTGACCACACAGCCAAGATTTAAAGACATTTTTGTGTGCACAACTGCCTGTTGCTTGTAAGCCACTCTCAGATGGTGATGGTAACATCATGGCTTAATGCTTGTTAAATGAGAAGGAGGGTCTGAAGACAAGGATAATCCTTTGGCCTCTGGAGAACATGAGTATGTGAGTGGTCTGCCTCCTCTTAAGGAGACCATGGTGTCCTGTGAGCTACTCTTCCCTTTGGAGCACCTATAAACCATCCCTAAGCACTTCAGAGATGTGGAGTGCAAGCAGGGCATCATCTCTTGAGTAATTTTCCCTAGCAGGTAAAACCTCCACATTTGTTTTAATCTGCTTGAAAGGAGACTACACATTACTTGGTCTTTCCCATGCCACGGAGAAGGAATATCCTACTTGTCCTCAGAGTTACACTTACCATGTCCCTGTCTGAAACACCTCTGTGATTGATCTATTCAGGCTACGAAGCCTTAGGCAAGTGCTAAGTCACAAATTTGACTCTGTTCAAGTTATTTAAGTTATATACAGCACGAACAGTGCGTACCTCTCATTGCAAATTTTCTTGATTTTTAGTGTCATTACTAGGTAAGAATATTTGCCTTAGGTTGCATAAACAGCCCTGGGAGAGACTTTCATATTCAGCTGAGTAAATTTTCAGGCTGTATTATCTCAGGTAGTTCTGATTAAAGAAGGACTCAAGAAACCAGCTAGATTACAACTCTGAGTTTTTGGGCAGTTCAGAGAAGGGCTTATAAGATGGGGAGTCTGAAAGGCACACCTAAACATAATCAGTGGGACTCAGATCTGCAAAGATAAGTCAAATTTGGTTGCTGCTGTAAGATTTTAATTGCAAAACTCAGAAGCAGAGAAAAAAGGACACTGAAATGGAGTTAAATATTCACATAAAAACCCAAATCAGGTTTTGTTTTTTTTTTTTTCAGCTAGCACATGTTTTTTTCACAATTCTTCTTGCAGCCAGTTTGACAGTGTACCAGTGCAGAACTAACGCTGTCAGAGCCAACTACGTGTACAGCAGCGTACAACAAAGTAAGGCACTACTGTGAGAAAGTTTGCCTCAAGGCTGTGTTTCTAATAGACATTAAGGCCATAAGATGGAAACAAAAATCTATGAAAAAAGCATTAAAGAAAAGTATTCAGAGGAGGAAAAAAAATAAACTGAGGGCAACATTTTCAGTGCAAGCAAGGGAGAATACCAAATGCACTGCACTGAATCAGGTTTCTGGTGTTCCTTAGCTTTAGCTATTAGTCTCTTAGCTACAATGTCTTTCTGCGAGCTCATTTTCTAAAGCTACCCTTTCCCCCTCCCCATTGCAGGGCAGAGCTAAGAGGTTCTTGATTTTCTCTTCTCACCCTTCCCTTCATGTCCATACGGGAGCAGGCTTCATCACTATGATGTACTATTGCAGAATAACTCGTTTATGGTAACATTATGCTTCTCCAGATACGGAATAAAGTCCCTGCCCCAAGGAAATGCCAGGCTGTGGAAACACAATGTGGGGAATCACTGGGGAGAGAAGGAAAGCCGCGTGAATGTGGATAGAGTGGACAGGAGAAGAAGAAAGCTCCGCAGGGCGCAGCTAATAGGGCTTTATTTTGGTAGGACAGACGTGTCTTTCCTCTTTCTCTCACTTTCACGCAAACACACTGATTTAATGATTGCAGGCAAAGACAAGCACAGCCCTTCTTGCAGGACCAGATAGAAAGAAGAGACTGATTATGAGGATGCTATTGCTACACCTTCGGCTATAGCAAAGGGAGTAGTGAAAGCTGCTGGCAAAATAAATTGCTTTTTTGCATCAAAGTTCCCGTATATTAAAAATGTCCCACTGTGCAAATTCCTCTTTGAAAAGCAAGCAAGAAAGACTGAGGTTGGAATTAGCTCTGGTAAACTGTAAAGAACTGAGGCTTTCCAGAATTCAAGTGCTGAGGCGGATGGCAGCGTGAGAAGGATTATGTTAAAAAAAAAAAAAAAAAAAAAAAAGGCAAAGAAACCCACTTTCAATCTAGCACATTTAAATTACTGAAATTATTTAATATTGAACCTAATTTATTTAAGCTTCTTACTTTGACAAGAAGTTACTATACACCAAAAGATTTTGAGCGTACAGTGTTCCTCATGCAACGACTTTGTGTTCGTTGGTATGTGATACGAGGAGCTTCCCATGCTCCCTTATCACTGGGAAATCCACTGGAAAAGAATCGTTTTTCAGACATAACTCTCCACAGCAGAAGTGAGATCAGACTCTATGTATTTTGGGGCTGTAGTTAACGAGCAGAATTAATTGCATTAGTCTTGTAAAGACCTCGTCTTTCCCAACCTTGTATTCACAGTTTAATGATGTTTTATGATGTGAAGTCTTCTGATCTTGAATAGCACCGCAGTTTAAAAAAAAATAAAAATCCTCCTATTATCACTCTAGCTGTCAGATAACTGGATGCTCAAGACACTTTCACTGGGGAGAAGAAATTGGGGAAGTGATGATAGAAATAAATTATCTGTATGGGTGTCACTTTGCTCGATTAGGTAACTAATAAAAGAGATGTTGGGGAGTCTGTGCTCATACAAATCCAGGCAACTTCACGCTTCCTGAGGAAGTAGAGCTGAATTTCCAGGGTCAGGATACTCTGCATGAGTTCAAGGCACAAGCCCAATCAGGACAGTGCTCATTTGTGGCTGGGTCCCCATCTGTGAGGGTTTTCCCTGCAGCAGTGGGCTGGGGCTGAGCATCAGGCTGACGTCAGGCTGGTGGGATCTGCCCTCTGTGTGAGCCTCTGCTCAGCCCTTTCCCTCCTCCTGCTTACAAACAGACAACAAAACCACCATGCTCTGCGAAAACAGCTAGCAAGGAAGATCCAAATTGATTGCTCCCAGATTTCGGCCTGAGAGGAAGATGTTTTCTATTATCACACAGAAATCCAGTCTTTTTGAATTCCAGTTCTTGAATGGTAAAGTGCTTCCAGCTCAGATCCTTCCTTTGTGGCCATTTTTGGAGGTTTCCCATCTAAGTGGTGTTTCCCAGGGCTCAGTACTGGGGCTGTTTTTGTTTAACATTTTTATCGGTGACCCTGATGAGGGGATTGAGTGCACCCTCAGTAAATTTGTAAATTCCACACAACAAGGAGGTGGAAGAATGTGCCAGGTGTACTGCCCACATACAGATGAGAGATGGTGGATGAAGGTAACCTGCAAGCAGGCTGGGAAGGGCACACATGCAGAGGGGTGTCCCAGCAGGCTCCTGTTCTCATGACTGCCTTGTGCTCTTCTTAACAGGTCTCATCAGCCAACTGTAGCCTGAAGCTGGGGGGATTTCCCTTATCTTTCTGCTTACAAACCTCTAATTTGCTGCTATAAAGGGATATTACAGGCTTAGGCTACAGTCCAGACAAAACACGATTTGTTGGACATCATGATTTAAGATCCAGAACACCCAAAACAGAGAACAACATATGATGGCCAGGGATGTGGTGGATGGGGAATGCTGGCAGAGAGTGAGGATCCAACTACAGCTTCGGCAAAATCTAAGAGGAAAAGCACAGCAGGCTGCTGCCATCCATGGCTGCAAAGCCTCTACCTCTTGCAAAACCAGCAGAAGGAGAAGATGTGTACAAGGACAGAGGCATGGCTAGCATCCCTGGCACTGCCAGCCACCAGTGCAGGAGCAAGATGTGGCCCCTGCAATTCAGGCGATCTCTTTCTGCAGTAGGGGAGCAGGGATCCCCTTGTCCCAGCACTGGTTGCTCCTTTCAGTATGCGAGCAACAGCTCTTGCTAACTGTGAAAAGCCACAAGCCTCTCCCATCTGCAAATATCAGTGTACCTCCTGGCTACAGCACAGAGGTCACTTTCAGAGAGATTTCCCAACATCTCTCAGTATCAAGGTTCATTTGTATGCTTTTCTTTTTTCTTTTTCTTTTTTTTTCCTTTTTAAAGAAGATTGGAACAGTTAAGAGCTTCATCTGAGCTCAAAATGAGCTGGAAACAGAGGAAACAACCAAGCAAAGTTCAAGCTGTGTTTTATTCTGTATCTAGAAGCAATGTTTTCCAAGGAAAATTAAGATGTGTGGAAAGCTCATCTCACTATTGACAGCAGAAGCCTCTGAGGCATTTCAGGAGCTTTATAGTTTTCAGTTAACTCAAGCAGGGGAAGTTAACAATAAAACTGTGGCACAGAAATGTTAAGAGTGCCAAACTCCCCCACAGAAATGAAAAGAAGAGAAGTTAACACAGCAGGACATACAGGTAGTTCACAGAAGCTTGCTGTTGCTGTAATGCTTGTTCTAACCAGATGAAGGGACACAAATATTCCTTGAATCTGTGAACTGGAGAGGTGAAATTTCTCTGTACTTGAATCACTTAAATCAGTAATCTTCATAAAGTTGTCCAATGCACATGAAGTATATTAAGATACGGGAGATGTCAATGACAGCACTGGCTGCTCTGAGGCATCAATGAGAGCAAAGCCTCATGGACTGTGGCTGCACTTCAGCATGGGAGCATGGTGCAGGCTGGTGTGTAACTTCACAGCAAGTGGGAGGTGAGATGTCAGAGCACGCCGCTCTGACACCCCCAAGTCCCCTCTGGCTCCTTCAGTAACAGGGAGAGCAAAGAAATGGCAACGTTTCAAGCTCAAGATGTGCTGTTTCTCAGGAAAAGCAGTGGAGGTACTGATTTGGTAAATACGCACCTTGTGATCTGCTGGGGAACCAAAGAATAGGAGATCTTTAGTCTCCACGAATGAGGTGTTTCTGACAGGTAAATTACATCCTCCTCCAAAAGACAACATATTCAGTTTAGAAAAGAGAAACAGGGGTGTAAAACAATGCCTGCCTTTATTTATGGAGAAAGTTAGCTGAAAATGAGCACATGTCTTTAATAGAAACCAGGCAAAATCAGTTCCAGAAAGCACAGAATATTATTATTTTTTTTTCAAGTACAAATGCAGGATTTGGAAATTGAATGCAACCCTGGAAGAAACAGGGTAGCTGCAAACATGCTGTCCAGAACATCATTATCTGTGGTTTTGAAGAGTACAAAACTGCATGTTGCCTTTCCTGCCTACCTAAAAACAGCCCCCAAGAGCCTCAGAGGAACACCTCGACCTAGCCCCTGGACAATGACTATGGAGTATTTGATAAAGTTGCTTCAGAACAGTCCAGAGTTAAAAGTTGTGAATGTGAAGTATAACCTAAGAAGACACAGAAGAGCCACAGGCCAACACTACTGTGAGGAAGAAGAAAGTCATAAAGTACTTGGACATCCTGCCAGGATGTGTATGGCATTCTTCTGCCCTCCAAAAGAAAGCTTTCAGCTCTTGAGAGAGCTCTACTTAGAGACGCCAGGATGTTGATCCCCTAAGTATCACAGGAAGTTATGTTTAAAAAAAAAATGCTAGGGGTTAATTTAGAGCCTTAAAAATCTAAGATACAGTTCTAGTGCATAGTAATACTTAAAAAATCCACTGCTCCCTTGGAAAATGTTAAGCATAGATTATTATTTTTGTACTTGCCTGGAAAAAAAATACTTATTCTAAACTATTTTGCTCACTCCTTTTGTATGATTTTATTAATGGATATTAGAGTCCAAAGACTTCTTTACATGCCAAGTTCACTGTCATTCGACATGTCTGATATGTTGTTTAACAATGGGTTACAATATAATGGTATGAGTTCAAGTGGTTTGCAGTAGAGCAGTGGTTTGGACATGAAACCTATGGTCTGTATCACATCAGCCCAGGGAGGCGGTGAATATGGAGTAAAAATAAAGCACCCGGTAAAAGATGGCAGAATCAACCAGTGATCCATATTTTATGTAGTAGAGTTACAGGGTGTTGCCAGTGAAACAGACACTGCCATAAGCTGATGATTTATTTAACAGAAAACTCAGAATCAGAATGCCTATAACATCAGAAATGCATGTCAGAGGAACTGGTATTTGCAAGTGTACAAAGAAACAGATTAGGTCATTCAAGGGAAATCATGAGTGGGGGGTCAATAAATTTGGGCAACCGTCCAGGTGTAAGTGGGCATGGACATTAACGTTTGCAAAGAGAGACGTGGCTGTTTGGAGACTGTAAGAAATTGTCAGCCTGCTGGGACATCCAACAGCAGAGGACACTTTTCCTTCTGGAGGGGGTCTCTCTGGATGGCACTGGGCCTACCCTTCTTTCTGGAGGCTCAGACAAGAGCTGTTGCATATGGCTAAGGACAAGAAGCCCTTGGACAAAGTGCTGGGTTGACTGCCTTCAGCCCATAATGTATGAAGAAAGACCCAAAGGTTCACTTGACTATGTAAGCCACCTCCAAGGTTAATCTGACCCTGTCAGTGAGTTTGGTGAGGAGTTTGTCTCTGAGAACTTGGCAGGAGTTGTTATAAACCTTGTTGCCATTAATATCTTGCTGGGAATGGCAGATGTAGTGTTGCAAACAGCAACTTCAGAGGATGAAAACTGGAGATGAGAAGGGGAAGGGCACAAGATGTCTGGGATGTGCAGAGGCAGGCAGAGGGACATGTGCAGAAGAATCCCAGGACAAGACAACCTTCAGGGCAAATGACTCCTTTAATCTTCTCAACTAACAGTGGTTCTTCTTCTCACATAACATTATGTTGCTGTACAGTTTTTTATTTTTTTTTACTGTTTGTCTGGCATGGGGTCAGATGGGTTGAACAAAACCTGGGATGTCACCCCAGGTTTCTGGTCCCTTTTCTGCCCGAGACTTACATTACTAGTGCTGCCATGCGAGGCGTACCAGCACAAGTCAGAAGGTTGTTTGTACTTTCAAAACCTTAAAATCTTTGGAAGAGTATTCATTTCTTGTGGGTTTACCAATAAGATAAAATACCAAGGACAAGTCAAACAGCAAAGCATGATCTATTTTATTTCTCCCCACTTTCTATTGCTAAAAGAGCATGAGAAACACTCGAGGGCAGTTTGTGGAGTGCATCTACCATCCAATATGACAAGTAGGTTAATTGGAATGAAGGAAAATGTGACCCTTGACTACAACTGCCCCTTAAGGGTATTGAGTTTAATGTTGTTGTTATTGTGTTCTGAAACATTGTGAGGCAAAACACAGTGACGGGCTCTTCTCCGCATAGGAGCCGTTCTTAACAAATAGAGCTGCACCGAGTGACTCGGATTAAATTTGACTAAATCTTGCCCCGAGAAATCTTTCCCTCGAAAATCCTGTAGCACTCACAAATATTTTAGGAGTGACAATGCTGGTTGTCCAGCTCAGCGGAAAAGCAAGGCAATATGCATCTCCTAGGCATGAGAATGCACGGATCACCTGCCGGTTCTGTTGCTGGCTCTGCGTGCAAAGGAATCAGCCCTGTGACTGCATGTGGAGGGGGAAAATAGCTTTTTTTTTTTTTTTTTTTTTTTTAAGAGGGAGAAGGCATTGAAAGAAAATATGTGCAAATTAATGTTAAAGAATAGTGATTTTTAGTCTAATTCACTTGAATGTTCTGCTCTGCTGAATGCAGACAGTCTCTATGGAAATTCAGACAGTAAGAGTTGGGGCTACATGCATTCAAATTTGAATTGGCCTCATTACAGCTCAGTGTTAAAAGCTGTTACTAATATGGTTGGAGCTTATTCACATAAATTGGCCCTCCAGTTTCTATGGGACTAGTCCTTGGAACCGGATTTTGAAGAAGGAAACAAGTTGCACTCACAGAGCTGGAGGCTGCTGCAAGCCTCACTGGGAAGCATGCAGAAATGCCAGGAAGCACAGGGCAGATTTTGCTCGCTGGCTGAGGACCCCGCAGGCTGATGCCACTTCTTCTCCAGTCTTGCCCCATGCAGCATTGGCACAAGGAGAGCTGCACTGGCCTGGTGCGTGGTGGAAGAGGATGGAGAAAGGTGGAGTGCCACTGCTTTTGCCCCCGGACCTGAGCAACTTCACTTGGTCAGGCTTGTAATTGAAGTCTGTTCTTGGCTGTGTGCTGAAGACCACTGGGAGCCAGATCTCAGCTCTGGCAGGAAACCCTGCCTGGAAATGCCTTTCTGTGGCAAAGGGTCTGGGTGAGGGCACAGCTGTGGATAGAAAAGTCTCATGCAGGGATTTAGTATTCCTGGCAGACAAAAAAAAAAAAAAAAAAAAAAAAAAAAAAAAAAAAAAAAAGGTTAAATGTCAATAAAAGCAGTATTATCAAAAGGAAGAGAAAAGACCATGGTCTGAGGATGTCCTGAGATCAGCTGGGCTGCGTATACACAGATCTAGCCAGATTGGGCCTGCTCTGGAACTGCTAGTGGGAATTTATTTTTTTTCTAGACAAAGGCTATTTTTAATTGGGGTTTGTGAATACTAATAGAATATACACATTAAAAAAAAAGAAAAAAGGCCTCAAGAGCAAGTCATGAGCAAAACTGAAAAGTAAGTTTGTAAAAAGAAATCAGTCTAGTTATTGTATATTAGCATTTGCATATTAGCTGTATTATTTCACCTTATACAAAATCTGTTCCACACGTTCAGTCCTACAGGTGCCACTGCCTTCACTGAGAGCAAGATTAGTTTCCTGTCTCGGACTATCTGAACAACAAATAACAAAACTGTAAGCGTGTCCTAGACCCGAATCTGTTCTATAGCAGCAGAGAGACGTTTCAAAAGCCTTCAAGAGGTGAATTATTAAGTGAGAGGAAAGCATTTTTCAAACCGTGGTAGAAGTTGACCTGTGACCGGGTGAATGGTGATTTGAATATTTCGAATTATCTGAACATTTTTTACATCCTTCTTGGGTTTCTTTGGGATTCATAAACCACTTTGCTGAAGGGTGCAATTGCAGAGGAATGTTAGCAAAAGCACAAAAGGCACTCAGGCACTAGCCACCTGTTGAAATATTACAGGAGGTGCCTGCCTTTCCTCCATGTAGGCTTTAAGGAAACAGACCAGGGATGCTTATTTTTCACACCTCACAGAATCACAGAATTTCTAGGTTGGAAGAGACCTCAAGATCATCGAGTCCAACCTCTAACCTAACACTAACAGTCCCCACTAAACCATATCCCTAAGCTCTACATCTAAACGTCTTTTAAAGACTTCCAGGGATGGTGACTCCACCACCTCCCTGGGCAGCCCGTTCCAATGCCTCACAACCCTTTCAGTAAAGAAGTTCTTCCTAACATCCAGCCTAAAACTCCCCTGGCGCAACTTAAGCCCATTCCCCCTCATCCTGTCACCAGGCACGTGGGAGAACAGGCCATCCCCCACCTCACTACAGCCTCCTTTAAGGTATCTGTAGAGAGCGATAAGGTCGCCCCTGAGCCTCCTCTTCTCCAGGCTGAACAAGCCCAGCTCCTTCAGCCGCTCCTTGTAGGACTTGTTCTCCAGGCCCCTCACCAGCTTCGTCACCCTTCTCTGGACATGCTCAAGCACCTCAATGTCCTTCTTGTAGCGAGGGGCCCAAAACTGAACACAGTACTCGAGGTGCGGCCTTACCAGAGCCAAGTACAGGGGGACGATCACCTCCCTAGCCCTGCTGGTCACAGTGTTTCTGATACAAGCCAGGATGCCGTTGGCCTTCTTGGCCACCTGAGCACACTGCTGGCTCATATTCAGCCGACTGTCCACCATCACTCCCAGGTCCTCTGCCTGGCAGCTCTCCAGCCACTCATCTCCCAGCCTGTAGCTCTGCTTGGGGTTCTGATAACCTGTTCATGTTGATGTGGGTTACCTCTTCTGCCCCACTTTAGCTGTATGTTACTCCTTTACTTTCCTGGCTGCACAACACCTCAGTTTTGCCGCTGTAGCTTTGCCCAGTCACTCTCTAAGCCTGTTCTATTGAATGATCCTGTTTATCAAAAAACAAAATAAAAGCCCTTTATATATATATAATATATAAATTTATATATAGGAGGCGGCTTTTAAACTTGAGTGTTAATGACACCATCAGAGGAATAATTAAACCAGAACTAATTTGGCAGCAATATCGGATGGTGAGTGGAGTAAAATAATGACTGAACTTGTATCACCAGTACTCCACTCTGTCTATACAAGATCCCAACTATTGTGGATGCTACAAGTGAACTTGTTCTTGAACTGGTTTCTGCTTGCTCCTTAGCATCTGTCTGACAATACATCTCTGTGAACTTTTCTACCTAGCTGTTGCAAGAGTGAGTTTTTGGTTTGATATTTGCAGCATACAAACTGACTGGAAAAAAGAGTGCAAAATAAACTGATTTTTGCTGGTACATGAAGAAAGCAGAAAGGAAAGAAATGTTATTGTTCTTAGATAGACCTGAAAGTAATAGCTTTGTACAGATAAAGAAATATTTGGAAACACATTAGTACTGCAGTATTCCAGCTGGGACATGGAAATAACTTGTCTTGTTGGTGCTCATTTTCAGACAACAGAAATGAAATCATGTCTCCAGCACGGAAAGGTCAGCCAACAAGATTTTGCTAAATTCATCAAACTGTGCTCCCCACTGAGTAGATATCACTGGTGTGCACTAAAGTAACAGAGGGGCTGATGGTGTGTTCACCCAAACAGCACAATGTGTCCAGAATAGAAGCTGAAAAAAAATGCATTGATCTTTTCATTTCCTGTGTACTGAGAAGTAGGATTCCCTAGCTGAAACTTAGCATATATCTTTCTTTCCTCCCCCATCTTTTGTCTGGCAAAAAAACACATAATGGCTTCAGAGAGAAACCATTGTCCCAGCCAGCATCACCTGGCAGTAACAAGATGCAAGGAAGTTCTCCAAGATTTCAGTTCAGTATTTTTTATTGAGCAATAAAAGTCCAACCTGCCTCTTCTCATGAAACAAAGAAAAAAAAATCATTCGGTATAAAATTGTGTAAGGATATCTTTACACGTTTTGAAATTGGTTCAAAGCTACAGCCATAATTGTCACAGCATCCACAGATTAGATGACATTTACATCAGTTTTTAATTAAATTTACTTAATTTAGATATTTATCAGCCAGAATCCATTGGCATACTTTCTTCAAGCTTTTTTAAAGGTTAAATGAGCAATATGTGTAATGAGGTCTTTAAGGGAATACAAATTGTGTCAGTCTGAAATTATCCTGAAACCTGGTACTGTACTCAAGGATTTGTAGAGACAAATCCTGGCAGAGGGGAGAGTGTCTCCTGTTAACTCTGCTCACTCTGCTGACACCAGAGTGCAGTGTCTGACCTTCACACTGGCTGCTCCTGTCCAGGTCGGAGTGTGTGATGTGAATGCACTTGTGTGTGGTGGCTCCAGGATTATAACACACCCATGGCTCCAGCTTCTCGTGAATGGCGCTCGTATTGCTGCTTCCAGGGATCGTGAAGGTGCTGCGAGGTAGTGGTTTTGTTAAACACTTCTCAGGAGGCACTGAGCTGGGACAGGGCCTTCTGAAGCATGGCAGAGTGGCAGCAGTGAAAGAGAAGTGCAAGCCTGGCTGGCTGAGGACGTCCCTTGCATCTCTGGAATAGCTGAAGTGCTTTGGTGAGGTCAACTTCATGGGGAGGAGAGCAAGGAAAGGAATGTGCTCTCTTCATCCCCAAGCTAAACACCAGTCCTCCTCTTCCTTTACATCATAACTGAGCCTTCTGTACGCATCTACTGCACCATTCAGCACGGCACTGCTGCACCTTTTAAGGAGTATATGGTGAAGCATGTCTTGGAAAGAACATTATCACAAGCCGGCACAAAGCAGAATGAAATACACTGCTCTGAAAAGGGCAATTACAGTGAAGCTACATATGAGAGCTGCAGATGGACGCAATATGTAGTTGAATGACTAACAAGGAAACACAGTAGATGGCCTCCTAACAGCACATGGACCATATGGTATAGCAAAACTTGGGGAATCATTCTCATCAATGTGGCAGTTTTATAAACGCCAAGGTAAAAAAAAAAATACATAAGCTCTTTTGAAAATCCCACTGAGTATCTCATCTCAAGCTGACAGATTTTTTTCAAAGCTATCCTTATGGGTTCAGACATCACAGCATTGAATACAATAACAGTAAGACAGGGAAGACCAGAAGACTCCCAGTGAAAGTCCACACAGGATGGTAGACTTCTACTGAATTCAGCATCACTGAGTTACTAAATCCAGCATCAGTACTGTTTAGATTTTGATCAAGTTATTTGCAAATTAGCTTTTACTTCTTCACACAATTTGGTGATAAGTTGCATCTCAAAACACAGGATACTTAATTACACTATATGCAAAAAATAGTCAACCCTGATTCTTTCTGCCTGGCAGCGTATTGCGATTGTGGGGATGATTGAACTGACCTTGGGAGAATTAGTGGTGAAGAATGACTGGGGAAAAGTGAACTTCTTTTTGCAACAACCATCCATGGGTAAAATCAGAATTACAGGTTTCTGGGCTTTCTAAAGAAAACTTGCAGGCACTATGGATAAAATATAGATGACATATCCTTGTTTTGGTCCCAATTGTAATGAGTGCTAAGCAGCTTTCCTTCCACTCCATCTGCAGAAAGTCCCTGGAACAAAAGAGAAGCATTCATTCATTCCTTAAGACTGGTGTCAGTAGGATATGATTAAACAAGCAACACACACTAAAAACTAACTTCTGCATTGCTTTTGCTGGGATTTTTCAGAACTCGTGGTAGATCTGGGTCTTCCATCTCATGACACCAGGCTGATTTACGTGCCTCTGCTTGGGCATGCGGGCTGATTGCTGTTGCTCCTGACCATATCTCTGTGACAGTCTGTAGGTGTTATTGCCTGATAGCAGAGTTCTCAGGTGATATCGGGAGCTTCTTGTCAAAAGCTGTGGCTGAAAGATATGAACCGGATCCTTGTGATGGTTTCAGCAGTGCTACCAAGCATCTAAGTCTTTGCTCAGCTTGTCACTTGTCTTTGGCAGTGTCAAACCCACCGCGCTGAGATCTGAGGTCCTGAGCACACCGTGTGTGTCTTATTTGATCCTGATTATCTTAAACAGTCTGACAAGACAGTGGGAAATGGAAACATGACATTTATTATTCTGCAGAATGAAGGATTTTATGTTCTAGCATATTTTTGGCAAAATGCAGCAAAAGAGTCACATTTAGGGATATAGCAGACAGCTCTTAAGCAATATGCTAACTTATTTCTTTCTGTCCAAACCGTAAGCTATATGACAGCTGCCTTTCTAATGAGAAAAATGCAGTGATCATTACTCGTGTGTAGTGGTTGGCAACAGTTGTTTGAATTTCTGGTGAGCATAACTCTCTGATCTGTTTTTCTTGTGGTAGTTTACATACAGCTTCTAAAGTTTGCATTGTTAGTCATACCTATATTTAGAACTTTCATTAGTGATGACTCAATACAAGCAGAAGCAAAAAAAATAAGGAGAAAAGATATGACTGTAAACTCAGTAGGGATGAGAAAAAAAATTGTATCCTAAATTTCACTCTGTGGTAGTGTGCGCCTTGATTTCCAATTGGAATTAATTTCAGCAGTCAAAAATGTTTTTAAAATAATTGGCAACGCAGAGAAACTCATTTATAAGCTGATTTTTATACACTGATTTTTGCTTTAATTACTGTAAGTGCTTTCTTTCCCTGATTAAAAAGGAGCTAGGGTAGCTTAAGGCAAATGTATTCAGTTATTTACTTTAAGTAAAGAGATCGGATTTGTCAGGTAGAAGGGGAGATGGGATGTTGGTTCAACTTTTCTTCAGAGAAGGAACAGTAAGTAAAGTTAGGTTATGCTGAATTGTTAGTTTTTTGTTTGTTCATTTGTTTGTTTGTTTGTTTTTTGAGAATATCTAACACACATAGAAAAGAAAATGTATGTTCTTCTCCCCTGCTCTCCTGAGTACTCCGGAGAGTGGCCTTTTCACATTGGCTTTGGAAGGCCAGGAAGGTTCATGCTAACAGGTCTTTTCCATTGCTGTCCCAAATATCCCAGCAACATTCAATCTGAATGAGCCAACACGTATGGATTGAGATCACTGAGACCATAACGATACTGCAGGTGGGATGACATGTCTGGGACTGGTTGGCCTTAGACCTAGTTCATTGCTTGAAATTGGGTGCCCTGTCCAGAAAACTACCTGTGATCATTTTTGTTTTCCCTTTTCTTGCTGGAAAAGCACCACAGTCCTCCCTGTGGTTGCACTCTCTTGACTCTCCTGTCAAGAGTTGTGACCTCCAACAAATAAATGAAACATAAATGGCTTAAGAAAAGGTTGCAAAGATCTCTCTTGCAGACTCCCAGTCTTTATGTAGCCAGCTGGATCTTTGATCTTCTACATTTCATATTAATCATCAATAAATTATACAAAGTGGTTATTTTATTTTTTATTTTATCCAGAAAGAAATCATCTTTGAAGGGAAGAAAAAAGTTACTGTGATAAGAAGGGAACAGGCAAGGAGAGGAAAGACAGATACTGCCAAAAACACTGTGTCTCCCTCATCTGTATCTTGAAAGTACTGTGGATAAATTATAGTTAGCATGTGGATGATGTAAGACACTGACCTAATTCTGCCCTCATCTTTATTCCAGTAGTGCCCTTTGACTTACTCTGTGAGGGCGGAAATGTGAAGTTTCAGCCAATTTCCTAAAAAAGGAGTTCCCCAATTTCTGCATTATTTTGAGGGTGAGATGCTGCCCGGAATAAATTCAATTGGTTGGGTAGTGCAAGGTCACTCCTGGACATATTTCACAAGAAAAGATGAATTTATAGTTGGTCTAAATTAGTGCAGCTTCAGTGAAGTCAATTGAATTACTCTAGCTCCGTTCGGGTCTTGTAGTCGGATTGCCTCTGGAATATGAAGTATATCTCATCTACTATGAGTAGCAAAGCAAATTTAATCTTTCTGGGTGATAAAGAGGAGAGGCCAAGCCTTTCTTTCAAAAGGTAGGAAAAATGAACATGCCTTTGGAGGTGCACTGGGGAATATTTAAAAGACAAAATCCTGCAGAAAACACCGTGACACTGATGTAAGGGAAAAAAAAAATGCATCTACTCAGATATCCCAGGGCAGACAATGGGGACTGGAGGTTTTCGGTAGCTTGAGGGCAACAATACCTGGCACTGGGCTCTCTTACCATCAGGAGATGCAATGGGGGCAATTGACCACTTCTCTGGGCAGAAAGCTCCCCAGGAGAGGGAAGGGGGAGTGTGAACGATCACCAGCATGGTCACAAACATGCTGGTGCAGAGCAGTGCAAGACCCCGTGGCCTTTTTTTGACCCAGGCAAGTATATTTAGAAGGACGTGCTCTCAGGCTCCCCAGTGATTCGTTCATGCAGCTAGCTCAGTTTTCAAGCACTCTTCTCATAGCTGAGGACACACAGTAGACTTGCAAAAACTCACAACTTATGTGAGGTGTCTGAAAATTGCCCTTTGCAGACTATTTCTTTTAATGAAATGTATCTGTAACACAAATATCAAAGCACCCAGAGATAGAAGCTGTCATTATCCATCTACCCATCAGCAAATTCAGCATTAAAGAGGGACTAAAGGGCTGCATATGTATGCGCACGCAAATCCAGACACAGATGTGAGTGGTGCCTAGCTGAAAGGTCCCAGCTTTACATGTGTTTTGCTATCTTAACAGAGAAACAAACACTCTGGGGCACATGAGTGTACTTTCCTGAATATTTTCCTGATCAACTCAGTTTCCTTGAGTGCTAGGCTTTAGTGAAATATCAGTTACTCACCAAGTGCTCTTTGGGAGGGCTGTGTGGCAGAGAGGGAAAACATTTTCCCTTGCATTTATGTATAACAACATTTTCTGGAGATTATGAATGACTTCTGATACTTTTATGCTTGTTTCCCTGAGATGGATGAGTGGAACGTGAAATAGTTCCTCATTATAATGTAGTATGTCGCTCCACAAAGCAAGCCAAAAAGAAGAGAGTTTGCCTCACTTTTGAATAGGCTTTAAGACCACCACAGTACACTGTGTTTGCCAGCAAAGGGTACACAAAATAAAAAAGCAAGAAGAATATGCTAGAAATTATTTCACAACATCCAAACCATCTGCAGGAAGCACAAAATGGGCCAAGGGGGTGCCCTGTTTCATCATGAAGTAAACCTCGCCGTTGTGAATTAAATCCAAATGCCTGTGTTTTCATATGATACATTGCAATTAAACAAAGGAAGAGGTTTTGTGAAATGCTGCACCCAAGGAAATAATTCTGAACAGGAATTTAATGCAAATATCAAAGCTGCATCAGAATGTGTTTTGTCCAAAGTATTTATTTCTTGTGGAAGCACTGTAGGATTTTGACAATGTTGGCAAATCTCAGGTTTTGATTTTGAGATCCAAGAAGTGACTAATGAAATTGATAACAGCTGTACATTTGAGTACGCAGACTGTCATTGCCATTCATTTGTATATTCAAGGTGGACGTATTTGCCCAATGAGTTTCAAATCTCTTTAAAATACAGTTCATATTAAAAAAAAATGGACTTCTATGCTGTTATTCTGGAGCTTCTGCCATTTGATTGACATCTAGATCAAATATATTTTATTTACCTTCGGGAGAAAAAGGTTTCTAGCTACCAGCCTGGACTGGGAGCAAAGTGGTGGCAATGGTAGAGTGCTTGGGTCACCCCTGGGGTCGGTGGCATGTGACAGCTCTAAAACAAACTTTTGCCCCAGGGTAAAGGAAGAAGGTAAAATTCTCAGTTATTGTAGTTACCAACTTCTCTGATTCCTGCCCTTTGTTTTATGCCGTTTCCATGCAACATAGGATTCAACAAGCTAGAAAGATGTTGCTATCAAAGCGCCAGCCCTTTTTTTCAGCAAAGCCACTGGGTGAAGGTCTGTTGCTCAGCTAGCGGTGACTGTGTTTTTTTTTCACAGACATTAAGAAAGAGATTCTTCAAAAGAATAACACTGTTTCTCATTTAGTATTTCTTAAAAAAAAAAAAATAAATCACATTTACCTCTATTTCTTTGTCACATCGCTTGGCTTAACCACACTCCATGTGCCAAAATGTCACCTTGCACTGCTCTGCTGAAAAAAAGGGTGAAAAACCAAACTACTCTCTGCTGAAAGAGTCTGAGTGTATCTTTCTCAGCAACAGGGAGAAGGTCCTATCAAAGTAAATCACATCAAACACCAGCAGTGCTACCCCTGCTGGATTTACAAGGTCCTTTTAATCCCAATTGATGAGACCACCTTGGAGTACATACTGATATGTGCCTGGATACCAACAATGGACTTAAAAGCCAGAAGACTAAATTGTCCAAACAAAACAAAACAAAACAAAAAAACACAAACCATAGCACAAAAATAGGGTAAATCTCCCAAGAGGTATTGAATGCCTCTGCAGGTTTGAAGAGGCTGTGTCAACCCATGTGGGCTCCTGGGAGCACCCAGTGCTGACTGCTCCTCCTGGGGATGGCTCTGGGATTGGAGCTGTTTTTCTCTTTTTCAGCAAAGAATCAATTAATATCTGATTTTGGTAGAAAGTGGGATGCCTTGACATGACTCCAGCCCCATGTGTCCTCCCCATGGCCCTGGCGCAAGGCTTCCATTTTCAGCACTGAGCTGGATGCAGTGGCCAGGGCCACCGCCGCAGAGCTATATACAGTTGTAAACCCCCAAAACAGTGCCACCAGACACCATCACAGCAGCTCCACAGCTACTTTCCACGTCTGGTATAAGTTGGCAAGAAGGGGGATGAGAAATTGGGACTTATATTTTAGCCAGCTCAGGCACGCAGCTACCCTGTGTTGCAATTAGCCTTTCCCTTTAAAATCCTTCCAGGCTCCAGTGGGGCAAGAGGCAAGCCACTGTGCTGCAGCACGCAGCTGCTGGGGTGGTTTTGGCACATGGCATGTCCCAGAGCTGAGGTTTGCGGGCAACTCCTTCAAAACCATGCGTTTTTTAACACAGCAGAGCTGAGACTTCTGGCTCCCCTGGTTGAACCACAGCAGCGAGGACGTGCTGTCGCTGCTCACACAGAGCTGTGGCCCCGCTCAGTGCAGGCAGGACCGCGTTCCTCGCTTGTGCTCCCAGACAGGGTGCCTGTCTTTGAGTGCGTAATCTTTGCTCAGTGCCTGGCACCGCTGAATCAAACTGCAATCATGTCTTCCCACTGCGTCGCCGCAGGTTGGTAGCCACAGCCCTCGATGCAACGAGGCGTTGCTAATTAGGATGGCTTTCTCCTCTTCGGGCTTAATAAAAATACTCTCCATCCGCGAGTGGAGCTGAGAGAAGCACAATTCGGGTGGGGAGGGGGAAATCTCCTCCCCATTTGACTACCTTCATTGGGAAAAAAAAAAAAAAAAGACAGAACAAAGCTTAGGTAATTAAAAATTGCAAATTAGAATACTTTGAAAGGTGTTCATTTCTTATGGACTTGAACCCTCTTCAGCAAGCCAAGAGGATAATATCTCCTCTTCTCCCAAACTTCTATACATTTGGCGTGTGTCACTGCATATCCAGGAGTGGGCTAATTAAAATTGTTTTGTTGCTAATGATAGTGCATCTTCTTTCACTAAAGAGTTCAAACTACAGCATTCCTCTTGATCTGCTGCGAGATTTTTTAATCTCTAAATTAGAAAAAAAAAAAAAAAGCATATGCCCTTTTAATGCCTATAAGAATTTGAGCTCGTTAATGCAAGAGGAGAAAAAAAAAAAAAAGAAAGTAGGATTTCTATTATAGCTGTTCTTTAATTATGGAACAGCATGTGCGAGAAGACTCTTTACTCATAACTGTGTCCTCAATTCTATTACACATTTTAGTGGAGAATGCATGTAATAGAAAAACAGCAATAGACTGTGGAAATTGTCCAGAGCCCTGCTCTCCTAGGGAAAAGATGCCAATGGTATTTTTGTGCTGCTACTCCTCAGCAGCCTCTTTGCACTTTCCTCCAGGTTACATGCACAGCATGACTCACTGCCTGATGGTTTCATTGAAACAGAAAAATATAGACACAGTAATGATTGCATTCAATCATAAACTACAATCAATACAGCAGAGTTTAAATGTTCTGTGCCCTGGCGAGCCACTACAGGGTCCCCCCCTTTCCCAATCTTATTCCCCGAAGAAATGATTTTTCATTTCTAAAGGATAACAGTTGTTCCAAGTGATCTAGCAGATGTAGCCGAGTCTCTCAGAATGAAATATGTAGGTCAGAGCAGGAGGCATTCATTGTTTTCTTTGATGTACCTTCATGTCAGCCTTTCTTTGGGTGGAAAAGCCACTTCGCAATACTTACGGAGTGCCTCGCGGGAGTCCGACCGGAGGAATCTTGCAGTCCCCCCCCACAAGGTTCATCCGAGGGCAGCGGGTGGGCAGGGATGTTTGTGTTCAAACCAGAGACTCCGTGGCCCTTTATTTATGGACACTGGGGCGTAAATCTCAATCTGGTTCTTGAGTGAACACAATTATCTCAACAAAATTGTTTGTGTGTGTGTGTACATCTCAGCACCACTGCAGAGTTTGGCAAACCCACAGTCTCCGATGAGAAACTGCTCCCAGGAGACCCCGGCGGGACTGAAAGTAGGATGGGGGAGAGAGGGGAGACACAGCCAGGTCAGGATGCAGGGAGCCTCTCCCGGAGAAATAACAAACCTGACTTTTGGCCTGTAGAGCCATCACACATCCCATTGCCAATCACAATTCCCTGGAGGAAATACCCTCTTTTCAATGCCAGTAAAAAAAAAATCTGGGTTAGTGTTCAGGATTACCTGCTCTTTTGCAGCATCTTCAAACAAGGGGAGTCCAAAGTAGTCACTTCTTCCAACAATTCTGGTGCTGTAACGAAAAGGCACGGCGGCAGCATCCCCTTCCCATCGCGGGCTGGGAGTCATCTCCCACGACGCTCTGATTCGCACCCCAGCAGGCTCGAATTCCACCTTCCTTAATAACCACGCTGCACTAGGAGCTAACAAAAAAAGGCTTTCCCTTTTCCTGTTAGCAGTGGTAACTGCCTAAAGATGAAAAATAACTCCCATAAGGCCAGTATAAAATGAAATCATGCCAACAAACCCTAAATAAAGGTTGCACTTCCAACATGTCTCCTGTTACACTTGGGATGTGCGGTAAGTGACAGCTGAATAAATCAAACCCCTGGAGTTCCATCATAACGATCAGGTTAAAAGTGTTATTATCTCATTTTAGCTAAAAGTTCTGATTCACTTTTTTTTTTTTTTTTTCTTTCCTCAAACCTGGGAGATCTTGGATTGTATGCCACTCATATTAGAGCAGGAAAAGGACTAGTGTAACTTTCTGAAAAACAGCCTCTTTTTTTTTTTTTTCTTTTTCTTTTCTTTTTTTTTGTTCATAAATCAGTGTTCCTGCTTTCATTCGGCTGCCTGTCTCCCTTTCTTCCTCTCCCCCTGTTTCCTCCTCCCACTCGTTAGTCTGTTCAGCACCTTCGGTGAGTCACACAGAGCCGGCTGACAAGTGAAGTCAAGTTCGACTCCACATAAAGTTACTGCAGAGCCCTTCTGCCGCGAGGTCTGCTGAGAGCAGCTCCGGCTCCTGCTCCCTCCTCTGAAGCCAGGCTGGGATGGACCTTTGCCTCTGAGGATGCTCGTTTGGGACCATGAGTCCCTGGCCAAACCTGGAAATCTGAACTGTGGGCACCGGTGTGAGTCAGCTAGCTCACAAAGATTGTACGTGGAAAACTGTAATTTACCCGCCTTGCCAAAACGCTGCGAGTATGGATTGAATTATGTCAGGTTAATTTAAGCCTGAGGGAATGAAGGAAGAGCCCCAGTACTGGTTAACTCTCAGCTCCTGTCTCTCCCCCCCTACCCCCCAGCTGAATTATATACCCTTAAAACTTGCAGAATGGGTCTTCCCCTTGTGACAAGGAGTGTCAGGACAGGGCACGATATTTAGGTCACGATAGCTCACTGTACAACAGGTCCTGAAGCAAGGACTAGGAGCCACGTTCAGCAACCCCTCTTCAACAAGGTCTGTAAGTGTGTGCCTAACCTTAAGCACACAGTGATCCTTAAAAAAGAAAAACAAAAGGCTATGCCAATCCGTGTGCTAATAGACGAGAGGTTTATGGCAGCCTTACCAGCTGCGTAGAGCTG
Source organism: Anas platyrhynchos (assembly GCF_047663525.1). Classification (NCBI taxonomy): domain Eukaryota; kingdom Metazoa; phylum Chordata; class Aves; order Anseriformes; family Anatidae; genus Anas; species Anas platyrhynchos. Next base: position 140,612,702 of record NC_092587.1, read on the forward strand.
TCCTAAACCAGATTTTAGTGCATGAGGCGGACTCCGTAATTCAAAGTGTCTGGCTTAGATTTTGTGGCATTTCGACAATAGTTGCCTGGCCTCAGGAGAGGCACCTAGACCACCCAGTTTGGTAACTGGGAATCTGATTCTGCCAGTGGGGAAGGTAACTGGTGCAGAGGGGCACTCCAGAAGTCTTCTCTGTTGAGCAGGGAGCTGCCACGATGCAGGCAATGGTCTAGAGACCTCCTCTATAGCATGGGGACATTATTCCTGACCACCTTTACCAGCCCCTTTGCCTTGGAGTCCTCTTTTACATCCAAGGCACTGATGTAGGAGCTCGGGAGGTGCTACCCCCTTCGTGGTGGTCATGGGTCTCATCTGGGAGGGTCTTGCTCATTGCGTCTCACATGTTTTTTTTTATGTGATGGTTAGTGGGAAAAAATATTGGGAGCCACTCTGGGGCCTCCCTTCTGCCCCTTTTTCAATGCAGAAGCCCTTACACAAGAGTTACCCACCACAGCATTTTCCTATTGTATTTGCTCTGTTTCCTCTTTAGCCTGGTGCTAAGCCAGAGTTAGTGGGTTCAGACCTTTATCCTGGTAATGAAGCAGTCTGGATCTTGCCTTTAGTGCTCAAGCCTTAAACAAATCCAAGTCTATTCTTTCTGCTGCAGAAATGGCAGTTAATCTTCATTTCACTGTTAGCAATGATGTAATTTTATGACTCCTATAGGTACAGCTATTAACAAGGCTTAGAGAAGTCTTAAATACACTCCTTTTTCCACAGACTGGGTAAAGGCTGGTTTGTTACCAGGAAAATAATCTTTTAAGTCTGGGATTGATTACTGCTCGCTCTTTTATGTACATTTAAGTATTAGGTCAGTTCTGAAAGATGCATAAATTACCGAAACCAAACTGTTGAGTTAATAAGAATGATATTTTCAAACTCTTATGGTTCCATTTTAAGTTCCCATGCTATTAATGCCAGCTGAATAGCTTACTGCAACTGAAATGCACCGCATTCAGGGCTAAATTATGCTAAAATAGGTCAAGCAGCAGAGAAGGCAGTTATTTTGACTGAACTAGGGTTAACAAGATGCATGTAACAAATGCCTCAGGAGAACAATCACATGCGCTTGCTGCACATGATACCACAGCAGGATACCCATAGCTTCAGGTTCCAGCTAAATGGCATCATGGTGTGCTCTTTCGGGCAAGAAAATAGTTTTACAATTGTTTGAATATGATCCCCTCCGTTTATGTGATGTAACCTGACAGTTTAAAGGGTCCCGTAAGTACGTTTTCACTGAAGCCTATGCAACTTCTACATACCCAACTAGGCTGTTTTTAACATAAAGCAGAGGGAGAACAAAGAAGTAATTAATGAAAGAGCTGATACCTTCTGAGACTCCTAGCATGACAGCATGCCCAGCTGTCTTTCCACTTCCTTCTGAATAAAGAAAGAAGAAGTCGGGAGGCAGAAATTAGCCTGAGGTATTAAAATTGGACACAAGCTGAAGTAGTGCATGTGAGCATCCTTGGATTTTATGGTGAAAGTAATGAAATACACATCTAGTATTAGTCAAAGAAAAGAAAAGAAAAGAAAAAAGAAAAGAAAAGAAAAGAAAAGAAAAGAAAAGAAAAGAAAAGAAAAGAAAAGAAAAGAAAAGAAAAGAAAAGAAAAGAAAAGAAAAGAAAAGAAAAGAAAAGAAAAAAGAAAAGGTCTTTTCCTGTAATTTCTTTGATTTTTCAGTAGTCAGTTCTATATCACACATATGGAACATTCTACAATGTATATATTCCCTTCCCTTCCCTTCCCTTCCCTTCCCTTCCCTTCCCTTCCCTTCCCTTCCCTTCCCTTCCCTTCCCTTCCCTTCCCTTCCCTTCCCTTCCCTTCCCTTCCCTTCCCTTCCCTTCCCTTCCCTTCCCTTCCCTTCCCTTCCCTTCCCTTCCCTTCCCTTCCCTTCCCTTCCCTTCCCTTCCCTTCCCTTCCCTTCCCTTCCCTTCCCTTCCCTTCCCTTCCCTTCCCTTCCCTTCCCTCTTGTTCCTTTTTCCTTTTCAAAAAGCCTCTATTATGAATAGCTGCACTTGCATTTTGAATACTTTCACCACATCTCTATGTTAGGGAACAAATACCTTACAGTGGAAAAATGAAGCAGAGAAAAACACATAGACATATTGATTGAGTCTGCTCTCACCAAGCACCTGGGCCCGAATACTTGTATGTATACACTCTGTGCATAAACAAATGCTGCATCTAATATGCCAGATGCACATCCTTTTTCAGAAAGTTGACATGTACACTGAATATTAAATTTAGGAACATTTATGAATGTGTACTGGAATTTGCTTATCCAAGAGCACTGGATGTTTTTCTGTAAAGCTATTTGCTGATACTAAGTGCCAAAATGTTAAAAATTTCCAGTCTTTACAGCTGTGTCCATTTTTATGAGGGGTTCTGAATTTATTATTTCTCTGAACAGAGAGACAGAGGAGACAGAGAGGAAACAAACACATGCTCTAAGAAAGTCTCTTAAAGAAACTGATTATAGAAAGAAATAAGCTTTCTACTGTAACCAAAAAAAAAAAACATTTTAATCTGTTTTCTTCACTGAGAGTTTCTGTAGCTTTTTCACATCTGGCCAGGCTGCTTTTAATACAATGTATAGAGAGAGCAAAGAAGGCATTGATGAACAATCCTTCCAACTCCAGCTTCAAGTGATGAAAGTCAATTTCTGAAATCCAACAGAACTGTTTTCCAAATAGAAATGATGACTTTCGGACAAGAGGGGAACTCCAGGGTTTGGACACGGGAAATTCAGGAGGGTGGTTACTGCCTGTGAAAGCTTTGTTTAATTTTATTGTTGAAAATAGTTCAGAATGAGGGTTTCAACATTGTCTTCCTATTTCAGTCTAGGATCTCACAAAAGACCTTTTTTCTTCTGGTTTAGAAGTTATCTCAGTCTGTCTTTGATGAACCAAACTGGATTCACCTACCTTGAGACAAAATTTCCTTTACCATAAATGAAACATGTGAATTATCTATGATAATTAGACTTGACCCAGTTACTGGATTTGGGAACATCCTTCTACCTTGCCTGGAGCTGAATGTCCCTACAGAAAGCAAACCTCACTGTTAAGACAGGGTATAATCAGGGTTAAAAACCTTTCATCGGAGACACAAGAAAAGATGTAACTGAACTAGCACTGTTCCGTTGCCTGACATTGTCTGTTGCTTTTTTTCTGCACAGCGAATTATTCATTACTAATGATTTCGTTATCTACATGATGACAACTCCTCACCCCTCCTGCCCCATACACGCCCTACCATAACAAGAACATTTATGACAAATAGTGATGTCACATCCTTAAACTTATTTAATAAGTATCAGCTGTGAATCAAAGGGCTCAAGAAATCCTTTCTCACCCATCTTACAACTTCAGTGAGTTGCAGGGTATCAATGGCCGAGTGTTACCACCTTCGCTCGGAGATAAGCCCCGAGTACACAGCAGTGTAATAACGCCTGATGGGAACCACATGCCCAGGAAAACCCCCACAGCAAGATTGCATTGTACTAAGAAATTCCGTTTGTTGGCTGGCTGGCTTCAGAAATGTTATTTATCCCTTTTGAGCTTCCAAGTCAAAATGCAGGGGCTTATCTGCTGGGAGCGTAATCTTGTACCGAACCAGCGAGACATTGAGATTCTGTTGAACTCTCTGAGAGTTTCCATCGTGTTCTTAGCACAGACTTTGGGATTAGCTGACATATGCTCCCTGAACTTTCATTTTGGAGGGTCAGTAGAGGAAAGAAAGCAAATGTTGCTGTGCTACAAAAGAAGGTTTTTTGCCGTCTTGTTTTATTTTGTAAGAAAACGTCTAATAAATGATAAAATGCAGTTTCTTTCAGTGCAGTATTCTCTGGGAGTTGCAGCAAAATACTAGGATTCTGTCGAAAGCTACAATATTAATGGCCATTGGTATAAAGTGCAGGTTAGGGACATCCCTGTGATAAAATATAAATATTAGTAAATCTCCTACTCTATCTACAGCTCCCAGAAGAAAAATGTGTTTTTGCCAATAGAGTTTGTATCAAATTTGTGTTCAAAACCAAATGGCACATCTTCCAAGAAAAAAAACCTGTGGCTATGGAGTGAGATTGTGTCAGCACATGGATGTACCCATACTGGCAAACCCTCTCTGGTGTGGACTAAACTTGACCCCAGAACAGTGTAATGCATGCAGATTTTTATTTACCTATTAATACGACTTTACAATAAGGAGAAAGTGAAATAACTCACATGAATTGGAAATATAATAGTTAGCCTGAAGGAGGGAAAAAAGAAGTGTGTGGTGAAGCTCCTCCAGGCTGGGATGGGTGCTGGGAAGCTGAGACAACCCGCTTTGTTCAGCCAGCTCTTACACCAGATGCTTGGCATTAGTATGCTCTCAAAAGTACAGTTTCAAGCTAAAACTCTATTTTGAGGCCATTGAAGTAAGGAAGCCTCTCAACATTTTTTTTTCATTTATGATTTATGAGGGCAGTTGAGCCCTTGGTACAAAATTAAAGGCTGAATAAGAGAAACTGGAAAGAGGCAGGACAAATGAACTAAGTTCATGATGAAGTGCCAGAAGCCTCCTGAAGCATAATTCCCCTTCTACATTAACATGTCACTTGACCTTGGGCAAGTTTTTTACCTTGCAAAAGTTCGTTTTATCTGCTGACAAAATTTGCAACACTAAATATGCCCAGGGATGAGGATGCATTCATTTCAATGTGTAAACCATTTTGAAAGCCAAGACCACTTTTTATGTGTATTACGCAAGTATTTCAGTCCAATTCTTTATATAGTATTTGAAGAATCATGGGCTTATATTGACTAACCCAGCCATAGTGCCACACTGCAGTAAATTAGAACAAGGCAGCAGTTTGGATCTCCTTTTCAGCTACCTGACGTCCTCACAATCAAATGAAAATGCCACAAACTAATTCATTTACCAGCTGGAGAGATTAATGTAGGAACAGTGATGTCTTTACACATTAAATCAGGCTGGAGTTTGTCTGTAGGGTCTGAAAAATCTGCGGTCACTGCTTCCACTCCTGGTTTTAGGAAGCTGGACAAAAATATCGAGGTAAATTAACAACACTTCTCCCTTAAAAACACGTCTCTAGGTCGCTTCCTTTGAGGAGACGTTCTTGGAAATTAACTAAATGGAGCAAGATTGCTGGAGATACGTGTTTTTTCCATGAGCAATTAGACCTCAAGCCACACATGAGGCTGGCTCTGCAGCTAGCCAGGCCTCGCCTTCGGGACTCTTGTTTTCCCCAGTCTCCCCGAGCAGCAACCAGCACACGAGGGTGACAAACCATGCCACCCAGGTGCTGGTTGGCAGTGTCAGGATCAGGACCAGCTCCCTTCCAGACGGATGCCCAGGTGTTTGGGCTTCGCTGCTGCATGGCCAGCTGGTGGAAAGAAGCTAAGCCCCGCCATCAGGTGAAGGCCCAAGCTGCTCTCACTGCAGACTTTTTTGCTATTAATGCAGTCACTTGGGCTTTTCAGCTCGTGGGCTTTCCCTTCTCTGAAATAATCAGAGCACCTTGGTTCTTTAAATATTGGTATTTATTCCCCCAGCTGATTTGAACACCTCAGGAAGGTGCTTCCCTGGAACAGGCTGGGCACTCGGCTCCCAGGAAAGCATACTCTGTAGAAATATTACTCTGTGCTTTACATGGTCAGGCTCTCTCTCCAGCCCTCCTGCAAGGCTTAGCACATGGCAGGACCCTTCTGCAACCCCTGTTCGCCCCTACCCCAACGAGGGGCCATAGAGCAGCTTCCTCCTGCCCTCAGGACCCCTTGAGTGAAGCTTCACTCCTCTGACTGTCCAGGAATGACAGATGAACAGAGAGTGCTTAAACCAAAAGAAAAGAAACACAAAGCAAAAAAGCATTTACATTTTTTTCATTCAAAATACAATTTTTTTAAAAAAAAAAAGCCTCATAGAAAACACCTAACAGTTAACTGCATCAAACCCACTGGCAGGAGAAAAATGATTATACAATCTATATTCTACTATTTAACAGACACTAAATATAGTGCAGCAACTCAGAACAGTACAAAACATAATAATGTGAGAAATGGTGCTGAAGAAGAGAATGCTGCCACTCTACATAGAGGCATTTTTAGTGTTATGTTCCTCAGGAAGAACATCAAATATTTTTCTGAGTGACCTAATTTTCTTTGTCTGATCAAATGTGCCAGATGCTTCCTTATTCAGAGTTGCCACTCTAAGTGAAAAACTGTTTTCTGGCAGCCACTTGAAATCTCGTCTTCAGTTTTCTGTTAGGGATTATTATACAATCATTGCCCGGGCAGACTGAAAGCATATGGTAACGGGGCTGACATTATCTCTGCTATTTCAAAGTTCCCTAAGGATGTGTGGGCACAGCTACAGTCTCAGGTATAAGCCAGCCTCCCCAGTGCATTCAAAATGCCACCCAAACTCAGCAGTGACCACACAAGCTGGAGTGGAGAGCTCGGCAGCCTGGTTTCCATCCCCCTCTCAGAGGTGGAAGGTTTTCTTCCTTTTGCAGGTATGTCCGTGACTTGACCAGGAGAAAAGGATAAGGGTGGCTCAGTGCCATTTACCATGCAGGTCCCATATGCAATTATAAATTATACCCTTTGCAACCTGGTTGGAGGTTGAAAATATAGCCTGGTTGAAAGGCTATAGCCACCCAGGTCTTACATACTGCATTTAATTCTTGCTTTACTGATTAACATTTATTGTCTTCTTTCTTGAGGGGCTGTGATGATTATGACGATTGATTTATCCTTTCCCAACATTCCTGATGCCTGTGACAGGAAATCAATGTTTGTAGGAATACAGAGCCAAAAGACTGTGAGCTAGCCACACACATCCCAAGTCATGCTGATGAATTTTCCTGACACCCAGGTTACCTGTGGTGACTTCCAGCATGCTCTGGACCTTCCTGAGCCCTTCTGGCCCTCAGAGGGGGTGTCTGCACCACTAAGTAAGACGTATGCAGGCTGAGCTCAGATACTGAGCTTCAGTCTAGATGCTCAACAAATACCTTCAGCTTGTTGCCCAATGGGAAGGCTACATCCATGCTTGTAGATGAATGAGCTTGCACGTGCCCATACATCAAAGGTGAAAATTTTGATTTTACTGTTGTTGTTGTAATTTATTTTGTGCTACCTTGTCCCTGGAGATCCCAAACCCCCACTGCTCAAAAGGCAGCTACTAAAGTTATATCTACTTATGACCAAGAGGGGACCAAGGGCAATGGGCAGCAGCAGAGGGGCATATGGGAGTTCTCAGAAGGGTTGGGCAGGGTAGAGAAGGTAAAACCTGGTGTTTTCTTTTTCATACTGATTTTGGGGAGCAGACCTTGGGCTGGCTGGTCCCCCATTTGCAACAGCTCAGCACCAGGCCATGAAGCAACCTAGCAATCAAGCATCCTCCATGACTGGGATGCTCCAACAGGAGGCACGTGGCTGCATACATCTCTGGAGTAGTTTAACTACATGTGTAGATTTAAACCAGCATTGGCAAGGGACTAGAACTGTGGATGTTCAATAAACACTTAAGTACTTAAAGCTACTTTATTTCTGCATGGCTAAGTTGATTAGAAATTGATCTAAGATAAAAGAAAATGAGTTGCTTTTAAATTGTAGTATCTACATAGCCAATACATTCCTCTAAGAAAATCAGTAAAAGGTTGTGCATTGACAAAGCCGTCATGGAAATTATGTTTCCAAGCCATTTAGATGTTAGTTTCTTTAACTTACTCTGAAGTAACAGCTATTAGTAGTATCTACTGTCTCAACAAAAACAAGTGGATCAAAATCCAATCTTGTTTTGTGAATTCTATGCACAAATATAATTCAACATACATCCTTTTTTCTTTTTTTTCCCTTTCTGACTTAAATTAGCACCTATATACAGCTCAAGGAACCCTGCAGAATTTTAAACAGGCAGTATTGAAATAAATAAATCTGTGAGATAATGCATTCTACAATATTCACAGCTGAGATTGCTCATTTTCTCCTAGACAGTCTGTAATTTTACTGTAACTTAATCATGACCCAGACTGTAGTACGGTTTCTTAACACATCACTACAAGTTGTCCTATTCACACCCCAAATGAAAAGAAAATTCATGCTGAAATACCAACAACTTGGAACAGAGACATCATCTCAGTCATACCTGTAGCATCACCAGGCTCTATCTATGAGACAAAGAGAAGAGCTACAGGAAGAAATTTAAAATCTAAGAAGTTCCAACAGTTCTGGTTTTAACAAACTCTATCCTAGGGCAGAAACCCTGGGAGCGTAATGATTTTAATTGCCTAGAAGCATATTAATGGAATTATATTAATAATTCCACTCAGCCCATCAGGTATAATACGAAAATCCTAATAAATGCCTCCGGACTGTGAATTTGCCATTTTGCTGTGCCAAATTCCTTACTGGTGTAGGCAATTGGTTTCCATTTCTCCCCTCAGATCTGTCACCTACTCCTGATACCTTGGGGCCCTACTCAGTGCCTCAATCACCCTTCTTCAGGACCAAGCAAGCAAAGAAAAAGAATCAAGCTGCTCCCAAATGTCACTGCTAAACATCACTCCAGAACTTTAACAAAGTCATTTTCTTTAAAATTACCCATCATTAAAAGTGGCTGTTGGGGTTTATCCTGATTAGCCAGCTGTGCTGCAGAAGCCTGGTGCTACCCCAGCCTACTCCCAGCTGCCTCCTCCCCAAGATAACATTAACTACATGAAAGTCTTCGCCAGACTTTCTGTAACTGTTAGTAATTTGCAGTGCTTTTCTCCACCCAGTGTTTGTCTGAGCAGAGGACGGCAGGGAGGTCTTGGAAGACTTTTTCCCTTTTCAGTTCATTTATTTGTCCAAGTTCAAATCCTTGTTCAAATAGCTTAGTGTCTTTTTTTTGTTGTTTGTTTGTTTGTTGTTTGTTTTTAACCTTGGTGTGTAAAATGTAATTTTAGAGAGGAAGCTGGGACCTGCACAGATTCTTCTCCCCTTGCTCACCCCAACCCTGTAGTTGTGGAAAGCTGATATTGTTGTTCTACCCACTGCTTTCCTTTCCATGTTTTAGGCATTCCCTGTAAAATCTAGAATTGTCTTTTTGCTATGGGCTCTGCCCTGTGTTTCATCCCTAGTACCTGCTCTTTCCAGCTCCCCTATCAGCTGTGAATCCTCTGTCATCAATAATCCACTACTTTAACTGGCTTAGAGTTTCCTTCTCTCTCTCTCTCCCTGTCCCGGTCAGATGCCAGATTAGAGCCAGCAGAAGCCTGCTACTATCCCTGTTGTATGCATTAATCTTCTTACAAGTGTGGTCTGTTCTGTATTTAACCTCTCCACTCCGCATAGCCAGGTGATACCAAGAGCTCTAGCAAAGTTATTTTCCTTTGCATATTAATGAGTGAAGAACCCATTAGTAACACACAACTGTAATTTTATATAATAGGTTTATCTGAAATTGCTCAAGCCACTAATCCCAGACTACCACTTGGTCTGTTCTTCTCCCAGCAAGCATTGATGCTGTAGGGATTTGAATGATTTGTTTGGTGCTGTGAAGCCAAAATCCATCAGGTGAGCGATTCCTTTGAAATCAGTGAGTTATCTTGCTTAGCCAGGGCAGTAACATTTGACTCTGTGTCTGTGCTGCAGAACAGTATGAAGCTGCATTAAAAGTGAGATAAATCTTTGATTTTGGATTTTCTTCCCCACATGGATTTCAGCGTACAGCTGGGGATGTGCCTAGTGGTAAGAGAGCAAGACCAGCAACTGGGAGCCCGGTCTTCTATTCCTGGCTCAGCCCCAATTCGCTCTGTGACTGTGCGCAAATCGCTTAAGCTGTCTCTGGGATAATAATCGACACAGCGATTCTAGGACGCTTAATTTTTAAAGTGTCAACTCGTATATTTTCTCTGATGTGCCTCAGGAGATGTCCTTTTCCCTTCACTGGGAGCAGGAGCAGGGCCTTAGTACTGACAGCAAGATTTGCAACCCCTGACCCCTTCTTCCCCAGTCTGCCATAACTACTTCATACAAAATGTTTAATAATAATAGTAATGCCAGAAATGCTGTCCCAGAGCTCTGAAAGCCTCTTATTTTCTCCGATCCTAAAGTACAGTGTACAGAATCCTGTGTGATGGTTTTCTTTTCACTACTTTCAGCATTAATTCTTCTTTATAGTTATGTCAGCAGATGTGTAATTCTGCTGCTGATGGTTTTGGCTTTGGTCTTGCTGATTGTATGGCATAATCACAGACCAAAAAAAGTTGGATTTTATTTTTTTTCCATTGTATTTCTTTGTGTCTGAAATCCTAAACTTGCAGAAGTGGCAAGTGATGGACTGTAGCTTTTTATGGGGTAGGGATTGCAGTTTACATGCTCTTCTTTGGGGAAGAGCTCACACTGCATGTCCATCTTTTAAAAATCTACTGTCTCAAAGTGGAAGCCCAGGAAAGACTAATCACCTCTGAATATCCAGCGCATGGTAGACTCCTTTCTTTTTTTTTTTTTTTTTACAGGCTGATTCAAATTCAACAGCAAGATATGTAATGGACCATCTCCCCCCATATGGACTATATTTCCTTCTAGTCATGATGGCAGTGGATCCCTGTGGTAACTATGATGAAGCAATTATTATCACGGGTAAAGAGCAGTTGGAAAGTATTTGGTGTGTTTCTCTTACTGCGATTTAACAGCTGGAGACAAGTGAGGGGAGTGGGAACTCATCTCTCTGCAGTTTCAGCAGCAGTGACCAATGGAGCACAATTTGGAAGTTGCCCTTCTGAGCACCTAGAGCAGGACAGACGCCAACGAAGTCAATGGAAAAGCAGTCATTCAGACTTTGTCAGGGTTTGAGTCAGATCCCTGGCTTCAGCAGCAAAGATTTGTATTTATGTAGTTTGCTACATCACAATATGGTGTCTCAAAATGTCTGCTACCACTCACTTTTAAAGCGTACATATAGCACATACAGTCTTGTCACAGCTGACACCTTTTTTTTTGATTTTGCTACATGAGAGTACTCTGTTGCTGATGAATCAAGCTGTTTTCAAGATTGGTTTACTTCTGAATATTTTGGGGGAGGAAAGCAAAGGAAGAAGTATATTTTTCAAAGAACTATCCCCATCCCTATCTTCTGAGCAATTTTTCTATTGAAGACTTTTTTAATAGTTATAAATGCAGTGTAAGCATCCATTCTTCTGATGACTTATGAAGTAGAAAAAATTTACAGCCAAATGGCTTGGCTCAGGAAAGCATCCTTCTTTAGGACAACATTTAGTATAGGCCAAGTCCATCAGGTCTCAGCTCAAGGGAAGAAATGATGCAGTGTTTTATCACCCAGAGTTGGAATGAGCAACAAGTGGTCACCCCGCCATCACCCCTGCCCCACGGCAGTCCCAGTGACATCTCTGTCACTCTTTTCAGAAACGTGCTGAGCCCATTTGTCCGGGCTCCAATATGCTCATCTGCCAGAGACATCCCCTTCTTTGCAGGATCCATCTGCAAAAGCATCAATTTAAGCTATTAGAAGAATTGCAGTTTCACTCTTTACCAAAAAAAGGAAGGAAAAAACTCTGCAGGTCATCAACTTGCTAAATAATTTAGGCATGGGTTCCTCTCTTGTTGCACAGCACTGCTGTTAGCAGCAGCAAGTGCAATATGCACGCTGCAAGAAGAGAAGAGGCAGGCTAGGCCAAATTCTGCCCTCAGAGGCATACGCACAATTTCCAATGACATCAGTGGGAATTGTGCGTGTGGATTGAGGGCACAATCTGGCCCTTTATTTTCAGCTGCTGTATTATGATCATGACATGCTAATTTCTAATTCCTTTAGCAAAAATAACACAGGAAGGCTTAAATATTAATGTTGCCAAATGTCAGAAACACGTCTGAATAGTCTTGAGCAAATTCATGAAAACAGATTTCAGGAACCATGGCCATGCTCATTATTGGAACCTGACATCTTCAATCAGTTAAAACTCTCCTTATCTTCACTGGGGTTTTGCCAAGCTAAGAACTGAATAAGGTCTGTGGGATTTATCTCGGTGGTAGCTGCTTTGGACATCGGTCTCCTGACAGCCATGGTCACAGCTTCCCACTCAGAGGGACGGATGTGAAAGCACAGATGTCATTGTGGGATGCTAGACATCGAAGTAGGGCACCTACCTCCTCAAAAGCATAAGCAGAAATCTACCAAATGCAAACCGATAAGATGAAAAGTGCCGGTGGAGATTTACTGGAGGAAGGAAAAAAGGAGAGCTTAGCCCCTCATCAATCCCCAGCATCATTTTGCTGACTACTGCTCACATTCATGGGGAGAGGAAGGGTTGAAAACTCTGCAGTGAGCCTGCTGTGTGGAGGACTTGCTGATACCCCAGAGGGCTGTGCTGTGATTCAGGGGGCCTGGACAGGCCAGAGGGCTGGGCCGAGAAGAGGCCACACCTGGGGCATTGTGTCCAGTTCTGGGCTCCCCAGTACAACAGGCATATGGAGCTACTGGGGTGAGTCCAGAGGAGGGCTGTGAAGATGACTGGGGGACTGGAGCATCTGTCATAGGAGGAGAGGCTGAGAGAGCTGGGCCTGTTCAGCCCAGCAACCTGGAGAGGAGAAGGCTGAGAGGGGATCTTATAGGTGTATGTAAATATCCTGAGTGGAGGTGTCAAGGGGATGGGTCCAGACTCTTTTTGGTGGTACTCAGTGACAGGATGAGAAGCAACAGGCACAAACTGAAGCACAGGATGTTGCGGCTGAGTATGAGAGGGCACTTCTTTACTGTGAGGGTGACAGGGCACTGGCACAGGTTGCCCAGAGAGGCTGTGGTTTCCTTCTCTGGAGATATTCAAAACCCACCTGGATGCCATCCTGCACAATGTGCTCTAGGTGATCCTGCTTGTCAGGGGGTCTGGACCAGATGATCTCCAGAGGTCCCTTCCCACCTTGGCCATTCTGTGATTCTGTGATTCTGTAATTATGCTGATTGAATGCGCTGCTGAAATGTGCAGAAAACTGTGGAATGCAGCCCAGCAAGCTGGATTAAACACAACAGAAAAGGGGCAATAAACCAAAAAGTTTGGGGAAAGCAAGGTGTGTGTGTGGGGGGAGGGGGGACACAAAATGAGGGATACCACAAGACCCTGCTTTTGAATATTGGTCTAAGTCCTGTGAGCCCTGCCTGCAGCCTGGAAGGGAGGGAGGGCTGTCAGCCCTGCACTGCCCATGTCACTCGGCTCCAGCCTGCCCTTGTTTTGCTCTCGACATCCTGTTTCATAAAGGCAACGAGCTGCCCACAGCACGGCACGGCCAGGAGCCTTGCACCTCCAGCACGAGCTCACAACAGCACTGCCAGCCTGCCATCGTCCTCCAGGACCACGCAGCCTGTCCCCGCTCCTTGCTGGATGCTAAACTGCTTGTTATAAATAAACATGGTCCTAATAATAGCTTGCCTGACCTGGCTCGCTGTAGGAAACGGCCCCAGAAAAGAAGAGGATGACTTTCAAGCACAAGAGTTGTAATTTTGCATGAATAAAAAATGAAAAGGGCAGCTCGGGATAGGCTGGGGGAAAATTGTATCACGGGGAGTTAGAGGTACAATCCCAGGGTGTTAACAGGCTTGTTTGGTTGCTAAATCTGATGCTGTCTCCCCTTGTAAGTTGGCTAGAGTTTGATGGATGGATGTGGAGAAATATTACTTGAATTGTCAGATAACTGTTAGTCACCCAGATTAAAAACAAATTCCATTGACATTGTGTCATACCTTGGGAGCCCAAAACAGATATTGATGTTTTCATCTTGTTGCAGGGAGGAGGGAGAAGGGAGTGGGTAAAGTAAGAAATCAAAATTGCCCAGATAGAGCAAGTCTTTCAGCTTTGGTTGAAAAATGACACTGCAGCTCAGTGCACCAAGCTGAGGGTGAGAGATAACGCAATCCAACCTCTCTCACTTTCTGATGAAGGAGAGACAAAGACAACATTATCATAAAAAAAAAAAAAAAAAAAAAAAAAAAAAAAAAATCAATACCTGTGCAGAATTATAAGCAAAAGAGTAGAAAACAGTGGATGTTGCAAGATCCATCCTTCAAAAACACCCTGATGCAAGTGGGATGCATGAGGGCTCAGTCCCCCACTCCCAGAGGGGGAACAGGGTGCTTTTGCTCACCTTCAGGAGATGAAGCAGTGCATTGGCACATGGGTCATAAGGAGCAGGAGGGAGCTGGACTTGCTCAGCCTGGAGAATTGGTTCAGGGGGACCTAATGGCCCACATCAGCAACATCAGCTAGCAGGGGGCATCAAGAAATGGAGCTAGGCTCCTCACAAGATTGCACAACAAGAAGGTGAGAGATAATGGGTGTACACAGAAAAAGAGAGGTTCAGGTTGGATATAAGGAGAAGATTTTGCCCATGAGGACAGCCAGGCAGTGGACCTGGTTGCTCCAAGAGGATGTGCCATCTTGGCTATCTTGGTTTTCAAAACCCAACTGGACAAAGCCCTGAGCAACCAGGTCTGAGCTCAGGGCTGGCCCTGCTATGAGCAGGAGGTTGGACCTGAGACCTCCTGAAGTCCCATCCAATGTGAATTTTCCTACTATTCCTATGATAAATCCACAGGCTGTTTCTGCTCAGTTGACCTCAACGGTGGCTATGCTGATTTACATCCACTGAAGATCTGGTCTAGAGTCTGTAGTTAACTTTCCCAGAATCAACAATAACACAGGGATGTATTTTGCATGAATTATTAAGTGGTATGAAAATATCCTGAAAGGCCCCTTCATGGTATACTTCTAACAGCAATGAAATGATAAAATACGCCATATACATCTTGAGACAAGAGAGATTTGAAATGATCTTGTCATTGGTCAGTGTTATGTGTACGTACAATCCTGACTAAGTCTATACAAGCTATAAAGTTCTGGGACACAGACTGAGCCTTTCTTGGCATAGAATTTGGCATCCAAAATTATATGTACATGTCTGGGTGTGTTATTTATGTATCCATGCATGCTGTACATACATTGTAGATGTAGATATAGGTAACATGCACGTAAATGCACTTTTTACACAACTTATAAACAATGTCACACCACCATTAGTGGATTTGCAAAATTGGGCAGTCCAAATGTAGGCAATACCTGGTCAATCTCAATATGTCTCACTTAAAAGTGATATGAAAAAGTTGTATACTAAAAAGTCACTGTGCTCTACCAAATGTGATATTGTGTTATAAATGTTTGCATAACTTTTTTGTTTTCTCCCCACAGATCACAAGATAGCTGAGCAGATAGCACTTGCTCAATTAATGAGAAGCTGTTTTCAACCCTTAAGTCTTCTTGTGCAGTCAGTAGCTCTTTTACTGATTTAGTCAAAAATTTTCAAACTTCTATATGCATGTGATGTAGGAATGAGTTAAAATTCACAGTGTCCTCATGAAGTGATCACAGACATACCAACGAAAGTACAAAGAGGTAACAGTGACAGCTAATTGGAGGGGGGGTGATGTGGAGTGCTCAGTTTCTTTAGCACAGCCCCATAACTTTGGTGCCATGTGATGCTGCTAGTGCTCCTGGAGGTAAGACCCCAAGGTCTCAAATCAGGGACTTGGTGACCAGACAGTGGGGACTTGCTTGACTTCTCCAGCCATCAGGAGGCTCTCTGAGGAGGCAGGGAGAGAATCCCTGTCCCAGCAGGATGCAGCTCTCTCACTCATGACAATCTTCCTCACTGTATACAAAATGAGAGGGAAGAGATGTCCTGTGCACCACTGATTGTCCCCGGAGTGGGTTGAATGTATACTAAATGATGCAGGGACCAGAGAAAACAAACAGTGGCTGATCAAGTAATTACAAACATTACTGCTTTTCATACTTACAAGGAGTCCAAATTAAGTTTGCACAGGGGACCATAATTCTAGTACTAACATTTGGCTGTTAGATGCTACACCTTACTAATGTTCTTTCTCTGTAGTGTGTGTAGGTATGTGTTTTTAATTTTACAAGTTTATAAAAAAGTCAAAGAGGAAGACTGAAATTCCACCCTGGGACATCATATTGATTACAACATGGTTCAGCGCCGCAGTTTGAGCCGATACCCCACACGGACACTCATCATTTGAGATGGCAGAGAAAAAGATATCAGGAGTGACCTGTCATCCAAACCAGGTCCTCATTGTCAGATTCACCACATCCTTGGGGAAAGAATGACTTGTTGTTATCCAGTTACCTGAAATCACACTCAGCTCAACCCAGGTTATGCTAAAAGGCAAATACAGTCATTTATTCATAGCATCCCAAACAGGCAGCACAGTTACAGGTGCATATAGAAGAGGCAGCCAAGGAAATGAAAGAGGAAGGTGTACTGGGAAGTTGCCCCTTGGCCAGCAGACACAGCAAATTTGGCTGGGGCTCCAGGTGCTGTGCATGTCGCTGTTGGGTGCCTCTGCTGGGAGGCCTCTGAGGGGTCTTGTCTCAGGGACACCACAGAATGGTTTGGGTTGGAAGGGCCCTGGGATGATTTTTAGGGAAGGGGTGATTTTTAAATCATCTAACTCCAACACCCCCACCATGGGCAGGGACACCTCCCACCAGACCAGGCTGCCCAAAGCCCCATCCAGCCTGGCCTTGAACACCCCCAGGGATGGGGCAGCCACAGCTTCTCTGGGAAACCTGCTCCAGTGCCTCACCACGCTCTGAGTGAGGAATTTATTCCTAACATCTTATCTAAATTTCCCATCTTTTAGTTTAAAGCCATTCCCCCTTATCCTATCCCTACCTGTCTGTGTAAAAAGTCACTCTCCAAGAGCCTCCCTTCACCTCAATTCACCTTTCCTTCACCATCAAGTCACTTCTTGTTTGCAATCACATTAGCTTGTGTGTTCAGACTTCACGTTGAGATCTTCCAGGGTCCAGGCAGGTTTAATCGTTCATCCTGAAGCTCACATTATTCCTTCCTTTAGCAGGCTGCATTTTGGCCACCTCATAAGTTAAATAACAGATTCTCTTGTCTTAGATATGGAAATGCCTCTCTGTTAGCTGGGAATCATCCCCTGCATCTAACTGGCTAGTAAGCAACGTTGTGTCAGCAGAGTCCCCTTCCCTAGGTGGCTGCTTGGCATTTCTCTGGCCATTATATCCTGTGGCACGCTGTTTGTGTGGCAGGAGCACACGACACAGACACCTCAACAGGATAGCTGCGTACAGCTCTCTGCAGGCTCTTGACTGAAACCAGACATGAACAGTAGTTCATTTTGTTGGGATGCTGACAAATTTCCCTCTGTTAGTCTGGGATGACTTTTGAGCAACGCAGAGTTTGATTTTCTCACTAGGCTCTGCCAGGGCTGGGGAAGGGTGACAAGAAAATACAAAGTCTCTCCACGCAGAAGAGAGCAGCAAAGGCTCTTCTCAAGGTGGGGTTGAGGTGGCTGTCTCGTGCTATCAAACAGCCAAGAGACAGCCAAAAACACAGAGGCTGGTAGGTGAATCCAAAGCAGAAAAAGGCAGTAGGTGTGAAAATAGAATAACTTGTTAAATAATTGAATAGTTCCGTTAAATTAGGTGGAAGAAAGATGTGAACATTTATCTTTCGTGTTACCGAAGACAACAGTTCTCATTTTCTGTTGGGGCACAAGGCAAACAGCAGCAGCAGCAGCAGCACTGTGACATACCACATACACCTTCAGCTGCAATGCGAAGCCCAACAAATTCAAAACTGTTATGTGGCTCCGATGTGTGTGCTTGAAATGCCTGCCTACACCATGACAACTGCTTTTCAGGCTAACTCCCTGCCTTCTTTTTGTCTTGGTTTCCTGTTGGAGCAGGATTGCAAATTAAAAGGCAGGCAGGCTACCTTGCCAGATAGCCTTGACTAAGTAACACACAGAGCAGAGCACTTTTTCCTTGCTTTCTTCTCAAGGCAAATCTGCAGCATCCCCATAAAGGCTTTGCATTGCTGAAACTAATCAGACCTCAGGAAGTTTGGCACCCATTAGTGCCTTTGAAGTCTCAACGAGACCCAAGCAAATATCATAGAACAGAGAAATCACTCCTATATATCAGGCACATCACACGTCTTATCTTTTTTATTTTTATTTTTATATATTTTTATTTTTTAATGGGAACCAGGTAGAAATCTACTCTGTAAGTGGACATGAGTACTCTGGCATCAGCAGCGTTACGGAGATATTTCTCTTTGAGCACGGGCTCATCACACTCAACTTGGGGTGTTGGAGAGATCTGAGATGGAGCTGGTCCCTGGGGGGCTTTTTATAGTCAGTGGCGAGAGCTGGGCCCTCCCCCAGGGCAGCAGCTCTGACCTTGCATTAAACACAGACATGGGGATGAGCAGAACTGCCCTCTGCAGGTGTCGGCCCCTTCCTTTGACTATAAAGGGAGCCTGGGTGACTAAGTCAAACTTAGATGTTTGACTTTCAGATGCCTGAGCTACAGCAGATGTATCCTGCCTAGACAGGGCACGGCTGGAGGGAACCATATAAAATATGTTGGAAGCTTAATAAGGTTTAGTTCATTTCCAAATTTGGAGCTTAAAAAGCCACAGTGGTGTGTGTCTCCCTGCCCCGGTAGCAATTCATCTTGAGGTAACGCAACTCTCTCTCTTTTCCATGTTTATGTATCTTGTCATTCTATATTCAGGGAGAAGCGCCTTGGGTTTCTTCCATAGTTAGAAGAATTTATGAAAAATAATCATATTTTTCCTAGTAGCTGAAGTAAAACAGGCTTTTTGGAAAAACAATACCTGACTGCTGGCAAGTTCACCTCCTCCTCAGGAATTTCAAGGATCATGGTCCGTGTTAGATGGAGATTGCTTGGTCAATCAAGGAATAACACAGTATGTTCTTTGCTGTGCCATGGGTATAAATATTAATTGTCAGAGCATACATTCTAAACACTGACTGCAATGGTAAATAAGTATCACCTGAGGGCCACAGGAAAGGCCTTGGGACATGACAAAATGTTCCAAGTAAAAAAAATGAGGACACATATTAATAATCTCCAAATCACTATTATTTTTGTACCTCTGGCAATATGTTATCCAGCTGTATCCGAAGCAAACAGTCATCTCTTTTTATTAAACTGCACCACTGTTAAACACGAGCACTGTAAATCTTATTTGAAGAGTTCTCCAGAAGGAAAATTTTGAGCTGCTCTGGGGCATCTGTAAACTATGTCGTTTTTAAGCCAGACAATAACATGGTTTTGTAACAGGTCACATGAGCCTGCTCCTGCCACGGGAGCAATGCAGGCGTGCAGGAGATGCTCGGGCACCGACCACGGGTGGCTGCAGGCAGGAGCAAGGCTCGGCATGCGGCGATGTGGCAGAGGAAGGAGCAGCAAGGCAGTACAGGGAGGGATGGAGAGAGGTGAAATTGCACTGCCTGCATCCCGTCACCAGCACCCTCCCTGCCATAAGATGCACCCCCCTCCGTGTCTGCCTGCACCGCCTGGTGAGCAAAGTCCTCATTCAGGGATAGCAGGATGCGTTTGCATCCCTTCCATGCATCCTTGGATTAGCTATGTTAATACGTGTCCCAGGAGCATTAACAGAGTATGCTTGTCTGTCCCTAGAAATACCATCGGGGCCACAGGAAGGAATTATAAGCAGTTTTAGGGCTTTAAATCCAAGCTTACAATCACAGTTTGATGGAACAGAAGTTCTGTGACTGCCAGCCGGAGAGGTAAGCATCCCTCACAACTCAAAAATCATTAATTCAACCAAGAGTAAAGATAGCACCATCTTCCCTTCATTATCCCCTAATTTAATTGTCACAGATTAAAGCCTGGCATAAATCTGGGCACAGATTCCTGTTGTCAGACTTCAAAGAGAGCTCCTGAAGTCTTCTGCCAGAATCAATGATCATCGCTATATCCTTTTCTCATGCAGCATCTGTATCTTCCCTAACATTAATGAACATTATTTTTGCATGCTTCTGAGCAGACTGAAAAATACACTCTTGAATCACATTTCCCATGTGAGGGGAAAAAATGAACCCTTCTACATTTGTTATTCTCCTCTAACAAGGATTAAACCACAGTATGGATACTAATGAGTGACTTGCAGTTGCCCGCCTCTCACTTTAGTTCAGTCCTCAGGAATATTGAAGATGAAATTTCTCAGCTGAAATCATAATGTGCTCTATGGATTAAATGTTTCAGACCTGTTCTTATAACAAATAATCAAGTTGTTGAGCCTGCTTGCTATGCAGACTTGCAGACCTCTCAGGTCACTGTTGCCAAGGAGTAATTTTCTTTAAAGTAGACTCGCTTGTCCATTTTACGAAAAGGGAAAACAGAAATAGTGGGTTTCAAGGAACTTGGTGCAAATGATACACATTAATTTCACATCAATTTGCCTCCTCTATGTGCTTTTTCAATATGCACTGTAATTGCTAATTACAAAGAGAATTAGGCTCCGGAGCTGAATTAAGGTAGAAAATACCTGGAAGAATTTCTGATGGAGCTGTAACTGATGATAACCTTGCTTCTAAAAGTACGCCTATTGCTGTTCTCATGGCTATACAACAGTGAAAAGTCAATTACTGCCATATTATCATTGTCAAGCAGAGGTCACAGAGATGATTTTCCAGTGTGTATACGTGTATGCATATCAGTGTCAAGGAAGAACAAGATAAATTAATATCTTGTCTTTTTACTGCCCTGTTGATATTCCCCTCAGTACTACGGCAAAGCTCATGCATCTTTATTCCTTTTTCATCCAGTACAGCTTTATTTATGGGGTGGTATATCTACTTCAGTGCCAAACTGGTTGGCCGCAAGGCAGAGGCTATAAACTAAGAGATGTGATTCATTAGATAAGATGTTTTATGCCCCTTTCCAAAAAAATAAAAAATAATGATTTCCAAACCTGCAACTGGCTAGTTAAAGGATCTATTCGTTCAGTATGGAATAATCAAAAAGATCCATTGGGTGCAGGTCACCCATTTCTCAGCAGTCCGCCCACTAAATGGGAGAAGCATGGTTCCTGTGGTACCAAGTCATTTTGCTTTTAAGGCTCCAAACACCAAAACAACCAAACCTCACTTCTCCAGCAATTAGCCAACAGGACCTAGGAAAATTCTCCAGAAACTTTTTAAAATTTTCAGGAGGACATTTAAAGCAGCAGCAGCGCTACTGGAGGAAACCAGCCACCGTGTTCCCATCAGAACAGAGATCGCCAGGCTCCTTTAAAGTCATGGCTTCTGGGAAAAGTGGCTCTTCAAGAGGATATCAGGAGATCACGAGATCAGCTGATGTGCTCCCTAGGGTGTGCCAGAATTGTTTTCCCATCAAGGCATGGTTAAAGGACAGCTGAGGTCAGATCAGGTCAGGCAGGCATCCCTGGCAACTATCAGTGAGGTACAGATATATATCTGGTATACGGGCATGCCATTTCCCCTCAGAGCTTGCCAAAAGTTAGAAACACCTCTGGAATAAGACAGCTTCTTCCTGCTTCAAAACCCGTGGTTCATTTCTGGAAAAAGGACTTTGGATCAAATTATAATTCCGGTTTCATTTAATCTCCCTACTGGGGTTATTTACATGTTGGTTTATGACTACCTAAGAACTTGTTTGCAAGCCACAGGACTCTGTTAGCATTCAGCCCACCCGTGACTTTGTCATAAACTTGCAGAGGTGCTGCCATGGGCACAGGTCTGTTGGAGCAGAGGTGTTTGGGCAAATAGGTAAAAGGGGCAGGATCCTGGTTACACAATTCATAATGAACTCGAGGAGCCCAGCACCAGGGACTGCCGCAGGCACTGGGAACCTAGCACAATGTAAAAAGAGCAGAAAATACAAACACACGTTTCAAAAGAGGTTTAAAGCACATACAGACAGTGAAAATGCCAGCAATGGAAAGAGATAAACTATAGGATGAACAGACACCCTCAAAGTTTAGCATATAAGATAAACACCCAAGCCCTGGAAGAGAGAGTTTCCCTATGGTAGGTCTTTCCATAGTGATCTATTACGTGGTTGCTTACATGTATGCTTTCTTCTGAGGTTCATGTTACCATCAGCATGATCCTCTGTCGTTTTTACACGTGAACAAGCAATTGTGTGCAGATTTCAAACGTTCCCAATGGGAGAATTCATTAAGCTCAGGATCCATCTTTAGTTTTTATTCTTCCTCAGGTGTTGCACGAAATAGCTGAAAATAAATGGCAATCTCATAACGATACTGCAAAAGTGAACTAAAAATGCTTACAGCTGGACAAGGTATTTGAAAATGTTTAAAAAGCTAGATAATGATAAAAGAAAAGAAACCAACAGGTCTTCCCCGCTTCTTAGCTTCTAATGTCCATGTAACAGTGTTCACGTACAACCATTTCTACAAGTAAATATAGTCACTTTGCATTTTAGCACCAAAATAGACATATCCAGAAACTACGGGAAGTCTGTGTATAATTCAGTTAGATAAGGCAGTCGGTCAAGGTCACAGGAAGCCAAACATTCAATAGAATTACTCATAAAACTGCTCGATAAGGTGGAATGCACAAATAAACTGCCCCTGATAACCCACAGCAGCTGAAAAGGATCTTTGCCCTTACCTCAAAATTATCACAATTAAAACACTAATTCATCAGAAAAAAAAAAAAAAAAAAAAAAAAAAAGACCGTATTTTTTAAATGAGGAGACCCCAGAGAGAGGATTCTTACAGCAAAATCTAAAGGGGATATTGAAGAAAAATTATAGTTGTTTTTTGGGGTGGTTTTTTTTTCTTCCCCAAAAGCTTTCATACTTTCCCACTGCAACCTGATGAAATGATGTGAGACTTAGGGCCAGTTACCTCAAATTTGGTATTCAGCCGCATAGAAGAGCACATTGTAGGAGCTGCCTACAAAGCTCAATTGCCCGAATACTATTAACATTATCCTTAGGGTTAAGTTGTGCCACACGGTTCGTACCAAAAGAGAAGGACTGAGCCGTTGCACATTGGGGTGTCTTGATAAAGGGACCCTGCAAGCTCCAAGAGCAAGTTTCTCTCTGTGGCTCCCTGGCTTTCCTCCCCAGCAGTCTACTTTATAGTTTTCTGTCTCCTTTACAACTCAGACTGGTGGATGCCTGTGTGGGGGTCACTCCCCACCCACTGATACAGGGATGAGCCATGCGACATTCGGTATCTGTTACTTTATGCAAGAATAATAGGGAGGAAATGACCAAGCCTCCTGTAACACAGAGAATGATTAAACCTTAAATATCTGAGGAAATACTAAGTGCTCCAGTGCTGCTTAGTTGTGGGCTCACTGGGAAGAGCAGAGGGCTCAGACTTTCATGCTGCTGAGGGTCTCCTCTGGGAAGCCCACAGCCTTGACTTCCCTTGCTTGGCTGCTCCCATCCCAACAGCCCAGCGGTGAGCACGGTGCTCGGCTGAGCTCTGAGCCACGTTATGGGAACCATCACCAGGAAAAGGTCTCTGCTCCCGTGGCCATTAGGAGGCTGAGCACATTTTGCCATGGGAGAGGGAAGATTTATCTCTGGGCAATCGGAAATACTCATGCAGGACTACAGACATCACCCACCGGGATTTAGAGATGCAGCGAGCGCTGCTCAGGGACCGGAGGGTGTGCCAGCACACGCGGCACAGGCTCCATGCACTGGCCTGGGGCTGCCACATCTGCTCCTGCAAATGCTCAGGAGGAAGAGGCCAGCACTGAGCGAAGGACAGCTTCAGCAGACTCAGGGAGGAAGGGGTGGAGGAGAAGAGGTGCGTTTCTATTGCTGTGCTGCACGGTAATGTGACCTGATGGCAGGCACCATTCCTGCTAACTCTGCGGCGGCGGGCAGGGGCAAGTACGTTGTGCAGCACTTCACCAAAGTACTTGATTGCTGCTGCCCTCCTTCATGTCAGCCAGGGTGTTAGGATTCCAGTGACATGATTTCAGGTCCGGGATCTGGCCCAGCTGCTCCTTCAGTTCATAATACAGCGTCTGCTGGCTTCAAGTGGCTGCAATATCGTGCTCCAGATAACGCAGCGATTCAGTAAAACTCTGCCACCCAAAAGTAACAACTTTCCTTTCTGGATGATCCGTGCCTTTCTGGAGTTAGTAAAAACCGTTTTAGTAATCCTTTCTCTCTGTATTCATCTAGTTCTTTTATTTTTCCTTCTTTTTGCAAGCAGAGATGGACTCTCCAGGTCCTGGTGATCACGGAGGAAACAAACAACCTCCTCGAGAAGAGAAGGTGCAGGTTTGCATAACAAACGTGGTTTGGCTTGTGGCATAGCATGGTGCCTGCCAGACCTCCATCAGATGAGGCTGCAAACCTGCCTTCGATGTGTTTTCCAGAGTCCCTTAGGCAATCTTTGTAAACAGCTGTAGCTGCTATCCAGATCTGAGGCTGCAGGCAGCTGACGTGGATGATTCCTGCCTCCTTAGGACCGATTATCTCTTCTCTCCTATCCAGCACCATTTACGGATTTGGGGGCTGCTGGAAGGCTGGGAGCCAAAGGTTGCATCCAATGTTGGCTGCTAAAAGGTGGTGGAGAGGGAGGGCATACAAGTCACTGAGCACTTCTGCTCTCTTTTCCCATGGCACCTCCTCGGAGAGGTTTCTCTGACTCTGGGCAGCCCCTCGTGCAGAGAGTGAGCAGCCACAAGCACCAGGCTTTCCTTATCAAAAGAGTTATTTCCGACCCAGAAAGAGGAGCATTTTCTGCTGTAGCATATCTCAGTGAGTTCACAGTGCTTCCTGAAATCTTTTTTTCTGGGTAGAGTCCTGTGGGAAGAATGTGCAAGTTCCTCCGCCTCAGCTCTGCAGTTTTATTACAGCTCAGTCAAAACACCGTGGTGCCAATTCTCTTCCATTTTCTTGCTAATTGTTAAAGGAAATATCTTAATTGTGTAGAAGAACGTGCAAGTGTAACATATGACTTATTATCGAGAACCCATTTTTTTTATGCACCGTAAAACTCCATCTGTCCTGTCATCTGGAGTTGGCTACTTCTCCTGTAGCACACAAATGCAGATCAAGAATAATAAGTTTTAAATATCCAGTGCATTAACCAAAGCGGGCTCTGATTTTATTTAACAGAAAGTGTTGGCATAGCAGTTTCATTGCTCTGCTGTGAGGGTAGCACGTAGGAGATTCTGTTCCTGACATCAAGTAATTTAACCCCCAAATTTGTGAAACTGTGGACAGATCTTATGGGATACACGAGATCCTTTGATCGCTGGCCGAGCACTTCAGGTCCTCATGGTCCCACGTCTGCGCTGCTTGCTGTCCTGGCCCATATTCTGCCATGGGAAGGGCCACCTTGACTCTGTTATTCTTAACACTTTCTAAGGCTGTGTTTTTAGCCATGCAAGCTCTTTTGTTGCATGTGGGTTTTGATCAGCTGCTAAGGGTTAGAGTGACTTAGATGTTCGTGAAGGAGCCAAAATAGTGTCCTACCAGGAAGATCTGCTTAGTCTTGTTACACCATATATTCTCTGATAGGAATCTGAGAGAGAAACCATGGGAAATGTTTAAGAATAAAAACCAAGAAAAAAGAACAAACAAACATTTTATTTATTTTTTTTCCTGAGGCCGCACATGTAACACACCTGAAAGACAGCTAATTCTTCTGGTATAAGAAAAAAAATAGAAAACAAAACAAGAACACTAAACCTAACTACAGCAGCAACAAAACCATAAATAGTTCTGAGCAGTAGAGTACATCGAAGGAAATGTGAGCTCCCTTCAAAGTCAATGTGGGTTTTGCCACTGGCTTGCTCTTACCCTTCTGCTGCTACCCCCCATGCATGGTTGATTTGACCAAGGCTATTTGGGGACAGGCACAGGCGAGGGGACATCCTCCTGGTGCCACCTTACTTTCACGGGACAGCTCTGGGCATGCACGGCAGCAGTGCTGGGGGCTCCCAGGGGGAGAAGTGGCAATGGTAGGGGATGTAGGAGATCAGATGTATGTCTGTACATATAACAATGAGCAGAAAAACAAGCTATTGGGAGAGAAGTGGTGTAGATGGTATAAATATATATTATTTTTTTTCCTAGAAGGCTAAATATAGAAGACAAAGATACCAGGGCTAGGAGGGAGAAATGCACCCTCTTTCTCCACAATGAAGCAAGGATGTGTTCTGCTCAAGGGGTGTGAATTCTCAGACAGACTCAGAAAAGAAAAGTGCTGAGGTCCCAGCCACCACCAGGCGATTCACGCTAGCTGACAGTCGCTCCAACCATTGGAAACCAGCCTGGTGTCTGGGCAGGCTGGCTGGGCTAGTGCTGTCCCAGCTTTTGCTGGGCACCGGTTTGTACCAAAGGACGCAGGGAGGACCCACTAAGAAAGGAGAGGACTTGCAGGGATAAAAGAAAGGCAAACAGAACCGGAGAGGAGTGTATAAGCAAGCACCCAGCACAATGAAACCATGAATGCAGGCAGTCCCCGGCGTGGAGGTTGTGGAGGGGGCCGGTGAACGCCGGCTGCCCCCGGATTAAGAGCAGCGGGGATCTGTAATCCCGCGTAACTCTCGCAGTCCCTGCCTGCCGGGGTCAGCTGAGGACTGTGGTGGCGGGGAAGCATGGCCAGCATCGCCAGGGTAATTCCGCCTTCCTCCTCCCTGCCATCGCTCCGGGGGCCAGGCGGGTCTGCACGCCTCCAGCCCTGCACATTTTGGGAGGTTCGCCCAGGAAGAGGGGAATTCGGAGGGGATGCATGGGGATGCGAGCCACGTGAGAGCGGTGACCTGCCACGACCCCTTCCTTTTGCTGCTGTCAGCTTACCGAGCGCGGCTTGTCCCCTCGGCTGAACTGACACCGTTCTGTCAGATTTGGGGCTGTTTGATCACGCAGATGTGTGTCCTCGGGATGCGCCCAAAGATCACTCTTCGCTCGCGACTCAAAGGCTTTCAGGAAGAAAAAGCGAGCATTTGAGGCACTGCGGTGCCTAGCTCCAGCTCTTAAATCTGGGTTATTTGTGCTGGAGTGAAACGCTTGCTATAAACTCCAGCAGAAGCTGGATTTGGTCAGCCGGCCCGCACCACACATGCACATGTGTATGTGGAGGTTCCCAAATGCCACAGGATCGCTACACAGGGAAATACAAGCAGCAGAGAAGCGTTCATGTGGGGGGGGGAGTAGCAATCATGAAAAAGAAACAAAATGCAGCTTCCTAATTCATAAGCTAGCACTAATAAATAAATTGGCCATAGCAGGGATTTTTTCTTCTTATTGAGAATAAAGGGTGCCAGATCCCATCGTTCCCCCTAGGGGTAGCACCCAGCTCTTATAGGACTGCCACAATGCAGAGGGTGAGTTTGCAGCTGAAAACCTGCCTCTGCTCATTTCATTTGCTTTGGCGTTTCCTCCTTTCTGCCCATCCCGCCGTGCTGCGTGGAAAGAAAGAGCTAATTTAACATGGTGCTCAGCCGCCCGCGGAGCCTGGGGGAACGCTTTCCTGGGGTGGTTCTGGGGAGGTGAGCCAAAATTAAGGCGAAATGGTGTGTGCTGCAGCACAGATTCAGCAGGGTTTTCTGCCTCCTAGCAGCCACTCGCAGGGTTCGGCTGCCGGAATTGCACAGGTGAGGGGGATGGAGCTGCCTCTGGTGTTCTGGAATAAATTCTCGGGTGTTATTTTCCCAGCCTGCCCTTTCTCCCCTCTGAAAAGGAATCAGCAAACACCATGCTCACGGTGCTCAGCTGTCAGGAGTGGTTTTCCTGCGGGCTTGGGGATGCAGGCAGCGCTTTCATTTGGAGAAAAACAGAGGTGTTTAGGTGGTAGAAAGACCTTGGCACTGGCTGCCCAGCTCGTCCCTTTGCAGGGAGATGATCCCGCTCTGCTCGGAAGGAAGAAAAGCATAAATTCTCATCATGTTGGGGCCTGCTACATGTATTCTAGTTTTTAGTCCCCCACGGCTGTCCCAGCTCTTATCTTGGGTATGTCTCCTTTGCAAAAGGAAAAAGCATCAGGAACAACTGTCAAAACAAGGCAGAGTTTTGCCTGCAGGAAGATGAGTGATGTTGCTGCAACCCACAGTCTGAATGCCATGTGAAATACCAGTTAAAATAGAATTGTTTGCATAAAATAAAGCACAAAGTTTTCCTAAAGCCTGATGTTATTTACAAATAAACATTCCCTGAATGAAAAACCCTGGGCACATATGATTTGTAAAATGACAAAAAAGTCAAATGATCACACAAGCTTATTTTTCACAGAGGATTTTTGGCTTGCTCACTGTCCCGAGTATTAAATAGCACCTCTGTGCTTCTGAATGTTATCAACAACTACTGTTTCCTTGACAAAACCATAAGAGAGAAATAAATCTCATAAAGAGATTGCTAGGCAGCTGTTCGCCAATGGCTAAATGTTTGCAAGAGTTACGCAGTATTATCTCTGTGTTCGTGCAGCTCAGCTCTTGACTAGGAATCAGGGGATCTGAGCTCAGCTTCTGCAGACCACCTGGCTGCCTAGCAAATTTTGGTGCATTTGCCAGCATTAGATCCCTTTTTGAATGATTTACATCACCTGCACCAGCATACAAAACCCAAATCCTTCTGTATCAGGGCAGGAAAGAAAAAGAAAAAAGGACAGAGGTAGTAAAATGCAAGTGCCTTTCTGTGCAATAAATGAATAAATTTTATTTGGCGTAAAACTCTCTGTGCCTACCATGGAAAGATGCTACACACTTTCTGCTGTTATGAAGCTGATCTTCCCTCCTACTACCCAGAAAAGACATAGAAACGAGTATAATAGGGCATCTTTTGGTGTGTATTGTGGTGTGTTTTTTTTTTTTTTGGTAGCACTCACGAATAATGCCCGCAGAGCTTTGACAATGCTGGCAGTCTGGTGGGACGGGAGAGCCATGCAGATGTAGACACACCTGTGCTGGTGGGCTGCAGTGCCCTACAAATGCACGGGGACAGCAGGGCACTCAGCCCACCTCTGGCAGGGAAGGTATCCCTGCTAGCACCAGTGCTTCTGGCAGCAGATCAGCCTTACCATGCACCACAGAGCAGACCCACACCTGAAGGGGATGTCGCACCTCTGGGCACACCAGTGCAGCCCCCTGGTGCTGGTGAGGGGACCCAGGAAGAGCACATGGCCAGCGAAATAGCACATTCATGTGTGGTCATGAAATTGCCCCCACTAAATGAGGGTGCCAGCTCTCATTGTTAATCCAGTGATGGTTGTGAGAGGCCTGGATCTAGAGCGTCAGATTGGGATGCTCTGCATGGGGATGCTGTGAATCCCCCTCTCCAGAAAATGTTAAAAGCAGACTATACAAACCTTCGTTAAGCTCTGTTAAATGGTTAAAATGCTGAGCTGCAGGGTCTGCCTAAGGTGGAGCTACCCCATCCCGGGACTAGAGGTGAAGCTGGATGTCTCCTACAGCCATTCCTTCTGCCCTGAAGTCCAACAAAATGTTCATAGAAACAGACAGGGAATGAAAGCACTGTACAAATAATTGTGGTGTGTTACTGTTCCCTTAAAAGCATAGCTGCAAGAGGAGACTTCAAGCAGATTTGGGTTAATCAAGTGAAGCTATGCCAGTCTCATGCTTGACATATGCATGCACTCAGGCATGACTCACCTTTCAAACAATGATTCATCATTAGTTTTTCCTGTGGGTTTGTATGTCTTTTGTCCATCCTCGTTACAGTCTCTTGCCATCATCTCACGAATGCAGTGATGGTTAAAACAACATTAAAATTAGACCTCTAATTGGGGCCGTCTCTGCAGCACACGCAGTGAGGGCAGAGAGGTCGCATGCCTGTTGTTCTGATGAGAAAGGGGGAAGCGGGCTGCAAGTGATTGTTAAAAATGGGGAAAAGGGAGAAGGAAAGGCACTGGGGAGGCTGTAAAAGTGTTGATTCTGGAAGGACAATGTTGCCAAGCAATGTGATCGTACATTCAGTTACTGCATAAGGAGCTGCAGCAGTTGGGTGAGCCTGTGAGGCGTAATCCTGGTTAAAAGCCTCAGAGTTTTGCATGAGCACGAGTTTGAAGAGCTGAGGGTCACACCCTCTGCCCCTGCGGTGCTCGAGTGCATGCCTGGTAAGACAGCATTAGATATGTTGAAGTGTTTGGCTTATTCCTTCCTCAGCACAGCACGGTGTACAGCCTCCTGTGCTGTGCATGGCAGGAAGGAGCATGGAGCCTTCCAGGGAGCTGGCAAAGAGGCTGTGCTGCCAACAAGCAGATCTTTCGGGCCACCTTACCACCTGAAGAAGAACTTACCCTCTGCCAAATTGTTCAGTAGTCTTCCACATGCCACTCTGTGGTAGTAAACAGAATACAATTCTGCATCACAAATAGAGAAGATAAAGGAAAACTATTTTCCTTTTAGGTAGACTTTGCAGCTCGGTGTTTTAGCCCTTTTTACTTTGGGAATTGAAATTTGGCCAGAAGATTGAGGATCTCTGCACAGAAAGAAAGAAACTACAAGTCTCCTTTCATTTCAAGCACCCAGGTCTGTTTGTGTAAGCAGAGGGTAAGAGTTTACAGTGGATTACAGGTCATCATTTGTAATGGCATTTGCTCTTAAACGGTTACCAGCTTTATTATCTGTACCCATTAAAAGCGGATTTGAAGGAAGGGATATTAACAGCAATGCCAGACTGTACATATGTTTTGTTTCATACCGTAGAGGTCTAAGGGGAGAAATGAGCTTGGCAATAAGAATTTTTTTAATCCAACTTTTACTTTTAATAATATTTTAAAACTACATTACTTGACCTGTTTCCCTTTGTTCCACCTGCTTCCTTTTTCTACTTCATTTTCTTTCTCTCACTATAGTTTATGCCTCTTCTTTTGTATGTCAAGCTTGTAATGTATTTAACGTATTTCTTCAGAATCCAGTACTTTTCTCCCTTTTGAGTCAGTCTGCTCTCATCTCTCTTTCTCTGCAAGGAAGTCTCCTCTTTCTGATTATGTCTTTCTTTAGCTGCTTGTTCCCTATTTCTTCCCTATTTAAAACATTGCTAAGACTTCCTTTTTCTTCCCTTTGTTAAATGTCTCTCTTAAGGCACTGCTCCTCTTCCCGTGCCTATCTGCGCTCGGTCCCTCATTTACCTGCTCTTTCAAATGCTCAGAGCTTCTCCCCTTTGTTCTCGGCTTTCCATCCCTTCCACTCCTCACCTCTCCTTGTTCTCTCCTCACCCGAGCCTCTCCTTCTCCTCTTTTCACCCTTCTCTTGTCTCTTCAGCATTGCATACGCTTTTCTGCCCGTTTTTCTACTTTTTTTTTTAATTTTTTTTCTTTCTTTCACTCAAGGGGATGATCAAAGCCTGAAGACTCTTTTTCTGACTCCCTGGGGACTGTTGGGGAATAAATCTCTCCTTCCAGGAGACCCCAGAAAAGAAAAACTGGGAGAGATGGTGGGATCTTCATTGTATTGCCTGAGACCCCAGGAGAGGATAAAAACTTTCGTGCCTTGCAGGGAAATTTTCTTCTCTAGGTCTGTGGTCTGTCAGTGCGAACAAGGTCACAGGCTTCACTGGGCTGGCCCCCTACCCTGTGAGAGCATCCCTCTCCACCAGCCTTGGCCATCCCCTCCGTGCTTCCCAGCCAGTGAGGCCAGATCCTGATACCTCCCCTCCAGTGGTGTTGGCACCCCACAGACATCCCTTGGCTCTATCGCTCTTTTAATACCACAGCAGGTGTACACCAGCACCTGTCATGCCCTGAGCCCTCCTGTGGGGACCAAGCCACTCCAGGCCCAGCAGCTTGCTCACTCCCAATGTCTCTTCCAGACTCTGGTCTATGTCTGTAGGCTGCTGGGAGGAAATCTGATCCCCACAGGCCTAGGTCCTTTCTTCAGGGCAGAGATAAGGAGAGGAAGACCTCGGGTTGCCTTGTGTTTATGCATGGGTTGGAAGGGACCTTAAAGCCCGTCCAGTTCCAACCCCCTGCCATGGGCAGGGACACCTCCCATCAGACCAGGCTGCCCAAAGCCCCATCCAGCCTGGCCTTGAGCACCTCCAGGGATGGGGCAGCCACAGCTTCTCTGGGCAGCCTGTGCCAGGGACTCAACACCCTCATAGTAAAGAATTTCTTCCTGATACCTAATCTAACTCCACGCTGTTTTAATTTAAAGCCATTACCCCCTGTCCTGTCGCTACCTTCCCTGATAAAGAGTCTCTTTCCAGAGAGCTGAGGTCTCAAAACAAAGCTGTCAGGCATTTGGGTGGTAAGGCCCTGGGAAGTGGACACTGGCTCCTGCTCTGTGCTGTGCAGCACACGGGGCATAAACAAGTCTTGGAAGTGTTTCTGTAGTGGTAGCAAGCAGTAATAATTGGGAAAGCAATTATTTGTCACTGCCACGCTGCTAAAGATATTCGCCACACTGAAAGCTCCACAAGGGACCAAAGAGCAGGAGGGGAGGACTAAAGGAAGACATGGAGAAGAGAGGCACGTGAGGAGGAGATGCACAGGGCACCACCAGAAGGGCACCAGGCCCTGTACTGCCTGGCCTAGGAGAGACAACACGTGTTAAGACCAAGCAACTGCTGCAGGGCTGAGCCAAGCATGATATGGCGTTTAGTTAAGGCCAGCAGTCTCTGGTGCCTGGTGGGGCCTGGTGAGAGCCCTGTCACTGTCTGTGCAAACTGGCCGTTCATCACTGGTGTCCTGGTGCATTCAGCCCTTTGGGAGTGGCTGGGAATGGTCCCATCCCCTCAGCGTTTTTCCGTCAGGCCTGGCGTGAATATTACAAATTAAGCAGAAACACGCAGTGAGGTTCCCTGCAGACTCCTAATTAGCCATTGAGTGGTGGCATTTCTCATCTGACTGCTCGATGCAGTGAACGTGCTGCAACAGGGCTTGCCCTTGACAGGCCATTTGTGGGGTACTACCGGTGCCATTGGGACTGCCCTTGCCCATGGTCCCCTTCCCGTGCCACCACCTGCTCCCAGGACTGGCTGAAGGGTAGAGGGTGGCCCACAGGTGGCTGAAGGAGAAAAGCCAGGTTCTTCAGAGTCTTTTTGACTTACAGTATCAATATTTGTATAATATTCCTGTCAAAGGACTAAATGTTTGTTATGGGATTAAATATTTCGGCACTGCTGTAGTGACTTCACTAGCCTTCAGCGCCCAGGGCTGCTGGTAATGAGCTGGAGTTGCACACCATGCTGAATTATTATTGCTAACACGTTTAGATGCAGCCTCGTACCTGATGAATGACACCTGCTGTGAAAACTGAGTGATGCTATTTTGGGAAGGTATTTATCTGGTATTTGGAGGGTAGCTTTAGACGTATGCAATTCAAACGCATTTTTTTAGGTAGGATAGTGATCCTTACATTATCATATTCGATGAAAGTGTGTCTGCAAGTATGTCTTCTGTATGTGCCGTATGTGTGCAAAATGTGTATCCTAGATACCTAATGGCAATGGCAGATCCAAGCTGTAAATAAACTGATAAGTCAAATGTGTATTATTGGGCCCAGATCACTAAAATCAGTAGGAGCTGAGTCTGGAAAGGAGTGCAAGATTGGATCACCCATAGTAAAGAAAAACATTATTATTTCCTTTTTGGAGATTAAAGCAATATTACAGATTTAAAATTGGATGACATTTTGAGCACCATTTGGAAAATCATGTTACAGATTTGCCAAGGCACTTTCAGCTTAAAAACGCCTTCTGGAAAAGTTCTTGGTATTTCTTCTGAAATCTGCAGGTACTTTCTGCCTCTCCATTCCCCCTTCTTCAATTGCCCTTGCTTTTTCTAATTGTACTTCATGAGAAAAACAAAAGAAACTGATAAAATATTTATGGATAATATTTACACCAGCAGGAGCAGATTTTTTTATTGTTTTTGTTAGCCTGCTTGTTTGTTTGTTTTTACTTTTCCTGACTTGCAGATGAAAGTAGGAATTTATAGAGGGTACAAGTGTGTTTGCACATCTGTCTTGCTTGATCCTTATTGATGTAGACATTACCTGGACAATATTTAGAGAAGGCTTGAGGTTGGATGATGCACATGGCTTTGGGGATTTCTTTTGTCATAAGACACCACCTTTTTTTCCAGTAGTGTCATTTACACATTCAAAACAAACCAATGAAAAAAAAAAAAAAAAAAAAAAAAACACAACAACACACACCTTTCTGTCTCCCATGAAAAACAACTGGTTTCCAAACAGCGAGGTTTGGTGTGTCCCAGGGCTTTGTGGCAGGTACATGCATTGCTGTCACTGAAAAGGCGACTGGCACTGCAGTCAGCAGTGTCCTGCTCCAGGACGAGTCAAGGAAGAACCTCGGACCTGCAGCATGCAAGGGACACTACCAGGACTGCATGCTGGCAGGACTATGAACTAAAGGCAAAACAAAGCCACAGACTAGCCTGGTTCTGAAACTTCAGTTCCTTGTGGTTGCATTCATGATTCTTCTGCTGGTGTCCTGCAGCACATTTCCCAGGCAGGTGCCCAGCTCCTAGGCTGGCTCCCGGGAGCAGTGGAGCTGAGACAGCCAGGTCTGGGTAAAGCTCTTGGGCTCCTCTGTCCCTCTGTCACCAGACACACCAGAGCCACCCAGACTGGGCAAGATGAGAGTGCAGGGGCTGGGAGGGATGTACCTGTGCTGTGCAAGAGCATCTCCCTGGCTTTTGACAGGGGCTGCCTCTCTGCTGCACTCCCAAGAGCAGGCAGAGCCTCTTTGCCTGCAGTGGGATGTATAGGTGCATGTTTAAACCAGCTGTCCAAGGCCATAGTGCTGGCATCCCAATCAGACCCCATACTTCTATGCCTAGAAGACCACCGGTTTGTTCTCAGTATTTTACTTGGTAGCACACCTCCAACACTTCTAACTCAACTCATGAGTTAGAGTTGCTCACGGGCTAAAATTCATCAGCATGCTTTTGAGATGCACATGGTGCTTTTGCAAATCTCATTTCCCTTTTTCCCTCCAAAAGGCAGCTA
Organism: Anas platyrhynchos; assembly: GCF_047663525.1. NCBI lineage: Eukaryota > Metazoa > Chordata > Aves > Anseriformes > Anatidae > Anas > Anas platyrhynchos. Next base: position 140,647,607 of record NC_092587.1, read on the forward strand.
GACTTTTAGTCCCTTATAAAAAAAAAAAAAAAAATCCCATCAGCATAGCTCATGATAATCACTTTCCTCTTCTTAATTAGTAAATTACTTACTAGTAAAGTAAAAATGATTTTACCCAATTCTGTTGCACAATTTCTTCTTCTTAACTTCCAAACTAAGTACCTTGCTTCACAGAACTCTTTTTTACAATACCATAATGGTGTATTATGGGATATCAAATTCTCTAAACAGCCTTAGGTGCTTAACACATATATTCTTTAAACAGTGTAATTTTACTCCTCACAGTGGGAAGCAGACATCATTCATAAAGCTCCTGTTTCCTCAGGAGATCAGCACTGACTAATGCTCTGCACAATTAAGCATTTTAATTGTATATATGAAATGTTGAACCTGGAGCTTTTTCCAGACCAGGTCATGATTTGAAAAACTATAAGGAAGGCAGGTGCTTCAGGAAGCTAATTTGTTTAAAATGGTTCATTTCCCCATCCCACTTAAAATGTATTGGATAATATAGCATGTCCCAAAAGAAAGGGTTCAGCAAAAAGCTGTGATTCACTGATAGACTGAACATATGCACCGCGCTAGGAGTCATGTGGGAAAAGCAGGGCTTTCGCATTAGCACCCAGAGTTTGAGATCCCAAGTTTTGCTTCAGACATGATAAGGAATCTGTTCTATAGCAAATTGAGTTCTCTGTAATTTATGTTACATTTATTGGTACTAATTTCTCATGCTCATCTATCAGTTTCCAATCTTCCTCTCAGTAATCTGCACTCAATTTTTCAGTCCATATTCCTGTTGATGGTTGAAATTATCTCTCATAAGTACTATTCAGCTGATCTATTAAATACATAAAGAGTATTTACTGTGAAATTCATCTGAAATTCTTCTAGTTAATTTCCCCAGGTTGCGTTAAGCAATGTGTGAATAATGCAACAATAGAAGCAGAGTATCTTCTCCTTATTTTATCACTGAATAACACAATTACCTACTAAAATGACCTAAAATAAGTATACTTCCATCAACATATTAAAAAAGACATGTATACCCTCTATCTAGAACTGCAAAGTAATGACCATTAGGCTTGTTCATTTTATTATGGCTGTATTAAAAACTGCTGTTAAACATAATATTCTGTGGTGACAAATACCTGTTAAGGCTTTAAGGTAACGTGAAATATATAGACAAGCTTTATCTAAACCAGGGGTTCACAATACATTACAAATATTTATATTTTATGTATTATATTTATACTTTTACAAATATTTATATTTTAAGATGTACAAATTTCATTCCTAAGTAATGAAAACTGAAGATAGTCCTAATAATGGCTTGAGGGGGTTTGTGAATGGTAAGGATTTCAAACTTTGGATCTCGTGTGAGAATTCAAACAAGTGGCGAAAGAGATTCTGCTCATCCTACATCTTATTGTTTTACAGGAACTGACAAACTCATGTACTAAGAATGTCTGGCCAAATCAAAGAACTCTGTTGGGCGAATAGCCAGTATTAGATCTCTAAAGATTTTTTTCTTTTTTTTTCCCATATATTTTATATTCATTAGGGACATCTTCCCACACTGAGCTCTCACTCAGGTTCCTGCAGCTGATTCTCATATACACTAATGTGTCCTCAAACATTTGCAACTCATTATAAATAACATTTGTTCTGGCAGAAATAGAATACAATAGAAAGCTATAAAATCAGAAAAGTGTTGGAGAAATGAGTCCTGAATGACACTTTACTATTTCTCATGATGCTAGAACAAGGAGACACCTCTGAGAAACACATTTGAAGCAAACCTTAGGAATATCTATTTTTCACAGTTTAAATTGAAATTGTGGAGCTTACTGTCACGGCAGGAGGTCCTGAATTTCACATCTTGAAGAAACACATGTTGAGACCATCCAAAGGATGGACAGATTCCAAAAGGTTTTGAGTAGCTTCATCAAGGAGGGATCCCATAAGGACACTACAAAGAGTTGCCGGGATGTGCCCAGACTTTTGATTGCTGGAAGTTGTAAAGGGCACAGAAAGGGAAGGATCACTTCCTCTTGAACTATTTCCTAATCATCTGTGTTGAAAACTGGGTGTGAGGTTAGATGGACCTCGACCCTGGCCTAATTCAGTATGATACATGATGGTGCCAATCAGCCCCACTATTTAAGGCAGGCTATTTCAGGATCATTTTCTTTGGATGGTGCATTCGGGTATTCTGTAGCACATTTAATTTTAGTTCTCAGGAGTCTGAAAGATCAAATACATTTCATCTATATGAAGCATATTCTGAAGCAATTTATTCTGTTTTGAGACCTGTCACTTCAATGTTCAATCCTGACGGAATGAGAAATTTTGCACTGAAGTAACCCACACAGAACAGAAGGCCAGACACCTGCCCAGATGAGTTTGACCTAATAAGCCTTATAGAGAGGGATTTAATTACTGATACAGACACCTAAATTTCGGGGACTGGAGTAAAGATATCTGTACACAATCTAGGCATCTAGGCTCCCTTTGTAGTCAAGAGAATTTAATCAATAGGTAATGGAGTTCAGAGACACAATTCTTTAAGGGTCACATAAGGCATTATAAGATAAACTCCCACATTTTCCTAGCTGGGTTACCTCAGGCTCAACTGACCTTATACATTAGATGTCCAGTGACTATACCAGACGCTCAGACACCCAGCTGACATGTAGACAGCGAAATTTAGAGCTGTTACTGGGAAGACGGACTCATTCATAATTTCAGTTAAACCCTGTGGAGTTATAAATAATTAATCCGTGCTGAATGGATTTGGTATATTCAGGAGCCCCAGATCTCCCTCATACCAATCAATGGCTCTTTTTTTTCCATGGAAAGGAATGGCTATTTCAGGAGAACATGGTGCTTTAAGATGCATACCATTCATTGGATTTCTTCTGTAACATCAGCTAGGAGCCTGGGTTAAACTCACCCTTCTTGGTAGACAGAGGGGCTGTACCTTGGCATCTGGAAGCACCAAATTAATTCTTGAGATTTGCAGGTAAGTCTCTTTTGCTGACCTTTTAGATGATTTTCAAAGCAATGGATACTTTCTGAAAGATGATACATTATGACTGTGACTACACAGACAGCTTGCAATTTCCAAAAGGCTTGGAGTCATTGTCTCAATGTCTCCAAAACTACTTAAAACTAGACTGGCAGCCTTGATATCCACCTCTGAGGGGATGTGGGTGAAGCAAGCAGGACAGGAGTGCCACTTTGTGGGGCCATTTGAGTGGAGACAGTGGTCACGACTCGAGGCTGGGGCTGCAGCACTTCCCCTCTGGGCTGTGCTTGTTCCACACAGCCTCTGCAGCCACACTTGTGCAAACAAAATAACCCCCTGGTGCGTGATAAGCTGCATCGTCACAGACATGAGAAGTGAAAACAAACGTGAGTATATCCGTGAGGACACAGCCTATCTGATTTTGATTATTAAAACAAAAAATACTCACAGAGCAGCTCTGGCATGTGTTGCACCGAGAACACTCCTACAGAGGCCATTTGGCTCCCCGTGCTCTGCCCCATCACACAGGAGGGGTGGCTGAACACCCTGCCTTTCTTTAGCAGCCAAAGACCAAGAGAGCTGAGCTTTATGTAATTCAGCTGTCCTACATTTATCTCTACCTGGCAACGACTTTGCCGTGCTGGCTGCGTGCTGCACGTTCTGTACCTCATCCGTAGCAGCTTTCTCTTTGCATTTAGAGCTGAGAACATAACGATGTCAGATCTTCTGCTTAAGATCTACCTGAAGGGAGCTGACGTCATCTCTTCTCTTTCCCCTAAACAGCACAGACTCATCTCGCCTCTGTCTCAGACTTGGGCTCTCTGTCCTCATCTTTCAGTACCAGCACAATTTATCTTTCCTCACCCATCTCTTGACTCTTCATCATTGATGGTGATTTGGCAAGCAGTGTTTCAAAGAGATGGGCTGAATATTTGAGATGTGGGGAGGTGAAGTGACTTGCCAGAGGCAATAAGGCAGTTCCCTGAATGCCAGACTTATCCTCAAGTCTCCAGGGTCTCATAAAAGTGCCCACATCACTAGGGCACTCCAAGTCCCTGCAAGTCTTCGTCCATACCTCCCACCAGCCCTCTGCATCTCATCCTGACTGCTCTCCTTCTCTCCATGCCCCATTCCAGGCATCTGCTGGTGGCTTCTTCACCCTCACCTCGTGCCTTGCCAATATAGCATCCATACCCTTCTCTCTACCTGCCTTTTCAAGAATTTCCTTCTCTGCCAGGTAAGAAGAAGTGGCTCCATGCCATCTTTCCATGTCCACCTTGTACTGTTGCAATTCTACAACAGGCACAGATTTCTGTTTGAATAGCAAACTGCTACTCAGCTTCCACTGTGAATAGTAGCTGCCTAGGGCAGGCATGCTCACAGAAAAGATCTTTGCTTTCTCTCTTGCTAAAAATAATCAAAGAAAAGGAAAAGTCAAAAGCTCATCGTGCCCCAAAGAAATGTCTGCATCACCATGGAAAACTTTCAAATATCTAAACCAAGATAGAGTGGCAGGGTAGGAAATTTACAGATCAAAGGTTTAGAAAAATGCAAAGTTCTGTTTGTGTGATGTAGAACCAGAGCTGTTTGCTCTCCTCAGAAGTAGTGAACAGGCCAGTATACTCCTGCCAATATCGTGTTGCCATCAGCGTTTGAAAGCTGAATGCCTCTCCTGCTTGTTGCAAGCAGAGCTAGGGCAGGGATTATTTTAATGGAAATGAAGCTTTCTGGCTATTTCACTCACTCCCATAAAGCAGCTGGGGATACTTAGGCATAACTTTGGAGATGCATTCTAAGGTATATGCTAAATATTTGGCCCTGCATACAACAGCATGGGTCCCCTTGGATCAAATCCTCATCAGTGCATCTCCATCACTTTTTTACAGGCTTTGGTTTCACCAGGCAGAAACTGAGATGTGCTCCCCATCACACTGCCAGACATGTGCTGTGTGTCATGCACAGCGTGCGCTCTGCAGCGTTTTGGTGGTTTGTTTGGTAAAGCCCAGTGAGAAATATGTTTCCCTGGAAGGAGAAGAGGTCAGACTGAGACAGCTCAGGCCATTGCTGCTGGTTTTCTGTAGCACCATATCAATCTTACTCAATAGCACCAGTGCAGATTTGTAGGACATAAAGTCATATACCTAGCAAGGATTGCGAAATGAAAAAGGAACTGGGTAATTATGATATTTACAACAGTTTTCAAGTAATACAAACATCTGACTACATCTTTAAGGGCAAGGAGGATATTTTTAAATAAACATGCTTCCTTCCTGCAACTAATAGATTGCAATAGCAACTGGCAGAAGGACTCATCTGTTATTTTAGTTGTCTTCATGGTTTCATGGGTTTTAGCTCTAACAAAAATATTTAAAAGAAGGTAGTACCTTCTGTTGTAGGGAAATTGTCAACGCTTTTTTTTTTATTATTATTACTATTATTATTCTGGCATACATTTATTTTCAGAAGCCTAGAACATTTTGAAACATTTCCCTTTTCTATTCAAGTGTTCAGTGATGGATTCCCCTTTCCCCTTCAGAATGGCTATTCTTTTTGTGTACATAACTTAACATAGCCCCTCCAGAAATTTTGGAAGTCACAATGAATAAGAACACATTTTCTCCTTAGCAATTTTAGCCATTCCTTTCTTTCCATAAAGCTAAATATGTAGATAAGTTATAACAAATCCTTATTATTTTGGGTTGGATTTAACAGGGTTAGTGAAATAAAAATATCTTGAGCTTATGTGGCTGAAATGTACCGTGAATCTGAGATCTTAAAAACACAAGAGCCATTGAACCACATTAGCAATTATTAGGGGAGGAAAAGAAAGTAAAACGGAGGAGAAAAGCAGTGAGGATGATCAAACACATGGAGGAGTTTCCATATGAGGAGCAAAGAAGGGGAGCTTTGGCTCTTCAGCTTGGAAAAGAGATAATGGAGAAGGGATATGGCATGGGTTTATAAAACTGTGAGCAGCGTAATGAGGGTGAAGAGGGACTGAGTATTCCCCTTCCCTTCCAGCACAAGAATGAAGGGATGCCACATAAAACTAGCAGGTTCGAAACGAGCAAAACCAGATGGCTCTTCATAAAGTGTATAGTTAAGCTGTGGGGTTCCCTGCAGGAAGATGATGCCCGTGGTGGTTACATGGGCATAAGGGGAGCTCCTGAGCATAAACGATTGATGGCTGAGAGAGCACCCCAGGGAAGTGCATGCTTGTGCTGTTCTTACTCACTCCCTCACACATTTCTTTCTGGCCACAGATAGAGGCAGCATACTTTGCTCTGGCCCTGCATAGCTGATCTTATTTTCATAATTGCTTCCTGATAGAGCTATCTAAGTCCCTTTCTTTGCCCCAGCTGCGTGCACAATCTTAGGTAGGGATAGGGCTGTTGTTGCAGATATGTTTATAAAGAGGTGCTGATGTCAATGATTTACTCAAATACGCACAGCAAATCTAATCAGCGAACTGCTTTGGCATTAAGAACAGGGAAAGATGATAAGAGTGTCAAGAACGAGGGAACAATTCAGTTATTTTAGGGTCTTGCAACAACTGGCACTGCAATAACACACTGTGAAACTCTTGTTTTGGAAAGAAAAAGTCTTTTTCCATGTGAAGCTCGGGCCTTGGCAATGTAGATGATGGGCTGCCGTCTTCTTCAGCCCATGCTGGCAGAAATATGTACTTGACCAATGTCAACATTAAGAAGGGTGAGACTCACTCCTCATCCAGACCACAAAGGAGTAGACTTCCCTGCAGTGACCTGCCTCCGACACGGAGCCTGTACATAGCCCTTCGGAAAATATTTTGCTGTATTTAGCATTTCATTAAGTGCATTGTGTAAAATGAATTCTCCATTACGCCGTGCTGTTCATCTGCATGTAATACCGATGGTAATTGATTTTCTGATGATGCGTGAACTGCTAATGTAAAACCTCGGCGGAAGACTTACAGGTGAAATCTCTTTTCCCTGCAGACAGCCTACTTAATCTGGTTTTATACAGGAGAAGGACTCTTAAAGGAATTGGAGGGGGCTAAAGGTGAGGCACCATGGTTCCCCATACCTGTGGGGTGAGTTAGGGCCCTCTGCACAGGATGCGGCCCCAGCCAGGCACTGGTACCAGTTCACCCGTGGCCCTGTCTTCATGCCAGCATGTCTGATGTCATTGGTCAGGTTGATGATATCAGAGTGAACCTGTGTCCCACCAAGGGGGAGCAGTGCATGACCTGGCTCCCAGACATGTCGTACCCACAGCACCACCCGGCTGCATCTGGGCCGTGAGCGAGAACCCACCTCGAAGCCTCTTTTCGAGGCCCAAGGCCTCTTTTCAACACATTTTTTCAATACGGAGTTGCTAACACAAGCTCGCGGGCAGCTCTGTTAGCTGCATATTCTTCCACTTAGGCAAGAGAAACAAAAGGCGCTGTGTGTTTGTGTCCACACACAGCTGTGTTTTTGTCTCTCCGCCTGCCGCTTCCCTGGCCTGGAAGCCGCCAGGCCTGACGCTGCTCCCGCTTCCAGTCGCATCGACGGCGGGGCGGCGGGCTCACATCTGGGTGTAATTACTGCAGCAGCGTCAGGATCAGGCCCTGCGTGCTGAAACAACTTCGCCTGCTTCGCTGCGAACGCAGCTGAGGGCAAATATTGCCTACAGTATCTGCTGATGCTGGAACACTGCAATTACTTCTGAAATCTAACCTAATTACAGTTGCTGAAGAATTTTCTCCATCCTCTCTGGCTCATTTGCAGCTCTCCCACATTCTCCTTTATGTCTCCTTTCTTTGAGTCAATATTTACCTCCTCAGCGCTCTCTTCCTCTGCTTCCTCCCCTCCCATAAGGCTCCGTGCGAGCAGAACAGCCCAGCCTCTGCCACCAGCCCGCACTGACAGCCACCGTCAGACACGTACTCCAAGGTTTAAGAGTCAAAGCTTTTGACTTTGCAAAAAACAACAGAACACCTCACTGGCTTTCACATTGGTGAAGTTGTTTTCTAAGGTTTTTTGATTGTGTTACAGCACTGTCCCGCAGTACTCACAGTGAAAGCAGAACTGCGTGTTGCATGAGTGTCATGGAGAAGAGCTGACAGTGACAAAAATGAAGGAACCATCCATGAAGAAACTCGTTGCCATTGACACAATAAAAAGGAAATGAACTAGTCCAAAGGAGAAAAATAAGTTTTGTAATTTATATATATATATATATATATATATATATATATATACTGATGACTATGCTCAAACCAAGTTTAAAAAAGCAAGGCAATTGTATTTTAACTGCATGATTAAATTCAATGTACTTGTTTACTTTGTTTGTTTGTTTTATTAGAATTTAGAATTTTATTAGAAATTAGAATTTATCCTCTCTTTGGGCAGGGGCGAATACCTTGAGGAACATTTCTGTTGTTTCATTGACAGCTAGTACCTACTGGCCTCTGCAGTATAGGCAAAACCAGTCAAAATATTGAAAGAGCTGATGAAGAAATGATGCTCGCTTCAGGTAAACAATACGTAATACCTTAATACCTGAATTCAGGGGAAATTCTGCGCCCTGGAGGTGCAGGAGATCAAAATCAATGGCCAAAGTAGTCCTTTCTCACATGTAGGGCCTGTATAAGAGAACATAATGAGAAAGATCTCGGTGTGTATGCTATAAGCATCCTGAAGCAAAATCTTCTGAGATAATTTTTTTCAAGTTAAGCATCTAAATTCAGGCTTACACATTCTCTTGATACTGATAGCTTCTTAATCCTTTGAAAATCATAAACGACGGCAGCATTTACATACAAGGGCAGGTCCATATGCCCCTAAGTCTGAAGATTTTTTTACTACTTCTGTTATTTACTTAACTTTCACATTTGAATTTTCCATAGTTTTACTAATTTGCGCTAAATATTTTGAGCTGAAGTTAAGTGCAAGATCAGAGTGTTGCACAGAATCAAAGAAAGCTGAGAAGAATTTGAAAGAACGAGCGTGGCGGTAAGTACCATGCCAACAAGGTTGTGAGAAGTACAGTACTCAGAAAAAGAAAAAGGAAAAAAAAAAAAAAAAAGACAGAGAGAGAGCAATTAAGAAAGAATTTGTGGAAATGTGCAGAATCCTGAAAGTGATGATGAGCTACAGGCCTAATCCATCTCCTCCTGAAGTCAGCTGAGAGGGGAACCAGCCTGCTGTTGCAAGGAGAGGGGCAATGGTTTGCTGCACCTTCCTGCTGATGATCGAGAGCTTCTGGAAGTGGTAGAAGGCCTCTTGAAACCTGCCAGGAATTAAAATATTTGTACAGATCCATAGATCCATTAATGCAGTTGCTTTCCTTAGTCAAGGTAAAACTGAAGATGCTGCGTTTGCATTGAGGCTTTGCCCAGCTGTTCTTAATTCAGTTGTGGCACTACAACCCTTTATTATCTTCCGTCTCACTGAGACTTCCAGCGAAAAATAGCCGATCATTTACTGCCGGCTTTGAGCTTGAACTTCATTTTCTTGAACAGCTCTCAAAGCTAAACAAGCTTGATCAGCCTGATTTCAGACCAAAGCCTTTCTTCCAGGTACAGCTGTGGGGTAATTCCTTGTTCATATGAACCAGCACAGGAACAGGACTTTGCTGCAAGATGAGCTCCCAGCCCAGCGTGAGAGCCTTGTATGGGCCAGGAGGAACCAAGGCCACTGCCAACCAGAGGATAAATGGATCATCTTGTCTTTCCCACGCGAGGAAGAATTATTTCCACAGCCTTGAGCTTGGGCTCTCCAGGCTGACACACACATGCCGTTTGCTCTGCAGCAATTGAGTGCATGTGTTCAGCTCACACCGCAGAACAGTTTTGCTTCACAAGAAGGCTGCAAATGCTCAGCCTCAACATTGCCAGGCAGTGCTAGGCTTTAGGGTTTTCTGTACATCCAGCAGCATTTTCAGCCCTTCCAGACATGAAATCTACTCAATGTATAGTCATGTTTTTCAACCCATGCCTTTTTCCTCCCTCCTTCTTGCATTAACCACTTCAAGAAAACCTGCACACCCTCCTTCGAATAAGCTGGAAAAAATCAAACCCTCAGGTAGGTTGTACACGAGGCTGAGCTCTTCCATAAAAACCCTGGGAATGGATCCAGTAGGGTGCATTTGAAGTCCTTTTCTCTGTGGCATCTCTCTGCCTTGCTCTGCTTCAGCAGCAGTGCTGCTGGTTGATAAGTATGCACCACCTCTCCCTCCCTCAGGAAGTTGTAAGCCGCAGAATGAAAAATAATGCTGATGCTCAAAAGACCATTCCTCTCTGCAAGAAATTTCTGCCAAAATTGGTTACAGAGGTGTATTACACAGAGAAGCAGCTCCCCACATCTGCCCCCATGCTCCCACTAGGTTTAGCTGATGTGCAGTTTTTCCTGGTGCCGTCTCTTTCAGCACAGAGGGCAGGGAGATAAGTGGCCCAAGGTCCTTCCTGCCCCTGAATAAATACAGGGGTAGAATTAATTAAATTAATCCTTGCCCATTTCCTTCTTACTGGAAAGCTTAAGAGAATAGCTTCATATTCAGTGTAACTCGGTCTGCTCTTTGAGGGTCCTTTATTCTTTTCCATCATGCCCCCTCTCCCACCATGCCACCCAGGACTGTAGCATCACTTCTGCCATTTATGTTGATAAGAGGATGATTATTTGGGGGATGATTATTTTGGGACCGCTTTTTCCTCCTCCACAAATGCTGATCCAAATCTAGGCTTCATGCATAAGTTATTGGCTGCAAATTGCATCCTACTTCCCCACAACATGTACTGGCACCCACTAGAGGTTAAAAGCAGTGGCACTGCAGAGGTGATGCTTGTGCTTCTGGGGTGCAGTGGCCAGGCTGTGGCTCTGGAGCTTCTACTCCTGCCTTGAGGGTTACACCACGTGGCGGTGGTGACACTGCATAACCCAAATCCCTGGCAGTGAGAGAAAGCAAAGCCAGCGGGGTTAAGCCCAGCATGCCCCAGCTGAACTCGCACCCAGCCCCACAGCCCTCCCACCGGCTCGCCACAATGGAGCAGCGGGGTCCCGGGGGAGCCGCTGTCCCCTCCTGCAGCCCTCCACCCTGGGAGGCACCTATCTTGTGGTCGGCGGCCCATTGAAAACCCCGGCATGGCATTTCTGGGCCGCGAAGGTTGGCCAGCCCATTCTAGTCGAAACAAAAGGCATTGCGACTCCTGGTGCCTGAGAAGTCATTTACCAATATTTTGCGATTATAAAATGATTTCATTTTCAAAATTGAATGCTGGGCTCTTTCCCCAGAGCCCTTGCGCGTGGCACCCAGCGTAGTCCTTTGGTTAACTGCCAAGCCAAGCACGGCACTGATAGCATTCAGTTATTTTCCATTTGCCACTGGACTGGAGGAAGGTCTGCACGCCTCGAGAGGTTGGTGTTTCACAACGGGGCTCAGGTATGCACTGGGAAAACCCTGCCTCACCCTCAGCCAGCCTGCTGGTTGGTGCCCTAATTAAAGTTTATGCTGGTAACCTAGGGAATGAATGAAGAAACACACCTCAACCAGCTTCACTTGCCCACTTGTGCAATGGAGTCCTTGCACATTCACCGGGAGGGAGTGAAAACACAGTACACACGTGGTTTTCCACACGCATCCCAGAGCCTCGCCGACTGCCCCTCATCTCAGTGTTGTCCTCAAGGCAGTCCTCTCCCCAGCTTTTGAGCCTGTGCGACTGTTTCAGGGCAGGGTTTTGGTCCGTTTTCAAGCGGGCTGGACTATCAAATCCTGTGGTATGTAATCATGGGAAGTTCCTTTTCTCTAACCTTACAAGGCTTGAAGATTTGATGTTATACTTCATTGTGCAACACAAGAAAAATACCTCAGGAACAGAAATGTCTTTTATTCCACTCCCCATGTATCTGATGCTTTATTCCCTCGGGCACTACTTGTTTGCCAGAGGATTGTTTAACCACTGTTTGACAATTTCCAAATGGGAAAAAAAAAAAAAAAAAAAAAAAATAAATCACGCTGGGTTTCATCCAAAGGAAGGGAGGAGCTTTGCAAAGTTTTGTATTTAATCTTGCTTAAAAGTAAACAACTTTACCCTTTCAACATTAGTCACGCCTGCTGGATAGAGCGCGGCATAAAGGCGCTCGGCAGAAGAGCGCGGCGCTTTTCCGTAGCCTGTAATTGTGAATTAATTATTCGCAGTCGGGACTGAGTGCTCCCAAATAAGCGGCTGCCTGTGCCACAGTGCCCTGCCGGGATGGAGCAGCGGGGATGGAGAAGAGAGGATGGAGCAGAGGGGATGGAGCAGAGGGGATGGAGCAGAGGGGATGGAGCAGAGGGGATGCCCACAGCAGCCTTCAGCCCACTCCCCCGAGCCCTCTTTTGTCAGGGCTTTAGAAAGGAAGCAGGACAGCTGGGAAAACCCCACCGCAGGTGGCAAAGGAGCCTGCTCCCGGCGTAGCAATGGGACAGGGGGATTTGGGGCCGGGGGCAGCCCCCGTTTCTTGCCTCCCCCCTGGAGCAGGGAGCCCCCAGACCGCTCTCCAAAGCCAGCAGCAGCGAGGCGAAAGCAGCAAAGGGCTGCAGCGCGCTGCCTCCTCTCCCAGTGGCTACTCTTCGGGCGGAGAATTAGGGGAGAAAAATAAAATAAAATAACGTAAAGTGGGGAATAAAAGGAATGACCTACTTTGCAAAAAGGGAAAAAGAGAGAGAGAGCGAGCGAGCTGTGTGTCGAGGCTCTGCTCTAGTTGCCGGTGTGGCGTTGCATAACCGAGCCGGGAGGTACCGCCGGTGCCCGGCGAGGCCGGGAGCCAGCCCGGGGGTCGCCGGGGGTCCCGCTGTCCCCTCACTGTCCCCGCGGGCTGTCGGGCCAGGCCGGGCCAGGCCGGGCCGTGCCGGGCTCCTCCTGGGCGCTGCCCGGCCCGGGGGGACCCCGGTGACTCCCGGGGTGGCCCCGTGCAAAGCCCCCGCTGCCGGCTGGGGTCGTTGTGCAAGCAGCCCCGATTTCGGGGCTGGGTTTTTCGGTCGAGGTTTTATTTGATTTTTTTTTTTATTGGATTTTTTATTTTTTTTTTTCCCCTGCTTCCCCTTTCGTTCTCTTTCCAGCTTCTCCTTTTCTTGGATCCTCGCCTGTCTCCTCCCACAGAACGAGAGAGAGAGAGAGAGGAGAGAGAGAGAGGAAAAAAAAAAAAAAAAAAAAGGTCACGTATGTTTGGAAAAATATGTAGGTCAGTGGAACATTCCCTGCACTTGTGCAAACGGAGCCGGGGAGGGAGAGCTCCTCCGCAGCCCTCTCGCTCCCCACCTCCCAGCCCGGCCCTCCCCGAAGCCCGGGCGCTCGGCGGCGCGGCGGGGAGGGGGGACCCGGCGGCGGGGGGTCCCCGGTACCCCCCCGGCTCCGCTCCTCGGCGAGCGGCGGAGCGAAAGCGGAGCGGGCGAGGAGCCGGGGCCGGGGCCGGGGCCGCCCATGGGCGCGGGGCTCGGGGCTCGCCCCCCCAGCTCCGGCGGCTGAGCGGCTCCGGGGCGGCGGCGGCGGCGGGGGCGGCGATGCGGGGCCGCCGGGGAGGATGCCCCCGCCTCGGCCGCCGGCCTCCAACTTCGCGGCCAACTCCCGGCCCCGCAGCCCCCGCCGCCGCGCGGCCAACTTGATGCCCCAGCGGCAGCCCGAGCCGGCAGCCCCCCCGGCCCCCGGCCTCCTCGCCCCCCCGCGGCAGCCCGGGCTCCCGGCGGCCTCCCGCTGCCGGCGGAGCCCCTGGCCCCGGAGCGCCCGGGTCCCGCGGCGCCCGGGGCGGCGGCAGCAGCGCGGCATGCGGCGGCCCCGCGCACCATGAGACGCGGCACCGGCACCGGCACCGGCACCGGCAGCGGCACCGGCAGCGGCAGCGGCTCCCCGGCGGCGGCGGCGAAGAGTTTGCCGGCTCCCGAGGCCGGCCTCCTGCGCGGCTGGAGCAGCGGCGGCCGCTGCCGCAGCGGCACCGGCAGGCACCGGAGAAGCGGCGGCAGCCAGCCCACCGGCACCGGTATCAGCACCGGCACCGGCAGCGGCTCCGGAGGCGGCTCCCGAGCCCAGGTGGCCACCGCGGACAGCAGCAGCGGCAGCACCGGCAGCAGCAGCGGCGGCGGCACCGGCGGCGGCGGCTGGGGCATCCCCGCCGCGCTCCCGCAGCAGCGGCAGCCCAGGTAACGCCGCGGCCCCGGCCCTCCCTCCGCCCAGCCGCGACCCCGCATCCCACAGCCAGAGGTCCCCGTCCCCACGCGTGTCCCCTCCCCGCTCCCAAAGTTTCCACGGGGAGGTAATGCGGGGCTGGCTGTCCCGGTCCCCCCCCTCCCCGACGGGGATGTCCCCTTTGGGGACACGCGAATGTCCCTCGCCGTGGGGTGGGGTCTGGGGATGGGGAAGGTCCCCGTGGGGCGCAGAGGTCGTGACACCCGCTGGAAGAGCCCTGCTGCTGCTGCCGCAGCCCCGAGCCCGGCTCCCGCTTGCTCCCCGTGCTCCCAGGAGGGGAGAGGCTCGGATGCGCTGCCCAGAGGCAGCTCAGGACGTGCCCGGCGAGGAGCTGTGCCTCCCCACGGTCACCTTGCTCGGCTGTCAATGAGCGGGCACGCTCGCCCATAATAAACTTTCCTCCGTACTCCTCGGCTGCCTGCAGGATGGCAGTTTACTTTCACTCGAGTGACTCAGAAATAATTAGCGGTTATGAGCGCTGCAGCCAGCAGAGGAACTTTCATCCTCTCGCCTTGCTAAATCTCCGGGAGGGCTGCAGGGCTCCCCGGGACGGCCACGGCTCACCCCAGCTTTCCGTGCCCGCTCAACAAGTGGGCATCTTTCACCCTGCCTTTTCTCGAAGTGGAAAATGATCGCCCTCTCCCACGCTGAGCAAACTGTTCCTCTGTGTCCCCCGGTTTTAGTTTGTTTGGTGGTACTGAATAATTAGTGTTCATGCTTCCCAGGCGTAGCCGGCTCGTGTGCTGAGCCGTGGCTGATTTCTGAAAGCCGGTGGCTGGCGAAGGGCCCGATCCTGCACACACTTCTCTAGGTGAATGTTGACATGGAGGCACCCCACAGGGATGGCCTGGGAACAGGGAATCTCCAGGGGATGTATCTCCACTGAACACGTGAAAGGAAATTAAGGTTTATCCCGATCCAGGTATCTGACTCCAGGGTGATTCCCCAAGCCAGCCACGCTTCTGTGCCCTGCCCCAGATTGTGGAGGCGGTAGGCTTGCCTAAATTGCTTTCCCTCACAACTAAAGACTCACAGGATCGAACCCATAGCCTGCACTTGAGAGAATTGCAACTGTTGTCCCATTTTCTAGCCCAGCACTTGAAGGCGTTGCTATTTTATCCTCGGCAGAAATGTTATCTACAGTTAAAATTACCTAGTGCTTTCGAATACAATGCTCCGCTTTCAGGTGCTTATGCATTTGCTAAGCTTAAAACTAGGCTGACATTTTCCGGGTTGAGTATTTGCTGAAGACAGAATCTCTTTGGGAAGTTTCAGATAAAATGGTTCAGCTGTTCCCGAGAATGTGGTGAGAGGAAAATGTATTCTTTGGCCACGTATCTGACAAAGATGGTTTAGGTATATTTCATCCTACACAGGGAGACCTCAATCTTTGTTTTTCTGTGAATCCGCATTTTTTGGCTCCGTTGGAAACACTTTCATTGAGACTGCTGAATTCTTGTGGCTTTGTGCTTTGGAGCAGGAAAAAGATACTTGGCTTGGGATCAACCTTGTGGCGGGGGTGTGCGTTACGTTGAGCCTACGAAAGCCTTCCAGAATTTGCCTCAGTTATCATTTCATCCCGATGCTCAGGTTGCACGCTCGTGGTGGTTGGGTGTCGAGGGTTTGACCGTCGCACTCGTACAGAGGATGCTGAATGCCCCCCACTGCTACACGCTGAGCTACTGCTCATCCTCCTGGGATGAGCGGACTTTCCACCACAGATCTTCTTTCGACACATTACTGCTGCGGTGAGCGCTGTAGGCAGTGAAGACTGTTTTGGCTGTGTCCTTGGTGGCTGGGTGTGCCTGCTGGCATGGGGACAGTGTGGAGAAGGAAGAGGAAATGGCTTAATTCGCATGCGTCGGGACAAGAAATGGTGGGACTGGAAGGGAGAAGCGGCAGCACTGGTGATGGAGAGGTGGTAAAAGTGAAGGGCAGGGATGTTGGGTTAAGTGAGAGGACTTGAAGGGGTCATTACTTGAGAAGGCTTGGGAACAATGTGCAGGGGAAGGGCTGGAACTGTAAACGGAGGTGGAAAACCCAGACCAAGAGAAAGAATAGTTGGCAGAAAAATGTGGTGGGAGCCTTGTGGTGGGTAGGGGCAGGAGATCTGAGCCTGCAAAAACAGCAGTTTCCAAGCTTTCAGCAATTGAATCGTGGCACTAGTGCTTCTTCATCCTTCTCGTCTCCCCCCTCACACTGCCCTCCACGGTCCTCAGCCCCTTCCTCCCCTTCGTCACCCCTCTCTCCACTCCCCCATAACAACTGTCTTCATCTCCTTGCCATGAGGGGCAATGTTGATGCTCCAGATGTGCACCTTGGACCTGGAGAAGGGCAAGCTCAGTTGTGGAGCCCAGGAGTCATGCTGAGCCCACGGGGCTGTTCACCTCCTCATTCTCTACCCTGCGATCAGACGGCACCCCAGGGACCCATCCTGCTGCCTGCCAGCCTTTTTCTGGCACTAGCTTTGCCACAGAGAGGTGGTGACTTCCTATGCCCCACTTAAGTAACACAAGACTTTTGTGCTGTGGACCTCAAGGAGTCAACTGGTGACTCCTGCCGGAAGCTTATATGGGTTTTCCACTTTTTTTTTAACTGGAGGGGGGAATTTATAGCTCACTATATAAAGAATAAATCAAAATAATGAAGTCCTGTGGAAACAAAAAAGTAAATAATCATGTAGCCGGTGTTGCACCATAACTCACTCGCCTAATATAGGAAAATTAAGATCAGCAACTGATTGTTTGTAGCTCTAGCATTTTTTAAGGCTAGGACGTTTTGCATAGCAAACATAATAATTTAAATAGTTGCCTATGTTCAGCCTTAAGTTTTGAGCAAACAAATTTCATCACTATACAATTGATAATTGGTAAACATAAAACAATTGAAAACGTTTATTTCAACTGTTTATTTTATGAGTACTTCATTTCTTTCCTTCCTAAGCTGGATGGTATAGAATTTAAGTAACTTTCATTTGTTTATAGTTCTGCTTTCAGGCTCTTAGGGCAGATGCACTTGAGTTGCAAATTTCATAGAGATTGTTATTTGTATAAAAACCAGTCATCTTCCTGAACTTGGCTTAGCTTTCTGTTGATTCTTGGTCTTATTAAGACTTGTTTTTGAAAAACTAGGCTGAGGCCGTGCAAATATTTGTATCTTAGCTAACTTAATTCAGGCTGGAAGTTTAACAGAAATCAGCATCAGCTGAGACTGGCTCTTTTGTTATGAGACTGATACCAAAGTTTGAAAAGGAAATGCCATACAATACTATTTAAGCAGAACATATAGACGTTTATATAGCATTGCTCTTGACATTACAGAGTGTGTGTTTTTTTTTTCTGTTTGTGTATTTGTTTGTTTGTTTGGGGATGGGTAGAGGCAGGGGTAAGATCTGCTATGTGCCACACAGGGTATATATCCTAATATATCACCATCTGAATTCAGAGATGCAAGAGTCGTGGTGCAGGAAGAACACTGATGTGATGTGACCCCGTAAGTTTGTGTTAGAAGCATCTGAGAAAGTGCAAGCATGGTTTTCACTCTCTGCTCCTTGCATTTATCTTGTGGTGGCTCAGGCAGATGAGGCTGAGGGGTTTGGGGGGACACCTTTATTGGACTCGTACACATAAATTCCATATGCATTTTTGGGGGGCAGGATTAAGTGCTGTTTTTTATGCTTCACTTCTTGTGTCTCTTCCTCTGAAGGCAAACCATGATGCACACCTCAGTCCAACCCAAACGTTGTGTTTAATAGCACTTTGGTAAAGACACTTCTGTTCCTTTATCCAGGGACCATAGCAGAGACCAGTGTTTCTTGCATCCTTAGGCACCCCTGAAACTAGGCTGAAAAGCATCAGCCTGACAATTCACTTGTGGCTTCAGAAGAATAAAGCTCTCACAACAGTTAGGTCACCAGTGAGCTTGGACCTTTGTCACTAGGAAATAGCTTTGCCACACACTTTGCTCTCTGCTCTCTCGGTACCTGCCTGTTGTTCCTTGTCCTGTTCTTCATCTGCAAGCTCTTTGGAGGCGATGCCACTGCTTTCCTCTGTGCATGTACAGCAGGTGCATGCCCAACTCTATGCCAGGAGCTTCAGGATACTCCAGAAATGACCATGTATGTGGTGGGTACAGGGAGGTTCACTCATCTTCTCCTGCTTGGGCACAAGTTGGTAAAACAGGTGGTCTTTTGCTATCCTGATAATGATAGAGTGTTTCATCTCCATTACCCCTCCATTCTTAGGGATCTGTGCCTCAAAACCAAAATTGCTAGACAAGTGAAATGATGATATGGAAAAAAAAATCTAAGGATGTTTATGTGGGTTTGAGATCAGAATGGAAATTTGGAAGTTCAGGTATGAACCCTCTTTGTTATTTCAAAACGTTTAAGGAGTACCAGCATGACAAAGCATCATCTACCTGGACATTTCAACCAGCCTTTCTCTTTGAGCATCTTCCTGTCAGGTGAATGTAATATGCATTGCATTCATACATAAAGCGTCACACTTGAAGTTAATAAAGTGTGTGTTACTAGAGGCAAAGTCATAGAAATTAATTGCTACAAGTCACTGAAGATGCAAAAAGTTAGATTAAATCTTCCATAAACAACTCAGAAAATATCAATACAATATTCAGATGTGGGTTTAGGGAAAAAAGGGGGGGTCAAATAGAACATTTGGAGTTTCTAAGAAAAGAATTGAAATAATAAAAGAAGGAAAATCATTATTTCAATGTATAAACTATGATGTTCTCATATCTTCAATACCACGTGTTGTTGATCCATCCGTTTCAAAAGTGTATGGAGGGAGGAGATTCAGGGAGGGGCAGCAAGGGTGATCAGAGGAACAGCAAGGCTTCTGCACAACTAGTGACAAGGCTGATAAAGCAATGAGAAGCAGGAAAGGCAACAGAAATCTATAAAATTATGCACTGCATGGAGAAGGCAAGCTGGGGATGACTGCTCTCAGAGGGGACATCGGGTGAAGTAGGCAGTTGTTGGGACTGAAACAAAAGGAGGTGGCTCTCCATGCAGCGTGGCCAGGCTGCCGAGCTCCTCGCCACAGGATGTGGATGCTCAGAGGTTACATCAGCTAATGAGGTGACTGGATGAGTTCATGGAAGAGAAATCCATCACGGGCTATTAAACACAAAACCACTGCCTCTGGCTTAGGAAGTTTTGAGCTGCAAATTCTTGGAAGCTTGGTGAGTCTCCTGAGGAAATATCGCTGTTGGTTTGCCTTGTTCTTGTACGCGCTCCTTGGCACCCATGGCTGGGCAAGAAGGTCCCCATGGCTGCATGTGCTCTGCTAAATTAAGTCTGTCGGAGCCTGGCCCCTGTAGGATCCCCAGTCCAAAAGACTTGTGGTGGCGTGCATCTTCCTGCTCAGGGCTGGCCCCATTATAGCATATTTGCCGTGGAAAGAGCTGGTTTGAAGAAACTAGTTGAAGTGCTCCAAAGCAGAGCCAGGGGATGAGCTAAAGCTTACGCAGTGATGGAAAAAGCAGGGTACAGGGCTCAAGCTCGCTCCCTGGTGTCCTATTATTTCGCCATGCAGACATGCCAAGCATAGACAGTCTTATCTTCTTGGGTTCGAGTAGGTTCAGAAAGCAATTACATTCACAGAAGCAATCCCACCAAGAGACATTGAATACTGAGCCACAATGCCTGGCTGAAGAAGACTCTGCTGGGAGACTGAAATATTGCCACATGCCTGCCCCCTTTGCAAAACCTTCCCAGGCCTTTGCTGCTGCCTGGAGTCAGAGAGAGGATCTGGGGCAAGATGGTTGTTTTTCCTGACCCGGCAATGTTGTAGTTATAGTTTTATCTGTCTGTATGAGTAGGCTTTGAAATTCCAAATAGAGAATGGGAGCACATCTTGGAAATTAAATTCTTAACCTATCCACAGTACTTAAAACACTGGTTCAACAGCCAACATCTTGTTGGCTGCTAGTTACTAAACCAGACAATTTTATTAATCATCTGAAAAGCAGATTTGAATGCCCTAGATCATGAACACCATGGCTGTTCTGAAGCAAAAAACTGTGTATTACTGATTGCTTAATCAATGGTCAAAGTATAATGCATTCACATGTAAGTGTATTTCCTTGCTAGCTTTTAGATGAGATCAAGTGATGTTAAAACAGCAGCAACAATCTGAAACTCAGCAATGTGCAAGTCCTTATGATAATTTTTTAAAAATTTCTGCATGCTAGCTGGTAAGAAACTCAAATGCAGCACATAATTGAACTGCACGAATGCCTATATGTATTTTAGGTCTACCTTATGCAATCAAATGGCAGGCCCTTACACCGAGTGTGTGAGTGGTGTTGCATAAGCAACATAAGCCCAGGGAACCAGGAGGAGCTCCAAGAGCACTCCTGAATCCTGCATTTCCTGCTGGACCTCATTTAACATTATTTATTAAGCAATATTAACCTCTCTCCCCAAGAGTTATCTTGGAGCAGTGTTACTGATTTCATTTCCCAACAAGCCTCGCTTTTTAGAAACGTCATCAAACTTTTCAGTCAATTGAGCAGTCTAATGTCCTGATAGCCTTGAATTTTCTGTAATCAGCACTCAATCAAGTTAAAAATAAAAACACATTAAAACGAAAACCTTGAGCAGGAAAATACTTGTTTTTCATTCTCATTTCTAATTCGGTACCCATTCTTAAAGCCCATCACTATGATTTGTTCTATCTTGGGAAAAACAAGTTATTATTCAAGCGGCTTTTATTTTCTTTAAAAATAGACAATGCTGTTCCATCGTTAGGAAGAAAACCAGAACAAGAAAATCAACTTTAACAAGCTTACAGATGGCAGTGAATTTCTTTAGCATAATTTTAGTCCTGCAGAAAACAATAATTGAGTTTGATTATTTTTTATCGTTCTGTCATTGATGAACCAAACCAACCATTTTTCTCTGGATTCACTCTTAGGTGTGTCAAATTGTTAAGACGGAGGGCTCTTTTAAGAAGGAAGCTCCCACCTGTAATCTCTAAATCAACAGGTGAATGTGACTGTGCAATACCTGAGAATTGCTGGCTGGCTGTCCAGTCAGCAGCTGAATGAATCCAGCTTTGAACACGTCCTGGACTTATTGGTTGGGGTGGGATGATTCTTATTAATATGTCAGGCAGAATTGATACAATATTTCCCGTACTATGGATAAGATTGGTATTCTTGCAAAGTCTTGCAGATAATAAGTGTTATTACTTTGTGCAATGTGATCAAGTGAAGTCAGGATATTTTTTCTGCTATTCGTAGTTCTCACACAAAATATCTGCTTTGTTGTTTTTATTGGTAATTCTACAGATTTTACTTGTGGTATTTTGTCTGTTCCTGGTTTTGACATCTAAAACAGTAAAAGGTTTTAAATTGGAGGCTTTGCATTTGACATACCCACAGTCCAATTATACTTCCAGTGAAAGCTCCTTTAATTTATGATTTATAAATGGGAAAACAGTTATGTGATTTCTACATGGACCATTAAGGCCACTACTTAGACAAAATCTTCATCCTGTTCACCAGATGAGCATCTAGCTTTTAAAATTGGCTTTATTTTTGTTACCAAGGTCGGAAGAATATTTTCAATCTGGTTATCTTATGCTTTGTTTTCAATATTTTAATACAATATCTGTGTAAGATACTTTCTCTGTCTTTCTGCCTGAAAACAGCCTAATCAAAGAATACTTCTGTGAACCACATGAGTGCATTTCCAACAATTTCAGCAAGAGCAATACAGATACAGAATAAATAGGTCACTCATATTCACTGTTGTAGTGATAGTATTTTTTTAATAAGAAAGACTGAAGAATCTTATTTGTTTTCTGAGCCATCACTGAAGTCAATGGAAACTTTCCTGGAATAATTCTGGACCTTTAATTTGATTATTTGCAAGGTGGCATGAGTCTGTTTTTTCATCTTTCCTCTTTCTTTCCAGCACAAAGGGCCTCATTGTCAGCTGATGCACACTGATGTATCTCAGCTGGTTGTGGCAATTACATTTATACTGCCTGGCCCCTAATATCCATATTCCTTCAAAAATGCAGTCTCTCTCAACAACAGAATATCTTGCTATACCTTGCTGTTATTCAAGTATAGGAAATAAAGCTGCATTTGGTGTCTATCCTGCTGTCCTCATTAAGGCAAAACTCCTACTGAAATCAAGAGGAGTTTGGCTTGACAAAGAACTACTGGCTTGAGCTTTTGAAAGAACTAAACTTTCTCCATCCTTTTTTTTTTCTTTTTTTTTTTTTTTTATTATTTTGTGTCTCACCTTGCATTTTAGCTGTTCCTTCTCCTTCTTTTACAGCTTTTCATCTGTAACTTTCTTCATGAGGATCTTTTTATTTTTATTTTTTTCTTCAGTCAGACCTTAGGACCTTTTGGTTATCACCTTTCCCCCTCTTCCTTTCTTCTCCCCTCTCATTATCTCATTTTCTCTTTCAGGTGTTCTGTTATCGCCACCTTCACTGACTAGGGTACCATAAAAAGTTGGTATACATCAAACACGTGTCAAGGAATTTCACTGGCTTCTTTAGGCTACTTCTACATAGAGTTGCCTATATCAGGCACCCTTTTAGGGTGAAGTAGCAGACTGGTGGTTTAGGCAGAGGTTTATTTGCACAAAATTAATCTCCGTAATCTTTCCTTGTATTCTGGGCAGGATCTTAAAAGTTTTTCTGAAGCATTTGTGCAGGGTTTTAGCCGTAAATTGGGTTTTGAAGTGATAAAGTAAATATTTGGCACAGTATTGCAGTCAGAAGAAAATACTTCATGATTTTAAAGTCCGTGTAAAAAGGGTTTTGTTGATGGCAACAAAACTGGAAATCTAAAAAGAGATAGATTTTGTTCATAATTCTTCTACTGTGCAAATATAAGAGCTTAGACCACATATACAATGTCATTGTGCATCACTCCCCTGATTTACAAACTAGGGAGGCTTTACAGTGTAACGTAAGCTCTGATCAGCTATGGGTGTCATTCAGAGCCAGGTATTTGAGGGGGGCACTGAGCAGGAGACTCTGACATGCTAAATACATCACTGGCAGAAAGAGGAGTCACAGTGAAGCCTTTCCTGGGTGTTGATCCATCTTGGTGGTTAGGCTACATTAGGCACTTCCTTGTGCGCTGCAGGGATGTTGCTTCCAGCTGCACTTGGGCTTTCCTCGGACGCCCCGTCCCCACTGGTTACCTGTCCAACCTCAAGCTTTCCCCCTGCTACCTATTAATTGTTCTCCTTTTTAAGATGGAAAGCATTTTGAAAGTGCCAAGTATTGTTATCTTCTGGCAAGTTTGACTAAAATTAAATTATTTTCCAGAAAACCTTGTTTGTAGTTGTGAAGTATATAGTGAGCGTGTGCCTTAATGGATAGCATAGAATTTCAAAATAATGTCACCGGCTTACAGATTCTTAGCATCTGGATCCCTCCAGACATATTTCTTAATGTAAAGGCATAACACTAACGTTGCTTTATTCTTTCTTATATTAGCAAATGCATCTTCTCTTTTTGCAGTAGCTACAAACATTGTTTCATGGTGTCCGATTTCCTGTTACTCTGGCAAACCTAACGTATAAAAAACTACAGGGTATATACAGAGTGTAATGCCAATTAAAAAGACATTATTTCTTTAATGCAATTTCTATTTGTTTTGTTCAATACTGCTTTCTTCCAAAGAACTATTTACACTACATTTGAACAACAGATTTGTTGTTGCTTACCAAATGGGAAATTCAATATTTTTTTCCACATCCATTCACATTTTTCAGAGGATCCAAGGATATAAGTTTAGTTTTTAACTTTGAAATACACTTTTTTTTTTTTTTCCTGGTCTGTATTATGTGTATTTTCAAAGTCATAATTGGCATTAGACTTGCCATAGTTCTCTGCAGATTTTTTCCCGCTGTGAAACTACTAGAGGGTCATCATGCTGGTTAATGAAAGAGCGATGACATTCTTTGTAGGTTGTATTTAAATATTCTTCTATGCAAATTTTTCCTTTTCATGAAAAAGTTTAAAGAGACATCTTAAAAGAAATCCCTTCGAGTTTTGAAAAATGCAGGTTAGATTCATTCAAAATCTAGATATCCAGCGGTGGGAGGTAATGAGACATTTCAAAATTGCTACTGTGTAATTGAGAGGGGATTCCAGATATGAGATGCAAGCATAAAAATTGGGTATAGCTCTTCACAATGCCACTCGTTTTGCAGCTGAATTCCTCAGTACTGTTCTTAGAGTGTATAATCAGTTACACTTGTGCTGATTTAATCAATTATTCTTGTGCACAAACAAACAAACACAAAATCTGGCTAATTTCAGGCTCTCTTTGAAACACCAGACCTAGAGATTTAACTTACAAAGAAAGAAATATTATTTTCAAGCTTCTAGAGTGATTTTAAAAATGGCAAAGTTATATTTGGGAAGTACCATACTTTTTGGTACCGGCAGCTGTGTATCCTTATGCAGAAGTGGATTTGGCTGCAAGACCAATTCATAAATATTGTATCCAAAGACTGCAGCAAGCTTTCATATTTGCAAGAGATAATGTAAAATGTGCAACATTTTTTTCTTCACCCGAAGAAGTCTCAGCTTAAACAGCCTGGTCTCCCAAGTATAGTGAATAATGGCCAACTAACAAAAGTATCCATGGCTTCTTGAATCACATAGACTGGAGACAATTCTGCCTGCCTCCTCGGTGAGCCAGCACATGCAGGAGAAAAGGTCAGCCTGCAGCGGTTAGTCTGAAATCCCTCCTGCACACTGGGAATCTGTGAAGAGGCTTGGAGGGTGGAGATGTCAATAAATAACTTGACTCCTGCACTCGGTGACTTCCCATCTCTCAGTCTATGAGCTTCCAAGCAAGCAGCACTCACTGTGTTACGGGCTGCTCGGGGAAAACAAATGGGAGATGGGGTAACCTCTCATGGCTCCTTTAGAAAAAGTCTCTTTTTTCCCCCCTTGTTTCTAGACCTTTGCTTTAATCTGTGGCCTGAGGAAGCGAGAGGTATAGGGGGGAGGCAGACGTTATCTTTGGTCTTATGGCTTCTCTCATTCAGGGCTGCTCTCCAGGAAGAAGTTTTCCCCCTTGGGAACACAACAGGTTTCATGGCAGGGGCTCTGTGTGAAAGAACACCAGGGAAGAGTCTGAGCGTGCCTGATGTATGCTTGACATCTTCGCACAGATTCAGCAGAGCAGCTTTATTCAGGTAAACACTTAGGCACATGCTTTTCATTACCCATTTGCTCAGAATTTCATCCGTCTTCTCCTGAATATGGAAAGACTTAAGCACATATTTAAGGGCTGACTAGGTCCCCGGTTCTGACTCAGACATATACTGCAGCGAGGATGGGCTGGATGGAAAGGAAACAATCATCACAGTGGCACGGCAGCTCAGAAGTGAGGTGTACTGTCTGAAAATCAGCACGCTACCAAATGGCCTCACTTTGGGAGGCAACTCTGTATCTGGATATGGCCCCAAAGAGACAACCTAGCCTGGACTTAATCTCATCTATCCATTTGTTTCCCATTTGTTTCAAATTCCTCTGTGTATGGCTTGGATGATCTGAAGTAGGTTTATAATTAAAACTAGTTTGTTCAGTAGTTTTAAAACTCACCCATCCAGCAACCCAAAAAGAGGACAGTGGTCTTCTGCAGAATACTTTGGGTCATCTGTGTGTAAAGCTTCCCAGGAGAAGGTGAGGATTTAAGATAAGGATTACTTAGACCGCATGAGCCATGGATGGTTTGTGAAAATTATTAAGTATTTGTCAGCACTGAGCACGTACCAAATGCTTTTGGCTCTTTCTAGTTACTGTATTCATGAAAAGCTATGGTTCACAGTTTTGCCTGCAAAATTTAAACTGATTCAGGCACTGATGTAACCTTTTTGCTACTTTCGAAGGTTCTTTTGAGAATTATGAATCTACATTAACATTTTGCTACACAGAGAGGGAAGGAAAAAGGCACTGAAGAGCTAGTTCACAAATGCTTCTGCA
Organism: Anas platyrhynchos; assembly: GCF_047663525.1. Taxonomy (NCBI): domain Eukaryota; kingdom Metazoa; phylum Chordata; class Aves; order Anseriformes; family Anatidae; genus Anas; species Anas platyrhynchos. Next base: position 140,673,816 of record NC_092587.1, read on the forward strand.
GGTGGATCACTTTTGACTAGGCGGGCATTGTCTGCTGTTAAAGATCTTTGCTGAAAATAATACATGCAGAGGCACAGTGGTAACTTTCTCTAGCAGAGATTGCTAGCAGAATTTATTACAATTTGTATGCAGTTCCTTTACTGGCAGAACTAACAAAGAGGATAAGCTATCCCAGCAAAAAGATATTCAAGGGGGAGCGTAGTAGTGTCAGCACCAATGTTTTCCACATAGGGTTCATTAAAGTTTTTCTATATTCCTCACTGACAATATCCCTTGAAATCTGTAATACAGGTGACACCTAAATCAAAAATCGATAATCAGTTCCAAAACCTGGCCTGACTAATAGTCTTAATTGTTATTTCTATTCACACTTTAATCAGGAATGTGTATACTGTGGAGGTAGCATGTGTTTTTCAAAGATTATAATGAATCCAGAGTAGGAAGGAGTTCAGCTCTGGCCAGCCTTTTTTCTGCATTTTAATCTGGAGTTAATAACTTGTTGGATGTTTCTCTCTAGTCTTGTTTCCCAGCTAGTCTCTAGGTTTCTTTTGGAGAAGTCTGTTTCATGCGAAACTCCTCTTACTCTGCCAGAATGCAACACCTCCTGCAAGACAATTGTCTTAGAGAACAAAGTAATAACTGGGGATTTGTGAAATGTTTCTGGAATGAACTCAGGCAGCACGCCAGCATAGCATATTCTTCCATTTAAGACCGATTTTCCATTTCTTTATCAAATGTTACCCATTAGTACTAAAGCCATGGTTGCAAGATTGCTTTAATCCATGTAAGGCTCTGCTGCTACTGCAAAAGATGATCCTGCCTTACTCCCATGTCTGGACACTCATTTCTGTTATTTCCCTTGTCCTGGAGCATTGGACCAGACCAGGAAGCTGACCTTGCTGAAATTTAACTTTTTCTGTGAATGGATGGGTTAATTTTTGGCTGTTCTGTTTTCCTATGTTGGTTGATGGTGCAGCCATACAAATGGTAGTGGTGGGGTTAAAGGAGGAAAGCAGGATTTTCTTTGGAGCTGCTGTGGGTTTAAGCCACTTTACAGTGTTCAAAGAATGTTTTTCGCGTGAATGTCCTGGAGGACAAGAGAAATGAGCTGGGTTTTGTCTTGCAGGGAGCTGGTGAGTGAAGAAATGAAGACAATAAAAATATGATAACCAGCAGGAGCACAGAGAGTGAATGAGGAGCAAAGGAGACCAGGAAATTTGAGTTGCAAAGTGTGTCAGTGGGGAGGAGTGTGAGAGAAGGGGTGGAGAAAAAGCCCCCAGTATGAGATGGGTTGAAGAGAGGGTTTGTGGCTAACTGGAAGAAGATAGTGTTGGAAAGGGGATGAGCATGGAGCTGAGCCTGGGAGTAGGAAGGTCAGGATGGCAATCTGGATGCAGCAGAGTGGAGAGAAAGAGGCTGGAGGAACAGCCAAGGAGGTCATTGGGCTGAGCAAAGACTGGAAGTGAGGTTGGAAAGCAGAGTTGCTTGGGAAGTACTTGGGATTTGGAAAGCCAAAACCAGAGATGAGCATGTGCTTGTCCTGAAATGCAAGGCTGGACTGGGGGGTCTGAGGTGTGCAAAGACCAGTCAGGATCAGATCAGAGGGACAGGTGGGATGATTGCTCACATAGGCACCTGGGAGGAAAACCTGATGCTGGAAAATTTAGCACACCTCCATTGCCAGCAAATGCCCACAAAGCCCACAGGAGAGCATCTCATCCCTGCATCTCACTGCTTCCCTTGTTCCTACATGCAGCAGGACCCTATGACCACTTCAGAGCTTGTTAGCTGAAGTGACTGGAAATCTGCTGATATTTTGGAAATGCCAGAACAATGCCAATAATGAAGATTTTCACTTTGTGAAAGACCTAGCAAAATCACATACTCACAGAAGCTGCAATAAATGCTACGGATGCAAAGTCGAGCACTCAGAAATTAGGAAATAGTATAATTAAGTCTGTCTGTGTAATTTTAATTTATTCACTTCCTGCATATTCATTATGATTCACTACTTAATGATTTAATGATCACACTACGCTCAAATAATTTTTTTTTGTTTTCTTGTTACCGGTCATTTTAAGTTAGGTTAATTTGCTGGCAGTTCCCAATCAGTTCCCTGAGCCACTGCTGGCATAAGCTGGGGGGACAGGGAGAGGATGGGAACCGCTTTTGTGATGGCAATGCTGACTTGTCCTGGCCTAAAATAATTCTGAAATGATGACATTAATCTACATGTAGTAGGGTGAAAAGTTCAGTTTTATTAAATGTCAGCTGTTCCAGGCTGATTTGTAAGTTGGATACCCGTGCTGCGTAGACCATACTCCCGCAAAGCTGGATGGTCAAACTTTTCTAGAGAAGATAACACCTCTCCTTTTTAAATCTTTTGGCTGATATCAGGAATAATTATAACAATTCCAAGGCAGACACCATATTGGAAACTTTCAGCCCAAGAGGTTTGATTATGGAAGTGTTCTGCGTGACTCTCATAACTGGAGAAATCAAGCAAGGCTGCTTGGACAATGCTGTCCCCAAGTCATTCCCTAGAAAAGGCAAGAAGTGAGGGAGGTCTGACAAGGCTAGCCCTTGTCATGGTTCTGCTCGAGTGGGCAGCCGAGCTCCACCACAGCCACTCTCTCACTCCCCCTCCTCAAAGAGGAATGGGAAGAAAATATGTGAAAAGGGCTCAAAGGTTGAGATAAGGACGAGAAAATCATGCAGTAATTATTGTAATGGGCAAAACAGACTCAGCATAAGGAGACAGTAAGATTTCTTGCTTATTACTAACAAGCTAGAGAAGTGAGAAACAAAGGAAAGAAACCAAAAGCACCTTCCCACCCTCCATCCACCCTCTTCCACCTCCTCCCCCTGAGCGGCGCAGGGGAACGGGGGAATGGGGGTTATGGTCAGTCTACAGCACTTCTTCTCTGCCGCTCCTTCTCGGTCACTCTCGTCCCCTGTGCTGTGAGGTCCCACCCACGGGATGCAGTCCTTGCTGAACTGATCTGGCGTGGGCTTCCCACAGGCAGCAGCTCTTCCAGAACTGCTCCAGATATGGGTCCGTACCACAGGGTCCATCCCTCAGGAGAAAACTGCTCCAACCTGGCTCCCCCACGGGCAGCAGCTCCTGCCAGGTCACCTGCTCCTGCGTGGTCTCCTCTCCACGGGCTGCAGGTCCGGCCCGGAATCTGCTCCGGCAGGGGTCTTCCACAGGCGGCAGCCTCCGTCGGTGCAGGGCCACCTGCTCCACCGTGGTCTCCTCCACGGGCTGCAGCGTGGAACCCTGCTCCACCGTGGTACTCCATGGGCTGCAGGGGGACATCCTGCTTCACCATGGTCCTCACCACAGGCCGCAGGGGACTTCTGCTCCGGCGCCTCGAGCACCTCTCCCCCTCCTTCTGCACTGACCGTGGCACCTGCAAGGCCATTCCTCACTGCCCTCACTCTCCCAGCTGCTGTGTGGTGCAGCATTTTTTCCCTGTCTTAAATATGCTCTCACAGAGGCGCAAAACAACATCACTTATTGGCTCAGCTCTGGTCAGCAGTGGGGCCCTTCCCAAACATGGGGCAGCTTCTAGATCTTTCTCACAAAAACCACCCCTATGGCCCCCTGCTACCAAAACCTTGCCACGTAAACGCACTACAGCCCTGAATAAAATTTGTATTTCCTGCAGCCAGATACATGAGCCTTAATAAAACCCTCAAGACTTCAGAAGTTCTTCTTGACCATTCTCTAGATGCATTTACTGAACAAAGCTTTTCATAGATGAGTTTCTCCCTTTTCTCTTAAAATTATTGCTTCTGTATTTGGGGGAGTGAAAGGAAAAAATGAAAAATTAAGCTCATGCATTGTTCTCAGTTGCAAAATCCACTGGCTACAAGTGGTTATTGTACAAAAATGGGGCTAAGAAGGGGTATTTTATGCACAACACAGCCAGACTGTGAAGGGTAGTGGCAGTGGCAGCGTACCTAACACAGGTAGGGAGGGGGAAACATCAACAGCCACCACTGCTAGCAGTACTGTCCTGTTCAATTATTTTGGCTGCTGACAGGCCCAGAGATTATTTGGAAGAACAGGATGCATTCCAGATAAAGATATGAGGCATGACCAGTTCCCTTATATCCTCAGTGCAGTAGCAGGAAGGGAAAGTGGCACATGGTGGCTGGCTGAGCTCTTCACACCGGGGCATTTCGAGTGACTGTCTACTAGGTTCAGATCTACTTTGTACCAAGCAGGCAGTGAAAAGCACATTTCAGATGAAATGCTGACTCCCTTGAGCTCCAACGTGGCCAAAATTTTGCCTTTGTCACCCAGAGTTTTGGGGCTGCAATGAGGCCATTAGATGTTGTTGCCTGTCACACTCTGTTCTCTTCAAAACTTTCCACTACTTTGACTCAGTGCACATAATATTTTGGACTCTTTATCTGCTTCAAAATGAGGGCCTTTATGGTTCAGCAAGCTTGCAGTAAGTCAAAAGAGAAAAAAAATGCATTTTGTTTAATTGAAAATATTTCCATGGAAACTTTTTTTTTTTTTTTTTTTAATAAGTGATACAGCTAAAAAGGTAGTTTAAAAGATTAAATTTGGCATAGGATTTGTCATTTATACTTTGAAACGTATGCAACTGAGAAATGATAAATATTGAGCCCACAATGCTACTTTCTTGCTCATTTTCAGATGTTTCTGATGCTGTGATGTGTTGTGGTATGGTTAAGTCAGCCTTTCAAGATTTTAAATTAAAAATGTTAACTGGTTTAAATAGACTAATAAAGATTTTTTCTTACTAATAGCTAAAGTCATCTTTATGACTACCATGATGATACAGTTCTCATTTTAAAGAATTATGCACTATTTTTATATCTGAGAAAATATCAGTTGTACATGTTCAGAGCTATATAAAGCTTCAAAAATTCTTCTGATATGAATTATTTCCAAAATTGTCAGTATGCAACCAAACTCTTGAGATCAAACAGGCTTTTTAATTAGTTTTCTGATCTTCTAATTGCATCTTTTAGGAGCAGATTGACAGGCATTATTGAAGCTTTTTATGTATATTTATAATTTAATCTCTACAAAACCTTGTGCAAAAGGAATTTTATTGTCTATTCACAAACTCCTTAAGGTAAGAAAACACAAACTTTAAGACTCTTGCTGTAACGAAGTTGCTTCTTGCTTGCTGAGCTGGAGTTACATGTGCTGCTTTGTATTGTGTCTGTAATTCGATAAGGTATAAAGCTTGTGCTTCGCTTGGAGGTTATTTTTATTGTTGAAGTGACTTGATTACTCTCATGTGTCAATGTCTTCTGAAGCGTAATAGGTCTTGTTTCTATCATATATTTTTATGCTCCAAACCTATATGCATGCAAAATATCATCCTTTAGTTGTGAACTGTTTAAGTACAAAGCCTTACACAATTTTTTAATATATATATATTTTTCTTTTCAAGGCTGGAAAGCTCTGAAAAGAATAATAACATAAACAGTAAGAATAAACACCTTCATGGTGTCCATGCGTCACATCCTGTCAGATTGATGCATTAACTTGTTGGATTACGGGCTTCAGTCAGCAAAGCACAAAGCGAGCTGATAAATAGAAGTTTGGCCTGTTTTTCCATGTAATTAAAAGAGTCAGTGAATTTAAAACTGATGGAAGGCAGTGGGCACTGCTGAAAGAACAGGTGAAATTTGAAAGCAAATGCAAGTTACCTGTTAGCTCTTCAGTCAAGAGAATCATTCTTTCATTTACTGTGGTATACGGTGAGCAAAAGCACCCCCACGGACTTCCAAGGGACCCAGTTGACATCTGAAGTCCATCCATTATAGCTACAGTAAATACATTGTTGTCATGGTAATGCAGTGATCAAAGTCTGAGGGAAAAACTCGGGCATTTCTCTGGTTCATAGTGTGAGATGAAAGGGAGGCCTGACAAGAAATAAAATAGAATTGATAAGTGTTTGCTTTAGGTTGGCTTCGCAACCCTCCAGAAAGATACTATGATTTTTAATTTAAAATTAGGCCATTTCAATGTATTGATTTTGTATAGCTATTGGGATATTGTTAGTACTGCGAATAATGCTGTGACAGTCATCTGGGTAAAGTGGCTGTATTTGTCCTCAAATCCATTTCCAGTGATATGGGGCAAAATTGACAACTGCCCCTTGTGAAGCCATGCAGGGAAGTAGCTGTGAGCAACTGGGATGCTTCACAGCAGATCTACTGAGGGGTGGGAGGTGGGGTTTCACAACAGACTAAAGCTCATTTAAGTGCACTCTACTACCATATGCCCTTAAACAGTGAAGGACTGCTCCTATTTGCACCCTTAGTTACAAATGGCCTTGAGCCAACGTAGTAGTTGGCTTTGAGCACCCAAGATGCAGAGCCTGGATTTCTTACTGACTGGGCAGGAGAAAGGCATATCCCTGAGGAGCATAGAGGAGAAGGGTGGCTTGAAACCATACCTTACTTAGGGCCATGTGTGAGATAGCAATACAAAGTGCCAATGTCTTCTGCATTTAGGCAGCAAATATTTCACTCTGGGTTGTGAATCCTCCCCCAAGGCGGCCTGCTTCCCCCATTATATTGCCTGGGAAATTGGGACACCACTTTCAGGTTTCTGATTTCCACTCCAGAAAGAGCTGCTTGAACATCAGGCCTGGCTGCACATAATATTACCCAGCTCTGATCCCATTTCAGAGGAATCATCTCCTTTGCCAACATGCTCACAATGTGTTTCTAGCCCAAGTCTGATATTGCTTGCTCACAGTGAATATCTCGTTATTCCAACGCTGCGTCCTTCACTTCAGTAGTGTAGCTTAATGGGGTATACGCATGCATGCCCATAAATCTTGACGGATCAAGCTGTGCAAGCTTTAGACCCAGTGAAAGGGGATGACTCACCTGATGAAGTGCTCACTAGTCAAAGCAAAAGCTGCACAAAAGAAATCTTAAGTGTTAAAATAATCTTTTGTCAACAGGGACAGATTCTGACCTTCTTAATCACAGTGACTGCATCTCACAAGTAGTCCCAGTGAATGAACTGAAACTACTTACAGAGTAATAAAGCAGCTCGCCTGGGAGAAAGGGTACCGAATTCCAGCTATAGGTCATCCACCTTGTGTTAAAGTCTCGATCCATTTAGTTGATGTCTCACGGTTAATGTTCCATGACGGCCCTTTAATACACAAGAAAACAGCTTAATCTGAGAGAGCCCTCCTGGCAAGTTATAAATTTCATCAGTATTGAAGGGACCATTGAAATTACAATTACAAAAGAAGATGTGAAATGTCATGTGACATGGTGATGATAAAATGCTGATCGCTCTCCTAATTTATTTCCTCAGCACTGGAGGAGGTCCACAGCCCACAGCCCAACAGGCTCAGCTAAAGGCATAAATATGGAAGGAAAGGCAAACACAAGAGGAGATTCAAGGGAAAATGTACAAAGCTAAAAAGGACAGTAATCAAGAATTTCTCTTCCAAAGCATGTGGTTATCTGAACAGAATTGATAAGAGTGTTGAAATCACAATGGTGGCCTCCATGCAGGATCAAAACTGCTTTCACTGTGTTTTTTAAACATAAGTAATACAAAAATTGAATGCATGTGAGCCATCATAGATCAAGCAGAAGACCTGTATAAACACCATGACTACAAAAACAGAGCCCTCCCTGTCTTTTTAAGAAAATCCCATCCAGGAAAAAATGGCAAACTTTATATTATTTTATTCAACAATTACAGAGTCAAGAAACAATTTAACTTTGCAGACCTAAATAATAAGAAACTGTTTTGAGAATATTACTGTCTCATGCAATCTTTAACCTAAACAAAGTAAACAGAAAAATAGTTTTCTCTGAGTAAGGGCTTTATGATATGCCCCAGGGGAATTAAAACTCCAGGAAAGGAAATGGAAAAATCCAGAAAATGAAGAAAAGCAAGTACTACAGTTTAATAGCATGTTTAAACCATACACTTATTTTAGAACATGTGCTCAACAGCTTCCCTTATTGGGTTTACAGTAAGTACAAGTAAGTAGCAGCTGATGTATATTACTAAATCACAATGGAAGGGTCAATAAACGAATCCGCAAAACTTGCATTTTTTCTTGGACTGCTGCCTGGATATACACACAAAAAAAAAAAAAAAAGAGAGAGAGGAAACAAGGAAATGAAAGTAATAAATGCACTTTTTCACCTCCAAATAGACTGTAAATCAAGCATACAGAAGTTTTCATCAGTCTTAAGGAAGCTCTTGGCTGTATGGAATATCAAGTATCCAAAGGAAAGACCATAACTTCCGAGACGCACTCACTGTTCTCGTTTGTAATCTATCCTGTAAAAGCACAGCAGCAGAATGCTAATGCTCTTTGGTTAGGATTTTAAAACTAGAGAAATACGGAAGCCAAAGGGACATTCTCAATCTGGCAGCCTGCTATTTTTTAAGAATGAACTCAAAGTGACTTCAGAGACTCCTCGTACTCCTGAATGCCCATCTTGTGCTTGTACAATTCTGCTTCTGAGTGTTTCACACTTTTTTTTTTTTTTTTTCTGTCTGTGTCTGTTAGGCCCATCCAAGCAGAGGGCAAGCTAAATGAGAAGCCATATGTATGAAGGAACAATAAAATAAAGGTTAACCAGATATACAAAGTAAATTTTAAAAAGACAACTTTTTCCCTATCAGGGGACTGTCATTGTATATTTTGGAGGTGAAGAGAAGACCTGCTAGCCTGGACAAAGTGGCTGAGGGGAAAGAGGATAGAAGAGGAGTTCAACAAGGCAAAGAAAGAAGTATGCACGTGAAAAAGGCTGAGCAAAATAGAGCCTAAGAGTCAATGTGATTGCTCTCTGGAGGTACATGAAATGATAAGGAAACATGAGGAAGAAAAGTTATTTAAGCTAAAGCACATTACCCAGAGAGCAAAACGGTTTAAACTTTCAATGTTTAGATGAAGAAAGTTTAGGCTACCAGGCAGAGGAGGTCCTCTAGCCATCAGTGGAAAATACTGGAGCAGTTTCTTCCATAGGATTCAGGGTGGAGAAACCCAGATACTTATAGGATGGCACCTGTGAGGTTTCTGACAGAGATGCAGTTATGTAGTCTCCTGAGATAGTGGGGGACTAGAGAGAGAGAACAGGGTTAGCCTGAACCTGCTCCTTTGCTCAGGAGCACTTCTCAAGCATGATATATCTGATTGATTTTGATAACCCTCTTAAAAATTGGTTACTCATACCCTAAGAGTTGCTGCACCTCTCCACTGACTACAAAGGCAGTTTTGACAGTTATCTCTGCTGTCAGCATCTGTACTGTGAATACCTCAAATTAGGTGAGACGAATCACAGCCCAGACAACTAAAAGTTAGATGTTGTAACCTCTAATATTTTTTTTTGGTTTGTAAATCCTTGCAGGATCCAGTCCTGAAAACTTGCCTGGATTGGGTATTGAGTTAACAACAGTGCTTTTTTTGGTTCAGTTTCTTAAGGGAATAAGGACTATTTGGTCATATTGTTTGTGTGTGTGCATATGTATGGTTGTGTGCATGCTGTCTGGCTATATTTTGAACCTGCTGGCCAATTTCAGTTAAGTTTGAGAGAAAGGTAAGGATCTCAAAGCTATGGAGTATCTTTTTGTGACAATACATATCTGGCCCTACAGACACCGAATAAACTATGCAAGAGCTTTCTGACAAAAAACAGTAAGACATTGGCTGGTATTGGCTTTACTGCCCACAGAACTTCTTTTATTATGTCCTTTTGGATCTGGATTACGTAGCTCACATCTGCAGTGAGTTGTTCTGCACCTGTAAAATTACTCCATATGTCAGATTTAGGAGTAAAATAAAATGTAAATGCTTGTTGCTAGTGCCTGCGTAAGATCAAGAGTGGCTTTTACCCTGGTGTTGCCATCATGTGGGCCAACTCTTAGGCCTGTGCAGGACTTGTTCGAGTCAGACTGCAGGCCAGTCTGCACCTACAGATGCCATGCCTAGGAACACCATGTTTTCTTGCATTTAATTTTAAAAGATAAACATTTTAAATATAAAAAGCAACCAGGAAAGAAATTAAATAGGAGCCATTCAGATATTGGGAAAGGTGGATGGGCTTGAGGCCAGGTTTCCTGAATTCATGGTGGTTGCTCCGGAGAGCTCTTTGTGTGGTGGCTGCACACTTCGTCTCCCCTGGCCACAAAGAAAAGAAATCACAAATGGGAGGGATTACTAATGGGAAATACTGTATTATTTTCATAGGTCTGATGGATGATGTGAAAGGGTGAATTGTCAGGGGAAGCCAAGATCACTCTGAACACTGCAGCATTTAGACCTACCCTTGGCTAATTGCTGTACTAGAGACCTACAAAAAAAAAAAAAAAAAGAAAAACTAGAAACACGGTGCTGTTGATTACATCAGCAGGATCCACTGATGTGGGGGTTCTCACACAGCCAGCTGGCTTCTTTTTGAACTTCCTGAGGCCAGCTTTGCCCCTGGCATATGAGCTGGGTGCAACAGGAGAGAAAGAAAATCGCCATGGAAAGGGAGGAGATAAAGAAACTGCCCGCTGAGCACCAGGACTGCTTCTCGCAGATGAATATCACAGATTTTATCTGGGAGGGCTGAGGTCTTCCCTGCCATGGTTTTGTAATTTCTCTCCTCCTCCACTGCTCAACATTTCAGTGCCTCTCAGAGCAAGCAGGAGCCGGCTACTCGGATTGCCCTAGATGAGTCACTCCTCCAGATAAGCCTGACTGGCTTCAAAACTAAAGTTACTCTACATCAGGTGTAAAACATTGAGACAGAAGAAAGCAGATTGTAAATGAGGAATTGCTCCTGCCAAATCCCAGTCCCTGTCACATAAAGCCATACTACTTCATGTGTGAGGTGAAGTGCTGTTTTGAACTGACTTCAGCTGATCATAAAACAAAAATGATGTTGTAATTGTCACATAAAGGCTCCTGACATAGCAGGGGAGAAGACTTCAATCTGTCACAACCTGTTCTCTTTGAGGAAGAAAAGGTGACTGAGAGACTGTTATTTGGCACAGAACAGTGAATCAGAAGCAGAAATATAGTCCTCTTTCATTTTTTGGATGCATTTACACTTGCTAATATGCCACTCGGTGCTCTTAAAAACTCAACTCTTCTATCCTACCTGGCAGCAAACTCAGAATCTACTTTCCTAGAAACGTGCCAGAAAAATGCAGCTTCTTCGCAACCAAAGATTTCAGTCAAATGTGCAATACATAGGTTGAGACAGTGATTCTTTCACCGCCCTGCGGGCGGGCTGCTCTCCACATGGGATGTTCCAGTCAGGGAATTCCTGCACAGCCCCAGAGCAGAAATATCACCTTTGCATTTTCCCATCTCTGCATTCCTAAAAGTATCCAGTCTGTTGCCAGGAAGCTAGTTTATGTGGCAAACAGGGCTCAAGCAAGACATAAAGGTGGCTATTCAGACCCTCAGACTTTGGCTGAAACACCTACTTTATCTTTAGGGAGGCTGGGGAATGGCCATGTAGGACTGAGAGTGAATCTCCATAGGAGCTTCTTGTCACAGAGCAATAGCGCTGTGTAGCCCCAACAGTCAGACAGCACCAGGCAACCATCTCGCCATGAAGGATTTTAAAAAGAATTCTCCAATGGGACAATAACCGAGTGGCATTTATTTGATATTTTTGCAGACGAGGAAGAGAAATGAGCTGTATAAAAATCTCTTTCACATTCTAAGCATGGCCATAACCAGACAACAGTATATCATTCTGGATCAGAAGGACGTGCAAGACATAGTAGTAAATTTTGCTCTTCAATCTCTGTCTTTACTAACCCTGAGCACAGGCCTATCCATAGCTACGAGGCCTTCACCTTCACCATGAACGTCTTACAGCATCTGTCAGTGAACATAACCCACTGAACCCAAATGCTAAAGGCAAGAGGGGCCCAAGTCGACAGAGCATACCATAGAGAAGCTACTATCAGACATTTTCTCCACCTGGACCATGTCCTTCTGCTCAGCCTTGGGGTAGAGAAACTTAAATCTAGGATTAACATTCAGGCTCTCAGCAATCAGAGAGACAAGAGACTTCTGTTTATTGCTACAAGAGATCACTGGTATATTCTGTAATGCTGGGTGAGGAGAGCAATGATTCCTTACTGATTGAAGCCCATCTCTTGGTGCTGTAGGTGCAGAGCCAGCTGTAGGGGAAAGGAGGAGATACCAGTCAACTTCTACCCAGTATTTGCGGTAAGAGTTACAGTTAAATGTTAGATGTGGAAAGGCCAAGTGAGGACAAATATTCCTGGGTTGCACAAGGCCAGCAGGCTGCTATGAAGGAGGACTGGCAGGACCAAAGGCTTTAAGCTGAGTTTTTGCTCCAGGGAAGCTGCTGCAGGACAGATAAAGAAGGCTAGGGGTGCACATGGAGTGGGGCTGAGTGGTAAGAATTACAGAGATGGACAGTTCAGTTTTCTGCTGGATCCCACAACATCTGTGGGGGCACTGACAGTTGAGGTAAATAGTTTCCATTGGATATTTTATGGGCTAGAAGTTTTCAGGTGATACTTAAAGATAGGCTTAGGATGAGGGTTAGGGTTAAAAACAGCTGGATCAGAGGTGCTTGGTCTGAAGCTACCTTCGTATGAATCCTCATTATCTTCCACATGCACACAGCCTGTGCTTGATAGGCCTCACCAGAACACGTATACTTGGCAAGACAGGGAATCCATACTTTTTTCAGGTCACTTTGTCCTGATTTTGTATTGAAGCTTTTCATATCAACAGCAGTTTCGTTTCAGTAAGCTAATAATAGCCCTTAAAAACCCTGTGTATCAGCAAAAAGACTCCCCACAGCTGCAAATTGAATTGAAGAGTTTATGCTGCACAAGGGTGAGTAAGGAGGAAGCCTGTGTGTTGGCCCAGGCTAAGGCATAGTCCTGGCTTTGCATAAGGAGGCCAACAGCAAATTTTCACCATTGTCTGTAATTGGGATCACAGTAAGTCCTGTGAGATCCAGTAATAAATTCAGCTCTCTGGATCCGAGCTCCATGACATTAAACCTGAGACTAACATAAACCAAAGGGTATTATTCCCTTCTAGCCCTCAAGCTGGTCATGCTTTACTGCACTTCTACTCTCTGAGCTTCCTTAGCCTTGCTCTTCCTGGCAGTACCATTTGCTTTTTATCTCCAGCAGTCCCCTGCCTTAACCTCAGCTCTGGCTGTGTCATCAGCAGACTGGAGCTAAATCTGTAGATTTAGTGAATGTCAACCTAGACCAAATCACAGCCCTGCAGGCCTGGAGGAGCTGTAAACATAAGCCAAGAATGCACCCCTGAATTATAAAAATCCTGTATTATTTTCTAGTTCTTTTTATGCAGCATCAACTGTATGTATGAACCATGAAACATTTGCGGATATAGATTTTTTTCTCAATGTCCCATTGTAAAATGGACACTTCACAGCACAGACAAACTTCATGATATTGTTGGTATTTTGGCACTGAGTCTGAGAAGGTGAGAATGCAGTGAGTTTAGTCAAGGTCATTATAGTGGTTCCATTAAGATGATGCACATTTTCCTGGGCGAATAATTGTAGTACTACTTATCTCTAAGCTATGTTTTCACAACAGAGCTGAATCAATGTATCTGATTCCAGTTCACGGGCATTCATTTTACTTACCAGTGGAAACTGATATTACCAGTCTTTGATAAGCACTTAAATTAATTCCTTCCAGACATTTCATTTAATGCCTTTCATCCTGATGGAGTTAAATTAGCAGCACTAACTACTTAAGAGTACAGAAAAAAAGAAAGTAACACATTTTAGGATTAGATATTTGAGACAGCCTTACACATTAGCATGTTAAATCCATACAATACAGGTGTTAGAAAGGACTTCGGTTACCCCTTAATTAGAAGCAAACCTTTGGTATGAGTAGAGCCTACACATTTCAAGACACAGGCTCCCCAGATGGGTGGGAGAAAGTTATGTTGCCATTATTTATTTTAAATAGCACCATAATACTATTTTTTGTTGTTGTTGTTTGGAAAAAAGGGTGCATTCTCAGTGCAACTGGAAGTGTAGCAGTATTGTATTCCTCAGTTGTTAAGAGCGGTATTCAGAGCCTCTTTGCCACTCTCCCTTGGCAGGACCATTTCCCCATGTGAGGCTGGGATGGGGCACCACAGACATGGTGCTGGTAGGTCTCCAGTCACACCAGGGAGGTCAGGTGTGAAGCAGCGACACTACGTGGCTTTACCAGGGCTCTCTTACCAGAAATTATGGGTCTGGTTGGCACCTCAGCATCTCTGCCAGTACAGGGGAGAAAGCCCAAGAAAGATTTCTGGTTAAAAGGTGTGAGCAACCACTCAAGGTCTCTCCATCCTTTGCTGGTCTCCAGAACCAGGAATCTGTGTGAGCAGATAACAGGGGATAACAATCCTTGTTATATTTAAGCATCTCACTGGTAGTTACTTTTTTACAGAAAAAAAAAAAAAAAAAGTCAGAAAATCTGAATTATTCCAATAAAGAAAGGTTGAGTTCTGGTTTTCCATAAAGCCAGTGTCCCAAAGAATTTTTTAAAAGATGCAAAAAGTGTCTCTGTTTTCTTTAAAAATCAAAATACACAATTTTTCAGGGGAAAAAAAAAAAAAAAAACTATCACATGATTGGCAGTACTTTCGTTAATCCATGATTTATAAATAACACTTCATGCTAATCTTTTTTTAAATGTGCAAAGCCTAGAGTTGTGAAGATTGGGGTACAGGTAATGAAATTTTCAACAAAAAGATTTATCTCTGCTCTCCATTCTGTCCTCCTTTTTATTTTTTTATTTTTTTTTCAGTGCAAAGTAGGAAAAACAAAATTGGAAATCATGAGAAAAGCTTGAATGTATTTATGTATTTGAGAGATATCTTTTGTCAGAATGAGCAAAAAAAGTGCAGCGTTTGAAATAATTGCTGAAACTTTACCCTTCAAAGTACTTTCCACATAATAAAGTATTTCCAGTTAGGTTACTATGAAGTCACTATGCTGTGTTAGCTATATCCTGCATACAAATGTTTAGTTTGCAAACATTTCTTCTAGAAAGATGGGTTTGTGCTTGTATGGGTTTGTGCATTTTGACCTTAAATCTGCTTACGTAGTATCTCTGAAATCTTTGGAACCCTCTTGCTAATGGGTTGGTAATGGTGGTAGTCTCTATTTCTGTCTTACTAGTTATTTACTTATTCATTTTACTGCTTTAGAGATATGTCAACTAGCCAGAAATGTCAAGAAGTACTTTGTGTGCATTACAGCTCTGTCTTTAATACCAGCCCTTTTTGATGGTGTTCAAAAGCCAGGATTTTTTAATTTTTTTTTTCAGAGATATATCTAGAGAATTTTATATGTGCAAACAAAACTAGGCGTAATACTTTTCTTATTCATAAAGAGGTAAATAAAATTTAGTTTTAATATGAAAACCATAGATATTTCAGTTTTCCCTTAAAGGGAAAAAATGCCCAGGAAAATCTGATATGTTTTCTATGTGCAGGTGTTTCCAGAAAATTTAAATCTCTGGTTAGGTTACACTTCTGTAGCAGAAGTCAGAGAGTGCATGGGGCTAGACATGCTGTGGTGGGAGTGTGCATTTGGTCTAGGGAACTTTGTGTCCAATTGTACAAGATCACATCCCTTAAAAATGTATATATATTTGTATGTGTTCCCCTAAGCATGAATCTCTGCTGTCCTGCAGAAACAAAATGCACATATTTGAGCTCTTTGTCATGTTCCCACTTTTCTTTCATGTCTGTTGAGAGTCATCCTCCCTAATCTTCTAAAACATGACACATGCACACCAGCGTGCATGGTGCATGGAAAGGCTCGAGGCAATTTAAGGGTAAAGGAAAAAGAATCACTTCCATGGCATCTTTGTCCTGCAGGAACCCCATATTAAAAACAAGGATAAAACACCAGGAGAAAGTGGTACGATGTCACAGAACTTACTCTTCTAGTCTTTTCTGAGCTTTTTGCCTTTCTGCTCTTTCTGGTGAGGAAGCACTCATCACTCAGATTTGTTTCTTTCCAAAAAGGGTCAGAATCGTGCCTGTGTTTGCAGCTAAGGAGCATCCAGCATGCCTTAGTGAGAGGATCTTAGAGCAATTCGGATGCTGATTGATCTCTGGTGCATACAGCAGCTATTCCAAACAGGCTTTGATTTACACCAGAGACGACAGCCGGCAGCAGCCCAGGTCCAATTGCTTCTGCCCTGGCTTTGCTCTCTGCCCATGCCCTCAGCAGCCAACACACGCAAGAGCCACGGGCTGCTCTGCTTCCCTACTCACTCTGCTGCAGCACAGTCTCATGCCTCTCCTCTGTAAGGTCCCCAAGGAGTCAGTCTCTGCCTCCCCATCCCTAAACAACAAGCCTCAGAAAGCAGGACGGGCAGAGGGGGCTCCCCCACTGTTCATGCTATCCTCTTGTTTTGTTTAAAACTTAGCATTCCTCTGAAATGGGGCAAAATGCCTAATTATTTCTCAGCTCTCCTGAGGCTGCATGTTTCAGTGATGGCATTTGCCACCCACCTGGCAGGAGATAAGACAGGGGCAAGGGAGGCAGTGCTTGAATTAGATATTGCATCAACTGAGGTGCTAAAGTTGCTTGTGCATGCTTAAGTAATGACAATGCTGAGGATAGTGGAGAAGAGTCCCCCAGGAACAGAACATGAACATTAATTATAGGGGGGAAAATATATTATTAACATCAGACCGCACACTACAGGAGATCCCAGTGTGACTATTAAGGGAAATTAATTACCACCTCTCTTTACCTTTCAGATCAACTCTTCTTTATAATGAGAATAATTCCTTCATTGTTACCACTAGCATTATCAGCTGTGTGAGAATAGTTTTTCCTGGTACTCCATTCACTGGCATTGTGTATCTGTGTAGTTTGAAAATAAATGCTTGCAGCAGATGCATTGCATCCCCTCTGAGGGGAAATCCCAAAGGCTCAGGCTCTGCAAAAAAGAGCCACATGCTGAAATCCTGCTTCATCTGCACTGGTAAGTGTGAAATAGCATCAAAGTCATGCTGTGTGGTAAAACCAGGAGCAGGCTTCAGGAGGTAGCATATCAGCACATTGCCAGAAACCTCTTTCCCCTACCTGCTCCTCTCTTTCCATCAGCCACATGTGGCTGTCATTTTGGGTTTGTGAATTCTGGGACTGAGGATCCCTAGAAATAAATATCCTTTCAAAAACAGTTAGACTTTGGTTCCTTGGAGACCAAGTTAAAACAATGAATTTGAAGATCCTCAGTCTAAATTATTTATGATGTAGCCTGCTGCCCCAAAATAGAGCCGTTAAAAGCAAGGATATACTCTTAAACTAATCGTGCTTCGCAACCCCTTTTACAGATCCCAGCGTATTTTCCAAATACATCTTGAGTAATCTCATATGAGAAATTTTTGCTGGTAAAGTCAGAATTGAGGTCAAAACTGGCCTAAAAGAAAGCTCATTACAACTTCAACATCCGTAATCCACCCTGAGGAGAGAGATGAATGCAGTGAGCAGGCTACGCATGCATTGTTTCCATTGTACTCTTGATTAACTTATAATTCACAAGTGAGGGAGTGTGAAGGAAACTACTGAGTGATGGAAGGTCACCAATTCCAAGAGGAAATAAATGATATATAGGCATCCCATTCATCAATTTATTTGTGTAACAGCATTTTGGAATCTGTCTCTCTGGGGCAAAGCCCATTTAAAATCTTTTAATATTTTGCAAAGACCAGGATGGAAAGCTTGTGTAATCTTAGGGACAAAAGAACCATATACAAAATCCACATCATCCCAGAGCAGCCAGTGCCTTTTTCTTTGAAGAGGGCACTAATTCCCTAAATTCTTCATGGTTTTCCTTGGACAGGGGACAGTAATGATCATGATTCTTACAACCCCATGCGAAGATCTGCCATCATCCTCTTCTTTCTAGTACAATAACAATCCTATGCCTTGCTCTAAGGTTCACTTTGCATTCCAAGGAGTGGAATCCTGAAAAAAAAAACCCTGATTACAGCCATGGCTCTGATTAGTGTCAGGTTCCCAAATTCTGGTATCAAGAAATATTCGAACGTGTATAATCTCCTCTTCATATACATTATCACACCCTCATATTTTATGGGAATATATTTATTAATGAACAAAATGATGCAAAGAGATTGCATTAACTGCTCCCTTTATTTGTAGAAAAACAGGTATCCCTCAAATATGCAACCAGTTCCTCAACCATTATTTCATTTTATAACATTGAAATGGAAGCAGTGTAACAGTAGTTGATCTAAATGTGGAAGTAGTAGAAAGAAATCAACATAGTCCATTTGTAAAGGCTATAGAGGGTTTGCCTAAAATTAGAATTAAAAACAGAAAGCGGTTCGTAAAACAGGCATCTGCGCCAGACAGAGAGAAGACCTGTGCATATATTCCTATATTTGTTTCTGCTGTTAAAGCAATGCTATAGCAATAGGACAGCTGGACGTGAATGAAATGCTCTCACACTTTATTTTCTTCCACAGTTTATTGCAGAAATAATAAACACACTGTGCTGCACAGAGTCAAATTGGCGCATGTGATCGTCTGCATTATTGGTGGCTAATACGGTTGCTCTGGAGCAGGTCAGTGCGCATTCTCACTTTCAGTTACTTTGGACAAATGCAAACTAAGTGTACCATGAAAA